>NC_141902.1:40263468-40888468 GCF_057802395.1 Ceratotherium simum simum
TAACAAAATTCATTATTTGAGCCATTTAAAATAGTGTACAACTCATTGGTTTTTGGTATATTCACAGTATTGTGCAACCATCATCACTAATTCCAGAACATTTCCATCTCATACATTTTTTTTTACTGTTAAACTATCCTTTCATTCCTGGGATTAACCCAACTTGGTCATGGTAAATATATTCTTTTCTCAATACGTTGCTGGATTTGTGCAGGCCCATTCTTTGCAGGAGTTTTCATTGTAATGAAATTTTGTCCCTGTTTTGTTGGTTCTTTTCACAGCATCTCTGGAAGCTGATGGTAGAAGAGTCAGATTTACTGGGTCAGCTGAAGGTAATAGATTAGCTGTTTTTTTAACTCTTAAAATGATGCTGGTAGGCCAGCCTCTCCTGAGAGCACTGGTTGCCTATACCCAGACTTCCAGAGGCCTCATATGTCTTCACCCAAGAGGGCAAACTACCTAATGCTACAGATCTACTATAGGACAAAGCTTTGGGTGTTTACTTTATTCTGGCATAATATAATTGTGTTTTCATTGAATAAATGATACCAAAGACACACCATTTATCTTGCCTTGAGGAATTGCTAAGTATGCCCCTTTGAAATGCCAAAAGCCTGTATCCTTTTGTGGGTTGGGCTCAAACTGATGAGACTGGAAATTACATGTGTAATTCTCTTAGGATAGTGAGGAGCTCCTGGCCCTGCTGGATTACTGAATTATAAATTGAAATTCTTTCCACAGATCATTAAAGACTTTTACCTTCTGGGACGTGGAGAACTGTTTCAAGCCTTCATTGACACAGCTCAACACATGTTAAAAACACCACCCACTGCGGTAACCGAACATGGTAATTGCCTTGTCGGCCTGCAAATTACCAGCTTACTGAAGTTGTGGGGTATTTCTTGGCTGCTTTTGAACCATTTAGGCCAGTTCCACGTAAGAGCTGCCTGGTGAGTTACAGAGCAGTGTTTCCAAAGATGGAAGGCCCTTTCAGGTAGGCTTCATGCTGAGGTCATTAGGAGCAGCATCTTGGTTTGTGACCCTTCCTGGAAGAGTTGGTGCAGGCCTTCAAACCAGGTATTTTATCTCATCAGATTATAGCCATATATGGGACATATTGGGACTTACTGCCACTTGCCACTTACTGTATTAGAACTCTTTAGGTTGTGAATGATGGAAACCTCACCTGAACTATGCTTTTGTATGCTCTTTGATGGCTTTACAGTCCCATCTGGTCCCATAGCCACCAACAGCTCCCAGGAACACGCCTCACGGTGTCTACTGGAGGAGCCAAACCCAGTCTCTCTGGTAGCAAGTTGAAGAGTTCTAGGGAAAGGGTTTTGATTAGCCCAGCCCAGATCACATATTGGGATAGATCAAAGAGGTCTGACACTAAGATATGCCCACTTCAATAAAATGTTCACCCTTGACCAGTTGATGACCATTCCCATTCAAACTACATGAGCAGAGTGGGGTAAGGATCAGAGTCAAAAAAAAGAAAATGGGGTGGGGGGGGGGCGGGAAAGGGTTACCATTTTTCTAGCTTTGTAAAACAATAGATGTCCACTATACTTACATAGGACTTTTTTGGTTGCAAACATCAGAAAACCCAATTCAAACTCACTTAAGCAAAGAAGAAAAAAGAATTTATTGATTCTCATAACTGAAAAAAGGTCATAGATATGATAGCTTTAGGCAAAGTTTGATCCAGTGGCTCACATGGTGCCCTCAGGACTTGGTGTCATTCCATCTTTCACCTCTGGCTTTCTTCGCAGACAGGAGATGGCCTCCAACCAAGCTCACGTCCTACTAAGTCCCTGTTTATCGTGAAAAAAAGAGCTGCACTCTTTCAGAGTCTGAATAGAGCCCCTGGATTGGCCTAGCTTGAGTCATGTCATGTTCATATGCCTAAACAAAATAGTGTAACATGGAAGGGTATTACATTCTACTTGATCATGCCTAGGTCACCTGCCTACCCCTAGGATCAGATTCTGTCAACCCCACTGGAACTACATGGATTGTACTGGGCAGGGGTAATACTCCAAGGAAAATCAGGGTGCTTTTAGCAGCAAGAGAAGGAGGAATGCATGCTAGCCAGGCAAAAGCAACCAATGTCTCCTGCGTCCTGCTGTTAGGGTTAGGCAGGCTGAGGGCAAAGTGGGAAGCCAGAGGAGTCTGGGTTTGTTCTGTAGCAAAGCATTCTTGTCAACCCATGTGTTCTTTCTTACAGATGTGAATGTGGCCTTCCAACAGTCAGCACACAAAGTGTTGCTAGACGATGACAACCTTCTCCCTTTGTTGCACTTGACAATTGAGTATCATGGAAAGGAGCATAAAGGTTTGCCACTCTTTCTTCTACCTTTCTGCTCCTCTTGGTCATCATCTGTTCTTCCATCTGCCTCCACAGAAACCATATTATTTTGGACCGTAGAAATCACCTAGTCTTGTCCCTAATTTTATACGGGAGAAAAGTCCAGAGAGGCTAAGTGAGATGCCCAGGCCATGGTTTTTGTTTTATTTATTTATTTATTTATTTTTGTGTGTGTGTGTGTGAGGAAGATCAGCCCTGAGTTAACATCCATGCTAATCCTCCTCTTTTTGCTGAGGAAGACCAGCTCTGAGCTAACATCTATTGCCAATCCTCCTCCTTTTTTTTTTCCCCAAAGCCCCAGTAGACAGTTGTATGTCATAGTTGCATATCCTTCTAGTTGCTGTATGTGGGACGCGGCCTCAGCATGGCCGGAGAAGCGGTGCGTCGGTGCGCGCCCGGGATCCGAACCCGAGCAGCCATAGTGGAGTGCGCGCACTTAACCGCTAAGCCACGGGGCCAGCCCCATGGTTTTTGTTTTTGTTTTTGTCATCCTGCTGGAATGGTCTCTGTTTATTTCCTGCCACCAGATTTTAAGGCTAAAAAAAGGATCTCTGAAAGACCTCCGAAGAGAGCCTCACAGAGAAGTTTCCTTGCCTCCTGCAAGTCCCCCTTGTGTCCCCTTCATGCTTCTGACACTGCAGGGTCGCGTGAGCCCTCACTTCATCAATGTTATTCTTGTGAAGCTCTGGTTCTAGATAAGCCAGATCATCTTTTCTCTTACAGATGCTACTCAGGCAAGAGAAGGGCCTTCTCGGGAAACTTCTCCCCGGGAAGCCCCTGCATCTGGCTGGGCGGCCCTAGGTCTTTCCTACAAAGTGCAGTGGCCACTACACATTCTCTTCACCCCTGCTGTCCTGGAAAAGTGAGTATTTCTGAGTTTCTCACAAGTCAATATTACACACCTTACTTCCAGTGAAAGAAATTAGCAGGAATAGGATTGGTGGGAGCAAAAAAGCCACTTAACTAGTTTTTAATGGTCTATGAATCGGAGGTCGCAAACTCAAATGACTTTAGGGGCTAGGCAGAAAACATTGATAAGTAAAGCTGAAGATGGAGACGATAGGGGGTGGTGGATGCTGGAATGAACAGGAGGGTCAAATCCTTAAAACCATCAGTTTGTTTGTTTTTTTAATCTGAAAATAACAAACAGTTTATAGGCTGCCAGTTTGTGACCTCTGGAAAATGCAGTCTCAGGCACCATATTGCGAGTCTGGCCCTTGATAATTCTATCAGACTGACAAGGTTCCTCCCTAACTCTTGTAAGTTTTTGCTGATTTACTTGGGAAGACTCTCCAAGCCCAAGTGTTTGCTGTAGACTTTAGCCACTGGGGAGAAGATCACCTCCTTACCCCCAGGGAGAGGCAATGGGGGAGCCAAGCTAGTGGGTGGAATAAAGGAGCTGGACCAAGGTGGTAAAAGACTCTCTTGGATCAGCTTTGGTCTTTATCCCAAGAGCCTTCCAAGTGCTGTTGCTTGGCCCCATCAGGAACTGATGTCCCCAAACCACAAGGGAACTAGAGCACTAAGGAAAGGAGGCGGGGGAAGCATACTTGGCTGGTGGTGGCCTTGGAAATCCATCACCACCTCAAAATCCATTTCATGGACTTCCCAAATCGTATTACAGGTTTGGGCCCTGGCCCCTGGCATGGCAGGAGGAGGGAAGCTGTCCTGCTCAGGCTAGACGCATGGAGAAAAGGGAAACAAATGAACAGAAGGGCCCCTTTTCCTTCCTTTTCCTGTTCACAATCTTCTCTGCTTTTTTGGGGTAGAGAAGGTTAGGGTATGACAGGCTAGGCATAAACTGGAAAAGACATGCAGGTTCAGGAAGAAGATTCTGTGGCAGGTTCAGAGCCCACAGCTCACCTAAGTAAGCTGTGCAGACCTTGTCCAAAGAGCCTCTAAAGTGCCATAGCTCCCAGCATCCCACAGGCAGATAGTCCACTCACCTCCTCCCTTGATATGCTCTTAACACCCTTGAAGAAATCAAGCTCAGAAGTATTTTTCAAAACTTTTTATTAGGAAAATTTCCAAATAAAAATAAAAGTGTGGACTACACTGAACTCTGATGTGGACTACAATGAACTCTTATGTATGCATTATCCAGCTTCAGTAACCATCAACATTATGCTACTTGTTTCATCTTTCTTTTTTTGTTAGAGCCTTTTAAAGCAAATCCCAGACATGTCATTTCACTCCATCACTATGCAATTAAAAAAAAGGCATGTTTTTAACATAACTGTAATGCCATTATCACACTCAATAAAATTAATAATAATTCCATATTATTTAATATCCAGTCCACATTAAAATTTCCCCTATTATCTTAAAAATTTTTTTTTATGGTTGGGTTTGTTCAAATCAGAATCTAAACAAGGTGTTCTATTTTCAATATGTTGTTCCATTAGAAGTAGGTAATTTTTAAAACCAAATGGAATCGGATTGTCTTCTGCAAGCCTGCCTAAGAACAGGTAAATGTACCGTGTTCCACCAGGAATCTGTTGCTCTTCCCATGTGTCTTCTCGGTACAGGGGCTCAGCATTAGGCAGCTAGTGCCTGAGCTAGTTGGGAGGTTGATCTCAGTGAGGGGAGCCCTCAATTGTATTTTCTCTTTTTTGGGTTTCAGGACAGAGAATCAGATTAACCAAAATCCTTGATTCCTAACACATTCTTATTATGGGTCCATGCAAGACCCTCCTTCCTTCCTTCTTACACACACTCACATGCACACACCGTAAAACCACTTCCCAGCACAAAAACTAGAACACTGACAGTAATGTCCATCTACCTATGTTCTTTCCCAGTTCTGCTGCCTTGCCTCTCCCAACCCAAGGTGACCACTATCCTAAATTCCATGTTTTCTATCCTTTTTATATGTAGTTTTATAACATCTATGTATTTTCCCAAAAAAGTATACTTTTTTCTATTTAGTTGTTTTAAGCATTATAAAAAGGGGTATTAGGCTATATGTAATCTTTTGAGATTTTCCTTTTTCATTCAAAATCATTTTGCTAGGAGTAATTGTGTTGTATAGCTGAAGTTCATTAATTTTGACAGCTATGTAATATTCCATCATATAAAATAAACCACAGTTTATTTGTCCACATCTCTAGCCATTCTTATTTCCTTCCTGCGTTTTTGGGGAGGAGTAGGTGGCACAAAGTCCTAGGGTCTGTCATGTGGGTGCGGTGGGGAATGAAGTTTTTATCTCAGATAGCCTGATGTTTATGTCCTAGGTACAACGTTGTTTTCAAGTACTTACTGAGTGTGCGCCGGGTACAAGCTGAACTGCAGCACTGCTGGGCCCTCCAGATGCAGCGCAAGCACCTCAAGTCCAACCAGACTGACGCAGTCAAGTGGCGCCTAAGAAATCACATGGCATTCTTGGTGGATAATCTCCAGTACTATCTCCAGGTCTGTGCCAAGGGATGAATAGAAGGAAGGGGTATGAAAAGAAGTCCAGGAGGTTGGCAAGAGTTACTGAAGAGGGGCTGCAGTCCTACATTTGATGAAATACTGGGGTTTGAGAAAATGCACTTATATCACTAGGCATGTTTCTTGGGGGCATTTTAGAGGAAAGTGGAAATAAATGGATGAAGGATAATGAGGAGTTAGGGTCCTTATCAGCAATGCATTATTTTTTTTTTTTTTTTTTTTTTTAAAGATTTTATTTATTTATTTTTCCCCCAAAGCCCCAGTACATAGCTGTCTGTCATAGCTGCACATCCTTCTAGTTGCTGTATGTGGGACGCGGCCTCAGCATGGCTGGAGGAGTGGTGCCTCGGTGCGCACCCGGGATCCGAACCCGGGCCGCCGGCAGCGGAGCGCACGCACTTAACCGCTAAGCCACGGGGCCGGCCCAAGCAATGCATTATTTAACTTTTGTTGACCTGACCCTTATTTTTATCGTTTGCTGTACTTCTGGAATCCTATAGGACTTAACCAAGTCAGTCAGCAGAAGGGATTGGGTTGGGGCAGGGGGAGGGGGGTCTGCCAAGGCAGTGGAGGTTGTTAGGAACTAGTCAGATAACTTTCTACAAGGCTAGGCAACATAAGGGTGTCTTTGGTCAGCCTTAGAGTGGCTTGGACAGGAGGAAGATGAGTAGCGGCAAAGAATTTTTATTTCATCCTGTCCTTGGCATCTTAATATTGTTGAGTGCTTAGAATATGCAAGGTGTTAAAATTATCTGTTTGATTTTACCTGTCTGTCAGGTAGATGTGCTGGAGTCACAATTCTCACAGCTGCTTCATCAAATCAATTCTACCCGAGACTTTGAAAGCATCCGACTGGCTCATGACCACTTCCTGAGCAATTTGCTGGCTCAGTCCTTTATCCTGTTGAAACCTGTAAGTAGGACTGGTGGTTTCCTCACACTGCTTCTAGCCTGACTGCTCCCTTAGGCCTCTGAGTTCCCAGGATATGGAACTATCATTAAACAATTGTTCAGTCTCCATTTTTCAACATTTTTAACAACTCACAAAGCAAAACTAAAAGGGAATGTTAAAAGGGAACATAAATGTCTTTGAATTTCTGAAATATTATATCATAGGATGTGGTGAGCAGCTATAGATGAAAGAATATGTGCTTAACTCTCAGAAGAATTTAAAGAAATTTTAAAAACCTTTCTGACAGCACAGAAAGACCAATGAAAAGCATATGGCATTTACTTCCTTAGAAATCTTTTGGATCAGGATCATCCAGTTGTTTGAAAGTTTTCACAGACCCCTGAAGTAGTGTCTCTCTCCATGTATGTGTGTGTCTATGTATGTATGTATGTACATACGTACGGATGTATATCTCCTTCAGGGAAGTTATTCTCAACCTTGGCTCGTCGTCGGAATCATCTGGGAGCTGTAAAAATCTAGGACCCAGAGCACTTAAATGTGAATCCCTGGAGTGGAACTCAGGCATCAGTATTTTTCAAAGCTCACAAGTTGGTTCTAATTCCAAGATAAAAAGCAGGAAGATTGAAATGACCCCTTGTAGTTTCTTTTTTCTTTTTTTTATAATTTTATTTATTTATTTTTCCCCCAAAGCCCCAGTAGATAGTTGTATGTCACAGCTGCACATCCTTCTAGTTGCTGTACGTGGGACGCGGCCTCAGCATGGCCAGAGAAGCGGTGCGTCGGTGTGCGCCCGGGATCCGAACCCAGGCTGCCAGCAGCGGAGCACGCGCACTTAACTGCTAAGCCATGGGGCCGGCCCATGTAGTTTCTAATATAACAGTTGTACTTTATCTCTGATGTCAGCTAGTTTTTATTTCTCAGTTGTGCCACACCACAAGCGCTACAGACCTCACGTTTGTTCTGGTATTTGGGTGAGCTGAGTTATACAGATGCCACTCCAAAGGGTTCTGTGAATTGAAAACAACCAAGAACCACTGTGACAGATAGACTCCTTGTGTGGCATGAGTGCATCCTTGGGGAAAAACAGAATATCGGAGCAAATGGTCATCATTAAATATTTATTGAGTGCTTACAGTCTGCAAGGCACTGGGGATACAAAGAGGTATAAATCATGGCTCTGCCCTTAAGGAGCTCACAATCTAGTTGGAGAAACAAGACATACACACATACACAGATCCGTAACAACACAGGTGACCTGAACAAATGCCACATGAACAATACAGATAACGTACAGGCGAGAGAAGCAGGGGGTCACTAAAGGCTATGGTGGGGAAGGGAGCACCCCCTTGATAGAGTGGTACTTGAACTGGCATCAAGGAGCAGAGTATCCTGGGCACAGGGAACAACACTGAGAGCAAAGCTCAAGGCAGGAGCCCACTTGGTGACTAGTTTAATGTGGCTTGAGTGGAGGTTTTGTGCCAGGGTGACTAAGAGAGTGATAGCATTTTTGCCAGGAAGGGAAAATGCTTTACACATGTTACATTTTGAGGGGCTGGCAGGACTTGCATGTGGCATTGTTGCTCCTGAGGTCAGATGTGGGAGAAGGGGAATAAGTTAGTTCTTAGATTTTCCCAAAGCTTTAATTTCACAGATGTACCTTCTTTTCCTAATGCCAACTCTGTTTCCTGGGTAGGTGTTTCACTGCCTGAATGAAATCCTAGATCTCTGTCACAGCTTTTGCTCACTGGTCAGTCAGAACCTGGGCCCACTGGATGAGCGTGGGGCTGCCCAGCTGAGCATCCTGGTGAAGGTGAGTCTGCCTGGCCGTTGGAAGTATGCAGCCTTGTCCAAAGGATAGAGGTGGTTTTGCCAGTGGGGAATCGTGATCTTTCCCTCTGAGTCAATAAAGCATTTCCCCAATACATACACACAGAAGTAACAAGATACAAAGATAAAAATGTTGGTGTCAGTTGATTGTGAAGCAGATAATTATGTGCCGCCTCAGTGTTCACAAACAGTTCAGGCTTGAGTAGTTTATTCAGCCCACCAAATATACACTGGCTTTCTCTTCACTTCCTTGAACTAACCCCCTATTTCACTGAGATTATAATTAGCTGCATGTCACAAAAACACATAGGCTCTCCCCAACCCCAGCACATGATTTATAGAATATATTAATTTGAAACCAGCTGCTAAATTCCTACTGAGAATTAGAGAGTACTTTCATAGGAAGCCATGCAGTCTATGGACTCAAGTAATTTCAGGAGCTAACAGAAATGGGAATATGGGAACGTCAGCTGGTGCTGTAGAATTTTTGAGCAAGGCTTTTCCAAGGAATGCCCCCTGCCCCCTTCACTCCACAGGGATAGCTGGTGAGTCTAAAAGGAAAGACAGCTTGAGTCCTTCTCTCTGCAGGGCTTTAGCCGCCAGTCTTCACTCCTATTCAAGATTCTCTCCAGTGTTCGGAATCATCAGATCAACTCGGATTTGGCTCAACTGCTATTACGACTAGATTATAACAAATATTACACCCAGGCTGGTGGAACTCTGGGCAGGTAGGAACAACCCTTGGGGAACTCAGTGGACTGCGTGTATGTGTAGCTTTTTAATGAGTTGTAGAATTCTAGAGCTAGGAGGTGTCTAGCCATCACCTAGTCCAAATACCCTCATTTTATAAACAAGGAAACTAAAGCTCAGAGAGATAAAGAGCTGTATCTGATCATCTTTAATAATTTTAATGAAGATTATTTCCCAGTAAAAGTCATCATCATAGTAAAATACTAAAACTCCTGATGCTGAGATAGGTTTTAAGTTCTTGGCTAGGTTGTGTATTGCTATGCTGAGAGGCAGCGTGGCTTCGGTTCCCAGCTCTGACATTAACTAGCTATGCAGCCTACGGCAGGCGTCCTGTCTCACTGGCTCCCAGCTGCTGTGTCTGTGAAAGTAGGGGACCACCCCTTCTAACTTTAAACTTTTTTTTAATCTAATAGTGCGATTCAGTGGTAGTGGCTTCTCTCAGAGGTCTGTCCCATTCAAAAAAGCACTTTATTGTTCTTCTCTCTCTGAAATATCAAGCAGATATTTTCCTAAGTAAACAATTTTAGCAGAAGAGTCAAAGAACTTTTGAGTTTTAAGATGACATTATCTAGATCACAGATTGCCCTGATTCATATTTCTTTGAAGAAAATCTTGGGAAAGCTTATTTGATGAGGCTCTTTTTTTTTTCTTTTGTAGTTTCGGGATGTGAAAATTTCTGGTTCACAAACTGAAATAACAGTCAATCCCACTGTGTTCCCAAGTCTGTAACAGAAGATTCAAAACAAACATCTCATTCTCTAGCCACTCACCAAATGTCTGCAGTCTACTGAGAGGGCTCTACCTTTCCTCCTAGAAGCAACTACTGAACATCCATGGGTACAAATCCTTCCCCTTGTTCCCATGTGGAAGGATCTGCCCACCTTAGGCGAGTTCTTAACTCGCCCACCAAGGAAGAAGCGGAGCATCAGCTCTCCCTCTGCTGACCACAAGATCGTTACATCGAGAACATCTGTTGGATACGTTCATTTATTGAGCACCTACTGTGTGCCTAGGCAAGCTGTGAGAGACAAAGCAGTAAGTAAGATAGATGAGAAAGTTAACTATTTTATGGCTCATGTGAAAAAGGAGTTTTATTTATAAATAGGTCCACTGCTGGATGTTAGCACTGAGCAAGAAAGGCATCAGGTAAGATAGGCTTCCCCTCACCCCACAGACCCTCTTTCCGCCTTCAGAAAATTGAAATTGAGAGTCTTCCATCCTTAAGGATCTTCAAAACTGAATCTAAAGAATTTTACCAATAACTTCCAATTATTTCACATTGGTAAAAAGGGTAATTCTAGCTATTGATAATGTCTTTAAAGTATTTTTCCTCTTTACAAAGAAAAAGGTCCTTATAAAAAAATTGCAGGTCCAATTATCCTCTCTTAGAAGAACCACAGGAGTTGAGGGTCTCCTAATCTGGCCCAACCATCACTGGTAATCATTAATGTTCACATCAGTATGAACTAAAATCAATATTCGTTGAACAACAACTCCCTCCAAACTGAGAAAGAATGCAGCATTCTGGTCCTCCTCTCTACATCTTCTGCCACATAATACATACCCTAATTCAGTTGTCCACTGCTGCCTCTGGAGCAGAGGTTAGCATATGGCCTGCCATCTGTTTTTGTAAATAAAGTTTTATTGGAACATAGCCACACTCATTTGTTTACCTATTGTCTATGGTTGCTTTCATGCTATCATGGCAGAGGTGAGTGGTTTTGACACACCAAATAGCCCACAAAGCCTAAAGTATTTACTGTTTGGCAGAAAAAAAAAATTTTTTTTTTTTTAAAGATTTTATTTATTTATTTTCCCCCCAAAGCCCCAGTAGATAGTTGTATGTCATAGCTGCACATCCTTCCAGTTGCTGTATGTGGGACGCGGCCCCAGCATGGCCGGAGAAGCGGCACGTCGGTGCGCCCCCAGGATGCGCCCCCGGGATCTGAACCCGGGCCGCCAGCAGCGGAGCACGCGTACTTAACCACTAAGCCACGGGGCCGGCCCAGAAAAAAATTTTTAACCCCTCCTTTAGCAAATGAGAGGACATCAACAGGGATGATGCTAGGTGCAGGAAAGGAATAGCTTCCAACAACTGTGACAACAATAATAGTTATAAAATTTTGGGCCTCTGGTAGAGCTTCTAACATTTCCAAGTGTTATCACTGTGTTTCTCATGTTTACCCTTGCGGAAAGTCATCCCATCACGCTTACAGTCACGGCCCATTCACAGCAACTGGTCCTTTTCCGTTTTAGCTCTGAGAGAGCACAGTACCCACAGGTCAGCTGTTCGTGAGCCCAACTCTAAAGAGACAGATTTTTTTTTTTAATTGCCAGGAAACTTAGAGCTTTGCCTAATTCCACTCAACTTTTGGCACAACTATTAATCTGGTTAATATTTGCTAACTGTAAAATCAGGTTTTGGGAAGTATTAAATTTTAGACAACCCAGGATATTTTGACAGTGATGCCACAGAAAACTTTAAAATTCACTCTTTGTTATTTTCCTTGGCTAGCTGTCCTATAATGAACAAACCTATTGAAAACCGCAGAAAAGGTAGTATGTTTGCCTTGCTATTTGTTCTGAGATTAAGCTCAAAGAAATTGATGAAGAAATCCCAGTTACTACAACCAAAGAGAGTCAACGTTTATTTTATCATAAAAGTCCAGGAAATAAAACTATATACAAGATCCATGCAAGGAATCTAGTTACACACAAGACACATTTAAAACCTGGTTAAAACAATCTCCACAATGGCAGGGAATAAAACCAGTAAGACCAAGTATCCTTAGTGAGAAACATAATCGTGTTTATATTTTGGATGCTGCTTGAATCCAATTCTCTGCCCAACAATGAGGCACTGGATCACCCACTCTTGTGACACCACAGGCAGCTGCAATGCTTCAGCACACTTCAGCACCGAGGCTGGGCACGAGGGGTCCGTCACCACCACATCAAATACCCCTAAAGCAATATCTGCAGGAAGTAGGGGAAGGTGAATGAGGAAAGGAGACTCAATTTAGCCCTCCATTAAAAAGATGTGCCTTCTAGCCAGTAATCCCACTCTGCCCAAGCTAAAGCCCTTGATGTCAAACACATGTGCTACTGATCACAACCAAAAGTTATAATCACTGTAACTTGTAGAAATGCTGACCTTGTAGAAATGTTCAGCAAATACACCACTGGATACCAGTAGAAGCATAAATAGCTCAGTGCTGCACTCATGTTGGCTCACCTCTTGAAGGTAGTCCTTTTTTTGTCTTAGAAACATGGATACATTCAACCTATCAGGACTGAGACTTAGACCACAAGGCCTAACAGCTATGGGTCTAAGGACATCCTTGGAGCAATGACAACACACACACTTTCCAGATACCTTTGTTATGAGCACTTGAATGGTGCTGCTTCACGGAGGCTGCCCCTCCAGTCATGAGGATCTCAGACCAGAGCTCCAAGAAGTTCTGCTGTTGGTCTGATACCAGGAGTACCTTCAGATTCTGGAAAGGGTTTTCACGGGGTTGCCTATGAAGGAGTCAGAGACAGAGCACCTTGGAATTGGAAAGGACTTGAGCATGACAGATATCCAACAACAGCCCTTCTGCAGAGGGACTCAGGTACATCTGAATGCTTTCAAAAGCCCTGCATTAAGGCAAACCACCCCACTCCCCCTTTCTGTGAATGATGTGTATTCTCTGGGATCCTGGCCTTCTAATCCACCCCTTCTAATTTCCATGTTTGTCCTGGGGCCGAGAATAAGCCAAATCATGCTCCTGAGCCTATATTTTTAAGTACCTTGCTTAAAACTTAGTCCCCTAACCTTACAGGTTGAGAATACTGAACCTACATGAAAATTCTCACACATTTTCAAAAGGTCCCTAACCAATATACTCTAGGGAAATAAAGTAGATGAGTTGCTAAAATCTCAAACCCACTCAAATTTATCCTACAATCATTCTAGTTCTAGAAATGTGTACTCTTTCACCTAGATCCTCCCCACTCCAAAAGCTTGCTGTCTTCCTGTCTACCATTCTAGAGGGCCTCTCAAATACTCACCAATCCAAAATTCTCTGTTCCTCAAGGCTGTACCCAGCTGGCAGCAGATAATTGCGGTAATTCTGGAGCTGGTTGGCATGGCAACTGTCATGGACCCAGACATGAGACACACAAGGAATCCCACTGGCAAGGCACAGGAAGTACTTCCGGGTTCGACAATGCTGATCCGCAATTAAGAGACACTGGTAGGCTGTGTTACACTGGAAAAAAAGGAATAGCACAAATGGCGTCTGGTGACTTCTGTGGAAAGCCCTTGAATAGCAGCCATAATGAGTCATAGAGAACATCTGAACACTTCCAAATATTATCCAAAATGTGACTGAACCTGTCCTGCCCAAGGCCTCTTTTCCCAATGAAAGGCCCAAATGGCTTCCCTAGACATTCTTTCTGCCTCACCTGCAGCTTTCTGGGGGCCTAAATCCTCAAGGGACAACCAAACCACCTGTATTCAGCCTTTCAGGATAAGAACATCTCTGTAATCGAGATTTCTATTAAACACAAATTTTAATCTGCTTTTGCCCCAGCAACAGAATCATAGCCATTAACTAACCCAAGGTTCTAACTTTTCTTCCTTATACGCAGTAAAAATTCTATTTCATGCAACAACGTTTTGGCAGTGTCCCAGTTCTGGAAATCTCGAGCTACTATATCCAACCTCTTCAACCTCTCTCAGGCCTCTTCTCATCACTGCCCCTCTAGGAGGCTACACAAACAAACTCCTCACCTGGGCTTCATTGAAGTCTTCGAGAATATAGCCAGCTCCTGCTCGAAGCTGGGATTCTGTGTACTGCTTGTTGAAAGGAGGAATTTCTAAAAATTCTATATTAAAAAAAGAGATAACCAAGATAATAATTACTACTAGTTGGTTTCTTATTTGCCACTTTATGCCTGATTCTGACTGCCCCCTTTTCCCTTCCCCAGCTATCTCCACAGCTTTGTATTCCAAAGACAGGCCAAGGGCTTCCCCATGGGTCAGAAAGAGATCTGTCCTAAGGCCTATAAAATGCTGCCAAAAGAAGGGACAAGAGCAGGAGGAGTGGGGAAGATGAGAAATGGAGGTAGGTCCTAGACCTAAAAACATCCAAGGTTTCTGCACTAAGACTAAGTCATGGGACTGTTCACTGGGATGGACACACAACCACTTCCCATAGTAATGTATTCCAATTTGAGTAACCCTTACCATCAGGAAGTTCTTCCTTATGTCTACCCTAAATCTTTCCTACAATCTAAGCCCATTTCCTCTAATTCTGCCTTCTGTGGAGATGAAGAATAGCTGATTAGCACTTTTTACAATAAAGCCTTCAAATTCCCCCTTCATCAGCATTTCTACCCCCTGTAAAACTCTGATAAACCAGAATGCTCAAAGTAGGGTTTCTAAAATTTAACTGATTAAGTAAAGGTTAGCCAGAAAATCCTTTTCCAACCTTTTTATTGAAAACTATCTACCTTTGATGATCTTGAAGTACCTCAGGACACTGAACATCAATGACTGCTCTACAGTCTTGAGGGTGAAGTAGAAGTTATGAGAGATGAGGCTGAAGCTGTAATGACCCTAGGCAATTAGAAATTGCTTCTTTTGACCAAATATCTAATTTGTGCTTGTTTTCTTGTCATCTGCTCCTCTCATATATAAATACACATTAAAAAAAAAAAGGAAAAAGACATTAGAAATTTTAGTTAATTAGGAGTTCTGAGAAATTAAGTTCTAATGAACTTATCACAAATTTAAAAAACCCAACCAAATGCATAAAAGTTCAATGCCAGGACCACTTCCCTTCCCCCTCACACCCAATGGGAAAACCTGTAAAGCTGACCCCTTGCAGAGATGGCTCCCCATGTTGGTGCCCTCCCTGCCAGCTGCAGCTGCTCAGGCAGTGCTGATGCCCCAAACTTAGGCCTCTACAGCTTTGTTTTGGTCTGACTGGCTGGCCTATTCACTTTTATTGCTCTTTTTTTGATTTAGCATTTTTCAAATTCTTCTCAAAATGAAAACTCAAACTGGAAACTCTACATGGTTATAAGAAACTCAGAATATAGCACGACTATTTCTCAGTTTCGTCACTGCATCCTTTTGACCCATCTCAATATATCATGTCACAATTTTCAGTGCCAATACTCTACTGCTGAGTCACTGCCAAGGTCCCTCATGGCCCTTTATTTTTCTCAAGACTTCTATTTTATGTCTGATTAATCCAGGACTGTCTCTAGTCCTGACCTATTTAGATTTTAATCCCCAATTACATTTCCTTGCATTTGTGTAATCAAATATTATCCTATATAGGCAGTCCATTTCTCTAATTTTTCTCAATTAGTTTGGATTTAATTTATTTCTGACTAATGAGTGATCCTGCCTATGAACAGGTTTCTAATTCTATCATCTAAATCAAGGATGAACGTACTAAATAAATCCAGCTCCAGAGTCAATCCCTGGCTGATGGATCCCCGATGGTGTGCCGCCTAACAAGACCAGGTGCCATATTCTTCACTCATTAATAAATATGTCTCATAAGATGGATTCAAATATTTTACTGAGCTCCTGATATAAACTGACATCTAAGAGATTCCCATTTATTTGCAAGACATATTACATATTTCTTGAAAACTAATTTTGTAGAGCATTGTTTTAGTATAAATGTCTTCAGGCATCTTAAGATTGAGGAACCTCTAAACATTCTCATATGCCAAAAAATGGGGCTGGCCCCGTAGCTTAGCGGTTAAGTGCTCGAGATCCACTGCTGGCGGCCCGGGTTCGGATCCCGGGCGTGCACTGACGCACCGCTTCTCCAGCCATGCTGAGGCCGCGTCCCACATACAGCAACTAGAAGGACGTGCTGCTATGACATACAACTATCTACTGGGGCTTTGGGGGAAAAATAAATAAATAAATAGTCATATGCCAAAAAAATCGAGGATTTTGGTGGTGTTGGGGCAATGTCCAAGGATAAAGAAGCAACATAAAGCAGACCTATTCACCATAACCATACTTTCCACAAGAAACCTAGAGATCCATCTAAAAAACTGTCCAAATTCCTTCTCATTTAGACAAGGCCTAATTCCCTTCACTCACGGTTACAAGGATGGGATTAAAAACATTTGATATATCAGCAAGGGGGAACAGAGGGAATCTGTATGAGTTCAGTTTCTGAGAGCTCATATAGGCTCACAGATTTTTAAGCAAGTAGACAGTCTGCATCTCATACCAAAGCCGGCTTTCTTGGTTGGCCATGCTGTACCAACCAACAAATAAAACATCTACAGATCTGCCCTGTGAAGTCCTGGTCTAGGGAAGGGCAAGGAATGTGTTGGAAGATAAAGACTAGAGTCCAGCAATACTGTGAAAGCAAAAGAAAACAAGATGACGAACACTATTTTAATGCCATGACACACCTCTTCACAGAATACTCAAGGGACTCCTAATTACTTATGATCAAAGTAAAACTATATTCTTGGCTAGCAAACTCCTCACACACCTTATCTTCCAGTGTACCTATCTGAATTCTGTCTGACAAACCAGGCTTGGGGTACACTTAACCTTAAAACTCCCACACTCGCCACACCTGCTCCCACACCCTAGAGCCTCTCTACTGACGATTCTTTATGTACCTTCCAGATAGGAAAAACCCTAACTGCAACTCCCTGACCAGCCTTCCCATGTCCCTGTACAGATCTCCATGTGGCTGCAGCTGGTGAGATATAGTTTTGGTTAATTAGGAAAGAATCACCCACACACCTAAAATGCCAACAATCATAGACCTGCAGTGGTGTTATTTTATGATAACCACATTCCCTAATTTGATTCCCTCTTGCAAGACTCAAAGTTAGTCAGAACTCTAACTTGTAGAACATCATTCCATTTGGACCTTTAGCCTTTACAGACACATTTGGAGACTGCTGTCAGTCGGTTACAGTGCATACAGCCACGTGCGGCATAACGACGTTTTGGTCAATGACAGAGCACACATACGAAGGTGGTTCCATAAGATTACTACTATATAGCCTAGGTGTGTATTAGGCTGTACCATCTAGGTTTGTGTAAGTACACTCTATGTTGTTCGCACGAATACGAAATTACCCAACAACACATTTCTCAGAATGTATCCTCGTCGTTAAGCAGTGCATGACTGTACATTTGTATTTGCCCATTTTCTCTCCTGGATCACACACTCGTTAGACAGTTGAAATAATTTTTACCTCTCCCCACTGCAGCCTTCACCCTAAGTAACAGACAACATAGAAATGCAATGTATAGATTTAGTTTAAGGTTGAAGAGACGTACAAGAGCTGAAAAGGCCTAGAAGCTGTTTCTCTGAAATCGCCCTGGGGCCCTGGGCACCCCACATTTCCAGTCTTACACACAGACCTCAAGAGAATGAACTTTGCCCCCACAAGGGTTTTCTCTGGCAGGTGCTCCTAGAACACAAATGGGAAAGATGGCAGGGTATTCAGAAACCTGACTGACTTGATGAGTGTCGTAGGGTAAAATGAACACTGGGTTCTAGTCCCAAGTCTACCATTTGTTGTTGTTAGTACTGTTGAGTCGACTCTGACTCCTAGCAACCCTGTGTACAGCAGAGCAGAACCCTGTCCGGTCTTTTTTGCGCTATCCTCTCATCTCCTGGAGCTATATCAGATGATGCTCTGCTGCTTTCATAGGCTTTTCATGGCCAATTTTTCCAGAAGTGCGTGGCCAGGTCCTTCGTCCTTGTCTGTCTTAGTCTGGAAGCTCTGCTGAAACCCGTCCACCATGGGTGACCCTAGTATTGAAATACCAGTGGCAGAGCTTTCAGCATCACAGCAACATGCAGCTGCCACAATATGACAACCGACAGATGGGTGGTGTGGTTCCCTGAGCAGGAAACGGACCTGGGCCATGGCAGTAAGAGTGCCGAATCTTAACCACTAGACCACCAGGGTTGGCTAAGTCCAACATTACTGTGGACAAAAAGCAACATTTAACCTCTCCAAGCTTGTTTCCTCATCTGTAAAACACATGATAAGATCTGTCTCCCATCTGCCTCACAGGATTGTTTTGAGGAACCACTAAGAGAAATTTTGTGAAAACAGTCTATAAACCAAGAAGCAAGGTTAAATTAGTTTTCCTTGACCAAGATTCCAGTTGCCACTTGCCCTGCTGCCTCTAGAGATGTCAGGGGGGCCACCAGGCTCATAAAGTGAATGGAAAGGAAGGAAGTGCACAAATGTCAGAGCCCTCAGGGCTTGCTAGGGCCTTACCCTCCTCTTCCTCACTGCTTCCTGTAGGACCGTCTGGCAGTTTGGAGCGGCTGGCCAACTTGTCACTTGTTGTGGCCATGGTGAGGAGAAAGGCATAGCCCAGAAACAAGGTCTTGTTAAGGGGCAAAGGCCCTCTCTGTTCTTCCAGGGCAGAGGGTTCACCCACGTTGTCTCCACTCTCACAGGGGCTCACAAACTCTCCTGCCCCCACCACACCTGGGAAGGACAGAGGCACGGTTACTAGACAGATATGGCCCATTGCATGGGCATGACAGGATGGGTAGGCAATGTCCTGATGAACTTGTTTGAGCTATAAACCAAAGACCTCTCCTATAGCCAACAACCTAGGACCAAATTTACAGTGCAGAGAAATTTTATATACTTAAATTTTACACAGTCATGACAATGTATACACTATTTTCATAAATGAAAATCAACTAGTATTGTTTTCATACAGCCAAACCAAATACTTCTGAGGTCATCTGAAGAAAGAGGTGGTTCTAATACAAAAATTAGGTAAGAGTAAAAAATGTTTGTAAATCTTCAGCCCACCTTCTCTGCCCAGTGCTCTGATTTCCCCAAGATATGTGATACTTTGAAGCAGCCTTAAAAAGTAAAACACTTTTTTATTACCAAGAAATGTCCCCAGCAGATATTCCCACCCTATCCCTGACCCTCACCAGAATGGTGCACAGAATACTTGGTAATAAAGTGTTTTTACATGTTGATGGAACCACATCAAAATAGCGTCCTTCAATTGTCCCAGTTTCCAACACCTGGGGGTAGGTAAGTGAACCAGCCAGTCCAGGACTCCCAGAATTCCCATGCTAAGAGTGCCCCAATGAGTCCTTGAGAAGAAAACAAATACCTGACTTGGAGAAGCTGAATTGTAGGCTCATTAGGAGGCTAAGATGACAGACAGGTCATGCCTCCCTAAAATAAAACCAGCAGCAAGAGAACAGTCTGATGTAGTATGTATAAGCCTGGACTTCAAAGTCAGACTGCCTGAGTTTAAATTCTGGATTACTATGTCACCTTGGGAAAGTTAGCCATCTTTTCCATGCCTCAGATTCTTCAACTGAAAATGAATTGTCTAGCACCTATACCTCATAGGGATTATATGAAGTAATACATATGAAGCACTTAGTTCCATGCCTCACATACACTGAAACACAGTAGAGGTGTTGGATGGATACAGAGATGACACAACTCAAATACACAGGAAACAAAAGGAGCTCCAGTGCCAAGACAATGTAACAACTCATGAACCTCCTCAGTTTGCTAGACTAAGAGAGCTCCCTCAGGGCAGACACTGAGGACTTTACCTCTGTGTCTCCAGAACCCACAGTGGCTGGGGCTGGGTCATAGTAGAGACTCAGTAAACAACAGATTGAACTCTTCTGTTAACATGAAACATAAGGGATTGGAAAGGGGTTGTTTGGGGGATAGCAGGGAGAGGGGAGACGCAGGCTGAGGTACTAACTTTCAATAGAAGTTCGGGAAAGCCATAGGGCCCTGAGCACGAGAGAGAGAGGAGCAGAGCTTCCAGAGGTAGAACATGGTGCCAGCTAAAGGAAGAGATCTAAGACAAATGTCACCTATTTTGAATCTGCTTAAAATACAGTACTCCTTTCCCTCCTAGAACCTACATAGGAATCAGCGAATGTTTCCCATCAAGACCTGGCCTCTTATCTACCCCCACTAGACTCTGCTGGGGGATGGGGAAGGGGGATGCAGTAAGCTGTCTGAGTACCACCTGTGGGCTTGTGTGGGACCCCAACTTTGCAGCCAGGACAGAGGGGCCATTGCCCCATATCAGGCTCCATCTCTCCAGCAGCTGATCTTGCATCCCACCATGGTCTGAGGGAGAATGAGGCAAAAGTGAGCACTCACCAGGTTTCACAGTGGCAGACTTCCGGCCTCGCTTGGCAGGGGACCGTTCCTCTTCAGAAGTGGTAAGTTTTCTTTTGCCTGAAAGAACTCCCGTGGAGGCACGAGGGCTTTCTGTGATCTTACGGGTAGGGGTCGTGCTGCTGCTGCTGGAGGCAGTTGGGGTGGCCGGGGAGCTGATGTTACTGCGTCGTTTCCGTTTCCCTTCCACCAAATTGTCTATGATAGGATAAGCCAGAGATTGGTCAACTCCCATGGTCTGACACCCTCAACTCCAAGATGCTGGGCAAAGCCTGATTTAGATACCACCAGGTCCTTTCCTCTACCTCCCATGGGAGCAAGAAGCCTCTTTTAAGGTCACCATATTTTCTGTTTCAGTCCTGCCATGACTGATATGTGTTTGGTCCCCTACAGAACTGGGGAGATCAGAAAAATCTGAGGATTTACTATTTGGTCCTGGGAAGGAAAGAGAGATAGGCAGTGGCTCCAAATGACAGCTCATTACCATCTCATAAATCACATAGGAATAATAAGACTTAAGGCAGCATTACTGACTGCTCTAGAAACCACTCTTCCCACTACTAGCAGAGCAGGGTCCCAGAGGCAGTTGTTCAGGAAACAATGGTCTTACCTAAGCTGATATCTGCTGCCTTGGTGAGAGGTGTTACTGCCTCATATGGGCCAAGGCCATACTGCTCTCTCAGTCTGTTCCCTTGCTCCAAGGACAAGATGACAGCCATTCGCTTATACCACTTCCTTTGGCCTTCTTTTTCAATGCTGTAGTACAGCTCTCCAGACTCCTTCCTATGCCCTTTCACCACTCCTGGGTGGAAAAAACATAAAAGGAACTTGCTGTTGTTTTAGGCTGCTCAGCATCCACTCACAAAGGCTCCACAGAGCAGGCCTGAGTCAGGGAACTAGTAGATCCAATAGTGGACTGAAGTTAGGTCTAACAAAATCCCAGCTGCCAATCCCAGACAACAACACTTAGGATATATGTAGCTACTACCCTGGGATTGGGACATGGAAAGTTTCTCCACAGAAGGACCCCTTCGGTTATAAAATAAAGCTTCCTAAAGTCAGCCTTTATGGGTTGTTAGTGGCTCAAATGGTTCCTGAAGTGAAATGGCACGTGGCTTCTTAATGATCCCATTTATAATTTACTAAACCTTTCCTTATTGGGTTTTTGGTTTTTTGTGTGTGTGTGAGGAAGACTGTTCCTGAGCTAACATCTGTGCCAATCTTCCTCTATTTTTTTTGTATGTGGGACACTGCCACAGCATGGCTTGATGAGCAGTGTGTAGGTCTGCACCCGGGATGTGAACCTGCAAACCCCGGGGCGCCAAAGCAGACTGCACGAACTTAACCACTACGCTACTAGGTCAGCACCTCCTCACTGGTTTCTTTGAAAGCTGAGTAATAATTCTTGAGTTAAGTTGTAGTTGAAAGATGACATCATTCTAAGAGAGACAGCATGTGTCTCTGTAGCAAAATCAAAATAGAGATATAGAGCAAAGAAAGGAAAAAAATAAATCCTGCCTCCTGCCGAATCTTCCCTCTGTATTATCTACTTTGCTGCTCTTGCTCTGATTCAGAACCCAAAGATAAGGCCTTTAGGTTAGAAGGAACACAACGTGGGGTATAAAAGGAAACTGGGCCAGAATTCAGGAGACCTAAGCCTAGGCCTAATGCTGCTACCACCAAGCTGTGTGATCTTGGACAAGACCCATTTCCAATCCTGTGGAAAAGATAACACTCCTTTCCCCTCTATCAATCAATATGCAGTTTACACACACACACACAAACACACACACACACACATAAAAACAGGGCATTAATATGAACACTTTTTCATTCCTATAAACAGAAGGGCCCACTTGTTCTCTCCCATTAGCCTCTGCATGAATGAAGGGCTAAAAGAAACCCAGAACATATGCCACCAAGGAAAAAGGGGGATATATGGGCAAAAATGAGGAGAAAGGGGGCCTCGGTTCTCTCCTTATCTATGCCACAGAAATTACTCTTTCCCCTTGCTTGTTCATCTCCTGGCTTAAATCTCTATCACCAAATTAAATCACGAAAACCTCCTCAAAAGCACAAAGAAGCCCAAGGCCAACAATATACTTCACACTAATGAAGAGCTACTAGAACTGGAAACAGTCTAGCGTTGACACTAGTAGATACTCTCAGTAAATGGCACACAGAATCCCCACCCCTTGATGCCATTCCAGATCAATTCACTCTGGGAACAGAATTGTCTTTTTGTCTTGAGAGGGCCAAAGGTGGGCCTCCAAGAGTGGCTTTACACCTGAAAGAAGAGCAAATGCATTTGACACAAACTTTGTAAGACACAGATCATAAAAGACCTCAATCCATGTGCTACTAACTGAAGCCACACAAAAAGCTAAGTGTTATCCAGAACTAGAAGGAGAAGCGGCCCATTTAACAATGAAATAACAGCAACTACTCAGGAGTCCAAATCACAAGAGTCTGGAGAGACTTCAATAGAAAAGCATTTTTGCCCATTATATCCCAATCCATGTTCAAAAAAATCACCAGAAAGGATTTTTGTTTGTTTGTTTGTTTGGTTTTTTGTGAGGGAAATCAGCCCTGAGCTAATATCTGTGCTAATCCTCCTTTCTTTGCTGAGGAAGACTGGCTCTGAGCTAACATCTATTGCCAATCCTCCTCCTTTTTTCCCCAAAGCCCCAGTAGACAGTTGTATGTCATAGTTGCACATCCTGCTAGCTGCTGTATTTGGGACGCGGCCTCAGCATGGCCGGAGAAGCGGTGCGTCGGTGCGCGCCCGGGATCCGAACCCGGGCCGCCAGTAACGGAGCGCGCACACTTAACCGCTAAGCCACTGGGCCAGCCCAGAAAGGATGTTTTTAAATGACAAACTCAACACAAACATGTATCTCCAAATTAGTTTACACAAAGGGAGCAATATATTCAAAGAACTTGCATATGAAACAGTCATAACAAACACAAATCCCTCACCACCACCAGTACAGGGAACTGGCTACTTCGAAAAAAAAAGCACCGTTTTTTAAATCAGAGAGTTAAGTGGCAGCTGTGCAGGCATACAAACACAGCACTAATGACTTCTTCCTAAACAAAAATATCTCAATATATCAGCCACATTCACCTACTAAGTTCCCATGAAGGCAGGGAGTAAGTTTAAAAGTCAGTGGTGAAAGAATAGAGAATGAAAAGGAAAAAACCACTAACCTTACAGTGGCGAAACCTGGCAAACACCACCATAACCAAGTGATGAAGGTTAACATCACTAGTGACGTCCAATGGGTATCACATACCCGCCTCCCCCACATGATGTGATGAGAAGCATTCCTTTCAAAAACCCATAACTCCAATCTAATCAGGAGAAAACATGAGACAAACCCAAAGTGAGGGACAGTCTACAAAATACCTGACCAGAACTCCTCAAAATTGTCTAGGTCATGAAAAACAAGAAAAGATTCAGAAATTGTCATAGATCAGGGGGGTCAAAGGACACATAAGCTCTAAATGCAACACGGTAATTCTGGATTGGATCCTGGAACAGAAAAGGGACATGGAAAAGCTAATGAAATCCAAATAAAGTCTGAAATTTAGTTAACAGTAATGGGCCAAGGTTGGTTTCTTAGTTTTGATGAATGTACCAGGCTAACGTAAAATTATTCTAAAATAAGAGGTGTGTTCAAAAATAAACAAGCAACAAAGAACAACAAAAAAGCCAATGGTGAGAGGAACCAGTGTTGTAGGAATGGAATTTCTGACTTCAGAGACCCCAGAAAAGTAATCAGGCTGGAGTGAACGCTCCTGGTAATTACTGACAGAAGAGAGGACTGCCCCAGGGCACAGTAAATCTCTGCAGACTCTGCTTCTTTTATTACCTGCACTGAAATACTCATCCTCCGAGAGGGCTGTCACTTCTGTATCCAGTGGGATGGGGTCACACAGCAGAATGTCTTTGCCCAACACATCACACTCGTACCCATCATCAAAGAGCAATTTATACTTCCCAGCTCCAACATCTCGTGTGATTTTCCCAGAGTAAAAATAGCCATTGGATGACCACTTGGCTACAACACGGAGACCTACAAAGCTGTTCCCTGGAGAAGAGGCATCTAAGCCATCAGAAGGGCCAGCAGCAGTCTGGAACGGAATCTCTGGAGAGTCACTTCGACGCAAAGCACCAGCACCCGTATCAACTCGTCTGGTGGAGTCTGGCACTCGGGGCACAATACGGGTGAAGGATTTATCGTCTGGCGACATGCTGGGTGAAATGTCCTCTATGCCCAAAGGGCCAGCCACAGCTGTTTCTCTAAAGTGAGATAAGAGATAGAAGAAGGCAGTAAGAATAAGAAAAGTACTTACCTACCAATTTCCCCACTCTTTTGTCTATGGCTCTCTTCAGCCCATTCTTTGATGACCCCATCACAGGCATAAGCCTGATCTCTCAGTGGCCTCACTCTGATCCCTGCCCACTCCCCAGTCAGTGTGGGCCCCTCTTCTCCCTCCTGACACCCCACATACTCTCTACTCCCCTCTCTTCTCTCTACTCCCTTTTTTTCTGAACAAGTCATAGACTAAGTGTATCTCACACTACCCGGGTACCTGGTTCCAGTGGTCCGAGAAGGCGGGCGGCCCCTTCGCCCGCGCCCACGAGGCGTGACTGGAGCCTTCCCTCCCTGTCTGATGCCAAGGCCTGCATCACCATCCTCCTCACACACTGGCGCCCCTGTCTGACTGACCCCTTTTCTAGGACTAGAGAATGAAGACAGGTTAGTCTGATAGCAGCTGCTACTGGATCCTTTCTTCACAAAGTCTCCCCTTGGCCCTCAGACTATATGCCAGGCTAACAGGTGCTGGGCCTCCAGGGCAGCAGGAAACTGGTCCACACACCCACCACCAAAATATCAGCTGGGGAGATGGGGTGAAGGATAACAAGTACAGGACCTCTTCCTCTCTGCAAGTCTATTCCCTCCTGACAAAGCCTCCTAATGCTGTCCTCAAAAACAGCACACTGCCCTCAAAAACAGCCCTGCCTTCTCTTCTACTTCAGGCTCTGGACACCTGCAGAGGATAACAAAAAGCCAGAGGATGTGTCAAGTTGGGGCCACCACCCCAAACTTTCTTTACTCCCAACCAAAACACTTGTAGGCTATAGAAAATGGTGTAGTGGCAGGAGTGTGTGCCAGCTTTCCCAAAGTCCCCTCATCTGTTTTTCTACATTTTCTCAGGAAGTCTACCTCCCACAGGGCTCCACCCTACCTCCCATACAAACCCAAAATAGGAGAGGAATAAAAGGGGAGGAAACGGAGTTGATTTATCCTAGATGGAGGATGGGGGGATTTCCCATTACTCCCCTTTTCCTGTGATATTAAAATGTCAGCAACCCTGCCCCAGCTGTGGCTCTCTCTCTGGAGACCCTGTCTGCACCTCAGTTTTCCTGGGCCTCCTCGGGAGCTGGGCAAGACAAAATCTGCGGGTTCTGTCCCGCTGGTTTTCCCTTTGAGTGGTCCGGCTCCTCTCCCTGAGCTGCCACTGCTGTGCATGGCTGAGAGACTCGTCCCACTTGATGTTCGGTGTAAGCTGGATGCCTTGGAGGAGAAAGAGCTGATATCCCCCAGGTCACCTGAGGAGCCCCCAGTCTGTGAAGGGGAAACTTCAGTTTCACACTCCTGACACTCTACAATTGGCTCTTCAGTCTCCTGCAAGGAAGAAATGGATACAAAAGCTAAAAGAAGTCATAATAACATAATGCTAACGTGACGGTTGGAAAATCCTAGAGATGGCACGAAATTTCAATTCGGAAAGGTGGGAATCAGGAGGGAATTTTCTGGAATAACGGAAATGTTCTATATCTTATTTTGAGTAGTGGTTACGTAAAATTCTCAAAAGACCCTGAACTGAACATTTAAGACCTCTGCATTCTACAGAGAATATATTATATCTCAATAAAAAATAAAGCTGGCACTAGATTTGGAAGAAAGAGACCTCTATCCTAAGCTAAATTATCTTTTTACTGGAGAAGTTCACAACCTTTGGCTACTGAGAAACCAGCAAGGATTCTAACCTAGAGAACAGAGGTAATTCCCTGTCTGAGAGAAGACAGATAAGGAGGTAGGTAGAGGTTAGACCTGGAAAATGAGTGGTTAGGAGCCCTTCTGGGCACTTGATTAGCAGTGGGTAGCACTACATGTTTTTTGAGATTAGGTATTTTATATTGTCTTTTAATAAGTAAACAAGAAAATAGAAAATTTTAGGTAAAAATAGCTAAAAATGATATTACTGTTTAGAAAAATGAAGATCAAAAAGGTAATAATCAAAATTAATGAATTTTCAGTATCTAGACAGGACAGGAACGTCAAATTGACTGTATCTCATACGCCTTCTTTGAAGGATTGGTAGCGGTTGCCTGGAGCTCAGTTTTAAGCAGCCTGCTGAGGCTAATCCCCAGGCTTAGCAGGAAAACGTTCTAGGACCAATCAGCAATGTTCTCTATCGGCACAGGAATGAGACATTACAGCACAGGTGTTGGACATTTGCCTTCCTGCTCTGGACTGTTTGTGCATTATCCTGCTGTCAGAGAAGATATGGAGAAGTGTAAGATAGATTCTTCCCTCAAAGAGTTTACAATCTCTCTGGGGAGACAGTATGCAATGCACACACATTTAAATAATGCTATAAAATGATTAAATGATTATTTTTGACCACTCCTTTCTTGAAAACCTTTCCTCCTTTAGAATCTATAAAGTCACTTTCTCTTCCTTTCATTCTACCTCTTTGGCTGCTTCTATTTATGCTTCTTTTGGGTTCTTCTTTCTCTGCCTATTCCTTTAAAGTTGGTATTTTCCAGGACTCGGTTCTCATTCCCCCATGCTTTCCCTGGCCAGACTTACCAGACTCATCCCTGCCTGTCAACCAGCAACACAACGATGACTCAGCTCCAAACTCGCAAACACAAATGCCTACTAAACTCTACCCCTTGGATGTATCGAGGACAGCTGATATTTAACCCATCCAAAACTCAATCTGTCAACCTCTCCCCATTTCCTTGCCTTTGATGAACGAATTCAGGATATCCCCAGTGCATCTCACATTCCCTGCAGCTCTCTCTAGCAGAGGCTGGTTTTTCTTAAACAAACCTCAATTCAAGAGTTTGGAGATGAGATGCCTCCATGCTCCTCATTGACATTAACAAACCACCTGTATCTCCCCCTGACTTTTGCTCCTACCAAACCACTATCTGCCGTTCTGTTCAACTTTCCTCTCTGCCTTCCCCTGTTGTTACTCCTGAACATCCTTCCACTCACTCAGTCTCACGCATGAACACCTTAACTCTTGGTTCACAGCCACCCTTCCCTTCCTATCCCTACTACTGTCATCATTCTCTGTGGCTTACATCCATGAGGTACCCATTCAGCAACTCGCAAGTTTCCTGATCTAATTACCACCATTAACCTTCTCCTCTACTCTCGCCCAGCCATCTCTTACCAAGGTCATTACCAGAAATTGCACCACCTCCAAAAATCTCAGTCATAAACATGCCATTCTCCAATTACTTTCTCCTATTATCCAACTTGCCTGCTCTAGTTGGATCTGAGTCAGCATAATCTGCCAAGGTTATTTGACTCAAGCAGGTGTTGTATCCAGAACTTAAGTCAATTCCTTCTCTTGGACACAGCAAATGTATAAGGGCTAGGCCTACTTAGAGGGCTGGCACTCCAGGCTGTGTCTCAGTTGGAGAGTAGGCCCAAAAAGCAGTAGCCAGCTGCATCTGTCTTTGCAACTATCCAGCAGTCAAGGTCACTGCTCTTATAATGACTCAGGCCCAGGCTCCAAGTTGCCCTGTTGTGATCTTTTTAACGTATTTGCTTGTTTTCCTGTGTGTCTCTCCTACTAGACCACAGAGGCCACATTAAGACGGAGACCACATTAAGATGGAGATTTTAACTATCATCTTTCCTGGATGTACCCCCAAAACCTAGCAAAGAGCCTGCCACAAAAGAGGCCCTTAGTAACTATTTATTGAATGAAAGATCTTCTCTTGCAAACCAGCATCCTATTTATAGTATCTATCTCAGTATATGTGGTACTACCATCTATCCGGCTGCCCAGGTAAAAAGCCCAGGCATTGTATTAGATTCCTCCATCTCCCTCAATCCCCACATTTAGGAATTCACCAGTCTATCCACTTCACCTTCTATAAATTTCTTGCATCTATTTCTCTCCTCTCAATCTCTACTGCTACTGTCCTAACTTGACACTCATTACCTCGTCTGAACTATGCCCCTAACCTCAACCCACTCCAATCCATTGCTACACTACTGCCAATCTGACGTTTCTAACATGCAAATCTGAGAGTGTCACTCCTTTCCCCAAAATTCTTTTTTTTTTTTTTTTTGAGGAAGATCAGCCCTGTGCTAACATCTGCCAATCCTCCTATTTTTTTGCTGAGGAAGACTGGCCCTGGGCTAACATCCATGCCCATCTTCCTCCACTTTATATGGGACGCCACCACAGCATGGCTTGCCAAGCGGTGCGTCAGTGCACGTCCGGGATCCGAACCTGTGAACCCCGGGCCACCGCAGTGGAGCGCGCGCACTTAACCGTTAGCGCCACCAGGCTGGCCCCTCCCCAAAATTCTTTAAAAGCTCTCCTTCACGCTGAAGATAAAAATCTAAACTCTTTTCTATGGTATACAAAGCCCTTACACTCTGGGCCCTTACCGACCTCAACAGCATCCTCTCTCACCATTCCCTACCCTACTATTCTTGTCATCCTGAGCTTCTAAATATTCATAAAGCATGCCATGCTGTCTACATATTTAGGTAACTTTTCATTCTACCTGCATGTCCTTCTCCCCCACCCCTCAATATTATCTGCCACACTCTTGAGCACTACATCTTCTGTGAGGCCGTTTAGCCACCTTCAGGTAGGCTAGTAGGCGCCATCCCCTCTTTCTAACACATCTTTCCACACCTCTATCTACTACAGCAACCAACAGGTTTTGGATTTGTTGCATGTCCAGTGTAAGCTCTTAGAGAACAGGAACACTATCTCTTTTAGAGTCCAAGTGCCTGTCACAATGTTAGGTAGAGAGTAAAAAATAAGTTGCTGGTAAATAAATGAATAAAATCTTTAAAAGATGATAAACAAGGGGTCCACCTTCACATCCCTACACATCTTTGTGCTGCCCACCAACTGGACTATTCCCGCCTATGTGCATTTTACTTTCTGCCTCTGTGCCTTTGCTCAGCAAGCCTTCTATATGGAATGCCCTTTCCCCTTAGCTCCCAATATCTAAAACCTTCAGTGTCCAACGCAAATGCTTTCTGGCTCTCATCCAGAAAGACTTTATCAAAATTCCCTTCAGATGAATTTCTTCCTCCTGTGAATTACTACATGTACCTTCCTTTTGGCACACATCAGTTTTGCTCTTGAGAGACAGCATAATGCAGTGGTTAGGAATGCAGGCTCTGGAACCAGACTGCCTGGATTGAATTCCTCTGTTTATTAGCTATGTAACCTTAAGCAAGTTATTTTAACTTGCTATGCCTCAGTTTCTTCATCTGCAAAATGGGAATAATAGTATCTACCTCATAGCTCAGTTGTGAGGATCAAATAAGCCAAATCACTTAAAGTCTTCAGAACAGTGCCTGGCATATAGTTAGTGCTCAATAAATGTCAGTCGCTATTATTATTTTATTTAATTATGGCAGTGTTTCCTAAACTATGTTCCATAGGAGTATAATAAGTATTACTTTAAAAAATTTTCAATGGTCAAATAAGTTTGGGAAGTGCTGTGTTAAACAATAAAATAGTTATCTTTCACTAGAGGACTTCTTAGAGCCTTTAATATAATATGTACTCCGAATTTTCATGGGGGATGAGAGCATTTTCCAGCATTTGGTGTTTCTCAAATTTATTTACGACCATGGAACGTTTTTCCCCTCAGAGTTTCTAGCTGTATCTAGAAACTGTATTTCTAGTTTCCAGAAAGAGACTTTAGAAAGCATCATATAAAATATGAAATGAAATAATAATGTATAACACAATATAGTACCTGACACAGAGTTCAATGTAGACTACAACAATTACAAAAACTTTTCACAGAAACCAATTTTTTTCTATAAAGCTATTAAGTTCATAATTTTTCCAAAATAGTAATAACACTGAAAAAAACTCTGCAAACATAAAATTGAAGATGAATCAACATTTTAAAAAATATTTCTGGGATTCGGTGTTCAATACATAAAGAATACAAGACAATTTCTCAAACTAATGTCAAATGCTTTCTGACATGAGGGCCACAAATGGCCCATTAATGCACAATAGCAATAATATGTTCCATTTAATAAAACTATATACCAGAGTTTAATTCTTCCTGAGCATAACTTCCTCTCTGGCTAGTTGGCAGAATTAAAGAAAAGTGCCTGAGTGAAGGAAGAAAATAGCTGTGCCTCTTATCAATTAATAAAATCGTTCCCAGATATTAACATATGTAGCAAGAAAAGTGCCAGATCTTTAATTCTAGAAAATCTGTCTAATCTCAGCCAGTATGTCCACTGTAACAGTCAATAAATGCCAATATTATGCTAACACTGGGAATGAGTCCATAACGACTCCTACTAAGAAATAAAGGTGTATCTCTTACCAACAGGTCCATAACCACACACAAATGAAGACCAAGAAAGGACACACTAAATATACATGAAAACATGTGAGAAAGCAAAGAGAAACAACGAGCAAACACATGCAGCTAAGCAGGGAGTTCTACACCTCATCACTTTACAAGGATTAAAATAATACATACAATCTTTATATCACACACGAGAGATTCATAGCGACTTATCAATCTGTTCTTTAAAGAAACAGAAGGCAGGATGGAACTAGTTAAATAAGTGGCCACAGGTCAAACAGCAAACCCATGGTTGAGAAAGATAGAGAATTCAGTACTCTCATTTCTAACCCAGTTCTTATATCTTTCTAAAAAGATGAAGGAAAACAAAGTGTTAGTAGCTAGTTATACAGGAAAAAAGGGTGGGAGAGTGACGGTGGAGAGCCAGGGTAATTTTTCTATCAAAAGAAATTTGACACACAGACCCAGAGTATATATTACCTCAGTTACTTTTCTTTCTACTTCTGTTCCATCCACATAATACACATCCGTAATAACACGAGTGACAAGTGTGCGAACCTCACGGATTGTTCTCATGTGGCGATGCAAGACATGGCCATGTGGAGGCTGAGGCATATCAAACTCTTCCTCTCCCTGTGACAGAAAATATAGAACACAAGCATCGGTCTCACTGCAAACTGGCAGAATCACAAATCAACTTCTTCATGATGAGCACTGTTCAGAGGTTCCATGAATCTAGTGTGATGGAATTTTCCAGCTGCTTTGTTTTCTATTCACCCATAGCTAAAACCAGGGATAGACCAGCTGCATAGCCAGAGGCCAGGAAGAGTTTGTACCAGTATCCCCTAAAATGACCTACTTCTGTCTAAATCAAAATCATAATATCTAGCATTTATATCTAGGATATCTAAGTGAAAGTTTGACTGTCTAAAAGTACATTATTTTTAGATTGTAATCTTTCTGATTTTGATGCTGACTTGTCAATCAGTACACAAGTTTACACTTGTAACAACTCTTTAGATAAAAGGTAGATATTCTTTAGAACTTAATATAAAACCAGAATGACACCTGTTAATCTCAGTGCAGTCTGTTTTTCCTGCATTAATAAGTGAAAACTATAGTTTCTTATACCTGGAACAAGATACAATGATTTCTTCTAGAATTAAATATGAAATATTTAATCTATCCCAAAAAATAGATAACTAAAGAGTTGAAGTAGTATCCAGAAACACAAAATATTAGCAAATTAGGATTTGTATTCAGCTGTACCATAAAGAATAATCAGTTAATCTAAATAAGACCCCACATGTTTTTGATTAACCGTTACATACGTGTTTTCTCAGAACATCTATAGCACATTTATCCACATCCACGTCCTCCCCTCTATACCACTGGCTCTGCAATTCCGAGGAGGATGAAATGCACACTTGTTTCTCCTACCCTATTTGCCCTATAGTAGACTGATTTTACTTTAAGCAGTCAGTGTCAAGGTATCCAAGTCTTTCAAAAGAATTATATGTATCACTGCGATAATGGTGATTCTGGGTTTTTCCTGACACTGTAGTAGTAATTTACCTAAAGCTTTCAATAATTTACCTGAATAATTCCCACTCCAACTCCATCTTAGGGGTGAAATATCTAGTAAAGAGATAGGCAAATTATGTAAATAAATATAAATAATGAAAAGCATGGAAACTTAACCAATTCCTTAAAACACTTCTACAAATATATATAACTCTGGTTAATGAATGGTCAGAGCATTGGTCTGTAACATCTCAACCATCAGAGTGTCCCTACATCAGAACCATGAGAGACTGGACCTCCTGCCTGCACACACATAGAAGTCAGGCCCTGGATCACAGAAGTCTAAAAGGTTTTAGTGCTTTACATATTCCTGAAATGTGGCCAAGAAGCCTCACCATATTCTTCCATTTCAACAGCCAAATGATCACTTCAAGAGAGACACTTAAACATGTCTGATAGAATAAGCAAGGAGAGAAGGGAAAGGAGGCAGATAAAAAGAAAGCTATGCTTACTCTCTCCTCAAATAGTCTTCTGAAAGGAGATCTCTGTAAAGATAAATAACTTGAGGATCTTGTCACTATTAAGGGAAGATAACAAAAGGAACATAAAACCATATTTTCCCTTCATAGAAAACCTGGCTCCGGGTCCACTTGACACAACTGAAAATTTAAGCAAGGTCAAAGATAGGCTGCCTATGCTTCTCTCTGAGCACTGGCCTGAGTCCTTCCCAGACTACAGGGGATAAAAAAGCACTGACACTTGTAAAACCTCCATCCAGCCTTCCTCATTTTCCAACCATTCTTCAAAAGATGGCACACCAATCCCAATTTCTGTTACTGTACCCACCATCTATATTTTTTTTATTGTGGTAAAATATACATAACATAAAATTTACCATTTTAACCATTTTTAAGTATACAGTTCGTGGCACTAAGCACATTCGCACTCCTGTGCAAACATTATCATCTCCATCTCCAGAACCTTCTCATCTTTCCCAACTGAAACTCTGTACCCATTCACCATTTATATCTTTCCACTACAACTAGCTCTTAAATGTGTTATTTCACGCTGTATGACATAGTAGTGGTCAGTATCAGTAGTGGTTATAGTGGTGACAGCAGTAGTAGAGGTATTTAAAATAATAATAATCAAGAGATAGTAGCAGCAGCCTTTTGAGCATTTACCATGTGCCAGGCCGAGTGCTAAGGGCTTTGCATGCCTTATCGCATTTAATCCTCACAATATCCAGATGAAGTAGTCTGACTCAAGCCTGGGCCTTAACCACTCTGTCTCACTGGCTCCCATCATCATGATGAGATAGGAATAGGGAGTATTTCTCTAGTTTACAGAGAGAGAAAATCAGAAAGTAAAGGAAAATATAATCTAGCGGCTCCCACATGATTGCTATCTTCAATATCAAGTTTAACTCTTTCTATAAAGGCAGAGAAACCAAATTATTATGTGACAGAACGTAAACACTTCAAATTAAGGGTGAAAATAAACAGATGCAAAATAGGGTCAGATATGCTATAGCCCCTATATCTAAGAGGCTATGCTATTTTGAATCTGTATGAACTGATAAAAGTCTTAGGTCTCAGAGACTGTGTTACTATAAAGGCTAACATAAACAGAATTTTTGGAGTTCCTAGAGAGGAACGGATAAACAGAACAAGACTATACAGGCCAGGATTAAAAAAGAGAAAAGCAACACAGCATAATGAAAAGAATACCGATTCTGAAGTCAGATACGCTGAGCTCAAACTCCAGTTCTGCCACCTACTGATGGCAAAATCTTGGGCAAGTCACCTAACCTCTCTCCACCTTGGTTTCTTTACCTATGAAATGGGAATAAGAATACCAACCTCATGGGCTGTCTTGAGCACAATGCTGATATACTGTAGGTGTTCAATAAATAGGAACCATGTTATTTTATAAAACAAACAACTTGGATGATTAGAATGAGAGGCACATCACTAGTGATGCTTTCCTAGGTAAATTCCAAGTGAAGATGATCTACCAGAGCAACCAGAAAGGCAATTTAACCATTACTAGTAACTTCCAAATGTCCCCTGCCATGAAACCCACTGCCACTTGATGAAATTTTATGAACTTCCTCTTATTTGCTAACAAATACATTTCTACCACCAGTTCTTACCCACTTAATTTTTAGTAGTACCTACACTCCCTACTGTATTCCCAGAACCTGTTCTTCCTCCAGCCTCACTTTCATCAGCCCCAATCCTTTTCCTCCCATCTATCTAGTCTTAGCCTCTTCCTGCAGTCCCTAGTCATCTGGGTACTCGCCTGCATCTCTGTCTATTCCTGTTACTGTTCTTTGTTTCTAATGCTGTGATACAATATCCTTCATGCTTCTTCTACTCCTTCCTCCTTTCGTTTCTACTCTCTCAGTTCCTGGGAACCATCATGAAATAGACTTGGGGGAGAAGCAATTAGCTCTGATGGTTATAAAGGAGGATGAAAAATGATAGCGGAAGGAAAAGACTGAATGTAGAAGAATATTATAGGACCCAGACTATATTCCTGGCTTTCTTTTCCAGTAAAGATCTACTTGACAAACTCTAGCACTATTCCACTTTCCCTAAAAGACTATCTATTGGCTATAGTTACCCAGATATTTCACTATCCTATCTCTATCCTGGATAAATTGTTTTTGTCTTTTAACCACTGGTCTGTACAAAACTGTTAAGAATTATCATTAGGTAGAAGTACCACAATTTAAATTCTCTGGGAATCCAGAAAGCTGAAAACAGGGCCCCTGAGGTACCCTATACATTCTCTCACCTGGCTATGGAGCGACTCTGTATCATCCCCAGGAGGACTGACTGGTTTCTCACCACTCCCCGTCTCAGTCTGAACTGTGGCATCTTGTTTTCCAGAGTTCTGGTCCACTGTACTGGTCCCCTGTTCACACACATTCTTTACAGTCTGGGTTGCTGCTGAAACAGTTTCTGGAACCCATAGGGAACGCTCTATGGTCTGGATTCCTACATTATTTTGTGTGGGCCTTTCAATCAAGGCCTTATTAGGTTTTTCCTGATTGGTATTCTGTCCTTCTTTCTGGCCTTCTAGCATATCTGTCTCCAGTGCCTCCCCTTGAGAACTGGATGGCCCCTGTGTGGCCATTTGCTGGGAGGCAGGAGAAGCAAAGTCTTTGACAGGACTACTGGGCTTCAGAGGCTGTTGACTCTGCCTGGTCCTTTGGTCACCTTCCAATTTATCCTTCTCTTCTTCGCCTTGAGTACTTGGGAAATGGAGCAAGTTCCCCCTGAAAATCAACCATATAGAGAAACTATGTCAAATAAGCAAGTGTGTGTGTGTGTGTGTGTGTGTGTGTGTGTGTCTGTGTGTGTCTGTGTGTGTGTGTGTGTGTGTGTCTGTGTGTGTCTGTGTGTGTGTGTGTGTGTGTATTGGCAAGGGGGAACCATACTTTGACAATATGAGAAATGCAGGGAAAGGAGAAAATAAGGGGACCGAGCGTATCACCTTATGAGGTCTCTCATCATACTTTCACTCCTTTGAAAACATAATGGTACACAGGACTATTCCACCACAATGATAAAATAGTCATAAAATTTCTTGCCATCACTACCTATGAACTCTAAAACTTGAAACAGGAAAATAAGGTAAACAAAACAATGTAAAAGCCATTATTAAGTCACAGACAATGAAGGCTGCTTAGGGATTTACTTCAGAAAAGATCAATTAGATCAAGATGTCTCATTTGGCTTTAAGAACAGTTCTAACATTCCTTAAATGACTCCTAGCATTCTAGATACTGTTCATCCTCCCCTGACCAATAATTTTAGGAGAAGAAACCCAATCTGTAAAGGATAGAGCTGTAGATGAGATTCTTTTTTGCTAGCTATACTGATATATCTACAACTAACCATGTCAGAATGACTTAGTTGCTCACATTTTTCAAGATACAGCCTTCATTAGTCTTCCCATTCGGCTATCAGTGATTTATCCATCTATCCCACAAGCATTTGATGAATGTCTCCTACAAACCAGACACAATGAATCTCTGAGGTGCCTAGAGGCTTTCTTAAATGTCCTTAACAACACACCAGACTAAAAAGGCCCAGACGTGAGCAGCTTACACAAAAACTTGACATTCGTGTCTTATTCATCTCAATACTTAAAACATCTAACACAGGACCTAATATAAAGTATGTGCTTAATAAATATACTTTGAACAAAAGAATAAATGTTCTCTCAATTGATTAACTACAAAAATCTACTCTCAGATTAAACTAATTGCATAAGTAGCAAATTCATGTTGAAAATGCCCGTAACTTTTAACTTTTTAGCAAATTACAAGTTCAATGAGTCAGTGTACTACAAACAACAACAAACTAATGCATATTTAGGCTGCATTAAATGTATAATAGTCACGATAAAAACTGAATAAAATGGGTATAGAAGGAAAGTACCTCAACATAATAAAGGCCATATATCACAAACCCACAGCCAAAAACATACTCAACAGGGAAAAACTGAAAGCCATCCCTCTGAGAACAGGAACAAGACAAGGGTGCCCACTCTGGCCACTCTTATTCAACATAGTTCTGGAGGTTTTGGCCAGAGCAATGAGGCAAGAAAAAGAAATAAGAGGAGTCCAAATAGGCAATGAAGAAGTGAAACTCCCGCTGTTTGTAGATGACATGATTTTATATGTAGAAAACCCTAAGGAATCTATTGGAAAACTATTAGAAATAATCAACAACTACAGCAAAGTTTCAGGGTATAAAATCAACTCATAGAAATCAGTTGCATTTCTATACTCGAACAACGAACTAACAGAAAGAGAACTCAAGAATACAATCCCGTTTACAATCATAACAAAAATAATAAAATATCTAGGAATAAATTTAACCAAGGAGGTAAAAGACCTATACAATGAAAACTATAAGACGTTATTGAAAGAAATTGATGATGACATAAAGAAATGGAAAGATATTAAAGATATTCCATGCACATGGATTGGAAGAATAAATATAGTTAAAATGTCCATACTACTTAAAGCAATCTACAGATTCAATGCAATCCCAATCAGAATCCCAAAGACGTTCTTCACGGAAACAGAACCAACTATCCTAAAATTCATATGGGGCAACAAAAGACCCGGAATAGCTAAAGCAATCCCGAGAAAAAAGAACAAAGCTGGAGGCATCACAATCCCTGACTTCAAAATATACTACAAAGCTATAGTAATCAAAACATCATGGTACTGGTACAAAAACAGACACACATCAATGGAACAGAACTGAAAGCCCAGAAATAAAACCACACATCTACGGACAGCTAATCTTCCACAAAGGAGCTAAGAACATACAATGGAGAAAGGAAAGTCCCTTCATTAAATGGTGTTGGGAAAACTGGACAGCCACATGCAAAAGAATGAAAGTAGACCATTATCATTCAGCATACACAAAAGTTAACTCACAATGGATCAAAGACTTGAAGGTAAGACCTGAAACCATAAAACTCCTAGAAGAAAATATAGGCAGTACACTCTTTGCTATTGGTCTTAGAAGGATCTTTTCAAATACCATGTCTACTCAGACACAGAAAAAATAAACAAGTGGGACTTCATCAGACTAAAGAGCTTCTGCAAGGTGAAATCAGGAACAAAACGAAAAGACAACCCACCAACTGGGAGAAAATATTTGCAAGTCATATATCCAACAAGGGGTTAATCTCCATAATATATAAAGAACTCACACAACTGAACAACAAAAAAAACAAACTGATCAAAAAATGGGCAGAGGATATGAACAGATCTTCTCCCAAAGAAGATATACAGATGGCCAATAGGCACATGAAAAGATGTTCAATATCACTGATCGTCAGGGAAATGCAAATCAAAACTACACTAAGATATCACCTTACACCCATTAGAATGGCTATAATCATCAAGACAAAAAATAACAAATGTTGGGGAGGATGTGGAGAAAAGAGAACCCTAATCCACTGCTGGTGGGAATGCAAACTGGTGCAGCCAGTATGGAGATTTCTCAAAAGATTAAAAATAGAAATACCATGACCCAGCTATCTCACTACTGGGTATTTATCCAAAGAACTTGAAATCAACAATTCAAAGAGACTTATGCAGGGCCCGCCCCGTGGCTTAGCGGTTAAGTGTGCGCGCTCCACTGCTGGCGGCCCGGGTTCGGATCCCAGGTGCGCACCGACGCACTGCTTCTCCGGCCATGCTGAGGCCGCATCCCACATATAGCAACTAGAAGGATGTGCAGCTATGACATACAACTATCTACTGGGGCTTTGGGGGGAAAAAATAAATAAATAAATAAAATTATAAAAAAACAACAACAACAACAACAAAGAGACTGATGCACCCCTATGTTCAATGCAGCATTATTCACTATAGCCAAGAAGTGAAAGCAACCCAAGTGCCCAGCGACTGATGACTGGATAAAGAAGATGTGGTGTATATATACACAATGGAATACTACTCAGCCATAAAAAAAAAAAAGACAAAATTGTCCCATTCACAACAACATGGATGGACCTTGAGGGTATTATGTTAAGAGAAATAACCCAGACAGAGAAAGACAAACACCATATGATTTCACTCATATGTGGAAGATAAACTAACACACAAAGAGAACAGTTTAGAGTTACCAGAAGGGAAGGGGGTTGGGGTGTGTGCACAAGGGGTGAAAGGGACATATTTATGTGGTGACTGACAAATAATAATGTACAACTGAAATTTCACAATGTTATAAATTATTATTACCTCAATAAAAACAAAAACAAACACAACAATGTATAATAGCCAGAATAAAGATAAAAAGAATCTATTCTGAACTGACTACGCTAAGACCACATCTGGAATCTGTTTCAGTTTAGGGTGTCATATTTTATAAGGCATAAACTGAGATATACCCAGAAGATAATATCCAGGATGATAAGGGGTCTAGAAACCATGTCATATGTTGCTGTTAAGCGGTTGGCCTGAGAAAGATGGAGCTAGTCATCAGAACAGAGAAAGCTGTCTCCAACTTAAGTGGAGCAGCACTCACCCTTAGGAGCTGAACTAACCTGGATAAACGGAAAAAAGGAAGCATGAAGAGCTCTGTAGGGCTTGCTCTGCTCTGGATCTTGAAAAAGATAGAGAAAAGGAGAAGTTTCTGATGTTTCTATCTTGTTTAGCTCAGCTTACCAAAACAGGAGATCAAAGAGGGATTTAGAATAGACTCCTAGGGCCGGCCCGGGGCCCCGTGGCTTAGCGGACTGGTGGCCCGGGGTTCGGATCCTGGGTGCGCACCGATGCACCGCTTCTCCGGCCATGCTGAGGCCGCGTCCCACATACAGCAACTAGAAGGATGTGCAACTACGACATACAACTATCTACTGGGGCTTCGGGGGAAAAAAAGGAGGAGGATTGGCAATAGATGTTAGCTCAGAGCCGGTCTTCCTCAGCAAAAAGAGGAGGATTAGCACGGATGTTAGCTCAAGGCTGATCTTCCTCATAAACAAAACAAAACAAAACAAAAAGAATAGAGTTCTAGCCAAGAAGGGCCTGGTATACCTTGGTATACATTTGGCTGTTATAGCTAGTGTCCTATCTGTCAGGAACCTCAAATGAATGAGGACATATGGTCCAATGAAGAAGAGGTAAGAATAAGATAACCAGGAGACAGATGAGTAACACCTACCTCTGATGAGGTTTATAAGTGATCATATATATAGGCATGCATCACTTAACATTGGGGATACGTTCTGAGAAATGCATCGTTAAGTGATTTCATCATTGTGTGAACATCATAGTGTACTTACACAAACCTAAACGGTATAGCCTACTACACACCTAGGCTATAGGATACTAATCTTATGGGACCACCATCATATATGCAGTCTGTCATTGACTGAAACGTCATTATGTGGCGCATGTCTATAAATTACTCGGCACAGTGGTAGGTACACAGCAGATGCTCAATCAACATTAGTTGCATGAGACAAAGCAATTAAGGAGATTCAATTCATCTTCTCTATGAACTGAATACTCATGTTTGCATCTTTAAGACATCTAACATATGAACAGCTGAGCAACAGCGAAAGTGAATCAAAGCTAGAAGGGACAGGACTTGATTAACCATTTTAAGAATTCAATTACCATTGTTCCCCACCCTTAAATAAGCCTACATATTTTACCTCAGAAGCTGTTTATTTAGCGTAGAACTTCTGAATAGAATTTCTCTTCTAAAGCAAAGCTTTGTTTTATTTTGGACTATTTTTATTATTAATCAACAAATATTAGGTTGCTTTTTTTCCCAAAGAGTTAATAAGAACAACTCTTCTCTCTCTAAAGACCAAAGCTGTCTCATTGCAACATTAGCAATGTTCAGCAGATTCCTATCAAATATCAGAATTTTGGTATTTATCATTCTCATGTTAGCATCGGTCAAATGAATGATGCTAAAATCACAGTCACTTCCCCCCAGGTTTACATATTATATTTATATTTATATATATATATAGTTATAACTATATAGTTTTAGTTGACAAGATTTGCTGATTAAGATCAATGTAGAACAGCAGGTAAAAAACAAAGCCTTAATTGCAACACATTCTGCAAAAAGTGTTTCCCACTCCTACCAAGTTCCTAAGTCCTTAGACATAAATCAACAGAGAAATCAACTACATAAAGAGGTATACTAATGTCCCAAGAAATAATAAAGAAGGAATCTTCAGTACCAGAAAAGAGCTTTTAGAAGACAAGTGAAATCCAATAACCTGTAAGAAGGGCCACACCTCTCTTTCCTCATTAGTTCCAGCTACACAATTCTACTCTGGTCACTATACTCCAGATTTTAGCAGAAAAAGCCTAGATAAAATTAATCCAAAGTGAAACAGGAAATAATAAATCTCCACATTTAACAAAATTCTAACCATTCTGTTCTGAGTGTAGATTTGTCTGTGGAGCAACTGGAATCAAATCCAACTGGATTCTCAGGCCCCTGTTCCACCAAGGTTAAAGAAGATCACCAGCATCTTGGCCCCTCTACTTTAAGATATTCTAATAAAACAGGAAGGCAATACGATGCCAACAATAAATTTAGTAATTGCTGGGCCCATTACCATACCACTTTTGGAATCACACAAAGTGCATTTCACCTAACAAGCTTCTGATACAACAGAGGATATGACCTAGGCTATGGGATTCCCAAGAATATCAACAAGCTCACATCTAATAATCAGAACACCCAATAAAAGCATTGACATGTTTCTTCTAAATATTTCTGTCAATAAAGAACACAGAAATTATGCTGCAAATAACAGTTTTAGAAATATACCTGCTGACAAACAAAACATTATCACATTCTCTAATTACAAAATCACTTAATTCTAGAGATGAAAGATACCACACCTCATAATGAAAATTCAAGTTTATTTCATTGCCATTACTTATTTCCCTATGCTAAATATAAGAATCATATATTCCAAACAAAACACTCTTTAATTATTTAAATAGAGAAGAAATACTCTGTAACTCAAAAAGTTTTTTTCTGCTTCAGTACTGTTCTAAGAGATTACGGGGTAAAGAAATTATGGGAAAATCTTAATTCCATCAAATCCAACAAAGTTCAAATTTGGGATGTTGAGCATCTCAGTTTTGCCCTATGGGAAACTAAAAGGAAATAAAAAGTCTGTTAAAAGTAAACATTATCATTACTAAGAAAAAGGGAATAATCTTAGAAATATAGAATGATGTTTTTTCATAAATTTATGAAGACTGAATCATTTCAAATTGAGAGAACTGGCAGATAAAGACAAAAATCTCTATCTATAAAATATTTAATAAAATTTCTCATGACATCCCCTTTATGAATCCATCTAGAATATGTCACAGTCCCTCAGATAAAAAAGTAAGCTCAAGTTCACAAAATAGTAGCAGTATATTCTCGACTTTGGTACCAACCATTTTGTGAATCAATATAGCCCAAAAGATGCTACAAAAATAATGCTCGCCTGATGGGTGTGGAGGGGGGATCCTGGTTTTGAGCCTCATCCTCTTGCCGGGCTTCACAGACACAGCTAAACACAGACATGGTTTTCTGGGAACTAAGATGATAAAATAAAGCAATATACTGTGTTAGTTTTAAAGGGAAAGTACCACTGGAGATTATCCTTTTAGGCAAAGAGGGAATAAAATCCTTTCTCTGCATCCCAAACTCCAAACCACCTTACACCAAAATGCAAAGTCCTCATATTTGTTTAAAATTAGTATAATAAAAAACTCAAGGAAGATTCACAAGAAATAAGGTGGACAGAGGACTATACTAAATACAATAAGATAATATCAGCAAAGTCCAGAATATAGAAAACTCTATAATAAACAACCCAGTTTATTCAACAAATAAATTGCCAGGTGGGAAAAAAGAGGAGGGGGCCCCTATACATTAAAAGAGATTTAAACTAAGAAACATATCAATTAAATGCAACGTGTGCACCTTGTTTGGATCTTGATTCAAACCAACTGTAGAAAAACATTTATGAGGGCCAGCCAGGTGGCACAGTGGTTAAGGTTGTGCATTCCCCTTCAGTGGCCCAGGGTTCCCAGGTTCGGATCCTGGGCGCAGACCTACTCACCGCTCATTGAGCCATGCTGAGGCTGCGTCCCACATAGAGGAACTAGAAGGACTAGGATATACAACAATGTACTGTGGCTTTGGGGAGGGAAAAAAAAAAAAGAAAGAGGAAGACTGGCAACAGATGTTAGCTCAGGGACAATCTTCCTCAAAATAAGAAGAGATGGCATTATCTTGGGCTGAAGATGACCTGAATATGAGTAGAAACTCATAAAAAAAAACAACAACAAAAAAAACACATTTATGAGGCAATCAGAGAAATCTGAACACTGAATATTTGATGACATTAAGGAATCAGTGCCAATTTTTTTTGTGTGTGTGTGAGGAAGATCAGTCCTGAGCTAACATCCATGCCAGTCCTCCTCTTTTTGCTGAGGAAGACTGGCCCTGGGCTAACATCCATGCCTGTCTTCCTCCACTTTTAAAATTGGCACTGATGGGCCGGCCCTCGTGGCGTAGCGGTTACGTGTGCGTGCCCCGCTGCTGGCGGCCCGGGTTCAGATCCCGGGCGCGCACCAATGCACCGCTTGTCAGGCCATGCTGTGGTGGCGTCCCACATAAAGTGGAGGAAGACGGGCACGGATGTTAGCCCAGGGCCAGTCTTCCTCAGCAAAAAGAGGAGGACTGCCATGGATGTTAGCTCAGGACTGATCTTCCTCACACACAAAAAAAAGCATGATAATAGTATAGTGGTTAAGTTCAAAATAAAAATTCTCATCTTTTAATAGCATGGAAATATTTACAGATAAAATAATATAACCCTGGAATTAGCTTCAAAGTAATCCAGTAGGGAGGAGAGTCCTAGAAGTATTTATAAACGAATCAAGACCGGCCATGAGTTGGTAATTTTTACATTGGGTGATGAATACATAGTGGTTCATTACAATATGCTCTCTGCCTTTGTATATACTTGAAACCTTCAATAATGAGATGTTTGAGAGAGAAATAAGATGACAGCAAGTAATCTGAACAGAGCCCAATTACAGACAACACTTAAAAACAGAGTGGTACTGCTTCACCTAGATGCAGAGGAAACAATGATCATTTAAAATATTCTAACAGAGGTTACTTTAAATGATTTCTTATGGTGAACTCAATGGTAAAGTGAATAGTTAAACATCTTTAAAATCTAGATTCTCATACAAAATTTGCTTCACAACATTACCAATGAATTTCACCTCATTCTGTGATCCACCAATCCAACCCACCGCCTCAAGTTTTTCCTTATTTTTCCATCCCTACATCCTGCCCAAAGGATTCGGGAAGCTTCAGCAGCATATTCTGTTCCCTCTTAATGGGCACATGTATAGACTAACAACAAGCTGTGTCTGGTATATAATTCTGTTAAAACCAAAGAGATCAAGTATAAACTCCATTTTCTTCAACTTATAAGACTACGTATCATTAAAGAGTTTTCAACTGAGTAAGGACCCTAAGGTACTTATCTTTCAGATTAAATACGCAAAAGCCCAGGGAAGAACTAATCTAAGACATAGCTAAGTACAGATCAAAGGATTTATTTTTTTTTTTTTAAAGGTTTTATTTTATTTTATTTTTTTAAAGATTTTATTTATTTTATTTTTTCCCCCCAAAGCCCCAGTGGATAGTTGTATGTCGTAGCTGCACATCCTTCTAGTTGCTGTATGCGGGACTCGGCCTCGGGATGAACGGAGAAGTGGTGCCTCGATACGCACCCGGGATCCGAACCCGGGCCACCAGCATCGCAGCGCGCGCACTTAACCACCAAGCCACAGGGCCGGCCCCAGATCAAAGGATTTAGACAGGTGTCAGAAACTTGCAACTAAGGGTCGAATTTAGTCCACAGACATTTTTATTCTACCTACCAAGCAGGAAATTTTATTTTAAAAAATCTAGATTTCTCTCTAAAAATTTAAAGATTTGGCAACGGTAAGTTTGCATTCTTGCATAGTAACAATTGGCTAGAGCTGAACAGGAGCTACACCCCTCCTTTTAAATGGGGCACACGTTCAGCTGGCCATTGTCCTCAACACTTGCTGCTCTTGACCTAGCGTGCTTTACTTTTTTTTTATTTATTTTATTTTTTCCCCCAAAGCCCCAGTAGATAGTTGTATGTCATAGCTGCACATCCTTCTAGTTGCTGTATGTGGGACGCGGCCTCAGCATGGCCAGAGAAGCCGTGCGTCAGTGCACACCCGGGATCCAAACCCGGGCCGCCAGCAGCGGAGCGCACGGTGTGCTTTACTTATTAACAGCACCTGCCCAGCCTAATTTAAGAATTCCTCGGGCTGGCCCCGTGGCTTAGCGGTTAAGTGCGCACGCTCAGCTACTGGCAGCCCGGGGTTCGATCCCGGGCGTGCACCAACGCACCGCTTCTCCGGCCATGCTGAGGCCATGTCCCACATACAGCAACTAGAAGGATGTGCAGCTATGACATACAACTATCTACTGGGGCTTTGGGGGAAAAAAAAGGAGGAGGATTGGCAATAGATGTTAGCTCAGAGCCAGTCTTCCTCAGCAAAAAGAGGAGAATTAGCATGGATGTTAGCTCAGGGCTGATCTTCCTCACACACACACAAAAAAATAAAATAAAATAAATCATAAAAAAAAAAAAAAAGAATTCCTCATCTATATTCACGAACTGCTGCTAGAATTTTCATGTTAGATGACTCATGCCAGAAACCAATGAAATAACTCTACTCTAAAAGCCACCAGATGGCAAAGCTTACCACCAGAGTCTCAGGATGGGGTCATACTCATCCTCAAAGCATTACACCATTCATGACAAAGCAAAAATAACAGTTCAACCCAGCAGTTAATTTGGCAGGCAGAAGAGAAAATGGCCTGAGGCTGCAGCTGAGTTGGGGAATCTCAGAAAGAACAAGGCCTAAGGCTATCTCTTGTTAAACCCTTTATTTCCTCACCAATAGCAACAACAATCTCAGTGCCACCAACAGACAAACAAAAAAGGGCATTCCCACATGAACAAAAGGGAGAAAGGGAAACACCTTTAAATATCTAGTTCTAAGTATAGCAAAAGCTTTTTTAGACTTAAAGTATTAGTAAGAAAGCCTGTTAGATTCAACACATTGCTAAATCCTTTATGCTGGAGTTTCATTTTAAGTTTTTTACTCTTGATAAATCATCTTCCCCTTATTACCAGTGGCTTTGTATATTAAACTCCTCTAAATAGCAACCCGCTCTGGTTACCTGGCAACAGCCTCAGCAACAGCAGCAGATTCAGTTTTTCTTTCACCAGTTGCAGGCTCTGAATACAAACAAAAGCAAGGAGAGAAAGGAAAGAGAGACAGAATTCAGTTAGCATCACACCTAGAAACCTTCTCTAAAAACCTGCTCTACTAGTATTTGCAACAAATAACAAAAAGAAATGGGTAAGAATAATCAGTGAACATAAAAAGATTTCTTATAATTTAATGGTACAAGTTTTTTTCATGTCCACCAATCAATTTCCTTTCAAACTTCCTACAGAAGACCAATCAGTTTATCCAGAAATACAATATAATGAACTACTAAGCAGTAACATTTAAAAATGAAAATGAAATTCTCCTGAATCTCAACTCTTCTCTTCTCATACAAGTAAAAAAATTATGTAGTAAGAAAATACAAAATTTAAAAAAAAATTTTTAATTTAATTCTAAAAACTAAAAAACAAATTTAAAATAAACAAAACAGAAAAAAGTTTAATAAAAAATTATGTAGGAAAATGTCTTGGGTTGGTGCACAAATTTTAAAGATTTTATTTATTCATTTTTTTCCCCCCAAAGCCCCAGTAGATAGTTGTATGCCGTAGGTTCACATCCTTCTAGTTACTGTACGCGGGACTCGGCCTCGGGTTGGACGGAGATGTGGTGCCTCGGGGCGCGCCCGGGATCCGAACCCGGGCCGCCAGCATCAGAGCGCGCGCACTTAACCGCTAATCCACGGAGCCGGCCCTGTGCACAAATTTTAAATAGTGTGCAGTTTTAAGAGAAATCATACATAGAAGGTACTCAAGTTCTTCCCAAAGTGCTTTTGGGACAGATATTTGAAAAATAAAACACATTTTCAAGAAAGAGTCTAGGGTAATTCTTCAGCAAAGAATTAAGGATGATAGTGAAAAGAATCCCATCTTCTCAAAGCAATGTGACTAAGGCCAAGAGATTAAAATTTATTCATTTACAATTTATTCCAGCCTTATAGAAAATAACAAATATTTTTAAATATTTCTCAAATATTCAATGACCCAACATAATCTCAACAGTCCATCAAGGAGGCAGCTGAAGTTTAGTGGTTAGAGCCCTGGCTCTGAAACAGAACCTTGGCTCAGGCCCTGGCTCCAGCACTTAGTAGTCCAACCAGGGAGTAAAGTCCATCTTCTGAGTCAGTTTCCTCATCTACAAGACAGAGATAAAACAGGACCAAACTCACACGTTTCTTGTGAGGATGAAATGAGGAAAACTGAGAGTACGGTGCCTGATATTGTGGTCCTAGTATCAGGAAAGGTAGTAATATTTACTGATATGATCATCCTTAACATTTAGCTCCATTTAAGGTCTTCCCAACTGTAATTCCAAATCTAAAGATTCAAGGCTACCAGAAAATCTCTTGATAAGCCCTACTTGACTTCAGAGAAAATGATAAGGAGGGAAACATGTAATACTTTTAATTTCTACTGAGATTCTAAGATTCAAATCAATAAGCACTGAGATACAGAATACTATTATAATTTGGGACTGGACTTCCGGTTCTTGGGACTACTTTGAATTCAGGCCACTCCATTTACTACCTGTGTGACTCTAGGAAAGGTGTTCACCCTTCCTGTGCCTCAGTTTCCTCATGTGTAAAATGAAGATAATAATAGGGATCTACTTACAGGTTTGTTATGAGATTTAATGCGCTGTACATGCAAAAACGTGGCATAAGAACTCAAAATATATTAGTTGAAATTCTTCTTTGGTCTCAGAATGAGAAGTCTCTCTTATTCAAGTCCACCCACTCTAATCTGTGGTCTTTGAAAGCTTCCCCTCTGAACCTCCTCAGGGCCCTGATCCATCATCAACTGTTTCCCCTATTCCTTCATTTTTAACCCATCTCTCTTCTGGAGGTTTCCTTTCAGAATATAAACCTGCTTAAGCCTCTCTCAGCCTAAAAATGAAAAAAATCTCCTTCAATCCTGCATTTCCCTCTAACTTGCCATATTTTTTCTTCCTTATTTTTTCTTCCTTTCTCATATAAACTTATCAGAAGTAGAAGACATTTGCTGCCTCTTCTCCTTCCCATCACTCCTCATTACCTTCAGTATAACTCCCAACGAACCACTATACTGAATTAGTTCTTGCCAGAGTCACCAAATGGATCCTAAATGCCAAATCCAATGTACATTTCCAGACATATCTTACTAGACTTCACTTCTGTGTCTCACATTATCTTCTTGTAACTGTCCTCCCCATAGACTTCCATGGCTTCATAGTCTCCTAGTCCTCTTCTCTGAATGTTCTTTTACAATCTCTTTTATAGGACTTCTTCCTCTTCTAACTCCATTAAACAGCATTTATAACTACCTAGTGGAAAAATTATAAACTTTGGAGTCAGAGAGATCTGATTCAAACTCCAGCTCTACCTCTTACCAATCATTGCGACCTTAGGTATGTGACTTAAAAACCTCTCAGTCTCAGTTTTCTCATCAATCAAGTGGAAATAAGGATATCTACTTTGGAGTGCTATCACGAAAAGTAAATGCAGATGTAGAATCATTCTGTATTTTTTCCTCCCCCTTCCTTCTTTTTTTTTTTTTTTTTTTTAAAGATTTTATTTATTTATTTTTCCCCCAAAGCCCCAGTAGATAGTTGTATGTCGTAGTTGCACATCCATTCTAGTTGCTGCATGTGGGACGCGGCCTCAGCATGGCCAGAGAGGCGGTGCGTCGGCGCTCGCCCGGGATCCGAACCCGGGCCGCCAGCAGCGGAGCGCGAGCACTCAACCGCCAAGCCACGGGGCCGGCCCCTCCCCCTTCCTTCTATATTCAACTGGTCCCAAGGTTCTCTCTATTCTACTAGTCACCTCTCAAATTCACTCCCTCATCTCCATCCCCACTACTAATACCCTACTTCCAGGTTAAAGACTGAGTTTGCCAGGCAGGAGAACAGGAAATGGGAAAGGCAAGGAAAGGAATGATGCACAAAGGCCCAAAGTTTTGAAACACTCAGTTGATCCCTTTTAAAACGCAACTCTGATCATATTACTCCCTTGCCTACAATTCTTCAGCTTCTCAACATGATGTAAAAGGCCTTTCAAAATCTGGTCCCTACTTTGCAGCCGCTCCCTTGTACCTCCTCTACATTCTAGCCATACCAAACAACTTGCAATTAATGTGGGAAAGAGTCAACATAAACCTACAATGTGAATCCACAATCCTCAATTTTCTATTCTCTTCTAAACTGTTTCTGAATATGGAAACCAATTACCTTATATAGGCACAGGTTTAATACAGAGATACAAGCAGCACCATAGAGATTATAAAATGGAGCATCTTCAGTAATATGACAGTGACTGGCCGAAAACAAATAATTAATTATATGAGAATAAAACTTTACAAATACATTAATAATTATAAAAGTATCAATCATTATAACTAGAAGAAAGATAATTAATACTTCCCAAGTGATCTGGAGCTACTAATTACCCAAGATTAACATAAAATAAAACTTACTTTCCAGACTAAACTGCAAAGACTCTTCACTCGCCTCAGTGTCAGGACTGACCAGTTTCATTCTTAGACACAATTTATCATCCATTTCTGGGGTAGCCCCAGAATCTCCTTTTTCATTGCCAAGTATGGGATCGTTGGTCTCCACCATGCTTTCAGACATGACATCACTGGTTGCTGTGGTGCTTTCCGGATAGTTGCTAATACCTGAAAGAAGGGAGGCAGGAGGAAGAAAGAAAGAACACTAAAATACAAACATGAAAAACAACAATTCAAGGTCATCAATTTGCCTGTTTGGCTCCACAGCTCAGTAGGATTGAAGGGGGTTCCTAGGATAAATCCTGTCACAGTATCAACAACTACACACTAGTATTGACACCTGGTCTTAAGAGGAGCAACAGGATTCAGTTCCACTTCTGCATCTGGACAAAGGATGCTGCATGAGCCCTCAGCCAACCCACATCTGTCAGCATCAGGCATAGGTAGCAGGAGACTCCAGACGGCATGACTGTTACCTCCCAGCACTGACTAGAGAAAACAAATAGGTTAATGTAGAAGACTACCGGCTGCTTCGGGGAAGGAGGATCTAAGTTTTCTTGGCCTGTCAAGCAGCAGACTGATTAGCCTGGGTAGTGAATAGTACTTCTACCCTACCTGCTGTCCCTTCCTTATAAAACAGCTCTACATCATTGCTTAGCACTCAGATTTTATTGCCCTGCATAATGGAACAAAATCCTTATAAATATTCTCTTTCTTCCTTCCTTCTACTCTTTCTCTCTTCTCATCACCACTCAACATCGTCTGGGAGTAAGCTCATGGAATCGGACACTATAGACTCATTCTTCCTAAGACAAAAATCAACCTTATCAGGCAAGCCCAACTTCTCAGATCTAAAAGAATCACTTGGGCCGGCTCCGTGGCTTAGCGGTTAAGTGCGTGCGCTCTGATGCTGGCGGCCCGGGTTCGGATCCCAGGCACGCCCCAAGGCACCACTTCTCCGTCCAACGTGAGGCCGAGACCCACGTACAGCAACTAGAAGGATGTGAACCTATGACATACAACTATCTACTGGGGCTTTGGGGGAAAAAAAAATGAATAAATAAAATCTTAAAAAAAAAAAAAAAAAAAAGAATCACTTGCATAAAGAATGATATCTCAGAAATTCTGCTTTAAATATCATTACATTTTAGTCACTCACCAATAGGAGTACTGTGTCTCTTGGGCTCTAGTTTTAGATGCCCAATAAGAGGTGGAGTTGCACCAGTCAATGGTGGGATAATATCACCTTCTTTAGGCAAAGTGAAATGAAATGGAGTTTCTAGAGGAAAAAAAAAACAATGATAAACATAAAGGAAACCAAAAGAGAAGTCTAAAAAAAGCAAAAGTGAGGAGAACTGCAAGAAATATTCTAATTATTCTTTTCCTTTGCTCCCAAATTCTGCCTCACTCCCAAGCCACCTTACCAGGCCTCGCAACCAATTTCCTACTATTCTCTGTGCTCTCTTTACAGCCATCAACAACAGGACTGACACAAAGTAGACAAGCAGAGGACAGGCAAATAGAGGAAGCCCGAAGTTTGGAGGCCCTGAGGAACATGGGATCAAAAGGAACATAGAAACATCTGAGCCCCAAGATAGCACATTTGGGGATACTCAGTGATACAAATTTGGATAGTTTCAAGTCTAGACATTTTAATTTTGTGCAATGCTAACTCACAGAGTTCACTTATGAGCTTTAGCAATCTGTAACATTGTCTAGATTAAAGTCTGATGTTAATACTTATAATTTACAAGCTACTCAAAGAGGTGACAAAGGATCTCATGGGCCAAAGGACTTCAAAATACTCACTGGTGCTAACATAGAAATCTACGTGTTTCATGGTTCAGCAGTACTGACTGGCATTCACTCTAGGCCACAGTAGTAATGTTCATATCTAAATCTCTGCACAAAGGTAAATCTCACATATACAAGCATCCTCAGTGTACACATTTTGGTTAGTCATTATTAAACTAATATAAACATTAACATAAACATAAATCAAGATATAAAACTTTTCTTTTTAACTAAGTCTTACTTATAAATTTTTGCTAATCAGAACTAGCAAATTGCCAAAATCACATTTTCTGGTTTTCTAATTGTTCATCTCTTTTAATAAGACTAAGTTTGGGAGGAAAAAAGAGTTGTACCAGACTGCTCCTCTTCAAGCTAACATGAAAATTTGTACTTAACTGTCCTGAGAGGGCTCAAAATAACTAGAATCTGGCATATCCAGTCACTACTTCGTGCAAAAATAGTTTGTCTAATTTGTTTTCTATCACCACTAAGCAATTCTCCAATTTTCAGCAGACACTGACTAGGTGTCCTACAAATTTAACTCAACTGTGACACTATCTACCTGGAGATAGTATCAGATCCCACAAATTAAAGGCTCAGTCCTACAAGACTGCCCCCACTTCAGATGCCAATCGCAAGTCCAGGTTGTGACCTGTGCTTCTGACCAATTAGCTATACATCAGACGTTCCCACGACCCCCTCCTCAGGTTCGATTAATTTGCGAGAGCCACTCACAGGACTCAGAGAAACATTTACTTACATTTAACAGTTTATTATAATTTACTTACATTTAACAGTTTATTATAAACGACACAGATGAATAGCCAGATGAAGGGGTACATAGGGTGAGGTCCAGAAGGGTCCTGATAGCAGGAGCTTCTGTCCAGTGGAATTGGGATGAGACACTCTCCTAGCTCTTTTACCAACCAAGAAGCTTATCAAATCTTTTTGTTCAAGAGTTTTCAGAGCTTTAATCTCCAGCCCCTCCCCTTCCAGGAAATCAGTGGGTGGGTCTGAAAGTTCCAACGCTTTAATCACTTGGTCTTTCTGGTGAAAGGCCCCATCCTGAGGCTATGTAGGGATCCCCACCCTAAGTCACTCCATTAGCACAAACTCAGATGTAACTGAAAGGGCGTGTTATGAATAAGAAAAGATATTCCTATCACTTAGGAAATTACAGGGGTTTTAGGGGCTCTGTGCCAGGAACCGGATGAAGACCAAATATTTCTTATTATACCACATTTTCCTCTTTCATCTTTTTCCATTCTACTTCTATCCTTTGTCATCTTTAATATCAAGCACTTTGATACTTTTTTCTTCAAAATCACAAAACAACAACAAAAAGCGTCTCTTACATCTACATGTTAAGAGGGAACGAATTAGTAACCTGAAGGGATGAAAACAGAAAACGAAATGGACTTTAGAAATAAAGGATGAGGGCCAGCCCCGTGGCTTAATGGTTAGGTACGCGCGCTCCGCTGCTGACCGCCAGGCTTCGGATCCCGGGTGCGCACCGATGCACCGTTTGTCAGGCTATGCTGTGGCAGCATCCCATATAAAGTGGAGGAAGATGGGCACGGACGTTAGCTCAGGGCCAGTCTTCCTCAGCAAAAAGAGGAGGATTGGCAGCTGTTAGCGCAGGGCCGATCTTCCTCAAAAAAAAAAAGAAATAAAGGATGAAAAGCACAGATGCTCAGCTAAAAGAACTGTGAATAGTGTAAGAATCTCAACATCGCATCTAAAGGGGAAAGAACTCCACTTTAGTTATAGAAAAAAGAGAAATGGTAGATAAGCATTCATTCTGGCAGCTCCTTAAAGAGCAAGTCCTTTAGGTTGATAAAGAAGAACTTAGAAGAGATATACACACTAAAAAACAAAAAACCTCACAAAGCATCATACATTCCAAAGATATATTTTACAGAATTTTTATTTCTGGAACAATCACTTGCACCGCGCTGCTTTCTTCTTTTTTTTTTTCTTTTGAGGAAGACTGGCCCTGCACTAACATCTGTTGCCAATCTTCCTCTTTTTCTTTTTTCTCCCCAAAGTCCCAGTACCTAGTTAGTATCATAGCTGGCTGTACAGTTGTAGCTCTTCTATATGGGATGCCACCTCAGCATGGCCTGATGAGCGGTGAGCAGGTCCGCGCCCAGGATCCGAACGGGCGAACCCCAAGCCACGGAAGCAGAACGCAAGAACTGAACCCCGGGGCCAGCCGCTGCACTGCTCTCTTGACAGGAACCATCCCTAGTATTACGATTGACCATGCAGACTTTTGAAAATCTGTGTGAAATCTTTAAGTACATCCTTCTACATGACAAACCATAATATGTAAATGTAATATGCATTAATTACTGAAAATTACTTCCTTGTAACAGGGTTTACTTTGCACAGTACTAGACAAAACTTATGAAAGGTTATTTTAACACCATTGATCCAACCACAACACTACAACCTAACGGAAAATTGAGTCTTTCACAGGCAGCGCTGCCACTCTTATCTGGTCTTCAATGCCTCATTCCTGGATTATTACAACAGCCTACAAATTACTTTCTTTGCCTGAAGTCTCCCTCTTTCCCCAACTCCCAATTCTTTCTGCACACTACAATGAAAGCAACCTTCCCATGAAACATGACTTTGAACATGTTAGCTCCTGGTCAAAAACTTCAAGGTTTCCACTAGAAGATAAATTCCTAACCCTTCAGTCAGCATAACAGTCTACATTTCTAGTCTTTAATTATTCATATTCAGTGTCCTCCAAATGCTTTCCCATTTCTCTGCTTTTGTTCACTCATCTGAAAGACACCACTAATCAAGCCAAATTATCACCAAATCCTGCAAAATAATATTTTATCCTTTTAAATTTACTGAAATTTTCCACATATTCAATTCTTTCTCTAACATTTAGCACACCTACATTATTTAAATAACCAACTCCCTTTTCGCTTTCCCAGATTATCATGGGCTATCCTATTATATGCCAGTACACCAATCCCTGAAGAAAGATATGAATAAACAAAAGCAAACTTAATACCAATTGTCAAACCATCTGAATAGGGCATTTGATCTTACTACTAAGGACTTCAGAGAATTCATTAGTCCAAAGCAATATTTAAAACCCTTAATGTCAGAGGGATCTCTCTTACTCGAACTTTCTGTTATAATCTAAGCCCATTTTTTCTACTTTTGGTCTCAAGAGAAGAACTGGTCACTTCTTAACAATTGATTAAAAGCCGTCTAACTAAAAATATAAGGATTTCTATACTAGGTGACACCATGCATAAACAGTCTACCCTAAGAGTCTGCCTCTGACATTAACAGCCTATTAGGATGATATTTCATAAAATAAGCCAACAAAGGTTAGAGCTGGAGCACGAAAGATATCCAGCTTCCCTGATCATTATTAACCTATTATAGTATACTATTTGTGGATTTAATTAAAGACTTACTAAACTTGTTACGATTTTTCACATCATCAACCCATCATAAATTTATTCTATACTTGAATAAGGTTGGGCTTCCAAGTACCATCTTTCTAAATTTGCTTTTTGGTCTCCCTAGACAGATGTCTGAAGAGGTCACCAAACTATTAACAGTGACACATTATCTATAAATGGAGACATTTAGAGTGATTCTCTCTTTTTCTCCCCCTATACTCTCCCTCTCCCCACTCTCTGTCTCTACTTTCCTGTATTATTTGAACATTTTTCACAATTAAGCATGTATCTTTTTTTAATCAATAAAGCTATTAACAGAAAACAGAACAAAAGTGCCCTTCTAACTTTAGCATGCAGAAATCTAAAGAACAAACTTGGTACTCAACCAATTCATACCGTTCATTCTGTCCTCCCAGACTTAAGAACCATTAACGTTTTAGGTTACTCTCATTTAAATTAGTCTCTTAAGGTTTAGCAACCAAACAACTATATATAATATATTTTTGTGTGTGTGAGGAAGATCGGCCCTGAGCTAACATCTGCCAATCCTCCTCTTTTTTTTGGCTGAGGAAGACTGGCCCTGGGCTAACATCCATGCCCATCTTCCTCTACTTTATATGGGACGCCGCCACAGCATGGCTTGACAAGTGGTGCATCAGTGCACGCCCAGGATCCGAACTGGCGAACCCTGGGCCGCCGCAGCGGAGCGCGCGCACTTAACCAATTGCGCCACCGGGCCAGCCCCCCAAACAACTCTATTTTAAGTATAGAATAATTTTTTTCTGTTCTAGCAATACTCTTTTTTTTTTTTTTTGTGAGGAAGATCAGCCCTGAGCTAACATCTGCAAATCCTCCTCTTTTTGCTGAGGAAGACTGGCCCTGGTCTAACATCTGTGCCCATCTTCCTCACTTTATACGGGATGCCATCACAGCATGACTTGACAAGCGGCGCATCGGCGCATGCCCAGGATCCGAACCAGCGAACCCCGGGCCGCCGCAGCTGAGCGCACGCACTTAACCGCTTGGCCACTGGGCCTGCCCCTAGCAATACTCTTTTGAATGATTTATTTTACTTTAGACTAATTCTCTAATAGTCCAGCCACTGTGTTCACTGCTTTTAGTTGTTTGCTCAAGAACAAAAATCTTGAAGTAAGCAGAAAATAACTTACTAGTATTTTCAATAATCTATATAAACATTAGTAAAATAAGTTTTACTACAGCAGTGTCTGTTAGGAAAAAGAGCTGGCTCTGCCAATTAACCGTATAAACAAGAATTCATGGAGAGTACGACTAACATAATAGAACTAATATCCCAATGCTTTAGGAGCTCCTTTTGCATACAATTGCTAAGATAATTAAACAGTACTCCTAAGTAACCATATTAAAACAATCTGCAGGCCCTGATGCTTTCTTAGCCTAGGTCAATAACAGTGTTTAGATGTACAGAGATAACAAAAATGTTCAATAATACATAATATTAGGTCATTCAGGTAGTTCTTTATTATAATTCATCACAATCAGAGAAAATGCATTCTAGTTTCTTGTTTTTTAAAGCTCTTTTTTTTTTTGAGGAAGATTGGCGCTGAGCTAACATCTGTTGCCAATCTTCCTCTTTTTCTTTTTCCTCCCCAAAGCCCCAGTACATGGTTGTATATCATAGTTGTAGAGTTGTAGCTTTTCTATGTAGGACACCACCTCAACACGGCTTGATGAGCAGTGAGTAGGTTCGTGCCCAGGATCCAAACTGGTGAACCCCGGCCCGCCAAAGCAGAGAACACGAACTTAACCATGACGACACCGGGCTGGCCCCAGAGAAACTACATTATAGTTTTACAGGAGGAAAAAGCAGAGACTTGGGAATCAGGTGACCTAGGGTCTAGTCTCACCTCAATCTATTAACTAGCCACATGACTTTCGGAAGAAGAGACTGAACTCAATAACCCCTAACCTCCTTTTCAGCTCTAACATTTCTTGTTCTGAAGAGGAAAACAAAAATTCCTGAGTATAATGAATAGGGGCAATTTTGAGAGTGAAAAAAAAGTACTGCTAATAACCACTCCTAGACAAGAGGTATAAACTGGGACTGTTCCAGGAACACTTAAAGGTATGATCACCCAAACTAATTGCTATGATGGTGCCCAATACCATTTCTCATTTCCATATCCCTAGAAGCTTGTTTTCTTAAGTTTGTATTTATCTTTTTGTTTTCAGAGTTTGTTTTGTTTTGTTTTTAAATTATACTAACGCTGGGCATTTAGAAAGTTTGAATTCTTTTCAGCTAATGTCATACATAATACTCTACAAATATTTCAGAACGTAATCCAAATTCTCATTCTGGACTTCATAAAATAAAGAACACAAACTAATATCTTTTCTAATCTAAGGTTTAAAATATATATAGATATAGATATAGATATAGATAGATAGATAGATATAGATATGCTGAACCAAATTTAGAAACTTTACTTAGTGCCCATAAAGAGGAAACAATCAATAATGGCATACTCATTAACAGAGTTCTGAATAGGATTTTACTATGTAGGGTAATCAAAAAAGATCCTTATACTTCAAGGCAACTGCCAAAATATAAAAATAGGGAACAAGGTTGGGACTAAGTAGAAAACACCAGATTGGTGCAATTTCATGTTGATTATTCCTGAGTTAAAAAGCTGATAAACTTCAAATGATCTCTGATTCCACAAATAATTACAGCTACAAAAGAAATATACAACTCAAATTTTTAAATTTTAAGAAACTATTATTGGCTGTTCATAAACATAAACCCATAATTTTGGCCTGACATAAGCATGCAGTTCTCTCCTACCTTCCATTCCAAATTATAATTTGGTTGGAGACCCAGAACAATTTACAATCACACTTACCACTAGAGCTTTCACAGAAGCTTTGTGAGGCATGGGCAGGGCCCTTCTCCAGCTGCTGGGCCTCTACACCTGAGCCCATCTGCTTTGCATTAGCCATTTCTGAGTCTTCTGTTAATAAGTTATCTGTTTTCTCTGGAGGTTGGGTCTGCTGCATCTCCTGGTCAGGTCTCTGAGCATCATCTGCTCTCACTAAAGTCAAGGGGGACTGTGGAGAGTCCACCTCTAAAGGTTCCTTTTCTGCAGTCACTGATTTCAGATCTCCTTCATATTCTGCACTCTTTTCTTCCCGGGTATCTGCTCTATTCTCAGCACATGGTTCTATTTCTGGAGCATCATACTCCCACAACTGGGAATCGGAGCATTTCTCCACTCCCTCTAAAGGTTCGGAAGCAACATCAACTCTGGGAGACGGTGCCTTCACATCTACAATGACAACACTAGAGTCCTCTGAAGTAGCTTCTTCCCATGCTTCCTGATCCTTATGTTCCAATTCTTGGTCAAGTACTGGAAGCTTTTGGGGGGAATCAATACTAATCACACTGGTTTCAACTTCCATAGCTTCCTGGCATTCTTCTTTTGGGCTTTCCTTTCGAAGACACAACCCTTGGGACTGAGTTTCAGTCAGAGAAAGGCGCAATGGGACATTGTCCATATTTTCTTCTTTGGGCTCCTCTCCTTGACTTTCATAAGGAGTCTCAGGGATTTCTTCCACCTCAGATCCTGAAGATGCCTCCTCTGGATGATGTTCTTTAATTTCCATAGCTTCCTCCTGATCTAACACACTAGAGAGTGCCTCAGATCGAGTAGCTGGAGAAGGAACTGCCTGACTCCCTGAATCACAAGTGAGATCAATACAAACGTCCTCTGCTACAGTCTCTTCTCTGCCTTTGCAACCAGTAGCTACAATACTAATGTCGTCTCTGGTTTCTGCATTATTCCCCTTTGTTTTATCATCATTCTGATTCAGTTCTACTTGCCCATCTTGTGCTGGATTCATCAGGATACTATCATTTTCAACAGAAGCACGTTTAGAATTGAGAACTGGAGACATGGGTTCAGTATCCTCAATCTGTGTATTTTCTCCATCTTCATCAATCCTATGAGAACTCAAGCTCTCCATCTTTGGGGACTGACTATACTCACTTGTAGAAAGCATCAACTTACAAGAATCCCCTGTCAAAGATAGCCCAAAATCCTCAGTGGAATTCTTTGGTTCAATCTCTGAAGTTTTAGAATACTCAACAGTCAAAGATGAACTGTGCAAATCACCTTTCTTCCCATCATTTGATCGTTCTTCCAAACTTGGCGATGGAATGAAAATGTCCTAAGGAAGAACACAAAGAGGCAAATCATCATTTGTTCATAATATTTCTTTTATATAATCCTCGAATTCATCTAAAATTTCTAAATCAATTATTCAAGAATTCAAGAACTCTAAGGCCATAATCTCAGAAATACAAAGCTCCTTATCACCAGCCTTTTCAACACAAGTCACTCTATTTAATGCTTTTCTTATGAATCATTGATATATAATAAGTAAGCATAATCCAAACAAAAACCAGAAAGTATTAACTGATGCTTGTAAGGGTAGAAAGACACTTAAATTTAACTGTACATCACCAAGCTACTAAAATCACGTCATATATATGAGAGCTCTCAATTACATAGGAACCATTTGAACATATGCTTACACAGCCCACTTCAGTTCTCACAAAGTAGAAATATACATCTTATGTCCCACTATTTCAAAATATACTAGCATTCATAAAGCAGATATTAAAATCCAAAGCTGAAAATACCATTAGTCAACAGATACCACTACATACCAACAAGGATGGCTGAAGTTAAAAAAGACTACATCTTGTTGGTGAGGATGTGGAACAACTGCAACTCTCAGACACTGCTGGTAGGAATGTAAAAGGTACAGCCACTTTGGAAAACAGTATGGCAGTATCTTATCAAGTTAAACATGTATTACCATATGACCCAGAAATTCTACTTGTAAGTTATTTACCCAAGAGAAATAAAATCATATGTCTACCAAAGATGTGTATGCAAATGTTCATAGCAGTATTATTCATAACAGCCAAAAACTGGAAGCAACCCAAATGTTTGTCTGTATGGGGAATAGATACACAAATTGTGGATATATTCATATGATGGAATACTACTCAACAATGAAAAGGAATAAAATATTAACACACATAACAATATGAATGAATCTCAAAAATATGCTAAGCTAAAGAACTCAAACACAAAAGACCATATGCACTTTATGTTTCCAATTATATGAAATTCTCGAAAAAACAGAACTATAGTGACAGAAGACAGATGAGTGGTTGCCTAGGGTAGAAGAGGGGATCAGGGGGGTGAGGAGGAGGAATCAAATGCAAAGGATTATGAAGAAACTTTTTAGGTGAGGAAACTGTTCTATACTTTGATGGTGATGGGTGGTTATATATTTGTATACAATACCAAAAGTCATCTAACTACACACTTAAAACAGCATTTTTATTTTATGTAAATAATAACCTTAATTTAAAAAAAAGAGAAAAGAAGCCAAAGCTTAGATATGTTTTATGTTAACAATTTAAATTTAGTGTGTTATTTTGCCTAATATAAATGCTATAAAACTCTAGACATAGCTGGTAAGGCTATGATTTTTAAGGGAATGAGGAATCAAAATAGGCTATCAAACATTCCATATATTCCATGATTTCTGATATTTCAATGTCTGGTGTTATTGTTTACCCTTTCAGATTATAAAAATAGTCATAAATTTGAGCCTGCTCATATACTCTCAGGCATGACTAAGTATAAATTGGCTCAACACTCCTAAATGGTAATTTGGCAATACAAAACAATCACCTTGAAACTTTATATATCCCTTAGCCCAATAATTCTATTTCTGGGAAATTATTTGATGGAAATACACTGAGATTTAGCTATAATACTGTTCAATACTAAATTATTATTTAGAATAGGAAATACGATGAAGTATCTTAAATGTCTACTGGTAGGAGATTCATACAAAAATTATGATACATCCACATGATGGAATACTTTGTCTCTACATAAAATTGTAGATAAATATTAAAAGATATAGAAAAACACTCAGGCTATGCATTAAATAGAAAAAGGTTCGTTTTTAGAAAAAAATATGTGAATATCTATTTTATTGTAGTCTTTCTATACATTTTTACATAATTTTCATGTATTTTTTAAATTAATAAACATATACCATAAAAAACTTGAGTAGTTATTTCTAAGACAGGATACTGATGAGCTTATTTTCATTTATCTGCATATTATACATCCTCTACAAGAAATATGTATTTTTCTCTTGTTGCAAAAAAAATAAGTCATTTTACAAAGGTTCATAGATAAGACCTCACTAATAAAACTATAAATACCTTTTTTTAAAGTGAAACTCACATAACATAAAATTAACCACTTTAAAGTGAACATTTACAATCCTGTACAACCACCACCTCTATCCAGTTCTAAAACATTTTCATCACCCCAAAAGGAAACCATTAAGAAGTTGCCCCCCATTATGAATACCTTTCAAGCATTATCAAAGTAAATACTGATGTGATTTTTTTTTTTTTTACAGAATTTTTTTCAATATATGTACAATTTCAGTCAGTCAGAGTAAAATTTCAGGGGCTAACCAGCCTATCTCTAAAGACTGCCTGGATCTAGCCTCCGAGTGTCTGGCCCCTAATAATCCACAGTGATGAGGCTCCCTGGAGGCCTAGTCAGAATAATCAAGTGAAGTAAACAAAAGTCCCTCAGGGCTCTGGATAAAGAATGACAGAGAACTGTCAGGACTATGCTCAATATGACTCAACCTTTAAGTCTAGATTCAGTATAGACCTAAATCCATAGTATCCAATCAGTCAAAAACTGGTGTCACATATACAGAGTGTACAAGCCATTCATACAATCATCTATAATCTGATTTGTCATCCCCCAAATTAATATGTATATCAAGAATGAGAAAAGCGTTAAATACCAAACTATGTTCTACTAATCCGTTCCCTATCCCTCACATTCTGGTGAAGGGTTCAAGAGGCTCTGCAATTAACAAACATATTAGGAAAGAAAGAAAAAATACACTAAATTACGTTTATGCCAATTTTCTCTTATTAGTAATTATCTAATTATAAATATTTATATCTTACATCATCAAAATAAAGTTGGTTTGGACTCCAGTAACCAAGGTACAGAAGAAAGATCAGATGTGCAAAATTAGCTGTTAAGAATAATAACATGTAAGGAGTTGGATACATAATGAAAAACATCTAGAACTTCCAAAAAGAAATGGATTTAATACATGCATTTACTTGAACTCTTTTCCAAAACCCCACTAAGCAATGGTAAAGGGATTTTTTTTAAAGCACGAATTTTCAAGCAGAAGAAAAGATAACTGCAACAAAATTTTGGAAGAGGCGTCATCTATTTAGCAGACTAGTGAAAGCTAAATTCCTAAGCCAGCAGTAGAGAAAGCCAAGAAGCAGCCCAAATTACACCATAGAACCACCACGCCCAAAAAAGATTCAAGACTTGGCAGCAGCACCAGGTAAATCTGGAAGTGGTAGTAAGGGTGGAGCTAAAAGCAGGAGGACTGACCGATCTATTTAAAAAGCAGTTCAACTGCCAGATCCTCTCTCCCTCAACCTCCTCTGCCCTGAAGAGAGTCAAAGAGAGCATTCCTGAACTGGAGGACAAGAGGCACAGTTTTCAGAAAGTACCATACTGAAAACAGGGAGACTAAACGAAAATTTACATATTGAAGGGAACCTGCACCTGCCTCTCAACAGCAACAGACTTCTAGAACAATGGCAGCCAGCACACAAATCAAGATGCCGACATTAGGGGGACCCCCAAAATGGCCCAGTAGATGAATCCCAGAAACAAGCACCAGGGCCGGCCCCGTGGCTTAGTGCGTGGAGTGCGTGCACTCCGCTGCTGGTGGCCCGGGTTCGGATCCCGGGCGCGCACTGATGCGCCGCTTCTCCGGCCATGCTGAGGCCGTGTCCCACATACAGCAACTAGAAGGATGTGCAGCTATGACATACAACTATCTACTGGGGATTTGGGGGAAAAATAAATAAATAAAATTAAAAAAAAAAAAAAAAGAAACAAGCACCAACCACTAGCTCAGAACTTCTAATTAGTTTTCTGGTATTTCACTCTTGAAGCGGACAATTAAGGATTATCCGACACTTGAGGAAAGCCTCTAATTTGAAAATCAAACATCAAAACTAACTAAATTCTATTTGAAGAAACAGTGACTATTCAAGGGAGGAGAAAACTTCTCAAAAAAACTATTACAGTCATGTGCTACATAATGACATTTCAGTCAACAACAGACTGCATATACCTGGTGGTCCCATAACATTACTGCTATACGGCCTAAGTGTGTAGTAGGCTATACCATCTAGGTTTGTGTAAGTATACTCTATGTTGTTTGCACAACAAAATCGCCTAACAACACATTTCTCAGAACGTACCCTCGTCGTTAAGTGATGCATGACTGTATTAATATCTTTAGGGAGATAAGATAGTATGCCCATAAAACAAGACAAAATGCTATTTTTAAAAAAAGGGAGGACATTCAGAGAAAAAGAGAGTTTAGAAATTAAAGACCCAAGAGTAGAAATTAATAACTCAGACAAAGGTTAAAAGATGACTGAACTCAGTAACTGCTCTCCTAGGTATATACAAATAAAAATATACACCCACACAAAAACTTGTGCACAAATATACCCAGCAGCATTATTCACAATAGCCAAAAAGTAGAAACAACCCAAATGTCCATCAACTGATGAATGGATAAATAAATGTGGTATATACATACAACGTAGCGTTATTCAGAATAAAAAGGAATGAAGTTCTGATATATGCCACAACATGGATGAACCGTGAAAACATTATGCTAAATTAAAGAAACTAATCACAAAAGACTACATATTGTATAATTCCACTTACATGAAATGTTCAGAATAGGCAAATCTATAGACACAAAGTAGATCAGTGGTTTACTAGGGCTAGGGGTGGGGCAAATGGGAGTGACTACTAATGGGCATGGGGTCTTCTGGCAGAGGGGGGGATAAAAATGTTCTAAAATTAGATGGTGGTGAATAACTGCACAACTTTGTAAATATAAAAATAAAAGCCATTGGATTGTATACTTTAAAAGGCTGAACAATATGGCATGTGAATATCTCAATAAAGCTATTTTTTTAAAAAAAGATATTTGAGGAAATCACCCAGAAAGTTGAACAAAAAGTAAGAGATGGAAAGTAGGAGACGAAATAAGAAAAACATAAGACTATTCTAGGAGTTTCAACATCCAAACAATAAGTATTCTATTTAAAAAAAAAAAAGAGGGGCCAGCCCCGTGGCCTAGTGCTTAGGTTCGCCAGCTCCGCTTCAGCAGCCCAGCGTTCACAGGTTCAGATCCAGGGCACGAACCCATGCACTGCTTATCAAACCATGCTGTAGCAGGTGTCCCACCCATAAAGTAGAGGAAGGGGCTGGCCTGGTGGCGTGGCCTAGTGGTTAAGTTCGTGTGCTCTGCTTCGGCAGCCCAGGGTTCTCCGGTTCGGATCCTGGGCGCGGACCTATGCACCGCTCATCAAGCCATGCTGAAGCGGCGTCCCACATAGAGCAACTAGCAGGTAGTCAACTACAACATACAACTATCTACTGGGGCTTTGGGGAGGAAATAAGGAGGAAGATTGGCAACAGATGTTAGCTCAGGGCCAATCTTCCTAAAAAAAAAAAAACTAAAAACAATTAAAGTAGAGGAAGATGGGCACAGTTGTTAGTCCAGGGCTAATCTTTCTCAGCAAAAAGAGGAGGACTGGCAACAGATGTTAGCTTAGAGCTAATCTTCCTTACCAAAAAAAAAAGGGGGGGGGATTAAATAATTAAACGTCCCTGAACTGAAGGACCTGAGTTTCTAGATTGAGAGGGCTTACCAACTGCCCAATACAATGAATGAAAATAGACCTATGCCAAGGGTCTGGAAATTTCAGAATACTGGAGACAAAGAGAAAATCCGAGAAGATGCCAAAAAGGAAAAAAACTGCTTACATATTAAAGATCAGAATCAGACCGCCCACACAGTTCTCAACAGCAACATCAGAAGTGTAAAGACAGTGGAGCAATGCCTTCAAAAAGTTTAAAAGTATTTCCAACCCAGAATTCTATACTCCTACAAACTATGAATCAAGTATGAGAGCAGAGAGTCTGCCACTAAAGAATGTCCTCCACCAAAAAGAGGGAGTAAACTCAGCTAGAAGACATGGAGCCCAAGAGGAATCCAAGACAAAGACAGGTAAGGACAATCTCCAAGGATGACAATGAAAGGGAAGTGCCAGTTATGCACCACGCATAGAATGCAACAGTACAGATCAGAAATCAGGAGGCTCCAAAAGAGGTTTCTCCAAAAAGACGAAGTTTGAGACCCCCGAGCATCTTAAAAGGAGATTCTGACGACTGGTGGAGAGCCTAGGGTTGATTTAGTGAGAAGTTTGTAGAAAACCAGACAAATAAAAAAGACAATTATCAATTCCAGAGAAAACAAGAAATTATGCAAACATGGAAAAATAATAATATTCCACAGGCTCTGCTGTAAATAGTGTTTATAACAATAATGTTCCTAATAATGTAAACTCAATAATGACTTAAAATTATGATGTAACTATACTGAAAAAAAAAAAAGGCAAGAGCTAAAAAATTTCTTTAAAGAATGTATGGAGGGCTGGCCCTGTGGCTTGGTGGTTAAGTGCGCGCGCTGCGATGCTGGTGGCCCGGGTTCGGATCCCGGGTGCGCATCGAGGCACCACTTCTCCGTTCATCCTGAGGCCGAGTCCCGCATACAGCAACTAGAAGGATGTGCAGCTACGACATACAACTATCCACTGGGGCTTTGGGGGGAAAAATAAAATAAATAAAATCTTTAAAAAAAAAAAAAAAGAATATGGAAATATAATCGTGATATATAGAGTTAGAGGTAAATAAAAGAAAAAGCTTAAAAAACTGAAGGTGGTTGTCTCTGGGTTGGGGTGGGGAGAAACCTTGTTTTAACTGACCCTTTTTTTGGTTTTTACAAATGCTTATTAATTAAGTAAAATCACACCCTTACCATAAAAACTATGTTGTAAAGGTACTCTTCAGAGATTTTTTAAGAGCCCTGGACCGTACTGGCTAAGGCATCTTAAAATATGAGTCCAAAGAAATTTGACTAGAGTCATCTTAGGTTCCAGCGACCTTTGCACTATGTTCAGCACCACTCATTTGCCTCAAATTTTCATTGCTGGTTTTATAGCTGCCTTTGAAGGTCTCCAGTAAATGCTGAAGGTGGGGTAATTTCTTCAATAGCGTCTTGTTTTTCAAAAAGTCAGTTCTCCCTTTGTGGTCAGGTGTCACTCCTCTGGTACAGATAACCTTTGTAAAGACATTCATTTCCATAAAAGTCTTGTTTGGTCATTGATAAATATCTGTAACCAGTCTCTTTAATATCAGCTACCTTTTCTGGAAAATTCTTCTCAGTGCTCTGGGTCAGTGCTTATAGTTCATCCCTAAAGTCTGATGACTCTTTTAAACTATATATGTTCATGTAAAACTTTGATAGAAAAATAAACGCTAAAGAAAAAGACGTATGGTGGTTGAACATTCACTTCACCTCTGGGTAACCTTGTCTTCACTCTTTCACTGCCAGCAACAGCTAACCCTTACGGAGTGTTTACCCATGTGCAAGGCACTATTCTAGGCACTTTATACATATTTAACTTTCTCAACTACCCTATAAAGTGGGTAGTATCAATATTCCCATTTGATTTGATGAGGAAACTGAGGCTCAGTTTCAATTGGTCACATCGGTAGTAACGGCAGAGCCACAAGTCAGTCCAGGAAGTTCTGATTCCAGAGTCCTTGTTCTTAACCACTCCACCAAATTGCTTCTGATGATTTAAATAAAATGAAATTTTCAACGAAACACACAAGTTTTAAAACTCCAGAAAGCAATTAAATTTCGTTCTTCTTACTGTTTCCTCCTCACTAAATTTATGGTATATTTCATTACCATTCATTTTTAAATATAAACTTTTGTTACAATACCTACCTGCAAACTGAAAGACATGAAAGAAGTTCTCCCAATAACGCTAAAATAATTCTCTCACTTAAGGTCTTACAAGAACAAGCATTTAGACTGAACATACAACACAGTCATTTAGATTTAGTTAAGGACCTTCAATTCACTATGAAACCTAAATTTCATTTTTTTTAATATTTATATTTAAAATTATACAAATGAGATGTTAGTTTTCCCTTGCTTTTAGGAGGAAACTAACATCTCATTTGAAAACTAAAATCCATCTTGATGTCCTCAGTACAGGAATGATTAAATTATGGTACATGCACTCAGAGAAATATTACACAAGTTTGAAAGAATAATATGAAGACCATGCAACACTGAAAAATCACTATGACACAATGGTAACTGGAAAAAGATTAAAGTTGTATGTTCACTATAAACAACTTCATTTTTTAAAAAGTAGGCATGAGGAAAGACCAAAATGACAGTAGTAGTTGCACTATGGTAGAATAATGATTAACGCCCCCTTTCAATTTTGCAGTAACATTTTCAGAAAGTTTAAAGACATGGTACAAAATTTAAATATAAAAAAGTATATCAAGGGGCTGGCCCAGTGGCTTAGTGGTTAAGTTTGCGCACTCTGCTTCAGCAGCCCAGGGTTTGCTGGTTCAGATCCTGGGCACAGACCTACACACCGCTCATCAAGTCATGCTGTGTTGGCATCCCACATACAAAAATGGAGGAAGATGGGCACAGACGTTAGCTCAGCAACAATCTTCCTCAAGCAAAAAGAGGAAGATTGGCAACAGATGTTAGCTCAGGGCCAATCTTCCTCACCAAAAAAAAAAAGTACATCAAGGTGTTAGGTGGCTCTAAAAATGTCCTAAAACTAGATTGTGATAACAGTTGCATAACTCTGTAAATTTACTAAAATATCACTAAACTATACACTTAAAATGGGTGAATTTTATGGTTTATAAATTATACCTCGATAAAGTTGTTAAAAAAGAAAAAAGATGTTAGGAGGAAAAAACTCTTTCCACAATACTCACATGAGAAAATTCAGGTTGTGATGGGATAGGAAGTGACCCAGGAGTGAAGACTGGTGTGCTCTGAGATACCGGTGTTGAGGCTTGTGGTGATACAGTACGCTCAGGTGGGAGAGGGGGATTTTCTGTTTCCGCTGGTTCATCCTCTTGGAGTTTTTTCTGAAAAGACTCTCCTCCTCCTTCAGATAACACTGACATGTCCATTGGCTCACCTGGTTTAAAAAAGGAAAAACAAATGGAGAAATAAGCACTCATCAATACTACTCATGTTCCAAAACCACTAATAACAACTATATTACAGAAATTTCCATTCCTAAAAGAAATAGTGACTTAATTTCTAGAACCTGATAGATTATTAGCAGAATGAATCCCAGAAATCTAGCATACTTTCTTCCCCTGAGAGGAGAGGGGTCCACACTCCCAAAATACTCAGATACAGATTAAAATGGGGTTCATCTGGGGAAAACAACCCATCCACATGAAATGTTATATTAACTTGGCTCCTCTGAGCCCCTTTCCTGATTATAGCTCAGTTTTTTATATTTTGCACAGGAACGCCCAGATTAATAGCACCTGATTTAACCATCGTGTATTCTGCCACAGGCCTTGAAAGGCATTGAACTTGTTCACCACTCTAAGTAAATATCTACATATCTATGATCCCATTATATTTGCATTAACAACTGCTAAGTGTGGAGAGATGGATGCTGGGACAAATATAGAAGAAGAAAAGAAACCTATCAATGCCAATCAGCACTGATATTATCAAAGTACTTATCAAAGAACTAAGTACAAGACACTAATCCTGAGACAAATTGCTCAGGAGGGAAACACACACACACACACACACACACACACACACACACACACACACACACACTCCACTGCTTTCCCATAGTATACTACCCAGTGTAGGCTAACAGGATCTTCCTCAGAGCCAGCCTAGCTAGGTAGGTGTTTGATTCATCAACCCTTTTTCCCCTATCTTACAACATTACCCCAAATAGGTTTCCTCTAGACTACTCTCACAAACCACCTATGCCACTGAGTTTTTCCCTATAATCCACACTCATTCTACCCACTACCCACTACCTCAATATCTACTCTTCCTGCTTAGCTTGGCCTCAACCTCACATTCCAGTCCAATGCTAGGTTTGGGATCTGGTGCTACCACAGCTATGTTAAGTATTTTCATTACACCTTTTGATCTTTCTCACCATGACAAAGCACTTATTAAGGACCCGCTGTTCTAAGCACTACATATAAAAAGGCTTTAGGTTAATAATCTTAGACAGCAAAAAACAAAACTAAATACAAAAAGCACATACAGTCCCACAAATAATTACACACATATTAAGCAAATGCATTAAATCTAAAATACAATTGACAAGGGAAAATACAGTATGTTACATGAAAAAAGGAACACTGAATCATATACATGACATAATCCCAATTGTGTAAAGATATGCATAGAAAACACTCTGAAAGGCAATATATCCAAATACTAACTATAATTATATCTGGATTATAACACAGGTGATTTTTATTTTCTTCTCATTACTTTCCTATATGCTTTTGCAACTTTCTACAATGAATACTAATTATGTTTACAATCAGGGAGAAGGCATTTTAAAAATAATTATCTTTACATATCTTCAATGTTCACACTACAGATAGAAGAAGTTGTTCTAAGTATAAATTAAACTTAACTTGCATTAACAGGATTTTTTGTAGAATGGATTCATTTTTATTTTTTACTAAAGATATAACTAATCATGTTATGCTTAGAATGATATTAGTCCATCTGGATATGTACAACTGATTTCAAGAGAAAGAGCCAGACACAAATTTTGCGGCAAAAGAAAGTCTAAGATTAAATTTTGTCATGGGTAAACTACATTTGAAAACCAGTTAAACATATTTCTATAGTTATATCACTCAAGAGCAGAGACAGCAGGATATCGTAGGAGGCACATACAAGACAGATAAGAGCACAGGCTCTGGAAGCAGCTGCCTGAGTTCAAATTCTGCCTCTGTGACTTATTAGTTGCGAAATCTCTCTGTGCCTCCATTCCCTCATCTGTAAAACTGGGATAACAGTAACACCTACTTAAGATTGTTGTGAGGATTCAATGAAAAAACACAAAGGGAAGCACCTAGAACGAAAGAGAAGCATATAGAACAGTGCCTGGCATACACAAAGTGCTAATAAATATTAGCTATTATACCATTATTGGTATGTGAAAGAATGAAAAGGAGAAAATCATGGAATTTATTAGAAAAGGCTTTGTAGAAGTAGTAGGAATATAAAAATATCTTGAATGACTGGATACAAAAGTAGGAGAGAGCAAAGGGGGTTTAGATAATGAGATAAATTAAGTAAAAAGGAAAGCTTTCTTACGAATAAAGTAATATAAAATCACTAGGTCCTCAAAGCAGGAAGTGAATGAAGTCAAAATTTCTACCACCTGCTCCTAACCACTCTTTGCCTAAAACTACTTTGATAACAGCAAAAATAACTTATAAAGAGCCAAAGAAACAATTTTTGGTTCCCTCTCACCAGTAACATGTTAACATGTTACTGGAAACTACCAGGCCATTAGTAATAAACCTAGTTCTTCACCATACTAATTCATTTGAGTTCAACTTTAAAAATATAAAAATTTTCCCTTAAGGGTCTTTTTAACAATTAAGTGAACAATACAGAATTCTCAGAAGAATCAGTGCTAGAAGAGCAAAGAACTGAGGAGAGCACGTAACACTAGGCCACATCCCTAAAGGTTAAACAGACATGAGTCCTACTGAATAGTTTAGGTCACAGTGTTCTAGCATATAAAGAAACAGTACATTATGCAAGGCAGAAGAAGTGCTGCTCCTCTTCTAACCTGAGATCAATACACAGATCAAGAGAGCTCACCTTTTCTCCCTTCTTGCTCTGTGGGACTGCTAGGAACAATAAAAGGGGTAGATCGAAAAGCATCAGGGGAAGGAGCAACAAGATCTGAGGAATTCCTTCATACAAAGAGAGAATCACAGGTTATTTTACCACAGCCACAGTTTTGCATTTGTTTTTCACTTTTTAATAGCAAAAATATCTAAGTCATTCAGACAAATACTTATTAGCATTTCTCTCAAACAGCTTCCTGAGGCTGGTGGAAGAGCCATGAATAATATAACTTATTTCTCACACTAGACATATCCAAATAAAAAAAAAAAAAAGAGTAAGGGTAAAGCCATATGATTACAAGAGAAAGCAAATGATCAGACACGAGGACATCATGATTGAAAAGCAGGATGAGAAAGTGCTAAAAAATAAATTCATCTGCAGATTTAAGACATGAAAATATTTACTCCATTTTTTGCCTAATACTAGCAAGATCATACATATTTTTATTTAAAAAAAAAAAAAAAAGCAAACCCTCTATGTCCTAACAGAGATAAAGAAATCCAACAACTGCCAACTTTAGTATAACCTATTCTCCACCCCTATGCTTTAAATGGGAAAAACTGCTAATCAAATGGAGGAGCAGACTGCTTGCTCGGGATGTATAACAGTCTCTAAATAACTGGGCAGTTTCTTCCCTAGTGAAACCTTTGGGCTACTATTATAAAACCTCCAAATGAGAAAGCAGATCTACCTGCCTTTAACAGTTCCACTAAGTTCTTACCCCAAAATACTAAAGCCTAGCGTTTACCTTTTGGTTTTGAAAAAATTCTGGACTAGCAGATAATTTTTGTTCTTTCAACCTTAGCCTAAGACCCTCAGGCACATGTTTCCTTGGAAGAGCTATTTTAGGCTTACTTACGTGGAAAGACTCTCCTGAACAAGGGATCTCTGACCAGAGAGATGCAGGAGGTGCAGAGTGGTGGCAGGTGTGGAAACCAGAGAACACCCACCTTCTTCCTTGGAAGGAGAAGAGCAACCAGCAGAACCTATTGAAAAAAAGAAAGAAATTTCAGTTGCACTTACTTCTCAGACTGACATTACTGAGTTGTCAAAAAAAACCACTCAGGATTGCAAAGAGTAATATTTCTGTTTCCAACCATGTTCCAAGAGAACAGAAACTGTTTTCCAATTGTACCACAATTAATGGACTGCCACCCTAACACAAATCTTGAGTGACCATTAAACACCCCCCTGTCCTACGAAATTATGAGTTTCTTTAACAAAGAACTGACAAAAAATTTCTCAACTCTTTCTATCATGATTGAAGCTTGAAGAGGAAAAGCCAGAATCCTTATCCCTCTACTTGGCTGCTCTTCTTTCTTGTGAAGCTTTTATTATAAAACAGCAAACGAGCCTTTTATTCCAAGGTCTACCTAAGGTGTAGTTAAGCTCATGCCATGATGCAGATGGGAGAAGTCAAAGCAATGTACATGACACCTGATGACATGAATGCAGTAACTTTCATCATTAGAACCTGGGCCTCCTCAAAGGAGACAGAAAACACTAATGCATTAGTAAAAGGATATATGAGCAGCCACTGCCGATTTATACTATGAAGAGTCTCCTGTTGGTCCCTTCCCCTTAGCAAGCGATGGAGTATCAGCCGTATTAATCTCAAGTATAAAGGAATTTCTTAAATACAACCATATAGTTTTAGTGCGAGACCAAAAAAGGTTTCCTGGTTACCCTCTGAATATCTTGCACACATTCATGACATAGTAAAGGAACATAACCTTCTCTTCTTCCCCCTTCAACCAACACATTATATTTTGCTGGTTATTACTGAAGCTTTCTGACTCTGAGGTTGCGGAATTGGGGATTGTTGTGGGGGTTAACAAAACGTGAAACAAATACTAGCTAGCCTTCTAAGTTTTATGTTCTTTCTGCTAGACCATAACTTCCTATTTGTGGTAGATGAACTAATAAAGAGATGAGTAAGTAGACTGTAACCCAGATGAATATGAAAAACTTACACTTACATATCATAATATTTAAGATTTGAAGACTTAAGATGAAACAAATAGCTACTCTGTCCATAATATTAAATTTACCATATTATTAGCTATCATTCCTCAATATCTCCATTTCCATAAGAAAGAAAAATTATGTTAAAATGTTAAATAGCAATTGTTGGGGCCAGCCCCATGGCATAGCAGTTAAGTGCGCGCTCCGCCGCTGGGGGCCCGGGTTTGGATCCCAGGTGCACACCGAGGCACCGCTTGTCATACCATGCTATGGCAGCATCCCATATAAAGTTGAGGAAGATAGGCACAGATGTTAGCCCAGGGCCAGTCTTCCTCAGCAAAAAAAAGAGAAGGATTGGTATGGATGTTAGCTCAGGGCTATCTTCCTCAGACACGCAAAAAAAATAATAAATAAATAAATAGCAATCGTTCCCAAAAAGCCCTTCTCATCCATCAGCTAGAAACATATCTTCCTTCCATATCACAAACACGTCTGCAGACCTATAAAGTGCCTTCTAACTTAAGCAACAGCCTCTGAACAGAAATAAAAGTTCAGATCTTTAGAGAAGAGAAGCTATAGCAACTAATTACTCTTTGTACCTGTTTTATTGTTCTGATCAAACAAGTCCTCCTGAGTTGATAAAACCTCAGGCTCTGTTGACTTCTGAATCTGCAGTCCACCTTCCAGAAGTTCTTGAGCAGGTATTTGTTCTTTTGTTTCCACAGCAGCAAGAGATACTTTGGGACTAGAAGGCATGTCCTCTGACCTAGGAAATTCATATCACCAGGAGAAAAAGTTGCTATGTTCAAATGCTTTTATCTTTGAACAAGGAAGCTTTTCCTGGGGGGCCGGCCCCAGGGCGTAGCGGTTAAGTGCGCGTGCTCCGCTGCTGGTGGCCCAGGTTTGGATCCCAGGCACGCACCAACGCACCGCTTGTCAGGCCATGCTGTGGCGGCATCCCACATAAAAAGTGAAGAAAGATGGGCACAGACGTTAGCCCAGGGCCAGTCTTCCTCAGCAAAAAGAGGAGGATCAGCATGCATGTTAGCTCAGGGCTGATCTTCCTCACAAAAAAAAAAAAGAAGAAGCTTTTCCTGTTTTGTGTTTTCCTTTAATAATTTCAAAAATTCCAAAAGCTCTAATCTACATTTATTGGAAGTGAGGGGGCCAACCCCGTGGCCTAATGGTTAAGTTCGGCATGCTCCACTTCAGCAGCCCAGGTTCGGTTCCCAGGCACAGACCTACACCATTCATCAGCAGCCACGCTGTGGTGGCGACCCACATACAAAATAGAGGAAGATTGGCACAGATGTTAGCTCTGGACGAATCTTCCTCAGCAAAAAAAAAAAAAAAAAAAAAGAAAGTGAAATAAGCTACTCTTTATAATGATACAAAGCCCTCAGCCCATTTCAAAGCCTGTCTCAGTCTCTCACACAGCAAAACCTCTTTTCTACTCTGTTCACTGCTGTGCTGCATGCTGTCCAAGATTTCTGATGAGTGATTTAGGGATTTTTATTACCTATGCTGTTATCCAGACGTGCATGAAGGATTCTGATCCAGTCCACAACAATACCAGTCCTAACAATGACCTTCCACAGAAAGGGCCTGGATGTGAATTATCCTCTGAGCTAGTGCCACACACACTATCTTCTGCTGACCTTTTCTATTTGATCTACTCAACCTAAGCCCTAAACCAAGACTCCTTCACACCAATACTACTCACAAATGTAAGACACTCATTGCTAGCTTCTTTCCAAAGACTTATCAGGTTCACCTATTCTACCATTCCCCAAGTAAATAGGATAGCAAAACTAGCTAGAGCACAACTTCCTAAAGAAAAGCCTAGGGACCGGGCCAGTGGCATGGCTGTTAAGTTCACGTGTTCCGCTTCAGCGGCCCGGGGTTTGCTAGTTCAGATCCTGGGTGCGGACCTACTCACCACTCACCAAGCCATGCTGAGGCTGCATCCCACAAAGAAGAACTAGAAGGACCTACAACTAGGATATACAACTATGTACTGGGGCTTTGGGAAGAAAAAAAAGAAAAAGAGGAAGATTGGCAACAGATGTTAGCTCAGGGCCAATCTTCCTCATAAAAAAAAAAAGAGAGAAGCCTAAAAAGTCAGCTCCTGTTAAGCTGGGTGTTTTGCATTAGAAAGACAACCACTTTTGATATTCAACTTTGTTCAGGACCCCATTCCGCAGTTTCTATTGAAGGAAGTAACAAAACAATACTGAATGGTTATTCATCTCCTACCCCAAATTGGAAGCACCCACTTTTCCTCTGCCATATCCCAAAGTGAGCTATTGACTAGAGGCAATGCTGTTGGATACAGCAATCACCACAGGCAGAGCAGAGCTTTACTATCCAATTCCTACCAAGTTAAGAGCCTAAAGGACTTGGGAAAAGCATACCTCCCTGCATCTATACCATAAACACCAGACGCAGGATACCTGGGGACCCAAAGCAATCTAGGTGCTTCTCAAGTACAGAAACAGTAGACTTTCAAATATAATATTCGTGTGACTCCTCATAACACTAGAGAGGCTAGGAAGACCTCCCAGAGACAATGCTTCCATAAACAAAGATCAGAGAGGAGGAGTAGCAACCAAAGATTAAGGAGTCATGCTTATAGTTACAGCAGCAATAAAATGGCTTTGTAACATGCCTAAAGATAAGATGAAGACACAATGAGAATTCATAAATAATCAATGTTTCTACTGAACCAGAAATATGCCCAGTACAGGGGGGGAAAAAAAATCAAGAATTTCTAAAAATGTTTTCACCTGGCCAAGTGAAATGAGTACAGTCCTATAGCAGAAACTCAAAAATACTTTCTAGAAAGAACATGGTATACCTTGCAGGTGGTGGATTTTGCTCTTCTATCACATGTACATCCTTGCTGGGCTGTGCTGCCATGGGGATATCTTCATTGGACTGTTCTTCATGTTTAATTGCTTGAAGTTTTAGAAGAAGACAGGAAGGAAATATTTAATTTTTCAAAATACTAGAAGCAGTCCCAAATGCTTTTCTAAAGCAAAGACTTTAATAGAAAGAAGTCCAATTTGAAAATATTTATAGGCATCATTCCAAAAAGGAAAATAACCAATAACCCTCTTACAAAAAACCTAATCTGCAAGCCATCAACTGACAAGTATTTGCCAGACAACTCTGCAACTTAACTATATTAACTTAGTTATAAAACGTATCGAGGAAAAAACAACTAGCTCTAGGATGGGAGGAAAACGCTTATAAACAACTCCAAATGCCAGAAAACATGCTTCATACCAATATTAGCATCCACATCAGATAGCCTAGTATAACTAGAGTTGGTGGTTACTGACTGTAGAGGCTCTCTGTCTACTTCATATGGCACAGTATGTTCTTCAACATCCTGGCTCTGGGAGAGTTCCAGAACCCCAAAGCCCATTTGTGATGAGGCAGGATCTAGGAACAAAACTCCAAGAAATTAGGTATCATCCCACAATATTACGCACTAGGCAAGGTGCTATCCCCTAACAAAAGCGGGTCATGTTAAGTCCTTCACATCAAAGTTCTGCCCCCTAAAATGTTTCAAAATTAAGAATAAAAATTCTAAAAGTGAAGGGGAAAAATGTGTAATGAAGCAAAAACTCACATACTATAAAACCTTACAAGCACCTAATATAGGTAGACTATGTCTACTTCCTGACAATATACATAAACCTTACCCAGACACACAGTAATTCAGATTATATTTCTACCCCACAAAGCATACATGCCAAAAATATTTAAAAAACAAATGAGTACAAAAAGAGGAAGAGTCAATATGCAGAAAGAGGGCTATCCAATGAGCTACAAATTCCTGAACACCAAATTAGGTGGACTACTAACATTTTCATAATGACTACTCTCAATTAATGATGAGAAATCTACAACCCAATAAAAAGGAGAAATTTAGATATCTGCATGCTTACATTAAAGGGACTTAGAATAATCTACTATCCTGAAAAAGGCATAAAGCTACCTTCAGCACCAAGAGAGGGTGTGTGATCGTCTAGAGTATCTTCTTCCTTTTCCTCTTTCTCCTTCTCTTCCATCTCTTCTTCCTTCTCTTCCCCCACAGGAGGAGCAGATTCCACTGACATTCCCAAAACACTACATGGCAGAAAGACACAATCATGTGTTCCTAGACAGGCTGGGACACTCTGCTCAAAGCACTCTGAATTTTATTGTGACTCCCCACACAACAACCACCTTTTAAGCAAATTTGAAAAAGTAAAAAACATCACCCCATTAGTGCTTCTTTCTACAAAAAGCACCTAAAAGGTAAACATCTCAAAACACCGTACAGAATTAAGTAACACAAATATTAAACCGAGGAAAGGAACAAACATACTTGAATTTTATCTTTCTCTGAAAAGGTATGAGCAGGGACAGAAAAATCTTGTACTCAAGGGAATTACTGACAAGCGACCAGAGAAGATGTGCATTAGATGTGCAGGGAAGGGACTCAAAAATACACCTATTAAACCAGACACAGTTCACAAAAATACTTTAGTAAAAAATCTTAGAATACATACATAGAACCAGAGTATCTAAATAAAATCCAGCTAAGAGGCCTCTGTATTTAAAAGTTAACATTAGGGCCGGCCCTGTGGCTTAGTGGTTAAGTGCGTGCGCTCTGCTACTGGTAGCCCGGGGTTCGGATCCCAGGCATGCACCGACGCACCACTTCTCTGACCATGCTGAGGCCGCGTCCCACATACAGCAACTAGAAGGATGTGCAACTATAACATACAACTATCTACTGCGGCTTTGGGGAACAAAAAAAGGAGAATTGGCAATAGATGTTAGCTCAGAGCCGGTCTTCCTCAGCAAAAAGAGGAGGATTAGCACGGATGTTAGCTCAGGGGTGATCTTCCTCACACCAAAAAAATAAATAAATAAATAAAAGTTAACATTACCAGTCAAAAAGTATAATAAACAAAAGTAAAAGATAAATTACAATTAGGAATAAATATCTGCAACTAATAGAACAAAAGAATAGTCTCCATAAAAATATAAGGAATTCATATGAAGAACTCCAAGAGATAAACGGACAAATAACAAAACAGACAACTCACAAAAAAAGAAATACAAGTATCTTTTTTTTTTTTTGTGAGGCAGATCAGCCCTGAGCTAACATCCATGCCAATCCTCCTCTTTTTGCTGAGGAAGACTGGCCCTGGGCTAACATCCATGCCCATCTTCCTTCACTTTATACGGAACGCCGTCACAGTGTGGCCTGAAAAGCGGTACGTCGGTGCGTGCCCGGGATCCAAACCCGGGCCGCCAGGAGTGGAGCGCACACACTTACCCACCACACCACGGGGCCGGCCCCTACAAATATCTTAAAACGTGATAAATCAGAGAAACCATCTGAGGCCAATCAAATTAGGAAAAAACAAGTATAATACTGTACTACTTATTCAGTGCTGCTTAAACCTGAGGTAAGATAAGCATCATCAAATACTGTTTATGAGAGCATAAAGTAACAGAACCTTTTTGAAGAACAATTTGGAAATATGTATTAAGAGCTCTAAAAAATGTTCATACCCAGTAATTTCAATAATTTCAATTGTAAGAAATACTTTGAAATGTGAAAGATCCTTACATAAACTTATTTCTCAAAGTTTACTGTGATTAAGAAACAACCCGTAAGTCCAGCATTAGGGAAATGATTAAATAATTTCATAACCCATAAAATGATATATTATGCAGCCAATAAAAATGCTTGAAACAACCAAATACAATGTGTAAACCTAGATTGAATCCTCAATAAAAAATATATTTTTTATTTTACTTATATTTATATTTTATTATATTTATTTACATATATAAAAGACATCTTTGAAACAATTGGGAAAATCTGAATATGAACTATATTACTAGCATTATGGAATTAATATTTTCTTAGGTGCTGATAACGGTATTATGATTATATAGGATAATGTACTATTCTTAGGGGATGAATGCTAAAGTATTTAAGGGGAACTATGATGTTTGCAACTTAGTTTCAAATGATCCACCACCCCCAAAAAAGTATATTTTATAAATACATACACACACACACAAACACAGAGCAAATGCGTACCATCCTTTCATTTCTTCTGTGGGTTTAAACTTCTAAAATAAAAAACTCAGGGAAAATGTTATCATGAGTTTTGTCATGGGAAAAATGCTCATGTAAAAAGGTCAATAAACACAAACTTTTACTTTCCACATGTCAACTATGTAAAGCAAATGCACAAAAAAAAGAGGGAAAATGTGCCAAAATGTTTACAGGGATTAGCATCTGGGTGGCAGAATTACAGATGACATTTTTTGATTCTTTGTAACTTTCTACACACTTAGTATTTCATACAAAGACTATTAAGCATAACTTTAATAAGCATAAAAGAGGTGAAAACATAAATTTGCAAAGTTGGGGACCATGATCCAAGGAAGAGAAAAAGGACTAAGCACAGATTTCCACAAAAACAAAAGAGAACATTACCTATTTAACTGGCAGGACCAGATAGATACATGACCTTGGAAAATGCCGGGAAAGAAAGGCCAACAGCAAGTATGACCAAGAGTAGAACAGCAATGAAAGACAGCACAGACTACACACACATCTCCCTCAGTCTCTTTTGGGGGTTTTTCTTCATGTCCTTGATTTCTAAATGCTGGTAAGCTCAGTGAGTCCTTGGACCTCTTCACCTCTATCACCTCCTCAGTGATCTTATTCAGATTCACGGCTTTGAATAACATCCATATGCTTATGACTTTGCAATTTAAGTCTCCAGCTGAGGCCTTCCTCCTGAGCTCAGACTTGCACATCAATTGCCTTCAACTGGCTACTGAAAAGGCAGCTCAACTTGAACATGTCTAAAACTGACCTTCTCCTGCAGTCTTCTCCATCTCAATTAACCGCAACTGCATTCTTGCAGTTCTCAAACCAAAAACGTAGCATCACTGTTACCTCCTTCCTTTCTCTCATACTCTACATCCAATCTTTGAATCCTATTTTCAAAAACCCAGACTCTCACCACTCCTCATCCACTTCTATTCTGATATAGCCAGTCGTAGTTTGCCTAAATTATTTCCATAGTCTCTTAGTTGGTCTTCCTGCCTCCGCCCTTGCTCCCGTCTTCAGTCTATCTTTTTAATTTAATTTAAATAACTTCTTTTATTTTTATTTATTCTTTTTATTTTTTCCCAGCTTTATTGAGGTAAAACCGACAAAAATTGTATACCCTTCAGTTTATGCTTGATCCAGCAGCCAAGTGATTCTGTTAAAACCTAAGTCAGATCATGTCATTCTTCTGCTCAAAACCCTTAAATGCCTTTCTACCTCACTAAGAGTAACAGCCAAATTCCTCACAGTGACCCATAAGGCCTTACTTATTCTGGTCCTCCCTTTACTTCTGTGACCTCTTCTCCCATTCCTCTCAGTCACTCCACTCCAGCCACACTATACTCCTTGCCATTTCTCAAATATTCCAGGCACACTCATGCCTCAGGGCCTTTGCACTTGCTGTTCTCTATGTATGGATTGCACTTATCCCAGATAACAGCAGAGATCACTTACTCAAGATTTTTAATCAAATGTCACATCAGCGAAGCACCCTATCTAAACTGGCAACTCCTTTGATGTTTCCTATCCCCTTCTCTGCTTTATTTTTCTCTTCAGCCCCATCTGTGTCTAACATACTATATATTTTACTTATTTATCACTTATTGCCAAATCCCATACAAAAACATAAGCTATATTAAGGTCTAGGATTTTTATCCCCTCTGATCACTTTGCATCCCCAAAATTCAAGAGCGCTTGGCATACAGGAAATAATAAATATTTGTAGAATGATTAGGTGAATAAGAGGAGGCTTGAAATAAATCAGATGATAGACAAAAAATGGTACTGATGTCAAACTTTTCTCCACTGTCTAAAGCTGATGGAAAAAGAAAACAAAGGTTTAAATATATTATTTAGAAGTGCAAAAGTAGCCAATAAAAGAACTAAAACAATTATTATCGAAAATTGGGAGAGTGTTGTGAGTTAAATCCTTATCTTTCATTGTGGAACTCAATTGTCTTAATCTGATAAAACCAGAAACTGCAGTACAATAGCGTTACTTAGTTTTACAAAAGTATTAAGAGCTAAGAAGATAACCTCCCAAAGAAGTAAAAACACAAATCTTTAAAGAGGGTTGCCTCTGTGAAAGGGGAGCAAGGGTGGGAAAGGACTCTTTGCTTTTCATTATAGGCTGTTTTTTAAATAAACTATGTATTTATATTACTCTGTCAAAAATATTTAACTGATCTCATCAAAATTAAAAACCTGTTCTGAGAAAAACCCTCTGAAGAAGATGAAAAGATAAGCTAAGAGTGAGAGACAATATTTGTAAACCACGTATCCTACAAAGGACTAGTACCCAGAATATATAAAGAACTCTCAAAACACAATAAAAAAAAAAATCCAATTAGAAAATGGGCAAAAGATATGAACACACATTTCCTTGAAGAGGATGTACAGATGGCAAATAAGCACATGAAAAGATGTTCAACATCATTAGCCATTAGGGAAATGCAAATTAAAAGCACAATGAGATATCACTACACACTTATCAGAATGGCTAAAATATAAGAGTGACAACACCAAAAGAGAGAAACTGGATTTCTCATACATTGATAGTGGGATTATAAAATGATACAGCCACTCTAGAAAACAGTTTGGTAGTTTCTTAAAATACTCAACATGGAACTACTACGTGACCCAGCAATTGCCCACCTGGGTATTCACCCTAGAGATACAAAGACTTATGTTCACACAAACACCTGTAGGCAAATGTTCATAGCAGCTTTATTTGTAATAGCCAAAAACCAGAATCAATCCAGACTTCCTTCAACAGACAAATGGTTAAACAAACTGTGGTATATCCATACCATGGAACACTACTCAGCAATAAAAGGGAATGAACTATTGATACATGCAACAACTTGGACAGATCTCCTGGGAGTTATGCTGACTGAAAAATACCAATCCCAAAAGGTTACATACTGTATGATCCCCTTTATATAACATTTTGAAATGACAAAATTTTACAGATGGAGGACAATCTTAATTAGTGGTTACCAGGAGTTCAGGTGCAGGAGAGGTAGGTAAGTGTGATAAAAGGGCAACACTAAGGATTCTTGTGATGTTGTGACTATTCAGTATCTTGACCACAGTGGTAGTAGATACACAAACCTACACAGGTGATTATAAACTATATAAAAATTAACACATGCACACACATGAGTACAAGTAAAACTGGGGAAATCTGAATATGTTCAGTAGATTTTATCAATGTCAATATCTTGGTTGTGATCTTATACTACAGTTTTGCAAAAGGTTACCATTGGGAGAAACTGGGCAAAGTGTACAAAGGATCTCTCTGCATTAGTCCTTGCAACTGCATATGAATCTACAATCATCTCAATTTTAAAAAATGTTTAACAGAGATATAAAAATATCCATTATGTATTCAGTATTATATTTTAGTATGCTCCATGTTTAAGACCATTGGCTTACATCAATAGGACACTATATATGAAATGAAGATTTTTTGGAACTTTATGACAGAGAAAAGTTCACAAGCAGCTTTTTTCAAAATACTTGTATTAATGAATAAAGACAACATAAAAGAGATCAATATACATGAGTTTTTAAAAGCTTTCATTCTTTTGGAATCAACCCCAAATTCTTTCCAGCTTTATGACTTTTGCACATGCTGTTCCCTCTGTCTGGAAAGCTCCTCCTCTCACATGCCATACTTCTCCCCAGCCCTTCAATAGTGCCTAACAAATTTATATTTACAGTTTAGATCACATTCCTCAAAAAGGCTTTCCCCTATCCCCAAGATTAGGTTATATATTCTATTTTTTCCCCTTTGCAATGATCACAATTGTAAATGAATAGCTATTTATGTAATGATTTAATGTCTGTCTTCCCTATTAAATTATAAGCTCCATGATGGCAAAGTCCCTTTAAAACATCTGCCACAATGCCTGTACATTTACTGAATGTAAGCATTCAAGTTTTTTTTAGAGAAACAGCAACACATTAACACAAAAAGGGAAAAGAGGTAGCAAGGGACTTCTCAAACAGCACTGCTTCATTTAAAACGAGAGTACGCATACTTCCTGTCCCCACTGGTTCACACCAGTGTGCTGAGCCACAAAAACACAGTAGATAAGCCTGGCACATGTTTCTAAAGAGAGAATGTAAACTTAAATACCTACAGAAAGCAAAGCAAGGTAACATAAATGTGTGAAGCAGCTGGCTGTAAGAACAAAAGCACAAGCACTATAATAAATCACAAAAGAACACCTGGTCTCAGTGTCCAAGTACAATAGTGAGTTGTAGGGACTATGACAGACCATAGCACTCACGCCCCATCTAAGCTGGCTGCTACTCACAGCTCCAACCAACTGTTGCCAATAATGCAACAGTTGCATTTCTTCTGGACTAGTAATGCCAGAAGCCAGAAATCCAAGTTTTATGTAAAATTTCCCCATTTTTAAATTCTATCAGTTAATTCAAATATATTTTACAACCTTGTGTGGGCCAAATAAAACCCACCTGCAGGTCAAAATAAGCCCACCAAGCTGCAGATTGTTCTAAAGCATCCAACAGATGATTTGGGAGAAAAAATTTATGTACAAACACAGAGTATTAAATAGAACACAAAAAAACAAAAAAAGGTTTTTTTTTTTTTGAGATAAAACCACAGTCTTTCACCACCTCAAATCCTCCTCTGACTTCCTCTCTTTTCTACTCTGCCACTCCAAGACTCCTGAAATTGTCTACAATCTCCTTTGATCTTAGGTGAATTTGGGCAAAAGACTGAGAAGCACCGCATAGTAAAAAAGAAAGAGGCAGCACTTCAGTCAGAAGAACTCAAAGTCCAGCTCTGTCACTTAGTAGCAATGTATTCTAGAGTAAGTCATTTAACTTCTTCGCCCACCAGTCTCCTCACCTGTGCAATGGAAGTAATGTAATGCCTTCATCGTACAGCTGCTTTAAAAATTAAATTAAATGCAAGTGTATATCAAACACCCAATCTAGTGCCTAACAAAAAGGATGAACTCAATATGGACAATGTAAAGATACATAGGACAAAGCAAAAATTGAATACTGTTTAGAGTATGAATTAAACATTCTGGGTCTAAAACTGGGTTGGTTGGTGGAAAGCATGCCTAACAGTTTTGATAATATACCTAAATATTTTTTGATGATTTTTTTTCCTACCAATATGGCATATCTATGCTAAGAATAAGGAATGCTTATTTTGTTTCACACACACAAGACAGATCACAATCTAAATAATGTAAGCGTAAAAAATGTTATTACCTTCACAAAAGCAGTTTCAGCTGTAAGTACTAATACAATACTAGCTAACACAATTCTCAAATCCCACTTCCTAATTCACAAAAATAAGATTAATCCCTTTATCTTTGGGATGAGGCAACAGGTACAGATAAAAGAACTGCTCCATTAATTAATTTAAATAAATTCCTTCAAATACTAGTATACCTGCTTGTCCTGTTTGGCTGAGGTAACTGTTCAATGACCTGACTCATGGAACCAGACGTGTCCAAATGAGAAGAATCTGCAGGGTCTGAAAAAAATAACTGGATATTAATGCAAAAGGCATTTACCACCAAACTCTGATACCAATTCAGGAATGTGGACAATACCAATCTAATCAGCTACATTAGAAAACCAACTTTTGAGTGCCTACTATGCGCCAGATACTGTACTAGACTTCCTTTCATACATTCACCACAGCTGTATGTTTAAATCCACCCAGCTCCAACAAGAGCACCCTTGCAAAAGGGACTGATAGCTTTAAACACCTCACCTGCAGCTTTCTTTTCTTTCAGATGTTCACTGAACCCACTATTACTCTCTCCTTGTTCTTCTCCAGCTGTTTGTTCAGGATTGGACACAACATCCTAGAAAATATACATACATAATATCCCCACTATAAATGAAATAATCCAAAATGAGACATACTTTTTGTGAACATGTTGATTTCATTTTTCCACTCAAATTTATCTAAGATAGTGATCTCCTAAGCACTTACATTTGCTGGTTGGTCTAGCCTAGGAAAAAAAATCTGCTCAATCAGTTCCAAACAAGATACCACTCACCAACACAGGGTTCTCTTTCTGTGTTTGTAGATTAGGAAGGTGTCGAGATAGCATACTGAAGTGAGAACCAGAATCATCATCTAGAACCTGGCTTTCAGGCTGAGAATCTTCAATTATCAGGCAAGGAGTGTCTTGCTGCGAGAAATCTGAATCCAACTGACTTCCAGTAGGGTCCATCTGCTCCCCTAGAATGCATTAATAAGAGATCAGTTCTATGTAACCTACTAGCCTTCCTCATGCAGTCTGAGCTTAAATAATGGGGTGGAAAGTACAAGAGCTGGTGGGAAAAGGGTCCAGTCTAAGACTCTTCCAATTAGAATATTATATTTATAATCGCTGCATCCACTTTCCTATCATACCTCCCAAGGCCCGATTTCCTCCTTATGTACAGTCAGTCTATCCCTCACTCCCTCTTCTTTTCCATCACCTTCCCGTAGACACCCTTTCTCCTCCTTCCTAACCTCTTCTCTCCCCGCCCCTTTTTCCATCCCCCACAACACTCTCTACATCCTTCTGGCACCTCTACCGCCCCCCAAAAGGCTGCTCTGCAATCTCTGTTCGCCTGAACCCCCTCAGCCCTTTAAGCTTCCTCACGACCACCCAGCCTTCCAAGCTACTGCTTCCCTACCCCCTCCTCGGGGCCCTCCAACCCTTTCCCCGTCACCGCCGCCATGCTTGCCGCCCCGCCCCCTCCGGTCAGCCATCCCTTCAGACCCGAAACCCAAGCCTTCAGAGCTGACTGCGCCCCCACTTTCCTCCAAACAGTACCAGGCATCCCGGCAGGAGATCCTTCCCCCTCGAGCTAGAGGTCTCTGCACGCTCCCCAGGTCCCTCCAGCTCGATGCCCAGGTCGCCACTGTCGCCACCGCCGCCACCGGCCGCGAACTCCCTCTTTTCCCGTCGCGTCACGCAGTATCAGCTCGCCCATTCGCTGCTGCTGCCCGCCACTCAAGAAATCCCGTGGATGATTGGTGGCTCAGGCGGAGTGCCCCGCCCTACGTAAGAAAAAGGAACACGGCGGCGTGTTTCCATGGCAGCATGGACGTTGCAGGCCCTCCCCCTAGTACTGCCAAAGAATGACAGTATCTTTCAACTGAAGGGACCTTGAGAGGACGTGAAATATATTCCCATATCTCCAGGACAATTGTTTGTACCACTCCTCAGCCCTAAGAGAAAGACCTGTTTTCTATCGTTCATGCACCCTAAGACCCCTTCTCTCACCCTCTCTCACGGAAAAGGAGAGGGTTTCCCAGCTTTCTAATAAAAGGGCAAAGAAGAGGACCCAGGATGGCTAGTACTACTTAAGAGCTGGTGAAAAATGGAGAGAGAGAGGACTCTTTGGGGTTTACCTCTGTCAATCAGGATCCCTTTTGTGGGCCTCTACCTGAATTCAAGGGCCTCACATTACGTCTCTGTCATTTTTTTTTTTTTCCTCCTTTATATTGTCTGAGGAACCCAGTAAATCATATTTTTTCCCATTGCCCTTTCCAGTCTGGAACGTAATTCAAGCTTCACATTAGCTTATTATTGCCCTGTCTTTTATGGGATTGCAGCCTAAAGAGACTATAGCCCCACACATTTTTTTTCACCTCCCTGTTAAGAGAACTGACACAGTGATTCTCAGACTCAGTGGTGAAAAGAACAGCTGCCGCCCTTTAACTAGATGACCTCAAAGATCCCTCCAAGCCCTGAGAGTCTATTATCCTAATTATGGTGCCAGGGTCTTATAGAGGGTGTGGCACCTGTGACTTGTATTAATGAACTAGGCACCATGAGGAACATGTGTTTTTTGGTTTTTTTTATTTAAGTGGTGGTTGGATCTGGGATGGAATTCTAGCCAGAGCAGTTGTAAATAGGGAAAGCACCTAGCACACTGCCAAGCATATACACAGTAGGCATTCAATAGGAGTTAGTTTTCTCTCTCAACCCCAGGCTCAGAATGACTTAGGCAAACCCCAACTATAATTCTCCAATATTGTAAATGCCCAATGCAGCATTTGATATAGGCTAAGCTGAAGTAGAGCTTCTTACCAACCAATTTTCTCCCTGCTGTTATAAATTACAGTGGTCATATTTTCCAAACCAAAAATCAAAGCATGTCATCTGAGGATATGTTATGTATGGGCACAAAAGGACAGACTCCTTGAGATGAAACTGCCCTGAAAAATCTAGAATCTATTATTGCTATAACTAGAATATAACTACGGTCCCCAGAAAATTTTATTAGTGGAACAAAAATGGAACAGAACACACGGAGACACATCCCACTTCTTAATCTTTAAATCATTTATAATTGACTCCTCTCTTTCTTCACTCCTAATGTTGCAGAAGACCAGTTACCAAATAAATTTAATCTTAAAAGGACTAGGTCAGGTCAATATTAACTACCCTAGTAGATAAAGTGAATTCATCTACTCAATTTGAGAGGGAACAAACAACCAGGTCTTGTTGTGAGAAAATCTTGACTTTGTTTCCCATAAAAAATCCCCCAAAAGTCACTATATTTTTGCTCTTCTCTGTCCTGCTATTGCATTTTTCTTCCCCAAGAAAGACATAAATAAATAGAACTTCTTGATTATTTTACAAACAGGTGGGTTTGTCAAAACTCATAAAACTACATTAAAAGGGTAAATTAAACCTCAATAAACATGACTAAAAATAAATAGATAAGTAAAAAAGTGAACCTGAGCCATTCCATTACTAAATAAAACAAGAGCCTTAAAAAACTGTGAAGAAAAACTGTGAATTCCTTGTTAGATAGTATGACAATTAAATTACCCAGAGAGATCAGAAAATGCAGGCAGGATAGTTACCCACTGAGGCTGTGACTGACTGTGGTTAGGTGAGCCAAAGGCTTTTATTGACTCTTAGATTGCAAAGGACCATCAGCACATCTACCTATCTACAGGTGCATCTTTACCTAAGCCACCTCAGACAGAGAGAAATCTAATCTACCTCTAAAGTCTTCCTAGACAAGAAAATTCCATCAGATCCTATGTTAACTAACTTTAAAGTTTAACAAACCTGGGGCCGGCCTGGTGGCGCAAGCGGTTGGGTGCGCGCGCTCCGCTGCGGCGGCCCGGGGTTCGCTGGTTCAGATCCCGGGCACGCACCGACGCACTGCTTTGGCAAGCAATGCTGTGGCGGCCTCCCATGTAAAGTGGAGGAGGATGGGCACGGATATTAGCCCAGGGCCGTCTTCCTCGGCAAAAAAAGAGGAGGATTGGCGGATGTTAGCACAGGGCTGATCTCCTCACAAAAAAAAAAAAAAAAAAAAGTTTAACAAACCTCATTGTCAGGAACTTTTCCTCTAATCATCTAACCTAAATCATTTATTCTAGAGTTTAAAGCCATTTCTTCTCGTATTGTCTGTAATTGGTCATTATATTTTATTTTAAGTTTTTATTTATTTTTTTTTGTGAGGAAGATCAACCCTGAGCTAACATCCATGCTAATCCTCCTCTTTTTGCTGAGGAAGACCAGCTCTGAGCTAACATCTATTGCCAATTCTCCTCCTTTTTTTCTTTTTTTTCCCCCAAAGCCCCAGTAGATAGCTGTATGTCATAGTTGCACATCCTTCTAGTTGCTATATGTGGGACACGGCCTCAGCATGGCCGGAAGAAGTGGTGCATCGGTGCGCGCCCGGGGCCACCAGTAGCAGAGCGCGCGCACTTAACCGCTAAGCCACGGGCCGGCCCCTAATTGGTCATTTTAAAACCTGGATAAATTCTCATGAGGTTGGGAGCATCTCCTCTGGTCCAATAATTCCATAATATATTTCAACCAATTAAACAATAAACATAAGTGTTATAGACTTAGTTGTTAGTCTTTTTCCGAGGTCTTCTCACAGACTTCTCTAAGCAAAAGGACCCCAGACAGTTTAATCCTACCTCACAGACACTATTCACCAACCTTTAAATTTGCTTCATGGTTTTCCTCTGGAAACTCATAGTTTGGGAGCTCAGTGGCAGAGAACTTTACTGAGGTTATGACAGGTACTAAATTTAATGATAAACTATTATATATCCTTTTAGGCTGCAATATTAAAGTAATACGTATTGCTTATATTTAACATATAATTGATTCTAACTCCTACACTGCCTTCTGTTGCACTGGGACCTATACGATCATGTCCAGTCATAGGCCAATCATATAATTAATCAATAACATGTATTACATTTTTACCATGTGGCAGGTATTGTGCTCTGTTTTACATTCATTATCTCACCTAAAAGCCTCATGACTCTTTGAGGGTTACAGATGAGGACACCAAGTCTTAGAGAGATGAGATAATTTACACAATGTCTCAGAGCTAGCAAGAAAGAGAGTCAGAATTTGAACCCAGTCTGTCTAACTACAGAAATTTTATATATATCCGGATATGACAGAGGAGGAGCACTGACAAAGAAATGGCAAAACAGTTGATACAAAATTTCTTTTGTTTTAGAATGTATTTTTATTTTAATACTGAATATGAGTGTCCCTAATGTTCTAGGAATTCATAATAATTAAAATAATATGAAGAAAACAGGAGAAACTGAAAAGTTATCAACTCCACATCCTCACAAAGACGTTAAGTCAACAAAGAGGTGATGATATAATTAAAATGTGAAAACAAATTGCTTAAGGTAGTCAATAATTACCTATGATACTCTATTAACTTCCTAACACTAGGCTGATACGCTTATAGGTACCTGCAACCCCTGCAGTGGAAGCAATCCCAAATGATCTGTACCTTATTGCTACAGAACTTCCTCCTGTTAATTTTAATTAACTTTTTATTTTGAAAAAAATTTCAAAGCAACAGAAAAGTTGCAAAAGTAGGATAATAAAAAAATAGTATAATGGTCTCTCATAAACCCTTTCACCTAGATTCACGTTGTTAACATTTGCCACATTGCTCCTATTCATTTTGTTTTTATTGTGGTAAAATATACACAATATGAAATTTACTGTTTTAACCATTTTTAAGTGTACAGTTCAGTGATATTAAGTACATTCACATTGTTGTGCAACCATCACCACCATCAATCTCCAGAACTTTTTCATCTTCCCAAACTGAAACTCTGTACCCATTCAACATTTTCTCCCCATTCCCCTCTCCCCCCAGCTCCTGGCAATCACCATTCTACTTTCTGTCTCTACGAATTTGACTATTCTAGGTACCTCATATAAATGGAATCATGCAATATTTGTCCTTTTGTAGCTGGCTTATTTCACTTAGCACAATGTCCTCAGGGTTCATCCATGTTTTAATTTTAATAACATGTGTCAGAATTTTCTTCCTTTTTAAGGCTGAATAAAATTTAATGTATGTATATATCACATTTTATAATCATTTTTGTTCATTTTAACCCACTTTTCAAAACTTTCCAAAGGTCCTAACTTAGATGAGGCCCTGGAGGCACATTAGTAGAACCTACCAAGGCAGCACACTGCCACCCCTTCCAGGTAGCTTAATTTTCCAGCCAGCCAATCAGCTGTAGGCCCTCTTATCACCCTGGCTCTCTCAAACACACATTACCAAGCACCATTGTGACTGCAATATTAGCTGCAGTTTCTCCCTTCCACCTTTCAAATGTTTAATCCGAAAAGCTCAACTCCACCAGGAGCAGCTTACCTGGAAACAGAGAGGTAGAAACAGAAAGTTGTGGTATTAGGCAGGGAAAAAATGGAATCCTTGCCTAACTGAATATTGATGGAGCCTGCCATCCTCCCATTTGAACTGGCCTATTCCCTCTTCTTATAGAAGTATTCAAATCTCCACATCCTAGTAGTATTTCCCCTCCACTCTACTTCTCTATCAAGCTCTTGGCCTCTCTTTTTTCTTCCTCTCCATTCCACTTTCTCCATACCAGCAACTCCGTAATCCTTGGCAATCTGGCGTTACCCTCCATAAATCCAGTGCTTAGCACAATTCCAGGCACAAAGCAGTCACTCTAAAAATGTTCGTTAATACTTGATTTTGAAAATTTCTTGTGACATCACCACATTAGCTTTGACTTCTATAGTGTTTGATGGTGTTGCTGATTCCCTCCTCCTTAAAATTCTCATCCTATGACTCCAGAGTTCCTGGCTCTCCTCTTCCCTCTCAGCTTTCTTTCCAATCCCTAACTTCCTGGAAGGCAGTACTGGAGGATAAGAGTGGTATCAACATGCTACAACACGGATGGACCTTGCAAACATTATGCTAACTGAAATAAGCCAGATAAAAGGACAAATATTGTATGATTTCATTTATATAAGGCACCTAGAATAGTCAAATGCATAGATACAGAAAGTAGAATAGTGGTTTCCAGAGGTTGACGGGGAGGGAGGACTAGGGAGTTATTGTTTAATGGGTACAGAGTTTCAGTTTGGGAAGATGAAAAAGTTCTGGAGATGCATGGTGGTGATAGTTGCACAACAATGTGAATGTACTTAATGTCACCAAACTGAACACTTAAAAATGTTTAAAATGGTAAAGTTTATATTATGTGTATTTTACTACAATAAAAAAAGTTTTTTAATGAGACAAAACTAAATTTTAATATTTAAAGATCATACCTAGATCATAAAAAAGTAAAGAAATGACATGATTGCAATAAAAGTCAGGACTAGTGGTTAATTTTAGAGAGGCTAGAGGGGTTGTAATTCTTTTTTTTTTTTTTTTGGTGAGGAAGATCAGCCCTGAGCTAACATCCATTGCCAATCCTCCTCTTTTTGCTGAGGAAGATTGGCCCTGGGCTAACATTCGTGCTCATCTTCCTCTACTTTATATGTGGGACGCCTGCCACAGCATGGCTTGATAAGCGATGCGTAGGTCCACGCCAGGGATCCAAATCTGTGAACCCCAGGCCACCGAAGCAGAGCACATGAACTTAACCACTACGCCACTGGGCCGGCCCAGGGGTGTAATTCTTTAGGAGCCAAATGAGGTGCCTGGAAATGTCCTATTTTTATTATCAGGGGCATTACACAATTTATAATTTATACTATATATAATTCATACATTTGTACATTTATATCTTATTCACTCTTTTATGTGTATTATTTTACAATAAAGATGATTTAAAATAAATATTATTAATGCTAAAACTAGCAATGTGGTGAAAAAGAGGGTATTTACACGATCTCAAACTATCTTCCTAACATGTATTGGATTATTACAAACAGAAAGTAGTAATTAGCAGTGAAAAAAATGTGGTACCTTAACCAAGTGATCCCAGTTAACATCACCAGTAATGGGACAAAATGCCATCGTGTGTCGCTCGATATGACACACTGAGAAGGAAACATCGCTTTAATTGTATTCCTGCCAAAAATTCATAACCTGAATCTGATCATCAGGAAACATCAGATAAGCCCAAAATGATAGATGCTTTACAAATAAGTAACTCATATTCTTCAAAGAGAGAAGTAGAAGAGAGAGAGAGAAAGAGAAATGCCAAGATCAAGAATGACAAAGAAAGACTGAGGAACTGTTTCAGATTTGAGGACACCACAGAGACAAGACCATCAAATGCAACATGTAACCCAGAACTGAAGCCTAGACAAGAACCTGGTTTTCTTTCTGCCATGAAGAACTCTAATGGGAGCACTGGTAATATTTGAATGAGGTCTGTAGATTATATAGTAGTATTGAATCAATGTTATTTTCCTGATCTGGATAACTATATCCACTATACTGTGGTTATGTGAAAAAAGAAAATAAAAAGAGAGTGGTACCAAATTATCCAGGTTTGGAGCTGAGCAGGATTTGGTACTAAGCAAAACTACAAGAAAAATTTACCCCCACTCAACACAGGAATAGGATGAGAGCAAGAAAAGGAATATTCTTAGAGACTTTGGAATCTGCCAGCGACCAGAGCCAGGATGGTAGAAGGTGAAAAAATTTCATCTTGCAGATAAAAACAAAAACAAAAAAAACAGCCACTCCTGAACTCTTAGGTCTCAATGGGAAGAAGGGAGTTGTTAGCTTCTGGGGCTGAGAAATGTACAAAAATAAAATGCTTCAGTGGACAAGGACACCAAGCTGATTCCTACTCTTGCATGAGCTGCTAAGTCGTGAAATGTTTACTCCCCTTCTGAGATAAGTGTGTGCACATAAAGTCATGTGCACATAGTGCCTAGTTTTGTATCCTACTTCCCATGCCATTATTTCATATCCCCCTTCACTCTACTCTGAGTCACCTCACCCATTTCCCTCTGTAGTGTCTTAGATAGAGTTGGATCCCAAAGGCTGATTGAGGCTGTACAGAGCTAGTATCCCAACTAGTTGGCAAGAACAACTCCACACAAGAACACATCTTGGCCCTGCTCACATATAAGCCCATCAATGTAGGGAGTCTCTGAACCCGAAGCCAGAAAATCCATAGCCCTGACCAAAATTTCTTCACAAACTCAACTTCATTTATAAATTTCAATTCACTTCCATGCAAGACACCATTCTGGCTCCATGGTGGTGGAGAGGGAGCAATGTATGAAGATGATTAAGATCTAGTTCCTACCTTCAGGAAATTTACAATTTATAGAGGAGATAAGACATGTATACAAGTAATTATAATACAAGATAGAGGAAAAGTGCTGTAGGAGTTCAGAGGAGAAAGTAATCAAAAGAGAGGATTTTAGTCATGTGGTTATAATGAATATTTATTGAGCATTTACTACGTTCTAAGCTCTATTTACTCTCGCTCGTTTCTTGATGTCATCCAGTCTCATTGCTATAGCTACCATCTATATGCCGATGACTCCCAAGTTTCTATCTCCATCCCAGACCTCACTCCCATATCCAAATTTATATATCTAACTGCCTATTCAATATCTCCATTTGGATGTTCAACTGACATCTTAAACACAACAAGCTTAAAATCGAACTCATCTTTTCTACCAAACCTGCTCTACTTGCAGCCTTCCCCATCTCAGTTGACGGCAGCTTCATTCTTCCTGTTGCTTATAAAAAAAGCTTGGAGACATTCTTTTTTTTAATAGAAAAAGAAAAAATAACCCATGTACTTATCCAACTTCAACAATTACCAACAAATGCCCAATCTTGTTTCATCTATATCCCCACCCACTTCCCCTCAACTAATTATTTCTAAGCAAATCTCAGACATCACATAATTTCATCCATAAATACTTATATGTGTGTCTAAACTATAGAGAATCTTTTAAACATAATAATATCAACACACCCAAAGAAAATTAACAGTAATTTCTTAATGTTATCAAATACGTAGTGTTCAAATTTCTACAGTTGTCTCTTTTTTTTTTTTTTACAATTCCAAACAAGGTTTACACATTGCATTTGGTTTACACATTGCATTTGGACAATACTTATCTTAGGTCTCTTTCAATCTGTAAGTTCTCCCTCTTTTTTACTTCCTGCAATTTATTTGTTTGTTGGTGAAACAGGTCATTTGTTCTGTAAAATTTCCAACATTGCAGATTTTTCTGATTGCATTCCTGTGGTGTCATTTAATGTATTTCTTTGTCCCTTTTTATTTCCTATAAATGGGCAATTAGATATACTTGTTCAGATTTATGTTCCTTTTTTCTTTTTTGGCAAGAAAGCTTCATAAGAGGTATCATATACTTCCTATTAAATCTCATCAGGAGACATATAACATCTGGTTAAATGTATTTTTGTTTTGTACAATTGATGAATAGGTTCAAATGTTACCACCCTTTTACTTGATAGTTTAGCAGTCACTAGTAATCATTACCCAGCTGCGTTATTTCACTAGGGGCTGTAAAATAGTGATATTCTAATTTTAACATATTGTCTTCATTTATTAGCAGGAATTCTGCTATAAATAAGAACTTTCCCTTCATCAAATATTTGATTACCTAAAGAAAGGCAGGATAAATGCTTAATTCTTTTCTTTGATTTACTACTTTTCAAGATATTGAGTTGAGGTTCTCTATATAATACAGTTTTCAAAACAATAAGGTCCTCTAGCATACTGCAAAGACGACTAATGAGATTTTTGTTTTTAGTATCACTATGAACTCATGGATTTTTAACACATTCGGTGTGCTTCAATCTATTGCAGTTATTGTTAATTTTAAAATGCATATTGTCCCATCTTTGGACTATGTAAGTCCCTTCAGATTAGCTCCAGAGTCCTTTTGACATGATTCCAGTAGTCTCTAGTAGCTTCCTTGCTTTCTGTTATAACAAGATGTTCCAGCTTCATCTTGTCTATTTCTTGCCCCAGATCTGGAATCAGATGTTTCTCTGAGAAGCCTTGGTTCATTTTAGTAGTAAATGGCAATGAAAGACCACAGTTTGGATGGTTGGAATGCTTCTTACTACTGGATTGGTCATTGTTTGGCTTTTTCCAATTAAATTTTAGGGATTTTACCCAACTTTCTTGATTTTATATTTGTATCTCTTTCTCTTATAATCAACATCTTGGTTCCCGATAATATTAACATAATTTATTTATTTGCTTTATTCTACTATACACAATCATTTCAGAAAAAATACCAATATTATTACTAATGAGATGACTAATGAAAACAGTTTAATATTTCTTTGCAGTTGACTTTTTTCCTTAGGGTATATCCCATTAAAAATGTACATTAAGACATATGCTATAACATGGATGAATCTTGAGGATTCATGCTAAGTGAAATAAGCCAGTCACAAAAAGACAAACACTGTGTGATTCCACTTATATGAGGTACTTAGAGTAGTCAAAATCATAGAGACAGAAAGTAGTATGGGGGTTACAAGGGGCTGGGGAGAGGGAGGAATCGAGAGTTATTGTTTAATGAGTATAGAGTTTCAGTTTTACTAGATGAAAAGAAGTATGGAGATGAATGGTGGTGATGGTCATACAACATTACTAATGTAGTTAATATCATTGAACTGTTCACTTAAAAATGGTTAAAATGGTAAATTTTATGTGTATTTTGCCACTATAAATTTTTTGGAAAAAATGTACAAATTACTGTATTTTAAAGTCATTTGAAACAATTCTACCAATTTAATACACAGTTAATTTCTTTCATTTTGTTTTTAATTTTTAGTGACTGCTTTCTTTATCTTGATTTTTTTATTGAGGTAAAATTTAAATACAGTGAAAGACACAGCTCTTAGTTGTATAATTTGATGAGTTTTGACAAATGTATAAATCTGTGAAACCTATATACCAACGAAGATATAAAACATTGTCTGGGGCCGGACCGGTGGCACAGTGGTTAAGTGCACGTGTTCCTCTTCAGCGGCCTGGGGTTTGCTGTTTCGCATCCCTGGCGCTGACCTACTCACCACTCATCAAGCCATGCTGAGGCAGCGTCCCACACAGAAGAGCTACAACTCTACAACTATGATACACAGCTATGTACTGAGGCTTTGGGGAGAAAAAAAGAAAAAAAAAATACAAGGAGATTGGCAATTGATGTTAGCAGGACCAGTCTTCCTCCAAAAAAAAAAAAAAAAAGAGGAGGATTGGCAATGGATGTCAGCTCAGAGTCAGTCTTCCTCAAAAAAAATAAAATAAAATAAAATAAAACATTGTCATCACTCCAGAGAGTTTTTCATGGCAACCATGTTCTAATTTCTATCAACATAGATTAGTTTTATCTGTTCAATAATTTTATATAAACAGAATCATATAGTATATAGTCTTTTGTACCCTGCTTCTTTTGCTCAGCATAACTTTTTTGAGATTTGCTGCAAGTATCACTAGTTCATTATTTTTTATTGCTCAGTAGTATTCTATTGTATACATGTTCCACAATTTACCAGTTCTCCTATTGATGGATATTTGGGGTTTTTTGGATCATTATAAATAAAGCTGTTATGAACATTCATCAACAAGTCTTTTTGTGAACATACGTTTTCATTTCTCTTGGCTCCATATCCAGGAGTGGAACTGCTGAGTCTTAGAATAGGTATTTGTTTAACTTAATAAGAAACTGCCAAACAGTTTTCCAAAATGGTTGTATAATTTTATACTCTCACTAATATCATATGAGTTTCAGGTGCTGCACATCCTCACTAACATTTGGTATCATCAGTGTGAAATGGTATTTCATTGTGTTTTTTAGTAAACTATACACATATTTATGCACAATAAAATGTGCTCATTTTAAGTGCAGAGTTTGATGAGTTCAACAAATGGATATATGTGTGTAGCCACCACCACAATCAAGTATAGAACATTTTCATTACCCCAAAAAAGTTCCCTTGTGCCCCTTTGCAATAAATTCCCATCCCCTCCCCAGCCCCAAGCAACCACTTACTTGCTTTCTATCACTGTAGATACGTTTTGCACATTCTAGAATTTCCTGTAAACTTATTCATGCAGTATGTACTTGTGGTGACCATAAAAATGCACCACTGAAATCTGCTTGCAGAGAGCACAATTGACTGATGACCCCACCTGCTGCCACTCTGGATCTACCCCCACACCTGCACCAAAGCTACACTTCCCACAGGCTGATCCCAGCCAAAGCCAGAGCATGACAGGGCTACAAAGGCAGGCCCAATTCTGTGATATACAAGATACCTCCAACAGGTGCCTTTGACTTGAAGACTCTTCATCAGCCTGGCCAAACCTTTCTTGGAACCATACTGTAGGACAAAACTCTTCCTTTCCAATCCTCATTCCTTCTCTCTCTCCTTCCACAGACATCAGACCTGTATGTTGGTCTGAAGCCTCTCTCTGCCTTCCCCTGATCCCTCCCTGCGGTCGTTTAAAATATATCCAAAAATTCATTGACACTTCCTTCAAAAGACAGAGCCAACTCTCCTCCTGAGAGTGGACTAGACTTAGTGGCTTGTTTCTAATAAATAGAATAAGACAGAAATGATAGTGTCTAATGACCAACACTATGTCATAAAAAGGCATTGTGGCTTCCTCCATACTCTCTCTTGGTTCACTTGCTCTGGGAGAACCCAGCTGCCACGTCATGAGGATACTCAAGTAGAACTATGAAGAGGCCTACATGGTGAGGAGCTGAGGCTCCCTGCCAATAGCCATGTAAGTGAGCCATCTTGGAAGGAGATCATCCAGCCTCAGTCTAGCCTTCAGATTATTGTAACCCCAACCAACATCTTGACTGCAACCTCATGAGAAATGCTAAGCCAAAACCATTCAACTAATTTGCTCCTGGATTTCAGATCCTTAGAACCTATCTGAGATAATACATATTTGTTATTTTAAGCTGCTAAGTTTTGGAGTAATTTGTTTCAAAGCAATAAATAATCAATATACTCCCCCAATAAATCTCTTGCACATCTAATCATGTCTTGGCATCTCCTTCTTGGGAGACCACTAACACACTATTCTTTTATGTTTTGTTTCTTTTGTTCAGCATAATGTTTTTTATTTTTCATCTGTTGTATATACTTGTAGTTTCTTTTTATTGCTGAGTAGTATTCTGTTGCATGAAGTCACCACAATTTGTTTATCTATTCTCCTATTGACGGACATTTGGGTTGTTTCCAGTTTTTGGCTATTATGAATAAAGCTGCCATGAACAGCCATCACAGGTCTTTTTATGGATATATATGTTTTCATTTCTCTTGGGTAAATGAGTAGGGGTGGAATTGCTAGATCATAGGGTAGATGTTTGTTTAATTTTGTAAGAAATTTCCAAATACTTTTCCAAAGTGGTCATAACATTTTACACTACTATTAGCAGTATATGAGAGTTCTATTTGTTCCACATCTTTGCTAACATTTGGTGTTATTGGTCTTTTAATTTTTGCCATTTTGTGGATGTTAAGTGGTATTACTCTGTGGTTTTAATTTTCATTTCCCTAGGAATAATGATGTTGAACACATTTTCATGTACTTATTGGCCATTGCATATCTTCTCTTATGAAAATCCATTCAATTGTTTGTCTACTTTATAATTGGATTGTCTTTTTTATTTATTTGTGGGAGACTCTTATTCTTATTTTTTTATTGCAGCAACATTGCTTTATAACATTATATAAATTTCAGGTGTACATCATTATATTTCGATTTCTGTATAGATTACATCATGTTCACCATCCAAGACTAATTACAATCCAACACCACACACATGTGCCTAATCACCCCTTTTGCCCTCCTCCCTCTCCTCTTCCCCTCTGGTAACCACCAATCCAATCTCTGTCTCTATGTGATTGTTGTTTTTATCTTCTACTTATGAGTGAGATCATTGATTTGTGGGAGATTTTTAAAAATATATTCTGGATCAAGTCATTTGTCAGATTGCTCATTTTGACTTAATTTTGTTTTACACTTATACAAAACATTTCTATGATTCAAAAGTAAAATTTACAAAATAAGATAAATTCAAAAAAGTCAACCTTCCATCCCTGGCTGCCTTACAATTTGTTTCTTCTCTCCTCCCTTAGGTAACTTTTTTTTCTTTTTAAGTTTTTGGTTTATCTTTGGAGTCATTATTTTCTCTCTTCCTCTCTCATTCCTTATATGACAAGGCAAGAAATCAGGTTGGCTCTACCTTTAACCGTGTGCCTAGAATTGCACCAATTCTCACCACCTCCACCGACATCACTCTGATCTGGGCTATACCATTGCTTACCCAGATAACTGCAAGTTCCCTGAGTGGCTTCCCACTTTAATCTTTACAACCTCTACAGTCTATTCTCAACCCAGCAGCCAAAGTTATCCTGTAAAAACCTAAATCAAACCATCATATGTTAATCAAACCATATCATTTTGCTGTTCAAAAGCCTGCATGTGTTCCCCATTTTACTCAGAGTAAAAACCAAAGTCCTAACAATGCCATAAGGCCGTACGTGATCTGGCCCCTATTACCTCTCTGATCTCATCTCCCACTCTCTTTCTCTCACTTCTTTGCTCCAGCTACAAGGGGCTCCAGCTATTCCTTGAATGCATTAGGCATACAGCTACCTTAGAAACTTTGTACTGGTTATCCTCCCAGCCTACAAGACTCTTCTGCCAGATATCCAAATGGCTAACTCTTTTACTTCCTTCAAGTCTGCTCTAGTCTCATCTTCTCAATAAGACCTACCCTGACCAGCCCATTTAAAATTGCAAACTCTCCTGCCCCTTGGGCACCATTCTTCCCCATCACCACACCCCCTACTAGCATTCTCAATCACCTTTATCCTATTTTTTTTCTTTTTTGCCATAGCACTAATCTCTTTATGACATACTATATAATTTACCTATTTATTAACTGTCTCCCCCACTAGAATGTAAGCTCCACAAGAGCAGGGATCCTTGTGTTCCACTTGCTGGCACACACTAAGTGCTCAATAAATGTTACTGAATGAACAAATGACTAAATAAATGAATTCTACACATTGTTCTAAGCATATCTAAGAAATTGTCCCACTTAATTCTCAAAATAACTATATAAGGTGGGGTGAAACTATTATTATAATTTTACAGATGAGGGAACTAAAGCACAGAGAGGATAAGCAACCTTCTTAAGTTCACACGGTTTGCAAGGCGGAAGTCAATTTCAGAGACGCAGCTGTGTTTGAGTTAGATCATACTCCCTAAATCCTTTGTGGAATGAGATGGAATCTCATTCCACAAATAAAGTAAATCATAAAGGTAAGGGTAAATAAATACCTACATGAGAATTAAGGGTAATAAAGCATTCAAGGAAAAAGCGATAGCCTGAACAGAAAGTACAAGAATGATGAGGGAAAGGCAAGTGGCTCAGATTGCCTGAATGAAAGGGTTAATGCAAGGTATTTGCAGGAGGTAATGTTAGAAAGGGAAGTTAGGGCGTATTATGAAGGATCTTCAAGAAATAACTGATGAGAAGGAAGAGAAATATTTGTGATTTTGTGATATTGTAAAGGGAACAATATTTCTCCAACCCACGCATTCCTTGAAGGAAAATAACTCTATTCTATGAATACCTTGAAAAAAAAAAGATGCAAAATTTAGTTCACACACAGGCATGGCCTCAAAACTAAGTTATACATTTAGATTTAGATTCTCTTTACCATCAACACCTTCACCACCACAAGAAAATCCTTAGAAATCCCAGTATAAAGAGGTAGCTTTGTTCAGACTAAAGGAAAGGTGATATCAGAGGCCACAGCCAAACACTAACTTCCATCTCACAGGCTAATGGAATGGATAAAGAAAAATGGCATCCATAAATATCTCTTTTCCACTTTTGGGAATCACTTTCTTAAACAGAAAAATGTAGGGAGGGGCCAGCCCCGTGGCTTAGCGGTTAAGTGCGTGCGCTCCACTGCTGGCGGCCGGGGTTCGGATCCCGGGCGTGCACTGAGGCACCGCTTCTCCGGTCATGCTGAGGCCGCGTCCCACATACAGCAACTAGAAGGATGTGCAGCTATGACATACAACTATCTACTGGGGCTTTGGGGGAAAAATAAATAAATAAAAAATAAAATTAAAAAAAAAATTTAGAAAAATGTAGGGAGTGAAGTAGGGAAAATGGGAAATTTCTCCATCGTCTTTTGCAATGCTCTGCAGAGGGAGGGTAAACTCAGTGACTTTGCTCTTCCTATTACCTAATGTGAACAAATAATTAAGAAAATTATTCAGTAAATATTTATCGTGGGCCTCCTCTGTGTGCCAGACATAATAATAAATGCAGACTTCTCCCCCATCTCAACCTTTTTAGGGATTATTTTACTCAATGCCTTTTTAGAGGTTATTTTACTCAGAGCCTCTGCAGATAAACCAGCAGCTCATATTAAGAGGTGACCCTATGGCTGTTGGTATGCATTATCGTCATAGTATTTTCCCCAAAAGCCAAGAATAAGCCTCTGACACAGCAATCCTGTAATCCAACACACCTCTTGCTGTGTAAAGAATGCTTGATAAGCAGAACTGAGTACAGGGTGGGAATCTCAGCTGCATGCAGCTCCTTTCGGATATTTTGGTGGATAAGACCATGCAATCCAGCAGAGCAGGCTGGAATTCTGCCAAATGAGCTCAGAGCCCCAGAAAAACTAATGACATTCATCAGGCTAGAAGTAAGGGAGAAGCCAGTATCTTTTCTTTATGAATTATCAGAGCTGGCTTAAGTTCTATGGAGACCCCAAGCATTGAAAGGATTATGGTGCCCTCCTCTCCCACACACACATAAGTCAGATGAGTGTAATTAATTCCAATAAAGTTCTGATTTTCTCATAAGGATAATTTCAATAACTTAATTTAAATACCAAATATAAAATTATTTTCAGAAAAAGTTTAGAGACGCCCGAGACGCCCTTCCTACTTTGTTAAGCATGTGCGTAATTTACCTATTGGGTTATTTATCACTGTATATTACGAAGTGACGGAGGTCTGGGGGCTAAGAATCCTTTACCTGGCTTAAACCTAGCCAAGGCTATAATTACCTTTCATACCGTTTGAGATTTATATTATCTTCTACCTTGTGCCCATTCCAGTGAGCACCCAAGAAAAGAGCCTATAATAGTGCCTTCCTTTTGCACCTCCTCTAACCTCCTCTTTCATTGATGGATTCTTAGAGACCGCTTCCACAATTCAAGGGTCCTTCACCATAAATAGTTTGAAAAGCCTTGGTTGTAACTGCTATATCTGTCAATGCTGCATTACGAGAGTGTGGAAGAGACTACGGAATAGGAGAGTTCCCAAAAGATCACACCTGGACAGTCCAACGAGTCAACAGTTAAATGAAACACTACAGTGGGCTCTATAACCACCACGCACTACTGCATGTGCCTCACAATCATGCATATCACAAGTCCCCAATAATCTCTTTGGATAGCGCCTTGAATTGCTACTTTCACTACTAGGCTTCTGCCACAGCACACTATTCCTAAACACAAAATAAGTTTTTTTTTTTTTTAAAGATTTTATTTATTTTATTTTTTCCCCCCAAAGCCCCAGTAGATAGTTGTATGTCATAGCTGCACATCCTTCTAGTTGCTGTATGTGGGACTCGGCCTCAGGATGGACGGAGAAGTGGTGCCTCGATGCGTACCCGGGATCCGAGAAGTGGTGCCTCGATGCGCACCCGGGATCCGAACCCGGGCCACCAGCATTGCAGCGCACGCACTTAACCACCAAGCCACAGGGCCGGCCCAAAATAAGTTTTTATATACTTTGCAATTCATGTATAAATGTATTTCTTTGATGTTTTTATTCAGCTTTCTATGCCTTGTATGTACGTGCACCGGCGTTTTCTGTCTTCCATTACAAAATTCTGGAGCATAGATGCTAGCACTCCATAGTTTTCTTTATAGAGCACTTTGCACAGAGCTGATGCCATTTGACACTTGAAAATATTTTCCAGTAATTTGATGATGATACTGGGATCATCACCCAATGGCTGGGATACTATTTACCAAGGAAAGGGTAGGTAATTAAGAGATACCAATCTATCTATGACATTGTCTGCCTTCAGGAAAGAAGATCCTGCTAAATACTCATCAAGCATATATATGCAATTTTATCATAGTCTGCATTTGCAGCTCTAATTAATAAAACCCAATTCTAGCACGGCCTGAGATTATAGGCCTGAATTTCTGCCCCTATCACCAGATCAGTGTGTGATACTTCCCTATACATTCAGATGTATTGTCTAACCTCTTTGTCAGATCTGATGAAAGCAGCGCCTGTGGTTAACTGCTGCTGACCCTTATACTGAGGCCCTATGCTAGTTAAAGGCCTCATCTCTACAGTTGCTGTGGAAACTGTCCCCTTCCTCTCCCTCCAATCTATTCTGGCTCTCTGCCTTCACGTGGCACTCTTTCCCGATTGCAGAAGAGGAGGCCTGCACATGTCTCCATGTTCTTGGCCAGATTTGGGTCTGCAAATGGTGATGCAGAGATGTAGCAGAACATTGTCTCTTGTGTCCTATAGGGTAAGGTACTGCCGCCATCTGTTCTGCCTTATTTCTCCCTCTCTGCTACAAAAAGGATTTTCAGGGCCATGAATTTTTTTTTATGGAGCTATAATTGCCATATAACATTATATTAGTTTCAGGTAGGGTCATGTCCAAATTGATGGCAGAATGAACTGGCTGTTTTGCTGTACATAACACATGCTCCACAATAGAGACCAAGATTGCTGTGAGGTACTTAACACAGACACTGTCCAATCCTCCTCAGGGCCTCCAGAGAGGAGATGGATCAGAACGTGGCTCACAGGCAGTCTTGCTGAATCAGGTACTGTGCTCCTTTCTACCCTGTACCATTCCCAAAGTGTAAGGCAAATGGGATACAAAAAAAAAAAAGTGCTGCTGTAGCCCTAGGGTGAAAGACAGGCTCTCTGTCTGATACATACATGTACAGAATAATTCAGTATCCTGGGTAAAAGGAGACGCTAGAGTGCTGAGTAGGTGATGGGGACACACTGAGGAATGAGGGAGGGTAGACTTACAGCGCACACCATTTTTACAAGGATGTTCCAGTCAGTCATAAAACAATGCCAGCCTTCTCTGTCCTCTCTCATGCCCTGGTTCTTTGGTTTTGGAAGAGTCAACCTCTTCTTTGGTTCAAACATTGCCCCTTCTCTTTCGAGAATTCCCTGGGGGGAAATCATACTACTGTCTCCCAAGGTTACCCAACTCACTGTGTCACATTACTCGTAGTTGGGAAGGTGTTTCCTGAGTTTTATTCAAATCCCCCTTGCTGCAGTCTGAGCTCATTGCACTCGAGTCCTGCACTCAGCAGAGATGGAGACCAGCCAACCACTATCTTTGGAATAACAACTCACCAGGGACTCAGGGCCGGAAGGTCATTCTGTCCCTCCAATACTGCGCAGCCTTCCCGAGCACCCCCAGGACCTGGAGCAATGGCAACAGGGAAACCGAGGACGGAATCTAGGACCCTGGCAGGTGGTGACAAAAAAAAATAAAAAAGCGCCAGACGATAATTCAGACACACGACACAGATGGAAACAACCATACAAACTCGGAAACACAGAGGGACAAGATGGCTCCCCTCAGTCGGGGCGAGGCTACGGAATTGCCAGACAGTACTCATCCGGGAAACATCCTAACTAGAAGCTTCTTCCGGTGCCGAAGCAATCGACTCTCTCCTCCACCCGGTCCCTCAGAGGCCCCACCCCTGCCCAAGTCGGAGCGGGAGCTTCCTCTAGAAAACCAGTCTGGCCTCAGGGGCGCGGCCACCAACCCCGAGGCCAAGCGAGACCGCAGTGCCAGAGCATCCTGGCCCCGGCCCCGCCCGACCCCGCCCCTGCGGCGCCAGTGCGCCACCCCCTGATAGGCAGCAGCCAATGGGCGGCTCCTGCCGCCGGCCTTTAAGAACCGCGCGCACTGTCCCTGCAGTGGACGCGGCCGGCCTAGCACTCCTACGGAGTTTCCATGGAGACCGAGGCTGGGCCCGGGCGGCCTCGCGGCGTTGCCATGGAGACAAGTCCGGAGCTGGGGCTCCGAAGCCCCGGCTCACCGCTAGCTCAGAACCCTGTGGAGCCGCTGTGCGAGGCTGGTGTCCCGGTGGCGGCGGCACGCTGGGACCTGCGGAAACACTCTCTGCTCATCGTGATCGGCGATATCGGTACAGAGAGTCAGCTGAGGGCCGTAAGGGCCCACCTTGAACAAGGTGAGCCGCTGTCCTGGCTGTACTCGGGACATCCTCTATCCCTTGCTTCTCTGCCATCTGCATTCACCTCACAGAGCGTACGTCTGCATCCTCCATCCCTAATATGCACTTCCTGAGATCTGCGCGCCTTGTTAATCTGAATCATCAGCCCCTGTCACCTGCATCTTCCATGTCACGCGTCCGTATCCTCCCGAGCTGCCAACATCTTGCTTCCCCATCCTTCTCTCACACCCCATGGCGTTCCGCAGTCTCCCTGAGGCAGGGGAGCTCTGCAGCCCCTGGGGCCCCTCTGGTCACACCCCTCTCTCCCGCAGTGTCTCGGGCCAGACGTCCTGACAGTCCTCACTATCCCCTGGAGAGTCCATGTCCCTACCTCAATTTCTTCTTTAGAGTCCCTGAACGGGCACAGGGTGCTTTCTGAAGGCCGCGGACAAATCTCAAATCTCCCAGTGCCGGTGGCACTGAGAGAGTGACCTTCGTGGCCACAAGCTCCTCAGTCCTCACCTCCCTCCCCAGTTGCCTGCCTGTGGCGCAGTGCTGCGGAGCCACCTGCGGTGGAAGCAAACCGCGGAGGCTGGAGGTAAGGAAGGGGGCATAGAAGGAGAGTCTAGAATCCTACTTAGCTGTAAGGACTGGGAAGGCAGCCCTCAGTATCTGGGAATGAGCCCTTGAGTATCACTTCTATCACAATTGGCAACTCTGCAAGAAAATTCCTACATTCAAACTCATTAATGACCAAGTTTAGCCTAAACTCTGCCCTTCTCCCTCTGGTTCAGGCAAAGCCCAAGAAAGGCACAGAATGGGAGACAGACATAGGCACTTGCCACCTTTCTTAAAGACATGGGTGAGGCTGATCATGGCAGCTGTCCTTATCCCCTCCCTCTCCTTATCCCTTCTGTGAGCTTGGAAGTACTCCCTTAAGTCCAACCCTTCTGACTTTATCTAAAGCCCTCTTTGTTTCTCTTTCTCTTATAGGGATTCTCTCCTGGAACATTGACTTATCATCCTTTGACTTGAACCAACAATTGAGACTCTTCATTACCCGGCACCTAGCTCACTTCTCCTCTGAGGTCAAAGGTTAGGACTAGTGTCATTTGCCTCAGTCCTTTGGGTGAGGGCTGGTCATAGAAGAGCAGAGGTCCAGTCTCCCTGGCAGAACTGGCCTTGTGGGAGGTTTGGGTAGGGGAGAAGGAAGGGACTCCTGAGGGGGAAAGTTGTAAAGCTCCTTGGCTATCGCCACATACTCAGTACACTTCGCAGAAAGATGGTATGATGGTGGAGGGAGCCTGGAGAATGTAATTTCTATCTGAGAATAGAGTGGTTTATGGCCAGCTGTTGACATGCACTAGGAGAATGAGGTACTTCTCTTGAGTGATCAGTCATGTCCCATGCAAAAATCCACTCTTTTTTTGTGTTCCCCTTTCTGTATACCCCAGTCTCCTTCCTTCCCTTTACAGAGACCTTGAATCCCCTACTCACCTTCCCATATCCTTGCTTAGCACTTTCCCTCAGGCTGCACAGCCTACCCTCCAGGTTTCAGAGTTTCTGGTTCCTCTTTAGCTCAGCCAACAGATCTCCAGAGCAGAGCAGAAACCTGGTACCAAAGGCTAATAAGCACTATCAAATCCAGGGTGGAAGCATGGTTTCCTAAATTTACCGCTACAAGAACTAATCACACTCTAAGGTTTGGCTCTGAGATCAAAGTTCACAGGATACAGTTTCCCATTCTGCTGGGTGGGAGAAATGGGTCAGGGATTTGAGAAAATAATATTTTAGGAGCTATCATTCCATGACAGTATCTATAGGAAGACTGCAGAAAGCCCTATATCCCATTATAAAAGATGCTAGGCATCTGGTCATATTATTGGTAAATGTAGACACACCAATCCATGTGTCAGTGCCTTTATGGAATACAAAACCCATCCAACTCAACAGTGACTGCCACCAAATGACTGAATTCATATCTCATACAGATAATTCTCAATTATCCAGTATAGTAGATAGTCACCTCCCCTTCTCTTTCTGCTCCTCTTGCTAACTGCCACATCTTTGGTCATTTTGCTGATCACTGACTCCTCTAGAGATGCTCGTGGAGAGAGAAGACAGGGTTAATATGATTAATGCTCCATTATCCTAGGAATGTTTGCAGCGTTTAAAAAATGTGAAGCTGGCATACGTGACTGGCTTCCTGTGAGCTAGCCACTCACTGTTTTGAGATTGCCTTCTGTTTAGAATTACTAATGTCCTGGCTTCCTCCGTTAGCACTGATGATTGAAAATCAAGTTTTACCACTTATAACTCCTAGGAGCTTTGGCACAAGGCTGGATAAGGGGATGACAGCAGATGAAATTAATGATTGAATTGAAGTTTGGGGAGAATCTGCTGATGTTAATAATTCACACTGAATTTTCTAACCTTGTCCTTTTGGCCACAGAGACTTAAGAGTAGGCTGCTTTCTGGAATGATCTAAGAATGAACAGAACTTAAACCAAAATACTTAGCCATTCTTCCGATTAAGATGCGGAGATGCTTGGGAAGAGGCTTATAGGGAGACGCATAGTTATTCTCAGGGACCTCTCAGAAACAAGCACTGATATATAAACACCTACTAGATCTTTTCAGTCAAAGAGTTTTGCCATAGTGTCCTCAAGGGACTTAGGGCCTACACCCAAGATCAGGGCTTACTTTAGTGCACTGGGTTTTTTTAGGTTTGGACATTTTCATGGTGGCCTGTCTCTGTCCCTGGAGAATTTCCTGGAAAAATCCACATGGCTCAAGACAGCCACAGCCCCACCCCTGCTGGCTCGTCTTTCAGCTGTCCCCACAAACAAAAGTCAGCTCAGAGAAGCTGCAGACACTGCGCCTCCCTTCAGCCTCCCATTTAGTGGGGCGGCAAAGGGAACCAGACTGCTGGGATGGGCTCAAGGGAATACTCTAGTACCTTATGACTTAATCCTTTCTGCTCACCCCACAGGCTGGGCCACCATCCCCCTCACCTCTCCTCAAGCCTTGGCCAAAATGCTGAGAAAGGGGACAAAAATGTATCCTACAATGTCAGGGAGAGTGCAATCATTCCTAGCCACCCACCCCCTTCACACCTTCACATAACATAGAAAAGGAGGAACCTGCTGATGGAGACTCAGTGGCCCAGCTCCTTCTAGTGGTCAAATCTGGTAAAGGCTTTCCAAGGTGAATTTTGCACCAGGTAGTTTCCAATTGTGACTTGGAGCCCTTCTTTCTAACCCCTGCAAAAAGTCTGGAGCTTCCAAGCATTATAAAACACACCCAGAAACAATTAGGATTTCAGAAAACTGAGCTTAAATAACATTCTGATACTTCTACTATGTGGGCACCTATAGGAAAGGGAGAGGGCTTCATCATTTATAATTCATGATTGATATTCTAGGACTGTAAAAAACACAGGCTGAAGGACCAGTTTGGAGGCCTTCTGTCTGACTCTCCATTACCACTGATGTGCTTAGGAAGTGCTAGTTCTGTTACTTCTGCAAACGTGAAAGCCATTCTGAAGTAATACAGCAGCTCTTTGGCCCCTACAACTGGGGATTGCATTGTTGTCTGAAATGAGAAAGCAGGGACATGAATGGTATTTGAAGTTCCTTCCTGCAGGCACCTCCAGTTCTGGATTTATCTGGGAACTAAGGGTACTCTAGAGTTGGTCTGGTCTGAGATTCTGATTTAGGATTTCCCTGATCCTCCCAGGTGACCTCTCATAAATCTTCCACAAAAGGGAGACAGACTTCCAGTGGCAAAATTTTGCATTGTAGGTTTAAGATTCTAGGAATGAAGCACTTTTTCATCTTTTATGCCATTCATTCCTCACAGCATTATTGGAGGATGATACTAATATTATATTCATTTTATAGTTCAGGAAGCAAGCTTGCAGAGAGGTTAAGTGGCTTGTTTAACAGCATGATTAGTAAATGGTAGAGTCAGATCTCAAATGCAGGACTTCTGATCTCACTTTGTCTGAGCGCCGGCATCTCTCTCTTCTTTGGCATCTCACCATTTCATTGCAGCAAAGCCCAGGAACAGAGCGGGGGAGGGTTGATTGTGGTGGGTGGCTGTTCAGAGGGTGAGGGCTGAAGGAAAACTCCACTGTGAGTTGGAACCATGCCCAGGGTGTGGCCCTTGGGGGTAGCATCTGAGAATAAGGGTGGGCTCTGCATTGGGCTGGGAAATTTTATTTTGTTCTCCAGCCAAATGTCTACTCAAGTTTCCCTCTTAGCACACTCCAGAGAGCCCTAGAAAGCAAAGAGGAGATAGAAGGTTTGAGGTAGGATGAAATAAGAACTACGAAATTGCAGAAGGGAGTGTTTTCCTTTTGTGGTGCTCGGAACTCAGCCTGGTTTGTGTTGTGTATCTCTGCAGATGGCCTCCTCTATCCAAATGGGGCTGTTGCCATGTTGCTGCTTTGCATCCCCGGATGTGAGCAAGGATTCCTCCCACTCTGTTCTCCCCCGCCCCCAACCACCCTCCCCCTCAACCGCCCCCCCCCCCCCAGTAGTGTGACTCAGCTCCTCCTCTCCTCCGGCGGCAGTTAAGGGGGGATGGGGGATGCTGAGAGCAGAAACTATTTTGGCTTCTCTGACCTTCAGAAGCAGCTCTTGGCAGCCTGGGGCAAGGGTGGGGCTGGTGCTGGGATATCAGTGGGTGGATGTCAACGTGAGGAAGGCACAGGAGTTAGCCAGGACTGGCTAGAGTTGAGGGAAGGCAAGAGGGCAGAGAAGCACTATGAGGGAGCTTGAGCATCGGCCGGTTGGAACTGAGTGCTAGAGCTCTCCAGATCCTCCCTTTGAGTCCTAGAGCACGTTACTAAATCTGAGACAGAGGTCGAGACTAAGGGAAACAGGGTCAATATTAGAAGGATTAAGATGGTATAAGACAGAGACATCAAAGAGACATAGCAAAGTGTAGATTCAAGGAGAGAACAGGGACCCAACACCCTACAAAGTCATTATAAATTTTTTTTAATCCAAAGAGTTCTTAATGTTAATACTTTATGTTAACTATAGGTCATTTAATAATTGGCCTACAGTAAGAAAATCTTGCTTAGGCCTAGGGCCCTAGTGATCCTCCTTGGTCTCTGTTAATTCTTTCACTGAAAGGCAGAAAGTGCCCTGCCTCTTCAGAGACTGCCTCTTCATACCAGATGACCCAAGAATTCCAAGTATCAGTGCCTATGTGGTTACTCTGCTGTGGTGCTTTGGCACAGAATTGCATGCAGCTCCCAGGGTCCCTGTGCCCCACCCCAGACGGGCTAGAGACCATGTGTCCACTCCAGAATTTCAAACTACCCTCCAACCTAAAATGAGACTTATTTCTGCCCTCCCCTGGTTTCTGCAGCTGTGGCTCAGAAGCCGGCAGAGCTCAGTGCAACTCCCATTCCCATCTCAAGCAGTCCCCTCACTCCTACCCCATGTCTTCAGGCCCCCAGCCTCTTTGTCTCCTGTTCCTCCAGGGACTGAAGGTCTTTCCCTGGGTCTGAAGGGAGAGGCAGCAGATGGTTCCTGAGAGAAGAGGGAGGGCGGGCAACCAGACCTCCTGTATCCCTGCAATGTGCCGTAGCACAGGGCTTTGGTCTTTTGGCTGATGCTAAAAGAGAATTTCCTGACTAAGCAGGGTTAGAGGAGAAGGGCCCTGTGGGCCATTGAAGACCACCTTGGCTCTTTGAGCTGCTAGCCAACTCCTCAGCTCCCTCGAGTCTAGCAGAAGCACCAGAGCACTGACATTGTGAAGGCAAAGAAACAGTTAAATCTCCAGTGCCTCGTCATGGACCAGCCCCTCTTCCCCGCCCTGGCACCGCCCTCCTCATCAAGCGCCCCCCCCTCCCACCCCAAGTGCCGCAGACTCTTCCCTGAAGCTGCCGGCTGAGGCCGGAGCTGCAGCCTCCATGAGGGGCTCCCTCCCACAACCCAGGGTAAGAACTAAATGGAACCGAAGGCCTTGGCATGAGGGGTGGGGGATGCCGTGATAGGGAGGTGGGATGGGGGTAAGGTGATAGGAGTTTATACCTAATCTGATGTGTCTGGAACTAGCTCAGCGGGGTGGGCAGGGGAGGGGATCGGAGACAGAAGATGAACATTACTGGCTATGGGGCCAGCCTGGACCAGAACCAGGCGAAGGCCAGTGGGACTGGGACTGGGACCATCCTCCTCTCAGGCTGGGCTGGGCTGGGAGACATCAGCCCAGAGACAGCAGCAGAGGGTGGTGTCATTGGCTCTGCCTGGCAGCCTGGGGCACTGGAAGAGTTTCAGGGCTATGTTTTTGGGCAGGGGCAGAAGAATCTGAGGGAAAGGCACATGTTATAGGAATGCACCTAATGGGAGGGTCTCTGGGTGTCAGCTGCTAGACTGCTCAGCTGCTCCTATGCTGGGGGTGAGCGGGTTAGCGAGTTTTTGCCAAGTAAGGGAAGGTGGGAGATACTATGGAAAAGAAGGGAGGAAAGGGTCATTAAGACGTGGCACGCGCCTCTTCACAGACCAGTCTATTTGCAGTGGGCTCCCTGCACCCCATTCCCTGTGACTAGCTTGAGACTGGGACTCTAAGCCCCCCCTTTCTGGCTCCATCCGGAGATTGAGAGGCCACTCTGGAGATTGAGAGCACTCTCTCCCCAGCTGCTGCCCTGCATTCCCAGTCTTGTCAGCCCCACAGGTTCCCAGTCTCAGCTCCACCCCTACCTCATCTCTGCTTCTCTTCCCAAGATGGGGGCTCTTGAACAGAGGAGTCAGTTTCTTCTCCGTCTCTACATCCCCCCTCTCTCCTCCTTCCCAAACTGAGGCAGCCAAGAAAATGACTTGTCATGCTGGGGTGGGGGGTGGGGGCGGAGCTGGAGCCTGAGCTCAGCGCGCACACTCACATACACTCACACACTGCGGCATACTGCAGCTGCCAGAGAGGCACCCCCCCTTCTGCCTCACTGCGGAGACACCTGCCCTCCTGCCGGCTCAGCCTCAGCTCCAGCAGCCTATTCCCTACTCCATCACCAGCCTCACAAGAAGTCCTCTCCAAACAAAAAGGAAAAATAAGTCAATTCCCTTCAGTGTGATTGCTGGGGAGCAGAAGAGAGAAACAGGGCTTTCTCCCAGGCCTGAAAAGGAGGGGCGCAGGATATAAACCATGTAGTTGCCAGTCAGAACTGGAGAGCCATGTGAGTGAGGGACAGGGTCTTGCACCAAGACAGGAACTGGAATCAGAGAAGTCTAGTGGTTATAAACCAGGAACTGTCAGGAATGGTGGACTGGGGGAGGGGGAATGGTGGATAGAAAGCAAATCAGTCTGTACCACAGATATTTCTCTTTCTGACCCTCCTAACTCAAATGTGTGACCTTGTGTGTCTTTGGTGGTTTGGGGGTGGGAGGTAGGAATTGCCCTTCTAAATCTGAACCACTTAGGGCTAGCTGCTGCCTGAACCTTGATATCCCTCACCTGCCCAAGCCCTGCCCCTGCCTGTCTCGGAGGTGGTTCTCATCCTCTGAACTGACCTCAAAGCTTCCCACAATTCCCAAGTTAATAGAAGAGAACCCTTGAACTCCTCTTGGGCCCCACCCACCCTGTATGGGGTTTGTTCTTCTGACACCATCTATGGTTCATTTTCCCCGCAGCTGCAACTGCAGCCCTGTGCTGCCAGATCCGCCTGATCCTGGCACCATGGCTCTTCCTCTTAACAAAGGCCCTGGCCCCAGGCTCCTCTTGTCTGAGCCCCAGAAAAAGGAAAGAGCTGGGTCACAGAAGAGGGTCTAGGGGACAGATTATGAGCCCTCCCACCAATATCCTCCAGACAGCCCACTCCCCAGGCCATCTGTTCAACTCTCTGTTTATAAGGTAACTCTAGTGTATGCTGCAACTGGGAAGGGGGATAGCAGCATCCTACTTCTGTCTGACCTGACACTTTCTTTGCTGCCTTGCTTGGTGTTCCATGTGACTCTGGAGAAGGGAAGTAGATAGGGGATTTGAGGATGTTTTATCTTTCTCTGTGGCCTGGGGAATACTCTGAATCTCTCCTTCCTTATTTGTTTCTTGTTTGTGAACTCCTAACTCCCCTCTCCATGGCAGAAGGCCCATAGGAGAGGGGCAAGGATGAGAGGAGAAACTGTTCATAAGGGATAGGTTGTGGGGTAGTGAACCAGGCCTCTCTGGTGAGGTGGGAAAGGGAGTTGTGAAACCTTTGGCGGTGGGAACAGTTTGATTGTGTGCATGTTTGTGAGTGCAGGCATGGCCTCTGAGCAACCAGAGAACAGAAGAAGTTATAGTCCTATTTTTACTCTTTGAATTGTAAAACCCTAAGGGTTTAGATAATGCAGACTTCTCTGAGTCTTTTGGAAGGGGAATTCTGGCCTTGGATGGGGATTGGAAAGGAGGATGGAGAGTCTGTAGACACTGCACAGAAGCACCCATCTCCTTATTTCCAGGCATTCTGCTGGCACAAAAGCCCAGGGCAGAGGCAAGCTAGTGAGGAGAGAGCTAAGTGAGGATCATCCTCCCAGGAGCCCTCCCTCCAGCTGAGCCCCCCATCCCCAGGCAGCACCAGGAGCTTAGTGCTCCAGAGGGACAAAAGCTTCTTGTCAACACAGCAGTCTGAGGCAGGAGTTCCAGGCGGAGGGGGTGGGGCACTGGGCAGGCAGAGGGTGTGGCAGATGAAGGGAGAGTGAAGATAGCCAGTGTGGGAGAGAGGATGAGGAAACCCTGAAAGGGAAGGGCTAGAGGAGCCAGTCCCCAGACTTTACTCAGCAGTATCCAAAGTGGCAGGATCTAGGTAAGCCAGGCTTCTCTTTCCCCTAAGCCCCACTTTCTGATAGTTCATTCTTTCCTCTCCTGCCCCGTACAATGCCTCTCCATCTTAGTCTATACTCACTCTCTTCAATACAAATTCCTGCATCTCTCCCTCAGGCCAAAGGACCCTCTGCCACCAGAGTGAGATCCTAGAGACCATCATCCTGGTAAACCCCAGTGCCAACAGCATCAGCTCTGAGGTAAGGCCAGGGCCTGTGCCTTGCCACGAGGGCCTGCTGAAAGTGCTGTAACCCACCCTGGCCAGTGCTACTGCCGTAAGGTCAAGAATTCCTGGACTTGGCTTCGAACTATCCTCTCTGCCATCTAAGCTACCTTACAATCCCTAGCTCCACTCTGGAGGTGTTGTGGGGCTACCAGTGGGGAACATGTCCTTGCAGTACTGAGAGGGGACCAGCAACAGTCAGTACCCTTCCCTGGGTTTCCCACGTCTATGACCACTCCCCTCCTTCCATTCTAGGTTCACCATCTCCTTAGCAGCCCATCAGCTCACAAACTACTGATCTTGAGTGGGCAAAGTTTAGAGCCTGGGGGAGATCTCATCCTACAGAGTGGCACCTACTCCTATCAAAACTTTGCCCAGGTCCTTCACAATCCAGAGGTAAGTTCCATGTCTGAGTGTCTGAGTGGAACGGAACATGGGGTAGGACTAGAGCTGCGGGGAAGGATCTAAGGAAGGGAAAATCTCATATTGCTTGACCATTGGAGGCCCTGGCAGAAAGGTAGGAGATCACCTCAGAGAGAGGTAGGGTTAACATCTGATCATCATACTGATGATCAGATGTAGGGTTAACATCATACTGCTGATGTAAGATCGCATCTGAGTCGGGTTAAGACAACCCCATTGTGACCTGATCAGCCTTCTATCTCCCATTCCTCTAGATTGCCCAATTGCTCAGCAATAGAGACCCTGGGATCCAGGCCTTCCTCACCGTGTCCTGTTTAGGGGAGGGTGATTGGAGCCACCTGGGACTATCCAGTTCCCAAGAGACCCTGCACCTCCGGCTAAACCCTGAGCCCACGCTGCCCACCATGGATGGCGTGGCTGAGTTCTCTGAGTACGTCTCTGAGACTGTGGATGTGCCATCCCCCTTTGACCTGCTAGAGCCCCCCACTTCAGGGGGCTTCCTCAAGCTCTCCAAGCCTTGCTGCTACATCTTCCCTGGTGGCCGTGGGGACTCTGCCCTCTTTGCCGTTAATGGTTTCAACATCCTGGTGGATGGTGGCTCTGATCGCAAGTCCTGCTTCTGGAAGCTGGTACGGCACCTGGACCGCATTGACTCGGTGCTGCTCACACACATCGGGGCAGACAACCTGCCAGGCATCAATGGACTCCTGCAGCGCAAAGTGGCAGAACTGGAGGAGGAGCAGTCCCAAGGCTCTAGCAGCTACAGCGACTGGGTGAAGAACCTCATTTCCCCCGAGCTTGGAGTTGTCTTCTTCAATGTGCCCGATAAGCTGCGGCTGCCTGATGCCTCCCGGAAGGCCAAGCGCAGCATTGAGGAGGCCTGCCTCACTCTGCAGCACCTAAACCGTCTGGGCATCCAGGCTGAGCCTCTGTACCGTGTGGTCAGCAACACCATTGAGCCACTGACCCTCTTCCACAAGATGGGTGTGGGCCGGCTGGACATGTATGTCCTCAACCCTGTCAAGGACAGCAAGGAGATGCAGTTCCTCATGCAAAAGTGGGCAGGCAACAGTAAAGCTAAGACAGGCATTGTGCTGGCTAATGGAAAGGAGGCTGAGATCTCAGTGCCCTATCTGACCTCTATCACTGCTCTGGTGGTCTGGCTACCAGCCAACCCCACTGAGAAGATTGTGCGTGTGCTTTTTCCAGGGAATGCTCCCCAAAACAAGATTTTGGAGGGCCTGGAAAAGCTTCGGCACCTGGACTTCCTGCGCTACCCTGTGGCCACACAGAAGGACCTGGCTGCGGGGGCTGTGCCTGCCAACCTCAAACCCAGCAAAATCAAACAGCGGGCTGACAGCAAGGAGAGCCTCAAGGCCACTACCAAGACAGCTGTGAGTAAGCTGGCCAAACGGGAGGAGGTGGCCGAAGAGGGAGCCAAGGAGGCCCGCTCAGAACTGGCCAAAGAGTTAGCCAAGACAGAGAAGAAGGTAAAAGAGTCATCTGAGAAGCCCCCAGAGAAGCCTGCCAAGCCTGAGAGGGTGAAGACAGAGTCGAGTGAGGCATTGAAGGCAGAGAAGCGAAAGCTGATCAAAGACAAGGTGGGGAAGAAGCACCTAAAAGAAAAGATATCAAAGCTAGAAGAGAAAAAAGACAAAGAGAAAAAAGAGATCAAGAAGGAGAGGAAGGAGCTCAAGAAAGATGAAGGAAGGAAGGAGGAGAAGAAGGATGCCAAGAAGGAGGAGAAGAGGAAAGATACCAAAGTTGAGGTCAAGAAGATTTCCAAGTCAGACCTGAAGCCCTTTACCCCTGAGGTACGTAAGACACTCTACAAAGCCAAGGCCCCTGGCAGAGTCAAGACGGACAAGAGCCGGGCTGCCCGTGGGGAGAAGGAGCTGTCCTCTGAGCCCCGGACACCCCCAGCCCAGAAGGGAGCTGTACCAGTCTCAACAGTCAGTGAGCACGGGGAGCTGGCCCTGTCATCACCAGAGGATCTCACACAGGACTTTGAGGAGATGAAGCGTGAGGAGAGGGAGTTGCTGGCTGAACAAAGGGACATAGGACTAGAAGAGAAACCACTCCCTCCAGACACTGTGGAGGAAGGACTCCCAAGCACAGCTGCCCAGGGGACACCACCCTCTGTCCCAGGGCTGGAACAAGAAGAGCCTGTGGTGAAGGAGAAAGAGGCTACCCCAGACATCCTTGAGGAACAAGATAGCAAGGATAGAGGCCCAGAATCTGGTGCTGAAGCAGAGGAAGAGAAAGATACCTGGGAGGAAAAGCAGCAGAAGGAAGCAGAGAGGCTTCCTGATAGAACAGAAGCCAGAGAGGAAAGTGAGCCTGAGGTAAAGGAGGATGTGATAGAGAAGGCTGAGTTAGAAGAAATGGAGGAGTTACACCCTTCAGATGAGGAAGAGGAAGAGACAAAGGCTGAGAGTTTTTACCAAAAACATATGCAGGAAGCCTTGAAGGTAACTCCAAGAGGCAAGGAGACTCTCAGGGGCCAGGATCTGGGACTCCATGGCAAGGTCCCTGAGAAGGAGACCTCATCATTCCTAAGCAGCCTGGCCACACCTGCAGGAGCCACTGAACACGTCTCTTACATCCAGGATGAGACAATCCCTGGCTATTCAGAGACCGAGCAGACTATCTCAGATGAGGAGATCCATGATGAGCCAGAGGAGCGCCCAGCTCCACCTAGATTTCCTACAAGTACCTATGACCTCCCTGGGCCTGAGGGTCCTGGCCTCTTTGAGGCTAGCCAGCCTGCAGACAGTGCTATTCCTGCCACCTCCAGCAAAGGCTATGGAGCACCAGAGACTGAACTCACCTACCCCCCCAATGTGGTAGCTGCTCCTTTGGCTGAAGAGGAGCATGTGTCCTCAGCCACCTCAATCACTGAGTGTGACAAGCTTTCTTCCTTTGCCACATCTGTGGCTGAGGACCAGTCAGTAGCTTCACTTACAGCTCCCCAGACTGAGGAGACAGGCAAGAGCTCCCTGCTGCTTGACACAGTCACAAGCATCCCCTCATCCCGCACTGAAGCCACTCAAGGCTTGGACTACGTGCCATCAGCTGGTACCATCTCACCCACCTCCTCACTGGAAGAAGACAAGGGCTTCAAATCACCACCCTATGAGGATTTCTCTGTGACTGGGGAGTCAGAGAAGAGAGGAGAGATTGCAGGGAAAGGCTTGCCTGGAGAGAGAGCAGTGGAAGAGGAAGAGGAGACTGCAAATGTAGAAATGTCTGAGAAACTTCACAGTCAATATGGAACCCCGATGCTTGGTGCCCCTGGGCACATCCTACATCCAGGGGAACCAGCCCTCGGAGAAGTGGAGGAGCGCTGCCTCAGCCCTGATGACAGCACAGTGAAGATGGCCTCTCCTCCACCATCTGGCCCACCCAGTGCCACCCACACACCATTTCATCAGTCTCCAGTGGAAGAAAAGTCTGAGCCCCAAGACTTTCAGGAAGCAGGCTCCTTGGAAGACACTAAGCATACACCAGGTGTGGGCAAGGAAGATGCTGCAGAGGAAACAGTCAAGCCAGGGCCTGAAGAGGGCACACTAGAGGAGGAGGGAAAGGTGTCTCCTCCCAGGAGCCCCCAGGCCCAGGAAGCGCCCATCAGCATTGTTGGGAGACATATAGGCTGCACCATCCAACTGTTGCCAGAAAACGACAAAGCAATAGTCTTTGAGACTGCGGAGGCAGGAGAAACCACAGGCCCAATCCTGGGAACAGAAGCCCTTCCCAGAGATTTGAGAACATCACTCCAAGAACCTGGCGAACCTCAGAAAGATGAGGTGCTCCAATTTCCTGACCGAGGCCTCTCCCCTGAAGATGCAGAGTCTCTTTCTGTCCTCAGCGTGGTCTCCCCAGACACTGCCAACCAAGAAGCCATCCCCAAGTCTCCCTGTGTCCTAACAGAGCAGCAGCTACCCAAAGACCTTTGGCCAGAAGTATCTCCAGAAGATACCAGGTCTCTTTCTCTCTCAGAAGAAAGTCCTAGCAAGGAGACCTCTCTGGATATCTCTTCTAAGCAGCTGTCTCCAGAAAGTCTTGGCACCCTCCAGTTTGGGGAACTAAGCCTTGGAAAGGAAGAAAAGGGGCCTCTGATGCAAGCTGAGGACACCTCTCACCAGATAGCCCCGGTGTCTATTCCAGAACACCATGCAGCCACAGTGTCACCTCCCACAGGTGGGATCACAGGATACTCTGCACAGGCAGACATCACAGATGAGAGCCCTGAAGGAAAATTACCTGCCAGCTCCTTCTCTGACTCTACACTGTTAGGAGATGGGAAGCACTCACCTGGAGAGATCACAAGCCCTGGTGAACATATTCTGACACCTGATAGCTCCCTCACCAAGAGTCCTGAGTCTTTGCCAAGCCCTGCCATGGAGGACATTGCCATGGAGAGGGAAGGTAAAATTCCAGAGTTGAAAGACAGAACACCAGAGCAGAAGGACAAGGGACCTGAGCCAAAGGATGAAGTCCTACAGCAGAAGGACAAAACTCTAGAGCAGAAGGATATTGTCATAGAGCAGAAGGATACAGCCGTTGATCAGAAAGATGAGGCTCTGGAAGAAAAGAACAAGGCTGTGGAACAGCAGGCTAAGGCTTTAGAACAAAAAGGCAGAGACTTAGAACAAAGGGACACAGCCCTGGAACCAAAAGACAAAGACTTAGAACAAAAAGACAGAAACTTAGAACCAAAAGACAAAGACTTAGAACAAAAAGACAGAAACTTAGAACCAAAAGACAGAGACTTAGAACCAAAAGACAGAGACTTAGAACCAAAAGATAAGGCCCTGGAACAGGAGGACAAAGTCCCTGAAGAGAAAGATCAAACCTTAGAACAAAAAGTCAGAGACTTTGAACATAAAGACAAGGCTCCAGAGGACCAGGTTCCTGAACTGAAGGGCAAAGCCTTAGAACAGACAGACACAGCCCCTGAACAGAAGGACAAGGTCGAGGAACAAAAAGATATGGACTTAGAACAAAAAGGTAAGGTCCAGGAACAGAAGGACAAGGCCTTGGAAAAGAAGGATCAGGCCTTAGAACAAAAATATTGGGCCTTAGGACAAAAGGATGAGGCCCTGGAACAAAACAATGAGTCTGTTAAACAGAAAGATAAGGCTCTGGAAGAAAAAACTCAGGAGCAGGAAAGCCCAGTGCAGGAGGATAAAACCATGACAACACAGAAGATCCTAGAGGAAAAATCTCCAGAAAAAGTCGAGGCCGTGGAACAGAAGGAAGAAGCTCTGCTAGAGAAGACCAAAGCTCTGGAGCTGGAAGAGAGCCCAGTGCAGGAGGACAAGGCCCAGGAGCAGGAAGAAAAGACCTGCAAGGAGCAGGATGTGGTCCAGGAGTGGAAAGAAACATCTCCAACCAGAGGGGAGCCATTTGGAGAACAGAAAGAGCCTGCCCGGACATGGGAGGACACATCTCCTGAGCAGGAGGACAGGTACTGGAGGGGCAGAGAGGATATGGCCCTGGAACAGGACACATACTGGAGGGAGCTGAGCTGTGAGCGGAAAGTTTGGTTCCCTCATGAGCTAGGTGGCCAGGGGGCCCGGCCACGGTACACAGAAGAGCGGGAGAGCACTTTCCTCGATGAGGGGCCAGATGATGAGCAAAAAGTGCCCCCCTTGGAGCACACACCCCAGAGTCCCTGGGCCTCAGACTTCAAGGATTTCCAGGAGTCCTCACCACAGAAGGGGCTGGAGGTGGAACGCTGGCTTGCTGAGTCACCAGTTGGGCTGCCACCAGAGGAAGAAGACAAGCTGACCCGCTCCCCTTTTGAGATTCTCTCTCCACCATCCTCCCCACCTGAGATGGTTGGACAGAGGGTTCCTCTAGCACCAGGACAAGAGAGCCCTATCCCAGAGCCTAAGACCACGCTGCCCATGAGGAACGAACCCACCACCCCCTCATGGCTGGCTGACATCCCACCATGGGTGCCCAAGGACAGGCCCCTGCCCCCTGCACCCCTCTCTCCAGCTCCAGCTCCCCCCTCACCTGCCCCAGAGCCACACACTCCTGCGCCCTTCTCCTGGGGCACAGCTGAGTATGACAGTGTTGTGGCTGCAGTGCAAGAGGGGGCAGCTGAGTTGGAAGGTGGGCCATACTCCCCCCTGGGGAAAGACTACCGCAAGGCTGAAGGTGAAAGGGATGACGAAGGTGGGGCTGGGGCTTCTGACAGCAGCCCCTGCAGCTCAAAGGTCCCAGAGGTCAGCGAGAGCCATGCCACCGAGGAGCCCGAGGAGACGGAGCCAGAACAGAGAGAGCCCACGCCCTATCCTGATGAGAGAAGCTTTCAGTACGCAGACATCTATGAGCAGATGATGCTTACTGGGCTTGGCCCTGCGTGCCCCACTAGGGAGCCTCTACTTGGAGCAGCTGGGGATTGGCCCCCACGCATCTCAACCAAAGAGGAGGCTGCTGGCCGAAACACATCTGCAGAGAAGGAGCTTTCATCTCCTGTCTCACCCAAGAGCCTCCAATTTGACACTCCAACCTTCAGCTATGCAGCCCTGGTGGGACCAACTGTACCCCCCAGGCAGGAGCCTGAGCCAGGGCCAAGTGTGGAGCCCACCCTCATCCCACCTGCAGTACCCCCCCGTGTTCCTATCCCCCTGAGCAAAGCCCCAAGCCCCCCTCTTAATGGTAACATCCTGAGCTGTAGCCCAGATAGAACTCCATCCCCTAAGGAATCAGGCCAGGGTCACTGGGATGACAGTACTAGTGACTTGGAGCTGGAGAAGGGGGCTCGGGAGCAGCCAGAGAAAGAGGCCCAGTCCCCAAGTCCTCCTCACCCCATCCCTGCGGAGCCCCCCACATTGTGGCCTGAAAATGAGGCACGTACCAGCCCTTCCTCAGACTTACAACTGGGTCCTTCCCGACCCAGCCTGGACTTCCCTGCTTCAGCCTTTGGTTTCTCCTCACTGCAGCCAGCTCCTCCACAGCTGCCCTCTCCAGCTGAACCCCGCTCAGCACCCTGTGGCTCTCTTGCCTTCTCTGGGGACCGAGCTCTGGCTCTGGCTCCGGCTCCAGGGCCCCCCACCAGAGCCCAGCATGATGAGTACCTAGAAGTGACCAAGGCCCCCAGCCTGGACTCCTCACTGCCCCAGCTCCCATCACCCAGCTCTCCTGGGGTCCCTCTCCTCTCCAGTCTGCCACAACCTGCCTCACCAGTCCTGTCTGAAGGCTCCTCCTCTGAGGCCACCACACCTGTGATTTCGAGTGTGGCTGAGCACTTTCCTCCTGGCCTGGAGGCTGCAGAACAGGGGTCTGTAGAGCTGGTCCCAGGAATGGAACCAGCTGCCCACAGCCTCCGGGACCTCACACCTCTGAGCCCAGCACCTCCAGCTTCACTAGACTTGGCCCCAGCTCCGGCTCCAAGCCTGCCTGGAGACATGGATGATGGCACCCTGCCCTGCCGCCTGGAGTGCTCAGGGGCAGCCACCAAGAAGCCAAGCCCCTTCCAGGGTTCCTCTGAGGATTGTGCCACCAATGGCCCAACTGAAACCAGCCCCAAACCCCCAGGCCCTGCCCTAGCCAAGACTGAGAAAGAAGAAGCTGAGGCCTACCCTGCCTGGGAATGTGGGGCCTGGCCTGAGGGAGCTGAGAGGAGCTCCTGGCCTGACACACAGCTTTCCCCTGAGCAGCCACTGTGCCCTGGAGGGGCCTCTGGAGGCCAACCTAGAATTGTCTCCCCTGAGACTGAGGCTGGGCCCCAGGGATGTGCTGCTGAGCCCCGGCCCCACCGCGGGGAGCTCTCCCCATCCTTCCTGAACCCACCTCTGCCCCGATCCACTGAGGACAGTGACCGCTCAACTGAGGAAGCTCGGCTGGTAGGGAGAGGAGGGCGGCGCCGGGTGGGGGGCCCAGGGGCCACAGGGGGCCCGTGCCCTGTGGCAGATGAGACACCCCCAACGTCAGCCAGTGACTCAGGCTCCTCACAGTCAGATTCTGACGTTCCGCCAGAAACTGAAGAGTGTCCATCCATCACAGCTGAGGCAGCCCTTGACTCAGATGAAGATGGGGACTTCCTGCCTGTGGACAAAGCTGGGGGTGTCAGTGGAACTCACCATCCCAGACCTGGCCATGACCCACCCCCTGTCCCCCAGCCAGACCCTCGCCCATCCCCTCCCCGCCCTGATGTGTGCATGGCTGACCCCGAAGGGCTCAGCTCAGAGTCTGGAAGAGTAGACAGGCTACGAGAGAAGGAGAAGGCACAGGGGAGAGTAGGGCGCAGGGCCCCAGGCAGGGCCAAACCAGTGTCTCCTGCACGGCGTCTGGATCTTCGGGGAAAACGCTCACCCACCCCTGGTAAAGGGCCTGCAGATCGAGCATCCCGGGTTCCACCCCGACCACGCAGCACTCCAAGCCAGGTTACCCCAGCAGAGGAAAAGGACGGACACAGCCCCATGTCCAAAGGCCTAGTCAATGGACTCAAGACAGGACCAAGTAAGTATGCCATGAAAAGTGGGAGAGACTGTGGTTTGGGCTGGGTGTGGCTGGTCAAAGGCTCCAGTTGTGGGAGGGAGGCATGGAGACGGTGGCCAAAAGCATTCTACTTTCCCTCTACAATGAGTCTTGGCTTGTCTCTACAGCGGCCTTGGGTTCCAAGGGTGGCTCTGGCCCCCCTGTATATGTGGATCTCGCCTATATCCCGAATCATTGCAGTGGCAAGACTGCTGACCTTGACTTCTTCCGTCGAGTGCGTGCATCCTACTATGTGGTCAGTGGGAACGACCCTACCAATGGCGAGCCGAGCCGGGCTGTGCTGGATGCCTTGCTGGAGGGCAAGGCCCAGTGGGGGGAGAATCTTCAGGTGAGTGGCAAGAGACGCCAAGGAGGTAGTCTGGCCAAAGCTTACTCAGGCAATAGGGAACACAGTTTCTATTCATAAAAGGAGCCCTTTGTATGGGCAGTGGGACTACTTCTGGACCACCAGGTGCCCCATCCCCTGCACTTAGTTCCCTTCACATTCTCACATCAGCCATGTTTTGTCTCCCTCCTAGGTGACTCTGATCCCTACTCATGACACAGAGGTGACTCGTCAGTGGTATCAGCAGACTCATGAGCAGCAGCAACAACTGAACGTCCTGGTCTTGGCTAGCAGCAGCACCGTGGTCATGCAGGATGAGTCCTTCCCAGCCTGCAAGATTGAGTTCTGAAAGAACCACTCTCCCTTCCCCAAGGATCTGCCCCCCTAGCTCCCTTAGAGAATGGCTACTGCTGAGTCCTTTGGGGTCGAGGGACATGGGAACTGCGGAGGGGATGGGTGGGCAGGATGTCTTATGGGGACTTGGGTTGGGCTAAATGAGAGGGGTTGTTCCTCCCCCTCATCCATACCCTAGAGGAGTCTCAAAACCAAAGGTAACAGGGATAGGATAGTGGGAGAATACAAAATTAGGATACGAGGTCATCTAATGCCTAAGGACCCAGGAGTGACACTCTCTCCTAGCACTGCCAAATGCTGGTATTGGGTAGGGAGTGAGGATGGGTGTCGGAGAGTAACCTCCTCCCTCATGAAGGGAGATCGTATCCCCAACCCCAGGGATCTCTTTATCTCAATCTATTTATTTAGCATCCCAAGGAAGGATTTCCAATAGTAATTTATGTGACCTGGGGGCAGGATACTGTCAGTGAGATGCCCAGAGCTGCACCCTTTCCTTCATCTCCCATCCCCTTACCCACCAGAGTCTGGGTTCCAGCAGGGGTCCGGGGGTACACTGCTGCTACACTGCCCCCCTGCTTCCCTCTGTGTCTGAATGTCTCAATCCAAAACTTGAAGCTGTTTTGACCAACAGACTGAAGAAAGGAGCTTATCCTCCCTGCCCCTGCTTCGTACCATTCACATCCCAGAGCTGTGCCCAGACCAGGCCTACTGGGCAGCACAAGGGACAAAGAGAGCCCAACCCCAATCCCAGAATTCTTCCAAGTTCCCTGACCTTGTGAAGTTTTCACCCACCCATTCCAATTATCCTGATCCCTTCTCATCCCCTGCTTGGCTTCTCTGCATGTGGTCATCTGCTGTGGCCTGGTATGTAATGGGTTAAAAATAAGCCACTGCCTGACATCCCAACATTTGACACCCCAGCAATGTGTGACTCCCCCAACATTCCACTGTGCCATCCTGCAGCTGAAATGGGAATACTGGCTGCCTTTCCAGCCCCAAATTCTTGGACAGAGGATCTGGGAGGTGGAGGCCATGCTAGAGGACTTGGGAAAAATGAGAGGGAGGAAGGAGCGGGGAGAGGAAGCTGAGCTAAAGCTTAACTCCTACTGAGTGAGATGAAAACAGGCCGAAAATACCACCCCAGGAGAGAACCTCACCCCAAGCAAGCCAATGAGCAGCCATGCTAGACCACTGCAGACTGAGATCCAGACGCTCGTCAGGGCTCGGCTTCTCTGCCAAATGACTGTGTGGAAACCAAAATGAGCCGGCCTGTGTTCTTCTAGCTCCCACCCTCCCCATACTGCTGTGCTCTGCTCCTCCCCACACTTCACTGCTATAGTTCCCAGCTGCTGTAACAGAGCCTCCAATTCTAACAATAAATCAAGTTCATTACAAATGCTATAGTGCTGTTTGGGCTTTTTCTGACTCCATATATTGCTTAGTTGCTGGGCCCTGGCTTCTATCTCTGCTTCTCCCAGCATTGTTATTTATCTTGATGCCTTTGATAACTGGAAGCAGTTCCAGGACCCAGGAAAGCCAGAGAACACAGGGTGGATGAAGGTAGAAAAAGATATGGGGAGCCAGCATAATTTCTGAAAATGGGTGAGAATGCCTGAGTATGAGCAATAGGAGCCTAGGGTGGGGACATATATTTGGTTTGGGGGAGGGGTTCTCTTGGGAAGGGGATCTGCATATGATAGGGTCAAGAGCTGAGGACCAAATAACCAGCGTCAGATACCCTGGATAAGAAACATCAAAGAGTTGAGGGGCCCTAAAAGATCCAGAGCCTAATGAGGTGGTAAACACCTCTCACCTGTGCAGTAAGGCTTTCCATGAAGTAAAATTGTTGGATTCCCCACCCCACCCCCACAGCAAAACCCTTTATAGTCCTGTGTACGTCAGGAGAGGCCAGGTTGTGAATGTGAATATATAAGGAGGAGGGTATTCCAGCCCTCCCAGTGTTCTGGGCTCTCCCAATGTAAAGATGTCAAGGGGGTAAAGAAAGAGCATAACCCCTTTATATCAATTCCTCCTGACACTCACTCCAAAGCATCAAAGTGAAAAATTAAGAGGGTGATTCCAAGGATTTGGTGAGAAGGCATGTACCCTCTGGTGCTTCACAGAGGTAGAACCTCTCCCCACTGCAACACTACTCATTTAAGACACTTTGGGATGGTAGGCTGACTGCCATAGGGGTCTCCTAGGATGCCTGATCCCTATATTTTTATAGCCCATTCTTGCTCAAGTATAATGGCTTTTGACTGGTTCAGATTAATTCAGCCACAGACATGATTGACTTACAGTCATATTCATTTTTGAATTCACAACGACATCATCACCACCGCTACCATTCTCATTATTTCATATTTATTGAGCACTCATAATGTTCCAGCCCCCCACTCCAATGACTGCATTACCCCTTCTAGCCACTCCTAGATCTTTGGGAAAAGCTTCATAATCACACCTGGCCCTAAAAACACAATGATATAAGGGTGAACCTCTTGGGGACCCTGGAGTGTTTGGTCTTTAGCCAGTCTGTTCCTGGCACTACTACAGAAATATATATATAATCATTGCTCATGTCTGTACAATATTGATCTCTGATGATTACTTAAAATAGAACCTGATTTTCTCTACTACAGCATCTCCTAAGCCAAACAGCCCCACAACAAAAGGAGGCCCAGCTTCACAGATTGGCCAAGAACTCCCAGAGCATTTTAAGTAGTTACTCTGAAATTTTCACAGCAATCTAATACCTATTTTTCCCTAGGGCTATTGCCCAGAGGAACAGGACTGGGGCAGAAGGGGCACTTGGGGATGATATGGAAACACTCATAAACCCAATCTAAAGATTAGTGGCCATGACAGATGTTTGTTTGGGAAAGGGACTCTCTTTTTTCCCAGACAATTCAGACAGCCATCCTGGGCCCACCTGAGGAGTGCTAGCAGAGACAAGAGTCTCCCTGAATGCACATATGGTCTAAGGGAATATTGAGAAGAATATTGAGAAGTTGTGAATATATCCCCACAAAAATGAAGACCTTGGAGTCCTCTGTTGCACTTGCTATCCCCGGATGGTGTCTTCAGCAGTTAAGTGGCATTTCCTTTAACAATCTGGGATTTCCTGGGATGCTCAGAGGAGGTGGGGTAATGACAGACCAGGCCACCTCTTGAAGGAAATCCTATTCAAGTGTAATGGCTAGCTGAGGAGTCAATGGTTGCTTTGAACATTAAATTGGCTCCTCTCCAAGCCCAGCTCTGTCACAGCTCTTGGCTTCATGCCAAGAGGACTGCTTCCTCAGACACCTCTGGTGAGATACAAGGCCTTATGCTGGCAGGTGAGTTAGCCCACAGAAAAAGTTGCTAGCTCAAATGGCTGGTATAGTGTGACACCACTAATGAGAAAATGATTAATCACATGTTGCTGGTGGAAGGGGTGAGTGCTGGTCAAGGGCTAGAGACTGGCTCTGAGGGTTTGGATCACTAGGTGGACACTGGGCTTGTGGAACATCCTCTCCAGGCAGCTGGTCAGTCACCTCAAGGACCACCCAAGACTGCTGATTAACCTCCTCAGGGACCTCCTGGACCTGTAGATCATCCTCCCCAGGGAACTCTTGGGATGGTTTATCAACTTCATGGATGTCCTGAGACAACAGATCGATTGCAGAAGCCTCTTGGGCCAGCCTGCCAACCTCCACAGAGAATTCCTGGCATGGCTGGCTGAGCTCCTCAGGGATCCCTTGGATTGGCTTACCAACTTCCACAAGGATTTCCTGGACCAGGCCACCAATCCCTACAGGGAACCCATGGACCAGCCTGCCAACCTCCACAGGGACCACCTCGTATGGCTGGCTGACCTCCTCAGGGCTCTCCTGGCAAAGCTGACAAGCTTCCTCAGAGATTTTCTGGCACAGCTGGCTGGCCATCTGGCATGGATGGCTGATCTGAGGGACCTCCTGGCATATCTGGTTAACAGTGTCATGGCTCTCCTGGCTTGGCTGGTTGATATCAGGGACCTCCTGGCATAGCTGGCCGATCTCTTCAGGGGTGTCCTGGAAAGCCTGGCTGATGTCAGGGACCTCCTGGCATGGCTGGCTGACCTCCTCAGCAACCTCCTGGCATGGCTGGCTGGTTTCCACAGGTAGTTCCTGTGGGGACTGGTTTGGTTCAAAAGGCTCTTGCTCCCCTTCTAGGGGGAGCTCTTGTGCTTCATTTCCAGGGGTCTCCTGTAGTAGCCCAAGGTCTTGATGTTCTTCCGTCACATGTGAACTTAGGGAGGGTTGATCACTGAAGCCAAAATGGCAGTTACCATCCTCTGCAGTAGGGGAGGACGGACCAGCACTGGACACAGTGCTGGAAGGGCCACTGCTGTCTGTAAAGCAAAGTCAGGAGACCAAGTCAGGCAAGCTGGAAGAGTAGGCTCTATTCTATGTATGTAGTTCAAATGCCAGAATAGACGGCCTATATTACTCGTGTCTTGGGGTAAAAGGATCTGAATTTTTCCTAAGTTATGCAAAGACTCCTAAGTTAGCCCAGCTCAGGAACTGTTGCTCTTGCCTAATGTATACTACAGGAGTGGCACTAAGGCACATCTAAGACTTCAGGAGAGAGTGCTGAGGCCCACTTCATCCAGTTATTTCACAAATGTACCCCCATCCTGACTCCAAATTCCTATGGCCCCTCATTCCTATTTGCAAGCGAACACTTTATCCCAGTGTTTTATAATTAGGATTACACATCAAAATTATGGGAAATTTTTTTAAAATACAAATTTCCAGGTTCACTATCCAGAGATTCTAATTCTGTAGGTTTAGGGTAAAGGTGTAGGGTATTGGGGAGGATGAAAGCAATATATTTTGTTGAATATATTGAGTGATGAGATAGACTAAACAGATCCTCCATCTTGGAAACAGCAGATGAGACTGCTTCCCCAGCTGGTTATTTCTAGTCTTTCAACCCTCTTCTTCATTTCCCTCATGCCAATTAAATCTGATGTACATCTTTTGTTAAGAATCATTTCTTTAAAGCACATGATAGTGCTTTAGACCTCAAACATAGTTCTGGGGCAGAGATAATCATTGTTTATAGCCCAAGAGACAAGAAAGCAGGAGAATGCAGAAAAACCTTGTGAATTAGAATAGTAGGAAGGAATATTATTTACCTGAAGATGGAAGACTGCCATAGAATCTCTAAATGGCAGCAGTTCTTAATTAACCTTTCTGGGGGCCACTGACCCCTTTGAAACGCTAATGAAAGTCATGGACTATCTTCCTAGAAAAATGTACACATGGATATTTACATTAATCTTTACATATAATTCCTGGAGTTCATAAACTTTACCCTGCAATCCATCCATAGATCCAAGGTTAAGACCCTCTAAGTCTTGACACATACAATATTACAGGTTTGTAGATATTATCCACATATAAAATGTAAAAACTAATTTCCCAGATCCTCACAGTAGTAAAATGAAGGGCTGAGTCTTCAATTACACTGTTGGACAATTCCTACCCCAACCTCTACTTCTTCATTGACCTCCAGTAGGGGACTAATCTACTTTTCCCTTTGTAAATATTGTATTTATTGATGGTACTGTAACTTTATATTTAAAGCACTCTGATATCAATAATGATAGATTTTAGAAACGGGGGACACCTGAATATCTTGTCATCAAAGAGAACCTGGGAAAGTTGGCAAGCTTGAGCCTGCAAAGGCTCAATCAGTCATAGATTTTAAGGTATGCCAGTTCTCTCCTTTCTGTAAATGATCAGAGGAGGCATGCTTCAAGCAGAAAAAAAAGAAGAACATGGTTTGGGGCCAACAAGGCCTATTTAGGGCAGACAGACCCTAAAAAAGTGTTTACCAATGAGGCTGTACATCTGATACTGAGATAAAAAAAAAAAAAAAAGATTTAAGATGAGTTCACCCAAGGATGAAAGTAGCCTTAGTATTCAGCTAGTGGTTTGATTCAGGCAAATCAAAGAGGGCAGACAGAAACAGAAGCAGGAGAAGGATAAGATTTCCAGAGGCACAGAACCCATAAACACTCCAGGAGAGAGGTAAAAGGAGCAATGTCAACATGAGCGTAGGATAATCTGAAATTCAGGGGAAGAATTCTTGGTTCCAGCAAGGAAAGTTTCTTCTGCATACAGGGTGCCAGAAGAAGGGCAGAATTCTACAGCTGTTTACCCCAATGGTAAATATGAATCTTTGCTTCAGTCCTATCCAAGAATGAAAGCCATGTCTGATTTTAGTTATTCCCGGGAGATAGGATGAATACGAAAAGGACTTTTCCATTACTAGTGTCTCTGGCCCTCAACCCTCCCCTGAATACTACTAGTATCTCTTCCTCCCTACGATTACTTTAAGAACTCCTTGTGGCTCCACTGTTCACACTGTTATCAAGGATAATTAGTGATAGGATAGAGATTATAAAGAAGAAATGAGAAAAAGCAACACTTCAACTTGAACTAACAACTGAGAGCAGACAACTTGAGAGAAGGGAAATGTAGGAAGTAATTCTAGTTACTTCAGATTCTAGTTTCCTTCTCCCAGCTTTTCTATATATCCAGGTTTCCTCCCAAGTCATCCTTATTTGAGAAAGCTGTAGAGACCCAATGGGGATCTGAGGAGAATGAAGTCTCCTTCCTTTCTTCCCCAAAGGACCCTCTGGGCCACTATCTTTTAGGAGCCTCTCCAATGAGATAGAGGGGGCACAGAGGACAGGAGTGATGAGATAGACTAAACAGATCCTCCATCTTGGAAACAGCAGATGAGACTGCTTCCCCAGCTGGTTATTTCTAGTCTTTCAACCCTCTTCTTCATTTCCCTCATGCCACAGGTCTCTCATTCACCAATCCCTCCATCCTTCTTGGCCTTTGTCTAGGCAGTTCCAAAAGGATTACTTACACCAAGGGGGCTTCTCAGAGCGTTGCCGGAGTTGTAGGGTAGGTGAATGAAGAGTACGGGGTGGGGAAAATGGGCTCTCCGAGGCCTGGTTGCTGTGCATAGAGTCAAAGAGGGCTGGATAGGTGGATGAGAGAGAGGGAAGAAAAAAAAAGCATATGAGGAAGAATTCAAGAGCCACATGGTTCTCAACATAAGTCAAAACCAGCTTATACTTCCTCAGACTGAGAAGTAGTATTTCTTAGGGAGTCTTCACACAAACCACTTTTAATATTTCAAACTTTATATTATGAACATTTTCAAACATATTTTTTTCGAAAATAGTTGAGACTAGTACAATCAATACCCATATACTCACCTCCTACATTTAACACACTAACATGTTAACATTTTGCCATATTTATTTCATGTATTTCTTCATGCTGAAGTTCTTTAAAATAAATGACAGACATTATGAAACATTTCACCTCTAAATACTTCAATATGCATCTCTAAAATACAAAGAATTTTTCCTACATAGCCATACACCATTAATAAACCTAACAAAATTATAAAATAATACCCTAATATCATCTAATACCCAATCCATATTCAAATCTCCCCCAATTATTCCCTAAATATCTTTTATAGTAAGATCTAAACATGAACCATGCCTTGCATTTTATGTCCCCAAAATCTCTTTTAATCTAGAATAGTGCCTCCCCCATTAATTTTTTTCATAGTGACTTTTTTTTTTGGTGAGGAAGATTAGCCCTCAGCTAACATCTGCTGCCAATCCTCCTCTTTTTTGCTGAGGAAGATTGGCCCTGAGCTAATATCTGTGCCCATCTTCCTCTATTTTATATGTGGGACGCCTGCCACAGAATGGCTTGATAAGCAGTGCGTAGGTCCACGTCCAGGATCTGAACCCGCGAACCCCGGGCCACCGAAGCGGCGCGTGCGAACTTAACTACTACGCTCCGGTGCGGCCCCTCATAGGGACTTTTGAAAGGAATAGGTCAGTTGTCTCACAGAATGTCATGTCTCACATTCTGGATTTGTCTGATTGCTTCCTCGTAGAATCATTTAACTTATTTCACTATCCCTTGTATTTCCTATAAATTGGAAGTTAGATATAAGGGCTTGATTAGATGATTCAGTTTAAATAACTTTGGCAAGAATACTTCAAGAAGTGATCCTGTGTACTTTATATTGCATCACTGGAGGCACATAATGTCTCATTGTCCCACTAAGTAAGGCTAAGTTTACTAACTGGGTTAAAGTGGTGCCCACAAGGTCTCACCATTGTAAAGTTTTCCCCTTCTCATTAGAGGTGATCCTTTGGCACATGTAACCCCATCAACATTTCACCTAATTGTGTTAGTGTCCAATGATCCTTAATTATTTGATTAGGGATGTCAACTGGTGATTTTCTAATTCTATCAATCCTTTTACATTTATTAGCTGGCACATTTTGTGTAAAGAAGAGCTTTCTCTCTTCAACTGGGGCTATCTGATTACACTGAACTGCAGTTCTTACAGAAAAGGTAGGATAAGTGTTTATTTTCCTTTAATTAGTTTTCAGAGGAAAGAGTTGGTGAAAAGTATCCTCCAGTAGTGGCAGATGAGAATTATTTTATTCTTGTTTTCTTTTTTGCAAGATTCACTATGAGCTTGTGGATTTTTATATATTCAGTCAACTTTAATCAATTACAATAAATTATTCTTTTTAATGCTAAAATGTTCCAATTCTAGTCAGTGGGAGCCTCTTCAGGCTTGATTGCTTCCTTGCTTTTGTTACAACATGCCCCAGGTTCACCCTGTGCTTTCCTTGTCCTAGACTGTGCATTCTCAACAAAATCAGTTCTGTTTTTTTCTTTTTCTTTTTTAAAAAAATTATAGCCATCCTAGTGGGTGTGAAGTGGTATCTCATTGTGGCTTTGACTTGCATATCCCTAATGACTACTGAAGGTGAGCCTGCTTTCATGTGCTTGTTAACCCATTTGTATATCTCCTTTGAAGAAATGTCTCTTCAAATCCTTTGCCCATTTTTAAATTGGGTTGTCTGTCTTTTTGTTGTTGAATTGTTATATTCTGAACTCTTATCAGATATATGCTTTGCAAGTATTTTCTCCCCTTCTAGAGGCTGTCTTTTCACTTTCTTGATAATGTCCTTTGATGCACAAAAGTTTTTAATTTGGGTGAAGTCCAATTTATCTATTTTTTCTTTTGTTGCTTGTACTTTTGGTCTATCTAAGAATCCATTGCCAAATCTAAGGTCATGAAGATTTATCTTATGTCTTCTAAGAGTTGTATAGTTTTAGGTCTTATATTTAGGTCATTAATCCATTTTGAGTTAATTTTTGTATATGGTGTGAGGTAGGGGTCAATCTTCATTCTTTTGCATGTGGATATCCAGTTGTTCCAGCACTATGCATTGAAGAGATTATTCTTTCCCCATTAAATGGTCTTGGCACTCTTGTTGAAAATCAACTGGCCATCAATGTATGGGTTTATTTTTGGATTCTTGATTCTATTCCATTGGTCTATATGTTTATCCTTATGGCAGTACCACACTGTTTTGATTACTGTAGCTTTGTAGTCAGATTTAGAATCAGAAAGTGTGAGTCCTCCAACTTTGTTTCTCTTTTTCAAGATTCTTTTGGTTATTCAGGCCCCCTTACAATTCCATATGAACTTGAGGGTCACCTTTTCCATTTCTGCAAAAAAAAGTGCATTGGAATTTTGATAGGGATTACATTTAATCCATAGATTGCTTTGGGAAATACTGCCATCTTAACAATATTATGTCTTCTACATGAACATGGGATGTCTTTCTATTTATTTAGATCTTCTTTAATTTATTTCAGCAATGTTTTGTAGTTTTCAGTGTACAAGTCTTTAAACTTCTTGGTTAAATTTGCTCCCAGGAATTACATTCTTTTGGATGCTATTATAAATGGTATTATTTTCTTAATTTCCTTTTGGGATTGTTCATTGATTTTTGTGAGTTAATCTTGTACCCTGCAACTCTGCTGAATTTGTTCATTAGTTTTGGTAGGTTTTTTTTTCAGGATTCTTTGCCATTTTCTCTATATAGGACCATGTCCTCTGTGAATAGAAATTGTTTTATTTCTTCCTTTCCAATTTGGATGCATTTTTTTTTCTTGCTTAATTGCTCTGCCTAAAACTTCTAGTACAATGTTGAACAGCAATGGTGAAAATGGGCATCCTTGTCTCTTTCCTGATCTTAGGGGGAAAACTTTCAGTCTTTCACCATTGAGTATTATGTGTGCTGTGGGTTGTTCATAAATGCCCTAGTTCATGATAAGGAAGTTCCCTTCTATTCCTAGATTGCTGAGTGTTTTTATCATGAAAGGGTGTTGAATTTTTTAAATGCTTATCTGTGTCAATTAAGATGATTGTGGGGTGTTTTTCCCTTTGTTCTATTAAGGTAGTGTATTACCCCAACAGATTTTTGTCTGCTGAATCACCCTTGCATTCCTGAGATAAATCTCACTTGGCCATGGTGTATAATTCTTTTAATGTGCTGTTGGATTTGGTTTGCTAGTATGTTGAGGATTTTTGCCCCTATAGTCATAAGGAATATTGGTCTGTAGTTTTCTTTTCTTATGGCATCTTTGTCTTGCTTTGGTATCAGGGTAATTCTGGATTCACAGAAAGTGTTTCCTCCTCTTCTATTTTTTGGAAGAGTATGAGAAGGATTGGAGTTAGTTCTTCATAAATGTTTGGTACAATTTACCAATGAAGCCATCTTGTTCTGGACTTCTCTTTGTTGAGAGGTTTTTGCTACTGATTCAGTCTTTTTCCTTGTTATAGGTATGTTTGGATTTTATATTTCTTCTTGGGTCTGTTTTTGTAGTTAGTGTATTTATAGAATTTGTTCATTTCATCTATGTTATCCAATTAGTTGGCATACAATTGCTCATAGTACTCATTTATAATCCTTTTTATTTCTATAAGTTCAGTAGCAATGTCCCTACTTTTATTCCTGATTTTAGGTATTTGCATCATCTCTCTCTTTTGCTTAGTCAATCTAGCTAAAGGTTGTCAATTGGTTGATTTTTTCAAAGAACCAACTTTTGGTTTTGTTGATTCTTCCTATTGTTCTTCTAGTCTTTATTTCCTTTACCTCTGTTAAATCTTTATTATTTCTTTCCTTCTGCTAGCTTTTGGTTTAGCTTGCTCTTCATTTTTAGTTCCTTAAAGTATAAAGTTAAGTTTTTGATTTAAGATTTCTTCTTTTTTAATTTTATTTATTTATTTCCCCCAAAGCCCCAGTAGATAGTTCTATGTCATAGATGCACATCCTTCTAGTTGCTGTACGTGGGACGTGGCCTCAGCATGGCTGGAGAAGCGGTGCGTTGGTGCGCGCCCGGGATCCAAACCCCCAGGCCGCCAGCAGCGGAGCACGTGCACTTAACCACTAAGCCACGGGGCCGGCCCAAGATTTCTTCTTTTTAAAATGAACATGTTTACAGCTATAAATTTCTCTTAGCACTGATTTTACTGCATCCATAACATGTGCCATGTTGCATTTTCATTTTCATTCATCTCAAAGTATATTCTAATTTCCCTTGTGATTTCTTCTTTCACCTATGGGTTGTTTAAGAATATGTTGTTTAATTTCCACGTATTTGTGAATTTTCCAGTTTTCCTTCTAACATTGACTTCTAGCATCATTCCATTTTGGCTGGAGAGGACAGTTTGTATGACTTCAATCTTTTAAAATGTATTTAGACTTCTTTTGTGACCTAGCATATGGTCTCTCCTACAGAATATTCCATGTGCACTTAAGAAGAATCTGTATTCTGCTGTTGTTCAGTGGAATGTTCTATATATGTCTGCTAGGTTCAGTTAGTTTATAGTGTTATGCAAGTTCTCTGTTTCCTTATTTATCTTCTGTCTAGTTGTTCTATCCATTATTAAAAGTGGGGTATTGAAGTCTCCAACTATTATTGTAGAGCTGTCTATTTCTCCCTTCAATTCTGTCACTGTTTGCTTCATATATTTTGGGGCTCTGTTGTTGAGTGTGTATATGTTTATCATTGTTATGTCTTCTTGATGAATTGACCTTTTTTATCAATATAAAATGAACTTTTCTGTCTCTTGTAACAATTTTTGACTTAAAGATTATTTTGTCTGAATTGGTATAGCTACCCCAGCTCTCATTTGGTTATTATTTGCACGGAATATATTTTTCTATTCCTTCACTTTCAACCTATTTGTGTCTTTGGATCTGAAGTGAGTCTCTTGTAGACAGCATATAGCTCAATAATTTTTTTAAAAGTCCATTCTTCCAATCTCTGCCTTTTGATTGGAGAGTTTCATCCATTTCCATTTAAAGTAATTACTGATAAGGAAGGGCTTACATCTGCCATTTTGCTATTTATTTTCTGTATGTCTTATACCTTTTTTCCCTTATTTCCTCCATTACTGCCATCTTTTGTGTTTAATTGATTTCTTGTAGTGTACCATTTTGATTCCCTTCTCATTTCCCCTTCTGTATATTTTTTAGATATTTTCTTAGTGGTTACCATGGAGATTACAATTAACATCCCAAATTTATACAATCTCATTTGAATTTAGCTTCAATAACATACAAAAACTCTGCTCCTATAAAGCTCACTCCCCATCTTATGTTGTTATTATCACAAATTATATCTTTATACATTATGTGCCCATTAACACAGACTTACAATGATTGTTTTATTCATTTGTGTGTTAAGTCATATATGAAACAAAAAGAGGAGCTACAAACCAAAAATACAATAATGCTGGCTTTTATATTTCCAATGTTGTTACCTTTACCAGAGTTATTTTTTGTATGGCTTCAAGTTACTGTCTAGTGTCCTTTTATTTCAGCCTAAAAGGCTCCTTTTAGCATTTCTTGTAGGGCAGGTCTCCTGGTGAAGAACAAACTTAGCTTTTATTTATCTGGAAATGTCTTAATTTCTCCTTCATTTTTGAACAGTTTTGCCAGAGATAGAATTCTTGGTTGACTTTTTTTTCTTTTAGCACTTTAAATATGTCATCCCATTGTTTTCCAGCCTCTTTGGTTTCTGATGAGAAGTTGGTTGTTAATCTTATTAAAGATCCCTTACATGTGACAAGTTGCTTTTCTATTGTTCCTTTCAAGATTTTCTCCGTCTTTGTTTTTTGACAATTTGATTATAATGTGTCTCAGTGTGGATCTCTTTGCATTTATCGTTCTTGGAGTTTGAACTATTTGGAGGTATAGACTTGTGTCTTTTTCAAATTAGAGAAGTTTTCAGCCATTATTTCTTCAAATATTTTTTCTGCCTCTTTCTCTCTCTCTTCTCATCCTGGGACTCCCATTATACACATGTTGGTATACTTGATGGTGTCCCACAGATCTCTTTGGCTCTGTTCATTTTTCTTCATTCTTCTTTTTCTTTCTCCTCCTCAGACTGAATACTTTCAAATAATCTATCTTTAAGTTTGCTGAGTCTTTCTTCTGCCTGCTGAAATCTTCTAAGAAACTCTCCAGTGAATTTTGCATTTCTGTTATCATAGTTTTCAGCCCCAGAATTTCTGTTTGATTCCACTTTATATTTTCTATCTCTTTAATGATATTCTTTATTTGTTGATACATAATTCTCTGGATTTCCTTTAGTTCTTTGCCTATGGTTTCCTTTAGCTCTTTAAGCACACTTAAGATAGGTGATTTAAAATCTTTGTCTAGTAAGTCTAATATCTGTGCTTCCTCAGGGACTGTTTCTGTTAATTTCTTCTGTGAATGGACCACACTGTCTTGTTTCTTTGCATATTTTATAATTTTTATTGAAAACTGGACAGTTTGAATTTTATAATATGTTTACTCTGAAAATCAGATTATTCTCCCTCCTGGGGGTTTGTTTTTGTTGTTTGCTGTGCGCTGTAGCTGTTTATTAAGTGAGTTTTCTAGATTATTTTTGTGAAGTTTGTCTTCTTTGTCATGTGTGGTCTCTGAAGTCTCTGTTCCTATAGCTTGTGTTCAGCTAGTGTTTTGACAAGGATTTTCCTGAATGCCAGGAACCAAAAGAAGAGGAGGGGGAGGGGAGGGGAAAAGAGGAGAAGGAAGAGGAAGGGAGCTCACCCAGTCTTTACAGATTGGTTCTATGTTGGTACTCCTTCAACATTTAGCCAGACTGTTTACAACTCCCCTTTAGCCTTCATTTCCTGCTTGTGCTGAGTCTAGAGGTCAGCCAGAGCTGAAAGCTTAGGGTCTTCTCACATCTTTTCTGTGCATATGTCCTTGCCCTAGGCATGCACATGGCTTCTAAATTACTCATGGATTTTTCTGATGCTTTCAAATGCCCTAACAACCCAAAGAAACTCTCTTGCTAAGCTTTCATCCTAAGATTTCATCCTAAGCTTTTTGCCCCAGGTAGCAGCATATTGTTCATTTGCCTTACAATGTTTTCAAGGAACATCCTTTGCATAGCCACTTTTCTGTCCTGCTTGAGTTCCAAGTTAGGTGAAACAAAGATAAGCATCCTGTGTCAGTCCTTCAGGTAGCCCACAGACAAATTAGAATAGATAAACACAATTCTTTGAGAATAAGGTCTGTTCTTCTCCCTCTAGAGTCAGAGACCAGGATCCCACATTGAGAACATGGGCTTCCATCTTCAAGACTGCTGGCAAGATACGGAGGCAGGTGGGACAAGGGCAAGGAAAATGCTAGAATGCTTCCTTTCATTTTTAGGTTACCTCTTTCTTGATTCAGCATTTTCCTGGCTGCTGCAAACCTTTGTCTATTTCCCAGAGTTCTGACAAAGTTGACTCTGACTGTTTTTCCTTGATTTTTCAGTGTTTCTGCAGAAGGACAAGCCCTTGGAGCTATCTACTGCTTAATTTTTACATTTAGATTTCTGATCCATATGGAGTTTATCTTCATATACAGTGTGAAGTATGGATTCAATTTTAATTTTTTTCAAATGACTATTCAGTTGTGCCAACTCCATTTATTAAAAAGTCTATCTTGGGCCGGCCCTGTGGCATTGTGGTTGGGCTCGGCGTGCTCCGCTTCAGCAGCCCGGATTCACAGGTTTGGATCCTGGGTGAGGACCTACACCACTCCTCAGCCATGCTGGGATGGCAACCCACATACAAAATAGAGGAAGATTGGCACAGACGTTAGCTCAGGGCTAATCTTCCTCAAGCAAAAAAAGAGGAGGATTGGCAATGGATGTTAGCTCAGGGCAAGTCTTTCTCACTGAAAAAAAAAAAAAGTCCATCTTTCCCTCAGTATTTTGAAATGATAACTTCATCTATTTCTAGATTTTCTATCTTGTTTGATTGGTCTCTCTGTCTATTCATGTACCAATATGACACTGTTTTTTATAATAGAAGTTTTATAGAATGTTTTAAAATTGGATAGGGCTAGTACCCCTTCATTGCTCTTCTTTCTAGGGTTTTCTTGGCTATTCTTGCTCATTTATTTTTCAGTGAGAACTGCAGAATTGATTTGTCTGACTTTAGAAAAACTGTAGTACTTTTATTGGTATCATACTAAATTTATAAATTAACTTGGGAAGGAGTAATATTACTATGATGTTGAGTTGGCCTATGGAATTAAATAATTTTTCAAGTGTACTTTTGTGTCTTTTTGGAGTGCCTATCTTTTAAATTTATTACTCATTTTCTAGTAGTAGGGGGCAGAGATAGGGGTACAAGACAAGAGTATTCTCCATACCTGCGGATGCCTGTGCTTGGGCATCAGTGTGGCGCTGGCAGACTCTACTCAGGAATTCACTCACTTGACGCAGGGAAAGGGCATTATGCAGTGTTTCCAGGGGGTAGATGGTAGGCACCATGGAGCATCCTTCAAATCCTGTTAGAAAAGAGATGAGCACACTCAATGTTATTCCTGTCAGATATATCCCAACTGGCCAAGGATGCATGGAGAGTCCCTGAGAGCCATCAGGAGAGTTCGTGGCTTTTGGAGTGTGAGGTATCCAAGATTCTTAGGAGAGGGAACCCTACAGAGTCTGTTTCTCTCACCTCCAGATTTCCTAAAAAGTCTATCTCCTAAGCCCTCCAGGTGAATCAAATCACCTCTCATCCTACCTGTGGAGAGCCTGCAATGTCCCATGGAAAAATCAACAGAATCCCAACAGGGTAAGCACCTACATTGCTCTTGTGCTTTCTGGGGGCATAAAACAAAGGTCCAGAGGTAAGGGATGAAATTGTAGGTCTAAATGATGTAGAGAGGTCATGGAGCTGAGAAAAAACAGCAGATTTCAGGGATCATGTAAAAGAGAACCAGATTAAGGAGGAGGGAATGGAATCTGAGGAGAAGTTCATGCAGATTTAGGATATGGGTAGAAAGGCTAGAATATTTGGAAGCAAGCTGGAGTGCATGCAATACACATGGAGCTCAGCCCAGGAAAACAACATGCATGAATAAGGCGGGGGATGGAAGTTCTTTCTTGGTCATTTCCATCACATCAAAGCTTCTTCCTTCTGCTCTCACTGGAAGACCCCAGACTTGTTAGGATTTCTCTATTCCAACAGGAAAATAAGTCAAACCCCCTAGAAAAAGAACAAATACTGATTCTCTGCTCTGAACCCAACAATTCCAATGTAGGTCCACCAGTCTGGGTAGGGTGAAGGGTAAATCTAAATGTGTAACCCTAATCCTAAAGCCTGTTGATGAAAAAAAAAAATGTCCTTGTTGAAAGATCGAGAAGCACACATCCCAACCACTTTTTTCAGTTTCTGATCTTTCCTATTCCTCCTCTACATCTTAAAGGGATTAAGGATAGGCAGAATAGCAATATCTATGCAAGACATAGCCTCCTGTTCACCAATGACTAAAACCTATAACTCGAATGGATTATATTTGACCATCTTCTAACCTCTGGTCCTTGTTTGCTTCAAGGATTCAACTGAGACCTCTGTGCCTCATTTTTACACTGTACTCTAGTGGCAGAAGGGCAGGAGAGGTACAGTCTCTAGCTCCTTAGAGTGGCTAGAAAAACATTTGAAGATGGTGGTAGCAGTGGGTTATACAGATAAGAACAGATTTCAGGGCAAGAGACTACTCCTATATTGACTATAATTGGGAATGGGTAACAGGAGGCAGTGAGGAAGGAGAATTGGAAGGGGATGAGCAGCCAACGCTACAGCTACCAGGCAGTCTGGCCCCAATCCCATCCAAGCAACTAAATGCAAGTCACATAACCTTAGGGTAAATAAGAGAAAGGAATAGGCGGGCTCTCCTGCCAGAAGTGCATTAAGCAAAGCAGTCAGTCCCAGCCAGGGTAGCGGCAGCAGCCAGCTTGGTGGCAGGGGGTACCGTAGAGGCACTCGGGGTCATCCCGGCCTGAGCGCAGCCAGTTCCGGAAGAGGCGCAGGTGGTAGGAGCACTGGTGCAGGTGATGCGCCAGCGTGGCATCCAAGGAGACTGGCCGGCCCCCTGGGCAGTCAGAGGAAAAACTGCGCAGCAACCGGACCACAGGGTGCTGGTCATCCAGCAGCTCTGGAGGGGTGAGGGGACCACAGCAGGAAGCACAAAGATAAAGAAAGAGAAGAGGGAGAGACAATGAGGGGGGCACTGACTGGCACAAGCATTTCTGGGACAGGGGCCACTCAGCTCCAAGGTGAGCTAAGAGAGAAGCAGAGATGGTCAGAGCCACTGGGCATCTCTTGCAGGGAAGAAGAGTATTGGCATCACACAGTAAGTCTAAAAGAAGGGGCTAGTGAGACCTCATCTTACAACAAGGCCCTACCCTTTCTCATTGAGCATAATTCAGTCAGTGCTTACAGAGAGCAGTCACATCATTCTGGATGGGGGTGAACTGTCAGTTATGTGGCTGGGAGCTCCAGTGTCCCTGATTGTTCTTGGACAAACCCTAGTTAGCACCTGCTTCTCAGATGAATGTATTTATGAGGTTGGGATAGAAATGAAAAGATTCAAAGTCACTCAGAGAAGAGGGTCAAGAATGGTATAGGATATCAAGATAAAGTCTGAAGCTAGACAGGCTCGTAAAGGCTCCAGCCAGGCCCTCTGGACTAGACTGTAAGAAAGACAGCCACAGACAGGTTGGTATTAGGCAGCTGGCATAGGAGATCAGTAGGAAACCAGGTATAGGAGTCCTTTAAAGCAGAGAATGTAAAAAATGGACTCAATATGTGAAAATGCCAATATTGACTAATCATCCTTTACTCTTGTTCAAATATACTGATTAAAAAAAATGTTTGCATAAATCTCAGGACTTGGGGGACACTGTATTCATTATAGAAGCCAAAAGTTAGATAATTTTATATTTTCTTCCCAATGCTGGTGAGTCTAACTACACTTTGTTTAGCTGGCAAGTAGAAAACCTTCAATCCTAAACCACTTATTTTAGCTGCTTGGCAAACTTCGTGGATATATGCGATTCAGCTGCACGAGGGTGAAGACAGTGAAAGGCATGTGGAAGGGATTATAAGAGGAACAGTAGGGAAAAGATCTTGGGGAAAAGGTATGGGGTCTTAAAACCTGATGACAGGATGTTGGTATAGAGAAGGCAGGATCAAGGCAGCTGAGGATGACTGCTCAGAACTCCCAGACCAGAACTGGTTCCACAGGGTGACCCCATGAGACTACCGTTTCCAGAGGCCATGTCAGGATGTCAGGAGAGGTTTCAGCTCTACCCAGGCAGTAATTGGACCAATGATCACACCCGTTGTGTGGGTCCCTAGAAGATAATGGACTTGGCAAATCCAATGGGCATACTCCGACATTCTGGATGAGGGTAAGCCACAGTCTCTTTCCCACTATATTAGTTTACTTTGGTGAGCAATGAGCCATACTTGTATACTTGATGTAGTCACAGGATGTGAGACAAGCTTATCAGGAATAGAGGCAGGGATGAGCTGAGAGATGTTCTCTCATCAGAGTAAGGAGACAGCATTGCCTTGCCCCCTTTCCGAAGCCAGGTTCAGTTTTTCCAGCTGCTATTTCAAAGCCAGACATCATGGCAAGGAGATGGTGATGATGGGAGAGTAGGTTGGCACAATGTTGTGACTAATCTGCCATAAGCAATTAAAGACAGAACATCCACTCTGTAATTGCTGGGTCAGTCAAGCAAGATTTGGCCACGGGGTAGAAACCTCATATTGTCCTGAGGGCCAAAGTAAATCTAGATAATCTTCAGCAAGAGACATAATAGCTCCAAATTTCTCCTGTTGCCAACAGGTAGATCCCAGATTCTGGCTTCTCAAGCACTTTAGGCTCCAAGCTCAAGTACAAGAAGAACAAAGGCCAGAAGACTCCTAAGGAAGTGTGCAGAGTGTTGGAGGAGATCCTGAATTTGCTCTCCTGCACTATACCTGAATTGTCCAGGTCTTTCTTCCTCTCTTCCTTTTGGCAGAATTAATTCTTCTTTTCTTCAATTGGTGAGGCTGCTAACCAACGCTTCAGGGAACTAGAGATATATAGGTTTGAGGATCTGTTTTATGAATTTGGATCTTTTCTTATAGAGCCTAAGAATTAGGAGATCTGTGATTTAGCTCTGATTTCAGGGGCCCAAGTACCTGTTACTATATTCTGTATCCTAAGTAACATGTCTCCTAGTCCAAGTCTGAGGCTGTGGGATTGGGGTTGGTGCATGAGGTTCTACTCTGGAGATGACTGTGGCATATGACGGCCAGAAGAGCTTAAAGCTAAGTGTGTAGGCACAGCCACACCACTCTGAATGGGGAGCTCCTGTCATAGGCACATAGGGAGCCAGGGTAGCGGCAGGAGTATAAACTTAACAAGTATAGGCTAGTCAACCTAGGGAGATTTCAGCAGTGCCTGGTAGAGATATGTGGCCTGACTGGTCTAAAATCTAGCAGCTGTCACTGGCTAAGGAGCAGGGGATCAACACCCAGAGGTTTTTCCACACAGGAAGCCAGGCTAATTTTACCTCCTTTGGAGAGTCTTAGCCCTTAGACAGAAGAAAATCATGTCTAACAAAAACCTTGAAGACAAGATACAATGCAGAGAGAAACTAAGGATATAAAGAATAAAATAGGGAGTAAGCCCTGGGTTCCCCTGCCATACCTGACAAAGAGACCACAGCCCTTCAGTTTTTGGTTTACACAGATCTCTAAACTCTCCCACCTTAGTGTAGACAGACCCAGTTCTTCAATATTCTTGAAACAGTATTCATTTCTAAGCTCCCTCAGAATCCCTAGTAGACATCTCAACTCTTCACTTCAAGCTTCTCTGAGACAGTAGTGCCATAGGTAGGCTGGGGCTGCATGGAAATCACATGTAAAAACTCAAGGTACAATCCTTTTTTCCTTTACCTACTACCTCCTACTCCCTTATTCGTCTCTTTTATCCCAAATCAATCTGGGCTCCTGTTTTCTAGGTCTAGGCCCTGGGTTAGTAGTAACATAAAGAAGACGTCTGGAGCACAAGAGCCACACAAAGTACACACAATGATAAGGGATAGGAATATGGAGATGGGAAACTATATACTCAAGTCCAACACCCATATGGGGGTAGGCTTGGGAGCTGGCAACTGCAGCATTGCTCCAAAAGAGAAACAAACTAATCATCCACTCCAACAAAAGAGTTGGAGGAAGATCAAAACAGGAAGATCAAAATTATATAAGCTGATAGGTGGGGGAAACAAAAAAGAGAGAAGAAATGGGGATGATATAGGAAACACTATTCTTTTCCTAAGAAGGGGAACTATTATCATGTTTGTACAAAGCCCAGCAGTCACGTGATGGGAAAGGGAGACGTTCAATTAATGTTTTGCTGATGATGCTGAAAAAAGTGACACAGTGGTGATGATAGTGATCATGGAAGTAAGACCCCGAGTTGCCACAGGGATAGGGCAGCGAGGTTGCAGCCTAGGCTAAGGTTTGTCACAACAAAGGATATGTCCCAAGAGGGACACTTAGTGAGTGGTTCATTCAGAGACAGCAGGGTGTCAACACAGTGAAAGGAGAGGCAAAGTCAGTGTCAGAACTTAGAGGTTAAGTGTCTGGAGGTGACGTGGTGAGGAGGAATGACGTTGAGTCAGAAGCAAACGTACCGTTAGTCGGATGCTTTGCAAACGACACAGAAAATCGTTTTACAGCCGGGACAAACAAGAGCTCTGGGGAGAAAAGACATCATGGGGATTATACCCATCCCTATCGCCACCCTCTGCTCTGGAATTTGCCTGCAATATACTCTGTTCTTTACAGTTAGCACATGACCTGCTCCCACCCCCACCCCTTAGCTTCCTGACTACCACATTTCAATATTTTCCTTCAGTATAATCTCCTCTTAGGAATCCATGTGTCATTTCTACCACAATACGGCCCCACAAACAACCCTAATTTCACCACCACATCCTCTTTCTGATCATTTAAAAATAAAATCTTTGTAGAAACTTTCATCCCTTCCCCCAATCTCTTTCCATACCATCTTTCCTGCCTTGGCTGAGCAACTTCCCCATCCTTGATTTCCTAGATTTTAATCAAGGCTCCACTGCATTCTCCCTGACCATGGATAATACTCCTTGGTCCTTACCCCTACAGGCCAGAATCCAGGAAAGAATACAAAGGTGGAATAAATTGATGTAGCAGGGCTGTATGTGGGAGATTATGAAGGGATAAGCATAAATAAGTAGTATTCGTATGGTGAGAGGGAATGCAAATGGAGGGGTGGATGGGGTCTTGGTTCCTTCTCCCCTCTATAATTGATGAAGAAAACTTGCTATAAGGCCAGTGCCAGTGCCACCTTAAGCATGAATAGTTCTTGAGCTGTGTCCTTGCTGGGGGACAAACGAAGAAAAGAGTTGCCCCCCAAAACCCACCCACATACCATCTCGGTGCTTCAGACTGGCAGGTGGTAGCTTTTTGCCATGGCTGCGGGCGTAGTCCTGAAGATTCGGGGCGCTGGAGGAGCCGCCCAGCACTGTGGTGCTGAACAACCCTGTGCACTGTGAGCCTGCAAGGCCGGGAGTGCATTAGTAGCCACGCAAAGCTGCAATTACCACACAGAAGTATACACAACTTCACATGACAACATCAAGACACACACAGATGTAACTATTCAGAGCCACCATCATGTGGCCACTACACATAACCACAAACAGCTTTTACTACTGCCCATAGCCACACTGGGCAAGCAAAGTGGGGATTCTCCTGAAGATCTACATGGCAGTTACAAGAGGCCACTACAAATACAGTGTTAGTCATATTAGGGGACTCAAAGCTACTGAAAGGGATAGACTACGCTTTCCAGGTGGCTTTCAGGAATGCTAACAGAATAAGTAGATCTCTCTATATCTCCCCAGATTTAATTCAGTGCTCCTTACCCTAGATATAGGGTTTGAAGAACCCAGAAATCTAGTCCCTTACAGGTTAGGAAAGAACTTTGATTGAAACCAGAGACTAAGTTTTGAGCATTCAGCTCAAATTCCAAGCTCTCATAAGTTCCAATTCCTCCTAAGTTCTTCCAATTCCTCCTAAGTTTTTCATCCAACATCCCCTCCCTTCTATCTCCCTTTAGTCCTTTTTACCTTTCCCAAGAAAAAAAGTATGAGACTCACTGAGTTTTTAAAGCTGGAAGGGACTCACAGATTATCCAGTTCAACCTTCTTATTTTAGAGATGAAGAAACAGATTCAAAAAAGATCTCATTTGCTCAAGGTCATACAGTTTGTTAGAAGCTAAGCTGGACTAGAATCCAAGTTTCTTGACTCTGAGGATCAACTGTGTTCAGTTAGAAAAGAAATATTTTTTTTATCAAGAAGAAATAGCATTGTTTCTAAAGTCAAGATGGATACAAATTGAAAGGCATGTGAAGAGTCAGGTGGTTATATGTAGAGCATGCCTACTATGTGCTGAGCACCCTACTAAGAAGGAGAACCTAGTGAGCAGGAAACAAAAAAAAGACATATTTTTTCTACTCTCAAAATTTTATTGTCTTGTAAGCCCTATGCTCAAAGCTAGATGCCCACACACATAAGTTCAAAGAAAGCAAAAAGAACTCTATTGCCAATCAGAGGAGTAAATAAAACTTGAAAAATCTCTGAAGCAAGTAAATCCAGCCAGTCACTTTGCCAAATATCTGATCAAGAGTAGGGTTGAGACTCCATGGTCGCCTCTCCCAGTATAGCCCATGAGGACAGAATGGGCAGGAAGAGACAAGACTGACACTTAAGTTTGTGGGATTTGCCCCTCTACTTCCAAATCCATCTTAGCGAAGACCTGGGGTTTGGCTTGGGAACTTAACATTCATAGGGGAGATGGATAGAGTGAAGAGGAGGTCAATTTCCTTTGAGCCTAGAAGGAAGGGGCCACGGTTTCAGGGGTGCCAGCATTTCAGGGTCACTACCAAAATCCAGAAGCTCAGATGGCTGAATGTTGTCCTGGAATTCAGGACTGCTCCTCTATGCAGCAACTTCTCCTACTTTTCATTCTCAAACAGGTTCTAGAATAGGGTTTCAGAGGGTAATAAGGGTTGCTAAATAGGTCTGCTTTTCTTCAGAGAAGCTGAAACTAGCTGGTTCTATCCCAGACCACTCCAAGCTTTGTTCTACATTTACTTCCTCCTGCCAATCCTGCCCTGCCCAGTCCTCGGATCATCTCAGAGGGTAGTCTCTACCTTACTACCACCATCTGTCAACCAGTCCCATGTCCATATTTCTGCCTTGTTCTTGACAGCACTCCCACTTAACTGGGCCAGCTACACCTAGCCTCTTTCCAGCCTAACTGAAACCTATTTTAACTGGGACTTCTGGAAAGAGAAGTCCATATCACAGATCTATACATTTGTCATTTATTTTTCATGCCCCAAACCATCTACTTCATTTCAGGGATCTAGAAGGCAACCTACTCTCATAAAATTAGCCTGGAAAGTTACCAAAACATTTCTCCCCCTTGCTGGTCCAAATGCTGACCATTTTGGGGCCAAGAAATTGGGAGCCAAGGACAAAGGTAACAGCAAAAAAAAAAAAAAAAAAAGAAGCCAAATTGTGAGAATAATAGGAGAAGAGAAAAAGAGCCAGGGGACCAAGTCCAGACTCCACACAATTGTCTCTAACTGCAGGTTCTAGTTACAGGCTGAGTTCAAAGATAGCCCCTCCCAAGGACCACTCCCCACTCCCAAAGAATACAATACCCTCTGAGGCTTGGTCCTTCCTGCAGTCTGTGTTCTTAGGAAAGGTTGAATGTTGTTCTCCACCCCTCTCCAGGAATCAAAAAAATCAAAAGACATTCCCTCAAAGTCCTGAGAGAAGCCTCTGCCACTACACCAGTCTCAGATTTGTCTCTCAATTTTCAGGAAGAACGGAAAAAAAATTACAGGATTAGGAGAGGATGAAGGAGAGAGCATGGAGGTAAGGAGAGGCCAGAGCAGGCATTAATAACCATAGTTCTCAGAGGAAGACATGGCACAAATTCTCCAAATGAGGAATATGGCACTTACGGGGGTCACAAGTATCTCTATTTATAGCTCTGTCTCTGATAACTCTGAAGATCAGAGTCTCTATGGCCCCTTAAGGTCTGGGCTAGACCGGAGGGACAGATAAGGAATGAGAGAGAAAGCCAGAAAAAAGCCAGAGAAATGGGGGCTGGTACAGAAAACCAAAAGACCGACACCTTCCTGGAATGAAAACAATCATCTGGGATCAAAGTTCACACCTAAATATGGCTTCTCCCAATTCATTCTCCCTAGTCCCACCCGGCAATTCCACACACTGGATGACCCCAACTCTCATGACTAATATTTCCCACAATAAAACTCTGAAGAACAGACAGACACCCCTTCCCAACAACAGGTGAGAGATGCTAGAAAACCATACCTAAGCCACTCTGCTTCATCTCCGTTGGTGGCCGTGAAGACGAAAAGAGCCGGTAGCCACCAGGCCTCGAGGATGAAGTCTCAGAAAGCACCTGGAGAAAAAGGACTCTGTATTACCAGTTTGCCACCTCAACCAAGAATTCTAAAACCCAGGTGCTGAATTCCTGCCCCTACAAAGCCAAGCAATGTCAGAATGTTTGAAACAAAGGATTTTTGTGAGGGAAGAAGAATGAAAAGGGAACAGAGAGTGTACTTTGCAGAGGGAACTGTCCAGGGAATCCTTCTATACTAGAAGGCACTTTTATTTCCAAGATGCCTGTCCCCACAGCCCTCCCATCCCAAATCTGAGAAATCATTAGTTAACCATTCTCAGTTCTCAGCAGAGCAGGGTTCCTTAATCTCATCTATCCCTCCACACGACTCCGAAGCCCATCACAATAGCTCAGCCACAATAAGATGTAAAGTCTGGCCACCCTCTCTTCTTTCCATGAGACAGCTGTGGCTACAACAACCATATTCAGTTTCTAATGTGAACCAAGAAGCCCTCCCCTCCACTCCTGGAGACACTAAACAGATTTCTAAAAAGCCCACAAAGCCCCAATCATACAACCCCCAACATACATCTCCTCCTCCTGCCCCCCACCTCCCCAGATAGAGTTCTGAGTCCCTAGGTCCCAAAAGGCAAAGACAGAGGCAGGAAAGGAAGATGAGGTAGGGAGGGACACCTGTGTGCAGGACGCCAGGTGAGTGGCGGACACAGCCCGGGGCTGTAGGCTGATGGTTGGGGAAGGCCGGGGGAGGTCTCCTGACCTCCGGCGGCGCCGTCCCCTCAAGGGGATCAGGTCCAGGTTCCCTGTGCACTGCATGTTCATGACCTGCAATCAGACCGGGTGTTAAGCCGGTCACGGCTCCTTTAACCCCCGGGCTCCCGAAAGCCCCAGTGCCCAGTGGGTAGAGCTAGCTCTAGGGCTAGAGAGGATGATTGCTAGGGCACAGCTGCTATGAAGGTCACAGATTCTGTATTCTAAAAGAGTCCAAAAATATGAGATGACAAGAGGAGAAGAAGGGATGGGGGGAAGGGTTATAGTTAATAAGGATGAGACTGCCAATGCCGATATTTATAGAACAAAGAGAGGAAATATTAATATTAAAAGGCTGTGTGACCAGGAGTAGAGAGAAGATTTTCTTGCAAAGCTGAGGAGCATACCTTGGGCAACCATTATCCTGGATGAGCAACGGTATAAGCAACACTAGGAACTGAAAAGGAAGGAATGTGATTATGACAGGAAGCTTCCTGTAGGCCTGAAAGAAAGAAGGCAGTCTCATCAAGTCTGAGAGATGACACACACAGAGCTCTGCTTCGCCTATGTCTCTTGACTGCTTAAACCAGAAGAAAAAAGGTCAAGCACGACAGTGCCAGAGAGACTGGCAGACCACGTGAATGGCAAAGACACTTAGATGTGGAGGAGCAGTTTATTGATGGAAGATTATATGTTATTCTGTCCATTTGATCTATTCACATGAGTCTGTAGGGTACTAGTGTACTGTGGATATTAAGTTAACTTACACCTCAAAGAGAAAATGATGCATACCCATCTAAAGAAACTCTAAGTATTCACAACTTCAAATCCACCTTAAAAAAATCAGGAAGAAAAGGATGAGTCCAGAACAGAAACTACAATTAGTCTTCTCAGCTTTCTCCAAAATCTGAACTGTAAACATCAGCTGAACCTATGTAAGCTAGTTACAGATTCTTCTTAAAATAGAAAGATGAATTCCCTTAAGACAGAGAGCTGGCACAGAGCCAGGTGAACAGATATGTCTTTCAAAGCAAGACCCAAATCAGACAGTCAGAGTCTCTGAGACAGAGATAAATCATGGGGTCAAAAAGAATGTCATTGGGCCAAAAAGGGAAAGAATCTTTCCAGGAAAAAAGACCAAAATAAACACCCTAGGACACTTACCTGGACACAATGTGAGATTTACAACAGTTCCTTCCTCTAGGCTAAAGAACTAGAACCAGGACTAGAGACAAACTCCAAGAACAGCAGAACACAGGCCCAGGCTGATAAACCTCCTCATCAGAACAAAGGGAAGACAGGTCGACCTCCAGACTGGATTCCCTTTCTGGGATGACAGTAGTATAGGTAACCTTAGAAGGGTTAAGTTAAAGTGCCATTGCTCCTGTCTGAGCTATAATTTTTACCCAAGGCAACAAAGAGATAGATAAGGCCTGGCCTTTAATATCAATTGTTATTATAGTTACTGTTTACTGAGCATCTATATGGCAGATATGACTTTTATTTTATAGACGAAAAAAACTAAGGCTTGTAGAAGTTGCCTGTCCAAGGTCACACAGATTCTAAGTATCAGCCTGGGATTTTAGCCCAGAGTTCATGCTGTTTCTACTATATTTCCTTTTCAAGAAGTGCCTTTTCTTTTTTTTTTTTTTAAGTTTTATTTATTTTTTTTCCCCCAAAGCCCCAGTAGATAGTTGTATGTCATAGCTGTATATCCTTCCAGTTGCTGTATGTGGGACGTGGCCTCAGCATGGCGGGAGAAGTGGTGCGTCCGTGTGCGCCCGGGATCCGAACCCGGGCCGCCAGGAGCGGAGCGCGTGCACCCAACCGCCAAGCCACGGGAGCTGGCCCAAGAAGTGCCTTTTCAAATTCCTCCAGAGGCTTCCTCCTCAATCTCACCTCTTAAAATCCTTATCTCTCAGGTACCTCTCACTGGCATCTCTTTAATCTCTGAAGCAGCAAAGAGCTTAAAGGAGCTTTACTGGGAGACCAGCTATGAAAGAGAGATTAAGTAAAACATATCCATCAGGGGCAGGAGGACTCTGCTTAAGGTCCCAAGAATCCCCCCAAAGGGATTCAGAGGATTCCTGGATATTGTCCTATGAGCACTTCCACCACTTCTTTCTCCCAAGCCCTTCTCATTACCTCCATGGAGCCGGCTTTTCGGTTACGAATGAGGGGTGATCTCCTTGGAAGGCCAGGGCCTTCAGAGGGCTGGGGTGAAGTCTGCAATGCCCGGTCTGGCTCATCTGATGCCTTCCCCGGGCACAGGTTCTCCAAGCTTCCTTGGTCTGTTTTCATCTCCTCATTCTATCCAATAATAGGCACAGATCGGAGAGGTGTTAATGGCCTCCAGCCTCCTAGTCCCAGACTCCCCAACCCTTTTACCTCCCTGTACTGTTTCCAAGTTTCCCGCGACTTGGTTCCTAAATCCTCCAGTCCCAAATCCCAGCACTCTGACCCACCTCAGAAGAGGCTGGACGGAATCCATAGCCAGTGGGGGCACTGCCTTCTTCCTCAACACCTTTCACTCCAGGGCTGAAGTGCAGCTCCACATGGAACCGCTCCTCTGATAAGGGATCCTATAGGGCATCATCAGACGAAGGGGCAGTTGGAGAAGTTGTATTTGGTGGGGGAAGACCACGCAGGGACAACAGAGAGGAACTCAAGAGGATACATCCTCCCAGGGCTGAGGTTTCAGTGTCTTACCTCACTTCTGGGGCTGATCTATTATAGCTTCCCTTTAACTATAGTCTAGTGTTACAGAATCCTCATTCCCCCACCTCATCTGTTTGAGACTCACCACTCCACATGACTTTCCAACTTCCAGTTCTACAACCCTCTCCATCCATCTCCCACAATAATTCAGCTTTGCTACAGTGTATACAGCAGCACATTTAAAGAAATCTTTGTGGAGCCAGACGAAGAAAGTATATGTGCAACAATGTTTGACAGAAAAAGACTCATTATAACATCATCCCAAATTCCATATGCTCCCTAATGCCAGAGCTGTGTTCTATGGTATCTCTCTGGCTCAACACCATTCCAAAACACTTTTTCTCTTCCAGAAGGAACCTCACGGATGCTCTGTGTCATGCTGTGCCTAGATGCCACACCTAGCTGGATTCTACAAATTCTAAGGATAAAAAAGTTTTTTCCTAAAAGGGGATGAAGGAGAAAAAAAGGGCCCTCTCCTCATGCTACCCTGTTAGCTCCTCACCTGTGTGTTGTCCTCATAAAGCATGATGACAATCTGGGTCATGTAGTTAAGCTCTGAGATGGCACTAAGATAAGCCAAAGCTCGCTGCCATTGTGCATCCTGGGTCTCCTATCAAACACAATAAGTGGTAAGCTGATGCCCAGGGACGAGGAACTCAGGGAATGAGCAGGAAGACAAGGAGAATCAAGAAAACTTGCAGTAAAAAAGAAGCATGAGGAGGAAAGTGAAAGAATGCTGGGAAAAGACGTTCATAGGCTGAAGGAAGAAGAAGGATCCTTACATCAAGAAGTCCCCCATAACGGAATACACTGAGTAGGGAGTGGACGTGGCTTTCACTGGTGAAATAGAGACGTGTTCGAACATGGCGGCCTGGGGAGAGCACTCCTCGGGAGTACCTGAGATAAGAGCTAAATTAATCACACTGTCAGATAATCCTCTTCCCACCCATCCACAAACTCCCTCCTCCCTCCTCAAAGACTTCTCTTCTCTTTTCTATCCCAGGATCACTTCTATTCTTGGTTCCCCAACCTATCCCAGCCTTGATTCCCCCAAGGACTCCCTGACATGCCCCTCCCTCCATCCAGCACCCCTCCCAGCCCTCCCTCACAGGGGATGCAGCTTGTTGACAGACTCATCCTCGTGGGTTCTCTGCAGGTCAAGTAGTATCTTCCGCAACAGTGGAAGACAAAAGCCCACGGCAATTTCCAGTTTCTCCTCCCGACTGATCCCGTACTCCTGGGGGCCATAGGCCAGGAATAAGTACCTCAGTGAGTCTTGTTTTCCTCTCGCCTCATACACCCAGGCTCAAGATCATGCTTGTCTTCACCTCAGATCTAGGACTTCTTTCATATCCACCACACGCCCCCTCTCCATGTTTCTCCTCAGTTAGCCTTTTGTACTTACTCAGAGCCAGAATGGACCTTGAGAACTGTAGCAACTCAACTAATTCCTTCTCTAAGTTTCCTTCCCCTGGGTCCCACACCACCCCTCCTTTCTGCCTTTTCCCTCCTTCTTTCCCTACTGCCCCTATCCCCAGGCTAGATCCCTTATATGAGACACACCTGGGGAATGACCACATCAGCCAATGCCTTAGAGAGACGTAGCAACTCTGCTGTGCCTTGCAGTCCCAGACTCCCATTGTGCTGCACATCATACTTGACACAGTCATAGATGTCAGGGATCTTACTGATATCATAGCGCCCACTCTTCTGTCGGAAGTCATGCTCTAGCTTGCTCCAACGCTGTAGCATTAGCTCTAGTGTCTCACTGTGGTAGAGTTGCAGGTCTGGAAGGAAGATAGATAGAGAGAGCCATAGATTTTTACCTCTAACAAAAGACCCTAACAAATCTGAAGTAGAAACAGAGAGACAAGGATGCCTTGTCTCAGACATTTAGGAGAGGACACAGGATTGCCTGAGGAGCCCATCTATACCTGAAACCTTGAAGGAAAGATAGTATTCATACCCACCTACAGACTTGGGGTCCTGCATCCGTTCTCGGATCTGGTGAGTGAGGTTTTCAATCAGGGCAAATACCTGATCACAGACCTTCACAGGATTCTGAATGATAGCCATGGAGTTGAGTAGGGAAGTACTTCCAGTGGGAGCCAGCTGTGGGGAACAGAGAGATGAAAAGTAAGATAGGCTCAGTGCCAATTTTCCAGATTCCTATGAGCTTATTACAGAGACTGCCTGCAAATAAGATCTGTTTGTCGGCTCACTCCAATGAGCATTCTTAGGCTACTGGGCATACTAGCAGTTGTAGGGCCTTCAGATGAGAGGACTGCTTAGCACACAGTCATCCAAGAGGGGCTGATAAAAAGTCTTGGAGTCCAGAGAAAACAACACAGACCTAGGTCCTCTTCTTGGGGGTTCGAAAATACACATGGAAAATGCTGGGGAATAAAGATTAAACCAAAATCCCTCAAAATCCCCACAGAATGTTCTCATGAGTGGGTAACAGAGATAACATTATCTTATTCCTCTAAACAAGATGCTAGCTCGAATCTAGAGTAGAGGCGCTACCTCAAAACTAGGTTCCAACTCAAGCTTTTAGGACAGTCACAGTCAATGAAGAATGGGGAAGGGGAAAGGGGACTGTGGGTGGAATGCACACATTCTTCCAAGATTCTCCCAAGTTCCATTCCTGATAGCAAAAAGAAGCAAGGGAGAAAGGAAAGGTGACTTAGCTTTTTTTGGATTTGACATTGAACAATGGATTAGAAAATAAGGGAGCAAGGTCCTGCCTTATTAAGGCCTGCACAGAGAAGAACAAAGAAAATGCCATTCTCTAGGCAATGTGCTCCGCTACTTAGCTCATTTAAGAACCTATCAGAAATGGTTACACAACAGTGTGAATGTACCTAATGCCACTGAACTGTATACTTAAAAATGGTTAAAGTGGTACCACTATTTTAAAAAAATAAATATTTTTTTAAAAAAAGAACCAATCAGAAATGAGGAGCTATCATTGGTATGATGGTAGAAAATCATTGTCTAGCATAAGCTCCCCAGTCAATCATGGGCTGGATACACAGGGAAAAGGATGACACTGGGTAATGGCATCCACTGTGATTAACCCTCTGAGGCAGTGTACCATAGTGGCTAACAGCCTGGGCTCTCGATTTAGACTCCTTGGGTTCATACTAGCTGGGCGACCTTGGAAAGGCTGCTTAAATTCTTCTGAGCCTAGGTTTTCTCATCTGTAAAATGGAGAAAAAGTAGTACAGGTCCACAGTTCTTATGGTGGATTAAAGATGGTCATTAATTCTTTGTTACCTTCTCCTTCCCTTGAATCTGGGCTGGCCCTGTGACTGCTTAACCAATAAAAAAATAACAAAGTTATGTTGTGCTAATTCTGGTATTACACTTTAAAAAAGCTCGGAGGGCCGGCCCTGTGGCTTAGTGGTTAAGTGCGCGTGCTCCGCTACTGGCGGCCCGGGGTTCGGATCCCGGGCACGCCGACACACCGCTTCTCCGGCCATGTTGAGGCCGTGTCCCACATACAGCAACTAGAATGATGTGCAACTATGACACACAACTATCTACTGGGGCTTTGGGGAAAAAAAATAAAAAATTAAATAAATAAATAAAAAAGCTTGGAAGCTTCTGTTTTGGCGGAGTCCTAAGCTACCATTTAAAAAAACTGGCTACCATGAGAAACTACATGGAAAAAACACGTGGAGAGGAGAGGCTCTGAGACTACAGGGAAAACATGAACAGGGAGAGAGCCCAGCCATCCCAGCAACCCAGTCAAGTCTCCAGATGGTACCAGCCCCAACACCTGCACAACATCTGGACAATTTTAGGACAGACCTCAAGCAAGACCAGTTGAGCCTAGAACTGTAAGATAATAAAATGGTTGCTGTTTTAAGTTACTGAGTTTTGGGGTAGTTTTTTTACACAGCAATAGATAACTGAAACACTCTTTCATTTAAAATCCTTGGGACCAGCTGTGTTTTGGTATTGAGAGTTTTTCGGACTTTAGAAAGTTAATACAGTGTATATGTCACACGTTACATAATACCTCCAGCAGGGCCTAGGGCATAACCAAACACTCATATTTCTGCAGCAAAATGTATGACTATTTACACTAAAAGGGATAAACAGGGCTTAGAAATAGTCTTATCATGTCAGGTTTTGCTGCCAAATGAATCTTGGTACCAAACTTATAAAAATCTTTTTGATTTTTGAAATTTTGGATAAGAGATTATGGACACATACTTATCTCAAAGGGTAAGGCTTAAATGAGACAATGTATGGAAAGCATGTAAAACAGTGCCTGGCATGTAGTAAGTACCTTTCCTGATCACTATTATTTAGAATTTGGGATTGGGGGTATGTTGGGCACAAAGGTAGTGAGAGCTTGACCTGATCATAATCCTCAGGGCCAAAAGGTGCATCCTGCTGCAAAATATGGTGCAGCCGAGCCTTCACCCGGTGCTGGCAGCTGCTCAAGGAATCACCATTGCTGTCCAGGAGCCCATTCATGTTGGCACTCTTCACCATTTGTACCAAAATGGGTGTCAGCTCCCCTTCTAGAGCCAGAAGGCCCTGGAAGGGAAGCACAAAGTCTATTAGTTTTCCTTCCTGTCTAGTCCCCATAGGCCTAGATGATCCCAGAGATCAAATGAGAGCTGGCTTGGAGAGCTGGGGTAAGGTCAAGGGGCTTACCCCCACTAATTATTCTCAGCTCATTCTCAGTAGTATAGAATGGGGTCAGACACAAGCAGAAACTTCTCTGAGTCAGCATACAAAGACCCTGAAATTTTCCAACTACTTCTCCAAACTCTTTGCTTCTCTACATAATGGATGCTGGGACTGTGGGAGAACTGTATTGTGCACCTTGGCAAAGGCAGCAGCAGTCATCTGGACTCGGCCCTCATCAGAGGCATAGATCTTGAGATCATGGCGGAAAGTGCTATGGAGACGAAGCAGCCCACAACCGGGGAAGCCAGCATAGTCACCTGGGGGCAAAGGGGAGGACCAGGAATGGACGCTACAAATACCCACATGGAAGAAAGAATGCTCATCCCCCCCTTAACTTCTCCATTACCTCTGTCCCTTTTTTCCCCCAACTTATTCTCTAATCATCTTATCCCAGCCCTGCTAGGTATTTACTCCCTAAAACACTCACCCTGTCCTCCAGGGTACATGCAGCGAAAAGCTCGCCCTAGCTCCTCAGCCTGAACACGGCCAGCAGGAGTCAGTTCTCCACCCCACTTCAGTACCAGCAATAGAGATGGGGCCAGAGCCTCCCTCTGTGGATCTGTGGGAATAAGGGGCAGTGAACAGGTCTAGATCTAAGGAAAATAGCGGGGACATCTAAATGTTAGGTCTTCTGAGGAGCCCAAAAAGGTAATTTGGGATAGAGGTCATCTAAGGGTTCAAGAATAAGAGATCTGAATGGTAATGGGAAGGGGGTAGTATATTTTACCTTGCCCCTCATTAGAAGTTTTTACTCCATGAGGGTAGTAAGTCAACTGTACCTTCCGGTTGATGCCTGAGAAGTGACCATACCTGCAGGATAAACTCACAGTTTACTTTCTTCCCCAGCACCCAATTCTCACTGTTATTGGCTCCCGTTTCCTATCCCCTTTCTCACATCTCCAGCACAGACTTCAGCTGCTCTAGTTTCCTAGTCTTCTCCTCGATCTCACCACCTGGTTCTTTCTCCAGTTCACCCAATAGCAGCCTTGTGATGTCCAGCACCTCCTGGAGGAAATAATAGGGTACTCATGCAGGAGGCCAAGTCTTGGCCAGTTACCTTGTCATCCTGGTCTCTCATCGAGGCCCCCAAGCCCATACCCTCTATCTTTCCCATAGCACTGCTCTTCCCAGCCAGATTCACCACCTTACCTGTAGCTGCTCGGGCCGCTTTAGTTTTAATTTCCCTGTCTTGTAGCCACCATGTTTTTCAAATAGACTAAAAAACCTGAAGAAATAAGGAGAACCTTCAGTATGAAGCGAGACAGTCAAAGCCTCTGGGAGCTTCTGCCTCCCATCTCCCTCACAAAAACCTATTTGTCTAAATTAGGACACTCTTCCTACCTTGAGTGTGTCACTTCCATCTTCATCTTCTGCTTAGGGGTACGATCCCCATGACGGATAATTGCAATGACACAACGAAGTTCCATCCTAAGATAGGGAATGTTGTTAGATCCTCTCCCCCAACCTTCCCCAAACCCCTCCCATCACTTCATCCTTCTCAACATGTTAAAAAACAGAAGAAAAACTATCCAAGATTAGGAATATAGATAGGGTTAAGGAAACTGTCTAGAAGAGACCCAGGCTCCACTACTCAGATGACACAGGGTCAGGAAGTAACCACTGGCCTGGCTTAGGTGCCTTAAGTAGGTTACTCCAGATTTTTTACTTTTGCTCACATAGTGCCAGATGTGGTAGGGACAATGGGAATGTCCTCAGCCTCTGTGGGGATAGACCATGGGATCTGGAACTGTGGGGCAAGCTCCCGCATTATGGTGTTCCTGGAGGGAGAAACGTGAAGAAGCCATGTGAAAATGAATGAACCAGAACTACACATATGAACAAAGCTCACAAAAACTAGCAAGTTGTAGAAGAATACATTAATGTAAAGTCTAAAAACATGCAAAAGAAAACCCCATATATGTAGTAAAAACATTAATAAATGCATGGGAATGAAAAACACCAAATGAAGGATTATGGTTACCTCCCGGTGGGAGGGAAGGGGATATAACTAGTGAGGGGTATGTAAGGACTTAACTATATTCTTAACATTTTATTTCTTAAGCTCAATGGTGAATACATGGATATTCACCATATATATCATTCCTTATACATTTTTGAATGCTTTAAATATTACATGATTAATTTTTTTAAGTCAAGTTGTATTGACAAACAGTATTACAGTATGATCACATTTAGTACAATGTAGTTTATTTTTTTTTTTTAAAGATTTTATTTATTTTTATTTTTTCCCCCCAAAGCCCCAGTGGATAGTTGTATGTCGTAGCTGCACATCCTTCTAGTTGCTGTATGTGGGACTCGGCCTCAGGATGAACGGAGAAGTGGTGCCTCGATGCGCACCCGGGATCCGAACCCGGGCCACCAGCATCACAGTGCGCGCACTTAACCACCAAGCCACAGGGCCGGCCCGAATGTAGTTTATTTATACACGGCAGAAAAAGACATACTGTTATGTCTAAAACTGTTAGCAGTAATTACCTCTGGGGCGTGCAGTGTTGGGAAGGCAAGAGGGCTGAGGAGCCCTTTCTCTATTTTGCTTTTTCACTTTTAAATAATTTTTATAATATTTAAAATAAAGTAAAAGTTTTCTAACTCTCTTCTCTAAGCCCATTCTCACCAGACCAGACCACTGTGTCCCTTACCCCAGAATCTTGGCACAGTCATCGTAGTATTTCATTGAATTCTTAACAAAACTGAAGCCATTGACATCACACACAAAGGAGTGACCATTGGCACGAAGAAGGTCAAAACCACAAACTGTTTGCTGCAGGAGAAAGAGGAAAGATGAGAAAAAGAGAGCTACTCCTTCTTCCCAGACCCCTGCTCCTGTCTCTCTCCCTCATTCCACAGCACCCTCCCTGCCATGGGCCTTCCTCTCCACCTTAAAAGCTACGCAGACTTTCCTGGCCACCAGCTTTTCCATGGCAGTCAGCATGACTGGATATCGAATCTCTTTGCCTTCACTGTCTCGTTCCACCTTCCCATCCAAAGCTGGAGATTTTCTGGCTTCAGCATGGGCATAGTCTGGCCCCACTGTATACACCTGCAGGTACATAGCATCACTGAGTATGCCCACAGCTCACCCTGCATATAAGAAGACAATATGAGCAAAAAGTCTATATACTAGTTTCAAAGTAAAAATACAAAAACAAAAAAACCCTGAGTATCAAGATCAAGGAGACTGACATTTTTCTTACTGAGCCCTACCGAAGTATCATCATGAAGCTTTCTCCTTGGGACTCCAGCACTATTGTCTAGTCCTTACTAAGAAATAACTTACCAACATTATACCATTTTCCATGTCACCCCTGTCCTTCCTCTGATAGTGACAATGTAAATGTCTACTTCCCCCACTCGTTATCTTCACCTGAATATGAAAGCCAATCATATCCACACTTTATTTTCTATGACCCCCTCCATAAACTTCCACTTGCTTCCCAAGCACCCCATCCCACCCAGACATTTATAACCTCTTAAATCCCTGTATCCACCATAACCTTGACATCTGTGCCGTCTGTTGGCATAAACTCCTCATAGATGTATGACCCTGTTTTTCGGACACTGCTCTCAGGAGAGTAAACGCTGCTTCGGCTGCCAATCTTTAGAAGAAAAAAGAAGAAAAAAAAATGTTGCCTTTACTTTGTCCCCAGATCCTCCAGCTTCCCTCCCCACAACCTCATTCTTGTCCTTTTACCTCTCTGACTCCCCAAATGCTCAAATGTCCCCCACACCTTACGGAAGAGGCGCTGGCTTCCTCCTCCAGCTGAGCTGGGGTAGTAGATGTAAACATTGTGGTCCTCTGCACTCACTGGCTTCTCCACAAAGGGCTTGGGAAAGACAGCTCCATTTACCTCTACCTGGTCTTCACCTTCTATCAGGTTGCACTCTGAAAGGTAGATGTGTGGTCATTCCTAGGTCCTAGGGTTGTAGAATACTTCCAACTCCCATTTCTCCAAGTTTTAATCTCCATAACCTTCAAATTCTATGACTATATCTTAGTAATAGATATGGTAACATCTATATGGTATATAGATATAATAATATCTATCTAAGAGGTCCAAGGCTCTGTCCAAAGACCCAAGGCTCTAACTCGACCCATAATCCAATAACCAAAGCCTCACTTAGATAGGTGGTACACAGGAGATATCTAGAGGGTGGAGAACTGGGCTGTCATAGAAAGCAAGGCAGGGCAGGACTGGACAAGGCCAGGTACTCACCCTCAGGCCGGGCAGGGTCACGATTTAGCACAGCATATCGAGGCAGATCAATACCCTCCTCCTGCAGGATCCGGTACACCTCCCTCCTGTCACCCCAAATAAATTAGCTGGGAGAGGTGGGGGATGGTGACTAAGGGGAGAAACTAGGGATTTCATTTGCTCAGGAATTGGGACATACCAGGGTACAGAACTTAAGAGGGTATGGTACAAAAATTAAGCATGATTGACTCTGCACCTCCCAGAGCAGGCAAGATCTCAGGGCCACCCATCCCAACCAGTCAACAGAAAGCTATACCTATCCTGGATGTAATACTGCATAGCCAGGTCATTGATAAGAAAGGGGTTTCGAAGCTTGGAGTAAGCAACAGCTTTGTCCAGAGGAAAGCCTGGGATGGAGAAAGGAAATAGAGACACCAAAGAAAGAAAGCAAAAGAGACAGAGTGAGAAAACAGTAAGAAAAATAGAGAGACATATTAAAGCTATTAGCTGCCACTGAGCTCCTCTACTCATCTAACCCATCATTTATCCTTCTGCCCAACTTCCCAAGCCTAGAATATTCATCAGGAAAAAGAAAGAAATTATTTTGAGTCCTTCCAGAGACCCAATTCTGTCAGAGACCCTAAGAGCCTTAGAGCTGTCCTGAGGTTTGAACATGGGCTTTAAACTACCCCCAGCAACCCATCCAAGATGTAGGGAAAGCAAACCCCTTCACACTATTCTCTAGTATGTCAGGAAGAGCTGATGGCCTCTTTACTACTTGACAGTAAGAACCTCATTTCCTACTCCAGCTTTTCCAACACCATTCCTTCCTATTTTCCTTCACAGATCCCAACCTTTGGAGTGGAAAGAGATGAGACAGTGGCAGGATGGCCAGTTTTCCACAGGTTCATTGAGGATCACATCTTCTCCCAGGATGATAACAGTCAGGTAGTCAAATCTGCAGAGTCGCTCTAGGATTTGGGTCATTGGCTTGGACTTGGATTTCTTGGTCATGGCACAGATGCCAACAATGATCTGAGGTTCAGGAGGCTACAGAGATGAAGTGCTGTCAGGAACTCAGGAACTTCCCACCTAGACCATCGCTATCAGAGAACACTGTCTCATCTCCTTAGGGCACAGAGTTTTTTGCCAGGACTTTGGATGTGTGGGATAAAGGCTGTCTCTTAACCTAGGTCTAGGTTGGGCTGCCTGTAGGGATTCCTACTACCTACAGAATAGGAGCCTTTCCACGGGAAATACGTGCTCAGGCAGAAGAGCCAGAGAACCAAAAACCATGAGACAATACAAGGAGGGCATGAGGGCAGGGCCTTCAAAGAGAGGGAATCTAACCACTCTCCACTGCCCTTGCCCTTAATCAGGATAGGGCCTGTTTATGACAGGGAGTCTATGCATTTGGAAAGAACAGAGAGATGTCTCCATCAAATGGAATCTCAACTCTATGACAGGGTCCCAACACCAAGTGACATCATTTTCCCTAGTCTTACCACTTCATCCTCCTCATCCTCAAGGAGCTCACCATCACTCTCTTCTGTCTTCATGCCTATTCCACGGGTGCCCAGCCCCTCATCTCCAGCTCCAAGGAAGAAGTGGGCTGTGGCACTCTCGCCCTCACTGGCCGGCAATGACCACATCCCCGCCGGAGCACCCACTCATCCCGTTCTGCAGTGGAGGGTATTCCATTAGCTCAGAATCCAAGCCCCATGGCAGTGGGTGGGGATGGTGAATGGGAATGAGAAATAAGAGGAAACTACAAGGGGACTAGGGGAAACAGGAAACAAAGCTATGGTAAGAAAGATCAACAAGAAAGGAGGCATGTGGGCTATGACTTGAAATGACTAAAGGTCCATAAGAGAAAAGCAAGATCTCCCTTTTCCTCTGTGCTCACCCCACCCCCAACCATGAGACTGGTAAGAGGATCAGTAGATTAACCCTTACAGTGCTGGCATGTCCCTGATTCTGCCAGCAGGAAACACCGTTAACTCCAGCAGCAAATGGGAAAGGCAGTTCCTCATTGAAGGCTACTGTTGATTCCTACCAGAAGAGAAGGTTAGAGTGACATTTCACACTTCGGATTCATTCCACAATGTTCCTAACCCTTCTCCGCCTCCCCACAGAAGTGTTGAACTCAGGGATTTAATTCAAGGGCAGAGGAATGAGAGAGCTCAGCTGCTTTTGCCCTTCACCCCCATCTTCATTCCTACCAAAGATTAACTCAAAAGACATTTATTGAGGGCACCTTATGTTCTAAGCATTATATCAGAATATTAAAATCCCCTATGCTCCCCCCATCCCCTTCACCTGCTCCACCTTAAAAGACAGCTGCCCTAGTCCAGAAAATCTGTTCAAGGAAAAAGGTCTAATGCTGGTTGGGAAGTTGAGGATACAGAAATCCATGCAACATCCTCCAACCCGCTCTCAAACTGAAATTTAAATATTCTCTTTACCATCTCCTGGTACTACAGACCCAAGGCTGGTCTAGTCCAAGGTCCCTTACACCAGAAGCTACAGTGGAAAAAAATCCTGTCTAGAGCAACAATCAGTGAGGCTATTGTAAGACTTAAACTTGAATCAGGACAACCTGGCAGTTCCACTTCTGCATATACACACCTAGAGTAGTGGTTCTTAACCAGTTGTGATTATGCTGTGCAGGGGATATGTGGCAGGAGACATTTTTGGTTGTCACAACTGGGGAGGCGTTATGGCATTTAGTGAGTAGAGACTAGGGATACTGCTAAACATTCTAAAATACATAGGATATTCCCCTACAACAAAAAATTATGCAGTCCAAAATGTTAGTAGTGCTGAGGTTGAGAAATCCTGCTGTAGAGAAACTCTCCCACATAAGAAGACATGTGCAAGGATGTTCATAACTTCCCTCTTGGTAATGGAAAAAACTGAAAACAACTCAGATATCACAAGTAGAAGAATGGACAAATACAATGTATTTAATGTATATAATGTATATAAATGATAGACCACTAGAAATTTAAATAACGAATCAAGGCTATATGTAACAACATGGACAGCTTCCAAATGCAAACTGAGGAAATACACATGCAGTACAATTCTGTTTGTATAAATAAAATATATTACATATGTTTATGACTTATATACATAATTAGTAGAAGTATAAAAAGGTAGACTAGAAAGAAAGACATCAAATTCATGATAGTGGTTACCTCTGAGGAGGGGGGAGAACAGAAATGAGAAGGATTCGAATGGAACTTCACAATCTTAGCTAAATGTTTATTTCAATTTTTTAAAAATCTGAAGCAAATACACAAAATGTTAACATTTGTTAATATTAAAATGTGGGGATGTGGGTATCTGTTATTTTTTTCCAAAAATAGAGTCACACATCAGCAATTTTCCGTGTTCTCCAAAAGTTCTCAGAAATACTGACCAATGACTCTAATGAAAGCCACAAAGTCCTTAAGTAAATGGATTAATACAGACTTTTTAAATAGACTTCAATAATTACTTTCTGTATTTTTATTTTAAACCTTTCCATTATAAGTGGGATTTGCAGCTTTGATTAGAAAGTTATAGCTAACCTTTATATAGACTTCAACTTTCCAGTCTTCACCATCTGCTTGTCTCCATTGCTCAACCACTATAGGGGTATAATATTCTCCTTAGACTTAAAATCTACAGTCGTGCACTGCAGGTCTTATACACAGACTCCCCCTCCTGATTAATAGGCTATTTCTTTGAACTCCTTTTTAGTGACCTGACTCCATTTCCATGACTTGTGGCATTCCTAAGGTCCCTGTATAATTTAAGCAAGTAGAATTTTGTTGTATTCTTTTTTTTTTTTTAAAGATTTTATTTATTCAGTTTTTTCCCCCCAAAGCCCCAGTATATAGTTGTATGTCATAGGTTCACATCCTTCTAGTTGCTGTACGTGGGACTCGGCCTCGCGTTGGACGGAGAAGTGGTGCCTCGGGGCGCTCCCGGGATCCGAACCCGGGCCGCCAGCATCAGAGTGCGCGCACTTAACCGCTAAGCCACGGAGCCGGCCCTTGTTGTATTCTTTATCCTTTCTCTGAAGCAGGAGCTTTCGCTCATGTCTATGATTCCTAACCCTTCACCCTTTCTTCCACTAAGTCCTTCTTGGTTTTCTACTGAATGTAGACAGTCACGTTTTTGAAATTCTATTACAATTCTCTAACAGGAGCTGGTAATAGAATGGGGAAGGAGAGTCTGTTCACAAATATGCAGCTGAAGAGAGATAAAAGGCCTAAATTCACAGTTAACAAAGCAAAAATAGAAGCCTGACAGAAATAGCTATGTAATAACCAAGGATTTATTTAGATGTACCTCTGGGAGAAGCTGGGGTTTAATGTGATGTTCTAAGAGCCACTCCCCTGTTTTCTGTGCTCTTCTCAGCCCCTCTTTCCCCCAATACTTGTTGCGAAAGAAAAGAAAACTTCAGACTCTACACCAGGCTAAAGGGCAGTCTTACTCTGGCTTGAATCAATGTGGAAGGAAGGAAGGAAGGAAAAACGGAAGGAAGGAAGGAAGGGACCGGAGGGAGGGAGGGAGGAGATAGGTAGGTAAGGTAAGAGGGAGGGGCAGGTGGGCAATCTTCTCAGGAACACCTATGCTAAGTCAGATCTGGAGAAGGAATAGAAAGGAGGGTTAACTGTCTCACTTCTTTATCCCTTAGAATTTAGGGTTGCTTGCAGTAGTCCTCTAATTTCTTTAATCTCCATGCACTGGATGGAGGGCTCCATCAGTGGTGAAAGGGAAACATCAATACAGAGTCCAGGCAGGAATATTACCAACACAGTAAAACTCCCTAGGCCACCAACACTATTGCCTTCCCACCTTCAACACTGGACCCCTTAGTTTCTTCTCAATACAATTTTTCATCCTTCACACATACCCTTATTCTGACACTGATGAACTGTGCTGATACCCTTGTTCTCAGTATCAACTCACTCACGCTGCCTTCTTCGTCCAACTTGCTAAAATGACTCTTCATGCATGCCCCTAACCAGTCCCAACACTGACTGCCCCCCTCCCCATCACTGATTAACTAATTCAATTAATAATCCAACTAATCTCACTCACTGATTCCACAGCAATAAATAGTCCTTCAAACCCTCAGATGAGTCACCACACTTGGTAACATACTTATAACGAAACCTCAAGGATCCCCCACAAAGACTGCCTGAGATCCCACCTTTCCTCACACTACCCTCTCTCCAGGCTCACCTTCTCTCTCCTCTCTGCAACAACCCCTTCCTCAAGTTGATCTCCACGCTGACTCCACTCCCACCCCTCCTCACACAGACCTCCCCATCCTGACCCTCTCCGCTGCTGACTCGGCTGCTCACGTAGTACCCCTTTTCCTCAGCAGACCCTCACACGCCCATCTTCTCTCTCGCAGAACCCCTCCTGTCCTCTCCTCACACAGCTCCCAGTCACGAATATCGCTCTCCCATCCCGACTCCACTACCTTTGCCCGCTCCCGCCTTCCCCGCCTCACTCTCCCTGCGCTGACATTGAGGCCTCTCCGCCGGGTCTCTTTCTGAAGCTGCCCCTAGCCGGTACTAACCACTGCCCTCAGCACCAACCGAGCCCACTCCACCCAGCCCACCCCCTCAGATACCGCCCCCAGCCCCCAGCCACTCCTCCACGGCCCCCGGCCCTCACTCACCCGCCTCCCTGCGTTCGCGCAGCCGAACCTGCCGGCAGCGACACCTGACAGCGGCCCAATCAAAGCGCGACTTCTCTGCGGCGCCACCAATCAGCGGAGGGCGCGCACCGGCAACAGAGTCAGGCTGCGTTGGCCGGCGCTTCTGCGCGGAGGAGAGTGGCCCCTAGTGGCTGTGGGGAGGAAGTGCAACCTGATGCTCCCCTTCCTCTGATTTCTAACTGCGTCGCCACAGTCCAGATGCGTGCTCTGGACAGGGGCTATCCAGTAAGATGAAGAAGGGGGGGAAAGCGAGATGCAGAGGGAGAAGTAGAGTTTGTGCCATTGCACCTCCGTGAGGACAAAACCCAGTCTTCTGTTTGTTTTGTAAAATACAGCCGGGTATGATATCCTTAGAGATCCAGTAGGTTCTCTAAGGTAGGTTGAAAATGATAACAGATGTAGAGGAGTGAAAGGGAGATTGGAGACAAAAACAGAGACAAAGAGAAACAGATCAGAAAGTCAAGGGAAGAAACAGAGAGACTTATTTATGGAGGAGACAAGAAAATGGATGGACATGGGAGACTGAACAAGTTGAGTCCTATCTCCACACCCTGCTTGCTCTCTACTCTCCAGACTTGTTTGAATCCTTGCCTTGCCTTTAATAGCTGTACAGCCTTGTACAAGTCACTGAACTTCCCTCAGCCTCCGTTTTCTCAACTATAAGAGAGTGGGATTAAAAACCTAACTCATAGGGTACTGATTATGTGAAAGCATTTTGTATTTGTTTGTATTGTTGTTATCCTTGCATCCTCACTTACGTTTCCCTGGTCAACACAGTTCCAAGTTCCCTGTTTCTTCTCTGCAACCTTAGGGATCTTACCACTTTTTCAGTCAGGTGCTTCATTATACTGACCCCAAGGCCTCCCAAATGAGATAGAGATGATTCTAAGGACTGGCCTTAAGGGAAATAAATGCTTCCCTATTTCGTGCGCACGCTCATATCCCTTCCACCACTCCAACCCTTCAAACAAGTTATTAAACCATCCTCTAGGTAATTAACTTGTCTTCCCAACCCCCTGATAATGTAGACTCAGTCTCTAGTCATCCACTGAAACAATCCAATTCGATTCAATGAAATAATACATACAAGAGTTCCTTGTAATTTTAAAGTGCTTTATAAATATTAAATATAATTGATAAGTATTATTAAATAAATAAAATACTATATATATATCAATTACTTCCAATATGCTGTGGGATAACTTTTTAAATGAGTATTAATACATTATGTGCCTATCAGGGACTCACAGGGAATAAGAAAAATACACAGATACATACCTTTGCTCAGTGGAGCTATTATTCAAATTTGGGCAGCTACTTTGCAAACTTGAGTGGTTTCTCTACTTCTCTGGGCAAGTCTTGTTTTTCCTTCTGTAATTCTGTCTTCCTGCTTCCTCCCTCTTTCATCTTAGTAACCACTCTCTCAATCAAATAACCACCCTACTGCTCTGGAAGATTATCTCCCTCCTTTATCTGGGTAAATACACACCATTCCAAGTAATTATATTTGCTTACTCATAGCTACTCCTTAACCTAGATAATGAGCCCCCACAACACAGGTAACATTTTCTGTCTCTCCAAGAGTGAGCACACTCCAACTGCAGAACTCTGATATTCTCTGATAATTGCTCTCTTATCAGGAGAAGAAGGAGTTTAAGTGATGGACCCAGAAGAGAGGTGGATGGCTTCTAAGGATACCCACAAATGAGGAATGCAGGAAAAGGAAAACAAGGGAAGAGGACCAAGGTGCCTCCCTTCACACCTGTGCTCTCCTTACAAGGTTGAGGAAGGATTCCTGAGAGGAATGAAGGGAATGAGAGTATAGGGCTGGGGCGAGATCTCATCACTGTGGCCAGAGGAAGGGAATTTCTCTTTCTCAAATACTCTCTCTTGAGATTTCCAAGTATCTTACTGTCTGTGGGTACACCAAGATAGCTGAGGGAAGGGACTAATGCCACCATGCCTACCCCACCTTAACTGACCCTCCATAATGAAGCCCCATATCTCTATTTCAGCTCCAACATTCATTTTCCTTCCTTCCAGGACAAATGTCAAGCCACACCCAAGTCACACTTGGAGCTGTGGGAACAAAGTCCCTCTCAAATCAGAGGAGAGAGAGGAGGAGAGGGGACCAAGAGGAAGGCGGAGATTCCCTGGTGACTTTATGCCCTTGGACACCACTTCTCCTTACATTCTAGATTAAACAGCATTAGGGAGCCAAGGGAGGAAATACATGTGGTGGTTGCAAACCTGTGCCTGCCTGTTCCCTTCCTACACCCAGTGATCTCACCACACCCTTCATCTCACCTTACACTCCCCTCCAGCCGGAGAACTGGGAGCTACAGAGAGGGAAGAGACAGGAGAGGAGGAAGAGGAAACTAACAATTCCCTGCCCAACCCCAGCCCCACGCCCAGTGCAACCAACAGGTAGGCAAGCTTGCAGAGGCTACTCCGAGGGAGTCCTGTGTACAACAAACGGATCTGAGCCTGGAAAAGACACGCGAGGTAAAAGATCAAAGGTAAAGTAGGGGATGGGGAGGAGGGTGGAGGAGGGGAAAAAAGTGGAGGATCATGAGAAGTGGAAGCAGGACAAAGCAGGGTTTCAGACTTGGGGACAGGTCGGGGTGGGGAACACAGCACCGATGGATTATGAGTTAATATTTCCCTGATTCCTCTCAGAGACTCCTTCCTCAACCTTGTAAGGAGAGCACAGGTATGAAGGGACGTGCCTTGGTCCTCTTCCTGGTTCTAAGGAAAAGGTGACCTTGAGCCAGCGGTTGTCTTTCCCAATGTCTGCCTCTAACTCTGTGCTTTCTCGGTGTCTTCCTCTGGTATCTGTGTTTATTCCGTGGTTTCTCCGTGGCCGCCTCCCCTGGGAAGACTGGGGCAGGCCGAAAACAGAGAAGAGGTTGGGCAATGTCACCCTTTTACACCCACAGAGCGACGAATCGGGTTTCCGATTAAACCGAGAAGCTTGGGGGAAGGGTGTTCGGGTTTCGCTAGTCCCCTTGGGTGCTGTCCTCTACTTGGTGCTGAAATCTGGGCGCCTTAGCCCAGGTGGGCCCGCATCCCCGGCCTAGGCGTGTGAATGTCCGGTCCCCCTAATCTACCTGGCGGCTGCTGCCCACCTCTGCCCCCGCACACCTAGCGCGGCGGCAGGCGGGAAGGCGGGGCCTGCGTGAGCCCCACCCCTGGAGACTGCGGCTTGGTCCTCCCTCTCCTCCGCCCGCCCGCCGCTAGCTCATTGCGCCTCTCCTGCAGTCGTTGGTACCGGGTCCCACTTCCTCTCCAGCCTCCACTCCGGTCCCCATTTCGGCTCCGGCCTCGCACCCAGTTCGGGCCTTCAGTCTGCCTAGTTGCATCCTCCCTTTCCGTTCCTGCCTTGCTCCAGCTCCTGCTCTGGGATTCCGTAGCTGGAGCCTCAAGCCATGGCTGGTCCCTTCTCTCGTCTGCTGTCCGCTCGCCCGGGGCTCAGGCTCCTGGCTTTGGCTGGAGCTGGATCTCTAGCCGCTGGGTTTCTGCTCCGCCCGGAATCTGTACGAGCTGCCAGTGAACGACGGAGGTTGTATCCCCCAAGGTATCAGTGTGTGAGGCGCGGGGGACTTCGGGGGCCAGGCGGTGATGGGAACGAAGATGGGGATGGAGATGAGGACCTGGGCAACAGAGAAGGGCTATAACCACGAAGGCTCTGGAGTGAGGCGCTGTACAGTCTGGAGACCTCAGTGGGGTGGGGGTGGAAGCCAAAACCATAAGGGGAAAGCATTCCTGGGGACCTGTGACCCGCAGTCCCTTCCCCCAAGACCAGCTCTGGCCCTGTGAGTTCTGGCTGCACCCACTCTGTCCAAATCTCTAATTGAGAGACCAGGAACTATCTTTTTCGCTCTCCTCCATCTCCTTTTCCTGCTGTTCTCCCCCATTTCCTGAATTCACCTCCTTAGTCTTTCCCCTCCCCCATCCCTAATGTTGTGTTCATGGGAGGAAAGAACCGAACAGATCTGGGGGAATTGAGCCAGCCTGCCAGAGGAAGCTAGACCTGTTGGGAAAGAATAGACACTGAAAGTCCCTAATGAGATTACCAAGGTTTAGACTCCCTCTAAATCTCCCCTCCTCCCAAGGAGCAAAGCCAGACATGGCTAACTGGACAGCTCCAGCTGACTGCACTGGGTCTAGGCCCCCTGTGCCCTGCCTCCATGGTTACTGGGTACCCCCTCCCTAGCGCTGAGTACCCAGACCTCCGAAAGCACAACAACTGCATGGCCAGTCACCTGACCCCAGCAGTCTATGCCCGGCTCTGCGACAAGACCACACCCACTGGTTGGACGCTAGATCAGTGTATCCAGACTGGCGTGGACAACCCCGGCCACCCCTTCATCAAGACTGTGGGCATGGTAGCTGGAGATGAGGAGACCTATGAGGTAGGGGGCCCCCAGAGTTTCCCTGGTGATCCAATTCATCTTCCCAGTAATCCCAGCTCCTTCCTCCTAAAGACCCCTCACTTCCCCTTAAGACTGGACCATCATACTCACGTTTTCTGACCCAGTGAAATCAATCCACATATAAAGCCTGGGAAGGGATTCCCTCTCCTTAACCACTCTTTCCCTCTTAATTCCCCCTCAGGTGTTTGCTGAGCTGTTTGACCCTGTGATTCAAGAGCGACACAATGGATATGACCCCCGAACAATGAAACACACCACTGACCTGGATGCCAGCAAGGTGAGTTAAATATTCCACTTCTGGGGCCAGCCCCGTGGCTTAGCGGTTACCCCGTGGCTTAGCAGTTAAGCGCGCGCACTTCGCTACTGGCGGTCCGGGTTAGGATCCCGGGCGCGCACCGGTGCACCGCTTCTCTGGCCATGCTGAGGCTGCATCCCACATACAGCAACTAGAAGGATGTGCAACTATGACATACAACTATCTACTGGGGCTTTGGGGGAAAAAAAGGAGGAAGATTGGCAATAGATATTAGCTCAGAGCCGGTCTTCCTCAGCAAAAAGAGGAGGATTAGCATGGATGTTAGCTCAGGGCTGATCTTCCTCACAAGAAAAAAAAAATTCCACTTCTGATCTGCATTGCCTTATGTACAACACTCTGTTTCTCCAATTCCTTCACCTTATTTCCTGACTCACGGTCATTATACTGCTGAGCTTTTAGTCTTGGTGTGGGGAAAGAATGGTATCTTAAGGACCAGCAGATACGGAGAGGAGAGGGTAGATAAGAATGACCATACCCCAACGTGGGCAGTTTGGGGGAGGGCTCATAATGCCCCCTAAAATTGTACTGCTTGCCCAGTGGGCTTCTCCTTCCCATGCATGCAGTGAGGACCCCTCTAGTCCTTAAGGTCTCTCCTTCCCCAAGGCCCTCAGCTCCCACCCAGTGTGTTTTGGTGACTTACATTAATTTCTCTTATTCCCCAGATCCGTTCTGGCTACTTTGATGAGAGGTATGTATTGTCCTCGAGAGTCAGAACTGGCCGAAGTATCCGGGGACTCAGTCTACCTCCAGCGTGCACTCGGGCAGAGCGACGAGAGGTGGAACGTGTTGTGGTGGATGCACTGAGTGGCCTGAAGGGTGACCTGGCTGGGCGTTACTATCGGCTCAGTGAGATGACAGAGGCTGAGCAGCAGCAGCTTATTGATGTGAGGGGCCTTGACAGGGAGTTGGGTGAGGGGAGCAGCTGAAGAGAAGAGTCAGCTGGGAGGCTGGGCCAGATGAGATAGATGGGCTCTGAGAGGCCCAGGGGTTACTGTGAGGATTCTTAACCCAAATCCCTTTACTCTCTCCAGGACCACTTCCTATTTGATAAGCCTGTATCCCCACTGCTGACTGCAGCAGGAATGGCTCGAGACTGGCCAGATGCTCGTGGAATCTGGTATGAGACTTACCTTACCTCTTTTGTCCCCATGCCCCAATAAGTGTCTTTTTTTTTTTTTCTATCTCCCCCAATTCTTGCCCTGCCTCTTGATGCCTGTCCCTCCCTCTCCTGCCCTCAGGCACAACAATGAGAAGAGCTTCTTGATCTGGGTGAATGAGGAGGATCATACACGGGTCATCTCCATGGAGAAGGGTGGCAACATGAAGAAAGTGTTTGAAAGATTCTGCCGAGGCCTCAAAGAGGTTGGAGAAGAATGTATAAGGGAACTAGGTGGGAGGACATAAGGAAAAATCAAAAACTAGAATAAGTAGATTGACCATATAGTTTATCAACCAACCCAGGACACTTTTGATAGTGAAAGGGATCATGATCAGTCACTCCAGGACAATAGGTATAAATCAGGACTGTCCAGGGAAAACCAGGATATATGGTCACCCTAAGAATAGGAAGAGAGAGAGAATGTCAGGAATCTAAGGAAGCAAATAAAGCAGTTGCCAGATAATGCAAAGAAGGGATAACTGAGATGGTGGGTCAGTGCCTGGGGTGTGGGTGTGGGATGGTAAAGTGTGCAGATAAGGAAAAGTATGAGCCTGGATCCATGTAGGGAGTGAGAGATTGGTGTGTTCATGATTCTAATGTATCCACCTAGTTCTGAGCCAAGGGAGGCCTTGACTCTGGATTCTGTTGTTCTTGCTAAAGTATCATGTCTAGGTTTTAAGCTGAGAGCGAGAGAGAGACCGGGGAAGGTGGAGGATGGAATGGCTTAAGTTCCAGAATGTGTGGCACTACAGGAGGGGTTGAACTGAATCCTCAATCTATGTGGATTGGGTCTCCACATGCAATTCTAGATTAGAAATCCCCATGAACCCAGTTCTTATTGCATGTTCTCATATATACAGTTCTATTTTGGACTTGTAAACAGAGAGAGCTCCTCTTCCTTTTAGATTCTAGCTGGGAAGTTTCTACTGTTTTTGGCAAGTAATAGATAACATATTCTGACTATAAGTGGGTAGGGAAGTACTTTTTAAATTATATGTCTTGATTTTCTCATCTGTAAAATTGGGATAATAAGACTTCCTACATTTTAGGTTGTTGAGATTAAATGAGATAATGCATGTAAAGTGCCCCACCCCATAGTAAGAGTTCAATAAGTGTTAACTGCTGTTATTATTCTAGATGGAAAAGTTTCCCCTTGTTCAGCATCTAAGATATCCATCTGTGCCATGGTTCTTTCTGAACTATGAATAGGTAGTGGTCTTCACCTCCATCATTCTGGCAGATCCCTTATCTCTTTAACTCTAACAGTCATTTTCATTATTAGGATGCTTAAGTAGAACAAAAACACCCTTCCCACACTGCCCACCTTTCTCACACACAGACATAACTATGAGTCCAGCTCTTCTGCACTGTTTTCACCTTTCTCTCTGCTTTCTCACATGTGCCCTTTCCACAGCTAACAGAAGGCTCTCTTGCCTCTTCCTGTTGCAAAGCCTACACCCTCATTTTCTGTCTGAAAGAACCCTTCCAAGCTCTCAGCTCATTAGCAAAGCAAAGATAATCAGTGCATGCAGAGGAGCTCATTGAATAACCAATCTTTTCTTAGTTCAGTTTACCACCTCCGTTCGTTCATTTCGCTAGATCATCCTTAATGCATCGTTCCCTCAAGTTTCTCTTCTTCCATACACAAGATACTTTTCCACAATCTCATCATTATAGGCTTGCAACATGAAAATTACCTTGTATGCATGATAATAACAAACCATTTCCACCAAAAAAAAAAAAAAACCCAGCAGTGTCATTCTTTCACCCCCCAAGTTTCTGGTTCTAGACACATTTCTAGAGTTCCTGTGGGTCTAGCTAGGGGAGGGTCCACATATCCCTGACTTTTCACTAACAGAGATTTTTGTGGACTCAGGTGGAGCGGCTGATCCAGGAGCGTGGCTGGGAGTTCATGTGGAATGAGCGTTTGGGATACATCTTGACCTGTCCGTCTAACCTGGGCACTGGACTTCGGGCAGGAGTGCACATCAAACTGCCCCTGCTAAGCAAAGTAAAGGAGTTGTGGGGTTAGAGAGGGGTGTGAGTGAGGAAGGTGGCTATGTGTGGATGGGAGGGAGTGGGCACTTTGGAAAGGAGCCAGACACATTGTGGCTAAAGGGTCAGGGGAAACAGCTCTGAGCAGGTTCAGGTAGGTTCAGACTTGTCTTTCAGGTAGGACCAGTCTCTGCACTATTGACCCTGCCCCTAATCTCTGTCGCACCTCCAGGATAGCCGCTTCCCAAAGATCCTGGAGAACCTAAGACTCCAAAAGCGTGGTACTGGAGGAGTGGACACAGCTGCTACAGGCAGCGTCTTTGACATCTCTAATTTGGACCGACTGGGCAAGTCAGAGGTGAGATCCTTAGAGATTAGAGTGAGGAGAGGTATAGGTCTGTGGGGGTTGACATATGAGGGTGAGCCTCAGGAATGTAATAGAATCTGAAATGAAATTCAGATTGAGTGGGGAGGCAACTGGAAATGAGTTCCCAGAGCAGGCAAATCAGTGCTAAAGGAAGAAACTCAGGTTGTAGGAAGCAAAGATCAAGGGTTAGTGTCCCTCAGGTGGAGCTGGTACAGCTGGTCATCGATGGAGTAAACTATTTGATTGACTGTGAACGGCGTCTGGAGAGAGGCCAGGATATCCGCATCCCTCCACCTCTCATCCACAACAAGCATTAACTCCCCGTCCCCAGCAGATGACTCAAGATCTCCAGAACCAGAACTTCTGCCCATTCTAATGGTGGTCCATTCTACTTGCCCTGGATACCACCCCCCCACTGCCCCCCCCCGCCGCCCCGTCCTAGTAAAGACTCCTTGCTATGCTCCAGCTGTCTGTGTTATTTCTAATCGTGGGGTGAGGAGGGATTAGCCTCCAAGAAAGGAAAAGAGGCAGTGGGGTTATTTATGATGGAGAGAGACTCCAGATATGGCACGCCAGGAACACTGATTCTCAGGTAGGTGGAAAGCATTAGCATTTTATGCATATTCCTCATCAGCTTCCTGAGGATAATTAGGATGCACTTCCATTTGCACTTTATTCATTATTACTTAAAGTTTCTTTCCCAACAGTCTTTCTTTTTAACTGTAGAGACAGGCTCATAGCAGGTTGCCAAGGAAGCAGATGGTCAACGCTAGGGCCCAGGAGTGTTGTGACCAGTCTTGGAGGCCCCAGCCTGTGCTTCGACCTATAATGATACAGAGAATGGAAAGAATATCATAACTCTGCTCCTCAAGAGCCATTGATACTTGGAAACTATCTGCCTGTAGACCCCTTCACTCCAGGGATCTCCCTGAGTGGGTTCTATGAACCAGACCAGCACCAAGTTAGGGGTCAGATTCTGGGTCAGGATTTGGAGGGTCAAGCTGTGCAGTTGGGAACTCACCCTGCTGTTCCAGGCTCTCCTTCCCCTCATGCTGGGCCCATGCAACTGCTCGTCGCTGCTCAGGACTCAGAAAGGCCATTTGCTCACGAGTGACAGCCACAGCCTGAACACTGGTGAGACTAGATAGCTGGGTGGGGCTGAACACCACCTGGGGGTGGGGGCAGGAATTGGTGCATCCCTTGTAGCCCCCATTGGGCCCTGGTTCTCTTGTGGTTACTCCAGACCCCAGTCCATCAATACTCACAGCAAATTTAGGAGCTGGGATGACAGAAATAGCAAGAGGGGTGAGGCCCTGGATCTGTTCCCGTAGCAGAGCTGAAAGAGCAAGGTCTGGGATCCCAGCTGTTGAAGCAAGTAGGATGGGCATCCAAACATTGTCTTATACTGGTCTTCTCCTTTCTCTTCAAACCTACAGAACTTCTCCTCCAACTACTCCCAAAGTACCCTAACATAGACCTTCTCCAACACATCTCCAACCTCCTACCTAAACGCCTTCTCAGACTCCCACCTTAAGAATTCCAGAGCAGTCCTCCACCCAGTCCACCCGTGGTGTGGAAACCAACCCCTGACAACTAGCAACAGCAGTGGCCCAGCCTCCCTACCTGCTATTGTGCCAATTTCAGTGAAAATCTCAGGCCCCCAGTTACTGACTGGGCCAAAACCACCAGGCAGCACAAGGAGTTGGGCCAGAACCTCCAGTTGCTCCTCAGAGCACTGGAGATGCAGGTTGCCCAAGAAGAGAGCTGCTTGGCTGTGGAAGAGTGGGAAGGAAGGGAGAAGGATTCAACCACGGTGACAGGGTCTGTGGTCATGATACAGGGGTAGAGATGACTTCAAGTGGGGTTCTTTCCTCTGTGGGACCACTCCTTCATGAACCTTCCCTCCCCAGTGAGCCCACCTTTACCTCAGCACCACCACCCACACAACCCCTCCACAGGTGACCTAAACTCCCAACTGCTGATATGCTGTAGCTCCTCTGGTCGCAGTCCACAGAGTGTGTAACCCAGTGCAGTCAGGTGAAGGAAGTCCAGGTGGCTCACATGCCGGCCACTCTGCCGCAGGAAACTGGAGACCACAACTCGGAGCTGGGGTGACAGTGATAAAGAGAGAAGCACAGGATAAAGAGAGAAGTCATGGTTGAATTCATGGATGAGGAAGTGACAAGTGACTGGATTATATTGTTTTATTATTATAGACCTGAAGATCCAATAGCCATGGGGTAAGCTGAGGATCCCAAAAAGAGAAGGACAGAAAAAGAAGAAGCCTCAGGGAAAAGAGACAGGAGGGAGTATGATGTGTCCAGGGCCTCAGAGTGAATAAATCAGAGTTCCTAAGGCCGCTAGTCTGGGGTATTAAGAAAAGATAGAAAGAATAGGCAGGCAGGGTCACAAGAGAAAATTCCTTGGGCTTTAGATGGCCAGAGGCCTGGATATGTGGGATGGATGATTGGAAGGTGGTAGGGAGGAGATAAGGTGTTACCTGGACGGAGCTCCAGCCATCTATCTGCCCCAGGGTGCTCAGCACTCCCCAGTCCACCAAGATCAGCTCCTGAAGTTCCCGCTCTCCTAGACCTCTTAAGAGCCGATCCAGCTGCAGGATCTGCTCAGGACGGAATCCCCGGGGAGGGCCCCACAACTAGGAGAAAGAGAGGAACAATGTGAATGGAAAAAGCACTGGACTAGGAGTCAGAATGCTGGGTCTTAGTCTTGCCTCTGACCTTAGCTGCATAACTGTAGGCAAATCACTCGCCTTCTCTGGGTCTTTAGTTTCTCCAACTGTAAAATGAGAGTTGGACTAAGGTTCCTCTGACTAAGGTGTTTTTGAAAGACTCTAGAGTCTCAAGAGGGAAGAACAGCAGACTCTAGCCTACGAGTTCTAAACTTTTATGAGCACCAGACTCACTCACTTAACAGGGGTGCCTGTTAAAATGCAGATGCCCAGACCTCATCCTCAGAGATTCTTCTTCAGTGAGTCTAGCATGGGACCCTGGCATCAGCATTTTAAAAACCTGCTCCCCAGATGATTTTGATACACACTAAAGTTTAGTGCCTACTGCTCTAGGCCCTCTACTCATTGCACCAGCTTCCTTTCCTCAATATTCATCCCCTCTGACTTCCTCCTCTGGATCAAAACCCCCTAATTCTTTTATCTCCTATTTCCCCCACCTATAACCCAGCTATCCATTCCCTTGTGTCTCACACCACCCAACCAGCTTCCTCGTGTTTTTCCACCTCCAACCCCAATTGGCCTCTTCATGCCTAACCTGTTTTGCCTTGCCCATCGCTGCCTGTAGTTTCTCAGGCCCAAGTCCTGGGTCTCCTGCAAATAGTGCCAAGCAGTCCTCAAAGTCTGATAGCTCCATCCCTGCAATCTGGGTTGCAGACCAGGCTGCTGGGAATGTCCCTCGTATGTCTGCACAATTTGGCACAGGTTCTGAAGGGGAAAGGCAGGGGCAGGGGGTCAGTGTTGCATTAAAATATGCCCAGAGAGCATAGATGTATATATAGATATAATATATATTACATATAGATGCAGTAACCCCTCCAACCTTTGGAAGACAGGGAAATGTGGGAAGAATGGGTCAAGGAATCACTACAGTGTGAGATTTCTAGGACTCGAAGGATATGAGAACAAGTGACTGGAGAGGACAAGTCCCTTATTGTATAGATGGAAGACTGAGGGAGTTACCCAGGGATTTGATGACAAGCTAGATTAGAAGCCAGGTCCCTAGCCCCACAGTGTCTCCTTCCTACATCCTAAGCATCTTCCCAGCAGACAGCTGCACACTTAGCCAAGCCTAGAGCTGTCAACTGTTAACAGGGATAAGAAAGCAGGAAAAGAGGAGTCCTAGGCTAAAAATGTAAGAGGTTATAAATTCCAAGAGCCGTAGAACCCTAGAACTAGAAGAGACCTTGATAAGGTCTCTTGACAGGGGTCCCTCTAATCCCTGTGCTATATAGATTAGAAAACCCAAGCCCAGAGAGCAGAAGGTGTGCAAATCTGCTCAAAGGACACAACACACCTAGAGCCCAGACTTTCTGACTTCATTGTTGGATACTCTCTCCTTTACATCATGCTAGATGTATGAGTATTTAGGTAGTTTCACCTGGGAGATCCTCTGCAGCAGGCCGCACAACCCCAGCTACCAGGGCTGCTTTCTTGGAAGCGAGCTGTGGCCCCCCACACAGCTGTCCGACTCTGCTCTGCTCCCAGCTCTGCTGCTTCTCTAGGAGCCGCTCCAGGGTCTCTGGGCCCAAGGCCTCCTATGTGAGAAGGTAAAGGGAGGGTGGGGAGACTTGGGCAGGTCAGGGCCAGCTGCTGCAGCTGTAATTCCAAAGTCTTGTCTCTTTTTAGCAGTCTCTCTCAGATTCAGGCTTCACCTCCTTTGCCCTCAACCTCCTTGGCCTTAGCTCCCCAGAACCAGCTCAGCAGTCCCCTCTCTGCTCTTACTCCCTCCCTGTTCCTTCACCTCACCCTGGGGATCAAGGAAATAGCCTCAGTAGGTAGAGTGAATACTAGGCGTCCAGCTTGCTCTACTTCATCCTGGCTCCACAACTCTGGTTTCCTGGGGGACAGGAAGGAGATCAGGGGCTGAGATGCTGAGGGAACTGTGAGGAAAAGGAAGGGGAAAAGAGGACACACTAGGACTGGGGACTCAGGGCTCCAAGGGACTTCAAGCATATTGAATGGGCTGCCACTGATGATGGTGGTTGAGAGGATGGGTATAGGGTAAGGTAGAATCTGAAGTTCCCAAAGGGCCATACCCAAGAACAGGCTCCTGTGACAGCAGCCATCCCAGCTCTGTGGCAAATGGCTCTCCTAGGCAGAAGCCCTGCAGCTGACTGAGATGGGCCAGCAGGATCTGTAGGGGGACCCGTCGGGTGCTCTCTATCCCCAGGAATCCAATCAAGGGGCCCAATGTCTCCAGCACTTCCCTTGAGACTGTTGTCTCCTTTGGAGCCTGGAGAGGGGCATCAGGCCTTGGGACAATGCAGGAGACCAGACTCTTTGATCAAGACACCAAGACCTTTGACCTTCCCTCCCTCCAGCTCCCAACTCAAGACCCTATGATGCCCACTACCACTGTTCACTTTCTTAAACAATGAGTCCAGATAGCAGCAGGCAGAAAGACTGGGAAGTGGAATCCAAGGGATTTCTTGGACTCCAAGGGATGTGGACAAGAAACATGAAGGAGCTTATCAAGGAATAGAACCCAGAGGAAGATCTAGGGGCTAGGACCTTGTAGACAAGAACCTGTTTGGCAGCAAAAGTGTGGGATTGGGCCTAGAAGACAAAGAGCATTATCCGAGGGGTAAGAATTGCCCAGGAGGCAACTCTGAGTTTGGTATAGTGGACTCTTACCAAGTTTTGTAGTGCCCTCTCTGCCAGGGCTGCCCGGTGGAGTGGGGTCAGTGCTAGCAGCTGCTCTGGAGCTCCTCGTACCAGCTCCACCACCAACATAATAGATTCATTGGATAGTCTGTCCATCAACCGAACCCTATAGCAATTTGACAACAGGGGCACTGGAAACTGAGCCAACTTGAGAAGGGACTACAGAATGTCACATTACCCAGACAGGAGGTAACACCAGACCAAACCCTGCAGCCCTGGACAAAAACTGATATTAAACAGCCCCAGGGGCCGGCCCGGTGGCACAAGCGGTTAAGTGTGCGCGCTCCACTGCAGCAGCCCGGGGTTCGCCGGTTCGGATCCCGGGCGCGCGCTGGTGCACCGCTTGTCAAGCCATGCTGTAGCGGCGTCCCATATAAAGTAGAGGAAGATGGGCATGGATGTTAGCCCAGGGCCAGTCTTCCTCAGCAAAAAAAAGAGGAGGATTGGCAGATGTTAGCTCAGGGCCGATCTTCCTCACAAAAATAAAAAAATAAAAAAATAAACAGCCCCAGATTGAGTTCCCACCATATTGCTTGAAGGGAGAGAACAAAGCAAGTGACATAGTTCTAGTCTTCCTGAAAAGAAATGACAAACAATCCTACCCCATCTAATGGAATCAAAAGCCCCAAATATTAAGTATCATGAAAATTTTTAGCCGTTTTATACATTAAAAACTAAGGTTCACAGAGATCCAATGGTGGGGTCTTACTCCCAATTTTCCACAGTGCCACCCTTCCTCTACTTGTTGTGAAAAGGTCCTCCCTCATTTGTATAGCACTCTACAATTTACAAAGTTCTTTTAGGTATTATCTCATTTGATCCTTATGACAAAATCTGGGGATAAGATAGGTATTTTTCTTATCCCTCCTTCACAAATGAGGAACTCAAGTCTGCCAACTCATGGCCCAGGATCTTTCACCTCATCCAGGTCCTTTGGATTCTAAATTATCTCCAAGAACCAATAAATTTAAACAGATTTGAATGGCATTAAAAAAAAAAGGCCCTTTAGCCCAGAAATCGGAAGTGACATCCTGTACTCTATCTAGGGTTGCCAACTCTGGAACTGGGCCAAGTAGTACAAGAGCCAAAATCTGTGGAAAGGCCTATAAAAATGTAAGGATGGAGTCAACTGTTTTTACCATCACCTCATCCCCAGGAAGACTAACACCAGCCTTTTCCTACTCTGACTTACAGTTCAGATGGCAATGGGATAGGGATGGGAGTAAAACGGGAAAAGAAGCCTATGAGTGAGATACTCATTAAGAAGCTCTGGGTTAGGGGGAGCCTTAGGTTCATCTAGTCTTCTCTCTCCACAACTCATACTTGAATCTGCTCTACAACATTCCTGCCATGGGATCATCCAGCATAGGCTTGAATAGCTTCAATGGCTGGGAACTCAATACCTCAGTTTTCCTTATATTGCACAAAAATCTGATTTTCATTCATCGGTCCTAGTCATGGCCCAATGGGGCCATTCAGAAACATGCCAATGTATTTTCTATTTGATAGCCCCTGGGGTATTTGAAAACATTTATCACATGTTTCATACATTTTCTCTTTATCTACTCCTCTGAAGACACTGAGAGCACAGTGCCTTAAGAAGACTAAAATCCTCTAGGGCTGAATTGGACTCATTCATTTCAGATATTCTATATCTCCCTCTACCCTCATTGCAGAAATTCTATCTCTATTAATGTGGCCCAGGTTATATTAAGAGTGCTTGGCAGGTCACATCACAGTATGAACACCCTCAGCTTTCCTACGCTGGGACTACGTTCTGGGAGCCAGTCAATACATAGAGCAACTTTGAATGGAATCATCTGCTTTGGGCTATAACTGATGTCAAGAAGCCACTAGACAGAAAACCACCACCTCTAGGGCATTGCCTAAGTGCAGATCTTCTATCCCAGGTTGAGCCTTCTGAACATCCAGTATCTCCAGTCATAGCACTTACGGTAAGTCCAAGAGTAGCTTGGTGTCCAACCCACTCAGTCCTGGCCCCAGAGTTGCCAGCTCTGGCTCTGGCATTGTCATCCTCCGCTGTAGCTCCACCCAGATACAGGCCTTCTGTGGGACAGAGTGGGGAAGCAGGATCAGGACAGAGCTGAGCATGGGGGCTGGGTTCTGTACCCAGGGTCCCTGCCTCCCTGCTCCGACTAATGCCCAAGCACCCCTCTCACCAGGCTCCCTCGAACCCCAGTGGGCAGTTGATAGATCATGTGCACCACTTCAAGAAAGTCTGCCATCAAGTTGATCTGCTGCAGAAACTCACAGGACATGCCCCCTGCCAGGGTGCCCAGAACCCTGTGGGTGTGCGAGTGGGTAGATGCTCGTTCAACACATGCCACAGCCTGTCTTTTCCTTGATATCAACATTCTAAACACAAGTACAGATGTTTGTTCATGGTAATTTACAGTTCAAGAAATGTTTTTCCATAGATGTTCTCATTGGCTCCCTACAACATCATTGCTGTTTATCAGAGAAGAAAATAAAGATTTACAGAGGTCAAGTAACACTCCCAACATCATTCTACTAGAAAGGTGGTAAACTGAGTCTGGAGCCATGTCTTCAGATTCTGAAGCCCATGATTCTTTCACTGTGGGTGGAGGTAAGGTGATACTTACTTACTCCTGTTTGGCCAGTGGCTCTGAAGTCACTTTGGATTTAACTAATAACAGCAAATGTCTATTGGGAGCTTACACTGGGTCAGGCACTGTGTTAAGTACCTTATATGCCTTATCTCATTTCATCTTCATAACAAATACCTATGAGGTTGGTACCATTTTAATTCCTTTTCTACAGAAGAAAAAACTGAAGTATAGAGAGGTTAAATAATTTGCCCAAGATCACAAATAGGTGACAGGGCTGGGATCTGAACCCGGGTCTTCTGAATCCCTTAGATCCAGTCAGGATAGGTGTGGTGCTAAGGGCAGGAGGGTAAGTAGAGGAGGAACCAGGAGAACGCCCACAGGTTGGTATGGGCATCATTCATCCTTGTATCCTCCATTGCATATCACATGGTGCCTGGCACACTACCATGGAGCACATGGTAAGTGCTCAAAAATGTTAGTTGAATTAAACTCACTGCTCAACATAAGTTACTCACTGCAGATTCCTGAAGGTAAGGTTGGTGGGCACCTGCATCTTCTTCCAGAGAAACTGTGCCTACAAGAGAGAGAAAGAACAGCCGCTTCCCAGCAGACATATTGCCCAAGGACCTAAGATGCCTTGGACAGTTCTGCCTCTCTACCCTGTGGGTCCCACCAGCCTCCTACTCTCCCAAATGCCCACTCCTCTCTCAGAGAGAGAGAGAGAGAGAAATGGTGGAATATGGAGGAGGGAAAAAGAAAAGGCAAAGCAAGTCACGTTATAAGGGATTCTAGGGATAAGGAGCCTAATGGGGGCTGAGGGATGGGTAAAGGAGATGGGACATATTGAAAGAGGGGAGTTCTGGGGTAAATGGGGAGAATTACCTGCTGCTCAGACCAGGGCAGCTCCCGGTATCGCCTTCGGTCAGCCAGAAGAGCCACAGAGTCCAGTTGTAGCAGCTTTAGTGGGAGCAGGGGAAGCAGGCAGTCTGGCCAGGTGGTGGGGATGGGCCGCTGGTGGGGATGGTGTAGCAGTGTAGTGATAGATGAGAGGGTCTGGACGCAGCCCTCAGAGAAGAAGGAGAACCATGGGGGCAGGAAGGGACCAAAGCTAGGATAAGGGTGGAATGGCTACTATAGCAATGCACATCTGAGAGCCCTCACATTAAAGGCAGTTGTGGTCAAGTGTTGCTGCTATTTAGGCACCTGAGATAGATCTCTTAGCCTCTCTGAGCCTTGGTCTCTTTATCTGAAAGCGGGGTAGTTGGCCTGGAAGATTTCTCAGACCCTCTGGCTTTGACATTCTAGGACAGTGTGGGTCATGCTGTCCTGCATCTGGAACTGGGGAGAGCTGCTAATGTCTTGGTAGGCACAGAGCTATCCTGAACTCGCAGGGCCACTGCAGGAGGAGTGTGTGAGGCAGCACCAGCCATGTGAAACTGCCCTGGGACATGGAGAGGAATTTAGTCAGGAGATCCCACACGTACCTGACCAGGGATACACACAGCTGCACCGGCACCTGTTGTACCCATGTTTTTAATTCCATTTTTCACCTGCATGAGAATTGGCAATTTGTGCGTGTGTGTGTGTGTGTGTGTGTGTGTGTTTAAGGAAGTGGGGAGGTTTGGGAGGCCCTCCCTGGCCACAGGGAAGATGCCTCCCTCCCAACCAGAGCCCACATCCCTGATTGTCTCATCCTTCCTGCTACTCTCATACCCGAAAGGTCTGCAGCAGTGCTGCGGTCTGGCAGGCTGAGAGGCGTGACAGTTCAGGGGCCAGGCAGGAACAGGCCCCAACCAGAACTCGCCTAGGGATAGCCTGGAGTGTCTGGGAGCTGAGGCCTGGCAGCAGAGGGTGCAAGGAGCAGAGTTCCTCCAGGGACAGCTGGGAAGCAAGAGAGACAAGAGGCCTGAAGAAGAGGGGCAGGGTGGTGGGGAAGACAACAATCACAGTACAGCAAGGCAGCAGGTAAGAGGGGACCTGAGAGGGAAGAAGGGGCAGATACAGGAACCAGGGAAAGGGGGCCAGAGACTTCTGGAGGATCTTGAAAAGTTGCTGCTACTCACGTCGTGCCTAGGGAGGAGCCGATCAAGCAGTAGGACAGCCTAGGGTGGGATGAGACAGGAAATGACAGCTCTCAGATCCCTAGGGCCTGCCCTGCAAAACTTCCAGCTCCCTCTCTACCACCCCCAGTGACCAGCCTGGCTCTGGGCTCTTCTTGATCTGAGGAAGGGGGATGAGGAAATCCTCCTCGGGAGAGAGGAAAAGGAGACCTCAGGGGGGCTGATGGTATCCCTGAATGTAATTCTCTTGGCTGGGGTCCCAGGGGGTGGAGGGTGGAGGCAAGGAGTGAGAGAGGCCCACCTGGGCAGGTGTGACACTGGTTCCCTGCAGGGCAGGAAGCATGGCTCTGAGCTGGGGCTCTGACAGTTCCTGCAGGAAGCGGAGACCCAGCTGAGGGAAGAGAGGGGCCCAGACCCGCAGTTCCCGGGGACTCAGCACAGCTCCTCCAGATGAACGCAACACCCCCAGAAGTTCATATGCCACCTATGACCAAAGAAGGTTTGGGACTGGAGAGGAAAGGCAGGTGAACCTTAAACCTCCTCCCTAATCCCACATCTGGATTTCCCAGGGCCTGGGCTAGGGCTTGGAACCAAGGATGGGACAGGTATAGATTAGGTTCAAGATGTCAAAGGGTATGTTTGGGGTGTCATAGACTAGATGGGGTAGGGTCAGGAAGAGGAGGTAACAGATAAGAATGACCATGGAGTAAGTAATGGAGGTGGTAGAGGTGGGGGGAGGGGTGGGACCATTGTGCTCAAGCTTGGTTGAGATGACTGGGCAAGTCACACAGACCCAGGGAAAGCCTGGAGTCTTATAGGCCTGTGCCAAGGGGCTCACCCGTCCTTGTGGGCTGAGGGTCCCATTGGCCGCACATTCCAGCAGCCCCTGTTCTACCGGCCCCATTGGATTATTCAAGGGTACCAGGCTCTGCAGCTCCTCAGGGCTCAGGAAACAGGCGAGGGGGCCCAGCCTGAGGAGGGCATGAAGCTGGCCTTCATGTGGTCACCGAGGCTAGTACTAAGGCAGGGACCATATGGGTACATGGAGTAGGCACTCTGACTTAGGAAATGTGAGCACCATAGATAGGCCTCTCTCCTGGAGCCCTATACTGCCTGGGGCCACTGCTTAGTCTCTTGCCCCTACCTTCCTAGGACCCCAACCCACCATGGCAGCTGTACATGTCTCTCCCCCACTCTGGCCTTGATCAATGATCCCACAAACACTCACCTGCGCACGTGCTCCTCTCCATCCTGGACACTCTGGTTTACCAGGCTGCGCAGCACATGTCGGGCATGCCCTGGCCCAAGACCTGCTGCTGGCCAGCTATCTTCCAGGGCCTGGATCTGAGATGGGGGGGGTCAGCTCGTGTTGGGGTTACTGTGGGACACTTGCTGGGAGGGGCTCACGCCACTGACTCCTGTCCCACCTAGCAGAAGATGGGCTAGTCAAGTGAAGAGGATCATTCTCATACCTGGTGAGGGCTGAGCTGCAGAAAGTTCTCCAGAGGGAGGTGGGGGAGCAGGGGCAGCACTGCCCACAGCAGCTCCTGGGGCCAGGCAGGTACTTCCCCAAACAGCTCAGGGGCCAGCAGTCGCCTTGCCAGAGCCTCCTTCTGTTCAGGTCTCATTCCTGGGCTGTAATCCCGGATGGCAGCCAGGCTGGGGAGAGCAATGGGTCTTAACTCTTGGCCCTGTTCCAAACTGTTGTCCCCTGCCTCTCTGCAGCCCTGCTGTCATAGACAGGAAGGAGACTCTCCTAGTTTTAATAAAGGCAAGCTCAGGAAGGGACTGCTTTAGGCAGGTGGGGTTGGCCTGACCCTGACAGAATCAGGAGGAGTGGTGCGAGGTCCTTACACGCTGTCGTTAGCCAACAAGGATGGTGGGAAGCGCATCAGGTCAGAGACAGCCAAGAAGGGGATGAGTGGTGACAGGTCAATGAAGAGCTGGGAGGTGAGGCGTGGGTACCGCTGGAGCAGCAAGGCTGTCAGGCGACCCAGGGCCTGTTCCTCAGATGGTGGTACCTGTGGGAGCACAGGAAGGGATGCTGGCTCTGGAGATGCTCGGTATCCTTGCCATCTCCTCTCTCGAGTTCCTCCTTCCACTAGGGCAAGCCCCCTGCACACCAGGTTCCAGGTGCTCTTGATTCCTAGATTTCCTCCTCCACCCATGTTCCCCTTTCCCTCTACGCCCACCTGCAGCTGGGCCCAGGAACGGTGCATGAGCGTCAGAAAGCCTTGAGCAGCCTCCCTCTCCGCTGAAAGCACCAGCTGCTGGAGATTTTCCGGTGGCATGTGCAGGTATGCCTGAGAGTAGGAAGTCATGGTAGGTATGGCCTCACTGGGCAGGGACCTCAGGCCACAGCTGTCACCCAGTCCACCCATGTGCCCCTCCATCTGTTACCTGCACTAGAATCTGCAGGACCCAAACACTCTTCTCTCTCTGGAGCAGATCCCATAGCACAGGCTAGTGGGGAGACAGACAAGATGCCAAGAGAGGTGTCTCCTCCGTTCCTCCTGCAGCTTCCCTAGGCACTCCAACTCCACTTGTTAGGATGCTTCTCCTTCATCTGAAGCTACTATGTGTGTCTTCTCAGAGAGTAAACTCCTTTAGGTCAGGGACCATGTGTTTAACTTCTCTTATATCTTTCCCATGCCAGATCCATAGTGGGCTAAATAAATACTTGTAGATCTGAACCAAATTACTATGAGTCTGTCTAATTCCATTTCATTTGTCCCAGGGTTTGAGAAAGGAGGCCCCTAACATGGAAACAGGAATCTTTATATACCCTACAGAACCTAGCAAAGGGCCTTACACATAACAGGCCTGAATAATGGTGAAAGAATAAATGATGGTATTCACATATTCTAGCCCCTTCACTCTATAGAGAAGAAACTGAAGCCCAGAAAAGCTAAATTAAATGACTTTCCTAAGACCATGCTAATTTGTGGCATAGTTGAACCTAGAAATCAAGTCTTCTGGTTTATAGTCACCCTGAATTTTTCTCACTTCTGCCTTATCTTCCTATATTTTGCCAGCCTCCATTTCTTACTCTCTAGGCACAGAATTAGAGCCCTCTAACTTGATCCCTTTCCTTTCTGGAGCAGAAAGGCGGGGAGTCAAAGAGTCAGAAAAAATAATGAGATAAGATTTATTATATATTTATGTATCATGCACAATGCTAAGCCCACAGCACGTATCATCTCATATAATCTTTCCAGCCACCCTAAAAGAGTGACACCATTATTGTCTCCCACTTATAGATGAGAAAAATATTGCTCAGAGAGGTTAAATAATTTGTCCAAGATTCATCATAGAACTAAGATGTGAACCCAAGCCTGTTTGACTTCAGAGCTGTGTGCTTAGACCACTGCAGTATACTACTGCCCTTCAGTATTAGAAAATTCTCCTGCAGGCCCTTCCCCCTGTTCCGGAAGCTTTCAGCTTGACAGATCACTCACACTGAAGCAGGCCAGCAGCTCCATCTTGCTTATACCAGAGCTGGGGCTGGCAGTGGGTTCAAAGCCCGGTAGGGTTGGCTGCTCCTCCTGTGCCAGGTACTCCCCGACCGTCCGCAGCACGCTGCGCCGGCCCTCTGGGCGGAAAGCATCCCAGAAGGAGCAGTTGTCTGGGAGACTGGAGAGCATCAGGGCCTGACCCAGCATCCCCTGGGCCTCAGTCCCTCCGGCCCCTGGACCCAGCAGGAAGGTCAGCAGGCGCAGAAGATAGTGTAGGCGTGTGGGGTGGGTGAGGGCTGGCACAGAGGACTGACAGCGTGGCAGTTGGGATAGCATGCCAAGCAAGAAGGGGCCCGGGGCCAAGCAGAGTGGGGAGGGTCCCAGTGGTGGCAGAGAGGGCAGAAGAGGGCCCAATACCCCCTCTAGGAAGCAAGTGTCATTGCCCCCACGACTGATCCTGCACTGGCCTGCTAGCCAGGGCCAGGAGGGCACCAGGGCCTTATACATGGTGTCATTGGTACAGACCATCATCAGGAAGCTGCCCCCATCTGGGCAGCGTTCCCCACAAGGTCCAACGTGGCAGGGTGGGGAGGCAGTGACATCTGGGGTGGGCCCCTGGCATACATGCTGAACCCAAGCCTGATTGCTAGGGGGCACAGCCTGTAGACTTGCCTCCCCACACAGCCGCTCAGCCCACAGAGTCTCGTTCTCCAAGAAGCAGCCCCAGAAGATCTCTGGGGTGAGGGGAACAGGGGGCAGGCCTTCAGGGCAGCTGGTGGGAGGTGGGAGCAGGCCAGCACAGAGCCGCTTTACCAGGCGGCGGATGGGGCCAGACAGGGCTGAAAAGGAGAGGTTGCTACAGATTGCCTCCAAGAACTGATCAGGAAACTGGTCATGGCAAGCCTGTAGCCAGCCTTGGGCACCTGGTGCCCATGAGACTGCATACCACACAGCTGTCTGGCAGATGGCAGCGGTGCTGGGAGGGGGCTGCAGGGTGGCAGGCTTGGCGTGCTGGCAGAGCAATTGGATGGAGAAGTTAGAAATGCTGTAGGGTGCTGCTGGGCCTGAGTGGTTCTCGCAGAGGGCCTCCAGAGAGATGGCTCGCCGTTGGCGAGGGCTGATGTGGCCTGAGGGCTGGGAAGCCCTGGGCAGAGGCACACCTGTGCTCAGGCAGTGGAGGAGGGCAGGGGCTGGGGGTGGAGATCCAGACAGAAAGCCCAGCGCCTGGACATCCCAGGAAAGGTTGTGCCGGATGCCCCTGGGTGCAGAGAGGGGAGCAGGCAGGATCTGGTCAGTTTACATTTCCTCCAATTGAAGATTCTGACCCTGGCCCAGAGCCCTGCAGGGGGTTGGGTGGCAAGCATGGGCCTTTCCAAAAGTGAGGTCCCTGGGAGTATATGTATTACTGGTTTAAGTACTAGGATAGGGGAAAAGGGAGAGAGATCTGTCCTACCAAGGCACAAAATCACCCAGGAGCAGCCCAACTGGAGTCCCTTCTGTCCACCAGGCCCCTTTCTTCTTCCTTTCTTTGTATGCCTTTAGGCAGCTTAAACACAGTCTTCAGTTGGCCTTATATCAGGAAATCTGCCCAGCAACTGAATGTGTCTAACTGCTCTGGCTCTGTTGTACTGAAATAGTAAGGAGTGGAGGAATCCAGTCTTGTCCTTTCTTTCCATGCCCCAACTTTATTAGCTAACATTTATTAAGCACTATGTGCCAGGCACAGTTCTATGTGGTTTACACATACAGTATCAACTCATTTAATCCCTTACAACAACTGTGCAAAAGCTAATATTATCCATACTTCACACATGGGGAAACTGAAGCACAGAATGAGAATGTAACTTGCCCAAAGTCACATGGCTAGAAAGAGGCAGAGCTGGGACACCAACCCAGACAGTTATACTCTAAAACCACTAAGCCACACTCCTCCCATCAGCTTGCTCTTCTGTTCTGGAGGCTGATAACATCCCAGGCCCAATCCCTCAGAACTCCTCTCCTGTTACTTACCATAAGAGCAGCTGCTGAAGGTTGCCTAGGGAGGAAAGAGTAAGGAAGAGGACTACCCGAATCTCACCACTTCTTGCCCTGCCACAGCCCAGTCCTGGACCTGGCAGCACTCACCTCCCTGGCACTGCCCATTGGCATCAGGCTCTGGTTGCCCCAGAATGGAAAAGACCTCATCCTGCAGGGAGTCAGTGATACGGAGCAGCCCCTCCTGGAAGGCAGCATAGAGGGGGGCCCCCACTGTGCGCAGCACACCTCCCCAAAGGGCCTCCTCAGAGCCCAGCTCCCCCAATGGGGTAAGCAAACCCAAGAGACCCTGCAAAAAGTGGGGGGCTGGCTCCCTCCCATAGATGCCTGTGGCATTGGTGGAGTCCATACTGGGCTGCACCTGCACCAAGGCCTGCCAGCGTGTGCCCTCTAACAACAGCAGCAAAGGCGGCAACCAGTCAGCAGCCAGGACACAGTCAGAGGGCCCATCACGGGTGCATGGGGGCCGAGTAGGGGTAGGGGGCCCCCTGGGAACTAAGGCTCCCAGCAGCACCTCTGCAAGTCCACCCAGCACCCCTGCCTGGTGCCCCAGGAAGTCCCGGGGCGTCTGCTCCTGTCCCAGCAGTGCCAGCACATCCCCTAGCAGCCCTAGCATTGGCTCCCAGTCCGGGCTGCCTCTCAGTGTCACTAGGAAATCATGGAGCCGGAGGGCAGGGGGCTGGAGAGGTGGGGGCTCTCCCACTGGTCCCTCCCCCATTCTCCCAGGCTCAAAGGAAGAAGAAATGTTGGCCAGGAATGCAGAGAACTGTGAGCGGCTGAGGGATCCCTGGGGAGCCTGGTCCAGAGTAGAGAGCAATGATTTCAGGAGGGAGAGACCAGGGTCCAGGGACTGAGGCCCAGTAAGGACCAGAGTCACTGTAAGGAGAAAAACGGGAGGTCACTAAAGGGGAAGAGCCTAGAACCCAAACGCAGCCCTGCCCTGGAGCCCAGTCCTGGCCTGGATCTAAAGATGTGGTGAAGGGGATGGTGTGTTAAGTCCCTTTCATCAGCCTACAGTAAGCCTTGGCCCACTGTCTTAACCCTTGTTTTTTCCCTTAGCTCCAGTCTCTGCTCCTCTTCCTTGCCGCTTTATCTTTTATCTAACCAGTTAATGTCCGCACTCTTAAGTCTCTTTCCAGCAACCATCCCCTTCGTCCCCAGCTCTGCTCACTGTTCCTCTCACCTGCACAGGACAGCAGCAGCAACAGGGGCCAGAGGCTCAGAGCCATGTTTCCAGGTGAGTGCTGGTACTAGAGGTGAGTTCTGGTTATTCTCACCTTGTGTGGGATAGCCAGGTGAGAGCAGGGCCCTGCAGGCAGTTTGAGTCTCCACTGACACCGTAGTGTGGTCTTTCAGGAAACAATATCTGTAACCTGACAGCAGGTTTGCCACCTGAGCCACTGAATACCTGATCCTTTGGCTTTGGAGAAAGGTGTGCTTCTGTGAGAGGGATGAATGATAGGGAGTCCCAGGGGGTCCTTGGAGGAATCGAAGGAGATAGTTTCAGTTAGGAGCCAGGATGCAGACAGGAGCAGTCAGATATGGAGATGGAGAACTGGAGAACCAGGGTGTAATCTAGGGGCTCTACAGAAAAATACAAAGTGTTTTTGTTTAAAGGAGCTAAAAAGCAAGTAGGAGTTGAGGGAATCAAGAAAGAAACGGGGCCCAGAAGAGAGGAACTGGGCAGCCAGGTATAAACAGAGAATAGAAATGAAGACAAAGGTCTGGTCCAAGGATGGAGCTTTCAGGAAGAGGAGAGTTGTTTTTGATTCAGTACCCAGAACCACAAAATGTTAAGAGCTGGACACGACTTCAGAGATCACATAGACCAAACCTCTCATCTTATGGATAAGGAAATAGACACAAAGAGGTGTGACTTGCTCCTTAGGACATCCAAATGTTTGGGTTTGCCTCCTGGCTCTCTTCCTGTGGCCTAGGTGAAAGCCCTACAGAAAATTCTCAGCTGAGAAAAGAGATAAACCAGATTAAATCACTGTGCAAGAGGGCTACTCCCCATATGCACACATACATGCACATATATATATATACATATACACAGAGAGACAGAGAGAGAGAGAGAGAGAGAGAGAGAGAAGAGAACTGCTCATAGATCAGAGAGACCCCATTCAAAATAATCTGGTCCGGTCAAGGTGAGAAGTCTTTTCTGCCCCCCCATTTATATATTCCCAAAGGCCTTTACCCGACACCAGTTCTAAACAGTAATTCAACACTGAGGCTCCACTTAAACCTTTATTCTGTCCCTCTTTCCTTAGAACCATTCTCTATTCTATCCCCTAAACCCATATGTTCAAATCCATTATTAAAGCACTTCTGCCCTAGAAGGCTCACTTAGGATCATAGAATTTTAGAGCTGGAAGGGACCTGAGGAATCCTCTGGTAAAAACTTCTTATTTTATAAATGAGGAAATTGAAGCCTAAAGACATAGAGTGACTTGGCCCAGGCCACAAAAGGAGTTGAGGGCAGTGCTAGGATTTTCCAAGGCGAGTCAAAAGTTGGGACCAGTGAAATGATCTATTGCAACCCTTTACCAATATTTTCCCTTTGCCATCAAAGATACTATATCTAGTCTGAGCAGAGAAGAGAAGCAGAGGAAGAATATGGCCTGGGTTCCCAAAGTTTTCTAGCTCCTGGTTCCAGCCCATCCTGCAATCCACCTGAATTTCTGCCCTTGGTTCTATACCAAACCTCTTATAATAAATTCCCTTTTTTTTTTTTTTTTTGCTAATAGGGTAGCAAAAAATGAGATGGCCTGGGTTCAAATCCTGGCTCCAATATTTACTAGCTGTGTGTCCTGAGCAGTTTCTAAACCTCTCTGTGTCACAGTGTTCTTTTCTGTAGAAAGGAGAAATACTAGTATAGAGTTCTTTTCTTTTTTTTTTTAAAGATTTATTTATTTATTTTTTTCCCCCCAAAGCCCCAGTAGATAGTTGTATGTCATAGCTGCACATCCTTCTAGTTGCTGCACGTGGGACACAGCCTCAGCATGGCTGAGGTGCATTGGTGCGCGCCCGGGATCCGAACCTGGGCTGCCAGCATCGGAGCGTGTGCACTTAACCGCTAAGCCACGGGGCCGGCCCTAGTATAGAGTTCTTGTGAGTATTAAATTAGATAATGTATTTAAAGTACTTAGCACAGTGTCTAGCATTCATTCAACAAAGAGTAAACACCTATCATGTGTCAGGCAGTGGCACAGAATAAACATTCGCTAAATGTTACTACTATTATTAGACTAGCTCAATATGAACTCTTTTATTTGAAACTAAAGAGTCCTAATTAATATAGAAATTGTTACCAAGAAGTAGTGTCTTGAGTGAAAGACCCTTAGAACAAGTATGGAACTAGCTGAGTCAAGCAGAGAGGAGAACAATAATGACTCTCTCAACCCAAGATGGGGAATTCTTGGCAATCCACAGGATGATGTAGCAAGCAGTTGGTTAAGCAATACTGATGTGCCAAGGATTCAGGCTGTGAGCCAACTGAGGGTGAAGTGCTTAGGGTTTATAGCAAATATATGAGGCTATTCGATAAAAGCAGGTTACTGCTTATAGTTTGGTAAAGTTCAACAAGAGTGAGACAAGTTCTAATCTACGGATGATCAAATGGAGAGAGAGAAAAACAGAACCAACAAACTGAAATTACAGGGGTCCAAAACAAGAAATTAATCATGTGTCTTGCTAAAGTGAAATAGATAAGATTGGTGGGATGATTGGAAAGCTCTTTCATCTGGCATTTGGAATGGAGTTACCTGGGAGGAGCCAAAGGAGTTGAGAAATCTGAAACATCCTCACTCCCCCAAACCCCTCATACGGTACTCTCTGTCTGAAAAGAACAGGTGCCTCCCTTTGTAAAGTACAATTATTTTCCTTTTTGGGTTTGCTTTTGTAACTGAAATACATATTGCTCACTAGATATCCAAGCATTTCCCACATTTCCCAGGTTTCTTGCAGTTAGGTGGGGCCAGATTAGTTCTGGCCAATGGATGGTGAATGACCAAAGAATTTAACAGCTAGTGGATGACCCTCCAGCCATCCCTTCCCTGTTGGAGTAACATAGAAACTGCATGTTGAGATGGCAGTGTCACAGGCCAAGTAGTCTGAAGCTCCAAATTATCATACAGCATTTACAGTCGATTCTCATTATTTGTGAGTTTTGTATTTGTGAATTTGCCTACTCACCAAAATTCATTTGTGACCCCAAAATCAATACTTGATGGTGGTCTAATGGTTAAGATTTGGTGCTGTCACCGCTGCAACAAATTGTTTCCCTGTCAGGAAACCACACCACCCATCTGTCGGTTGTCATACTGTGGCAGCTGCATGTTGCTGTGATGCTGAAAGCTATGCCACCAGTATTTCAAATACCAGCAGGGTCACCCATGGTGGACGGGTTTCAGTGGAGCTTCCAGACTAAGACAGACTAGGAAGAAGGAACTGGCCACTCACTTCCAAAAAAGTTGGCCATGAAAACCCTATGAATAGGGCCGGCCCCATGGCTTAGCGGTTAAGCGCGTGCATTCCGCTGCTGGCGGCCCGGGTTCGGATCCCGGGCGCCCACCGATGCACCGCTTCTCCGGCCACGCTGAGGCCGCGTCCCACATACAGCAACTAGAAGGATGTGCAGCTATGACATACAACTATCTACTGGGGCTTTGGGGGGAAAAAAATAAATAAATAAAATCTTAAAAATAATAAATAAAAAATAAAATAAAATAAAATGGCCCCCCAAGCTTAGTGCTGAAGTGCTTTCTGGTATTCCTAAGTGCAGGAAGACTGTGATGTGCCTTAGAAAGAAAATATGTGTGTTAGATAAACTTCATTCAAGCATGAGTTATAGTGCTGTTTACAGAGAGCTCAATGCTAATGAGTCAACAACATGTATTAAATAAGGTGTCTTTAAACAGAAACACCTTACATAAAACACAAAACATAAAACAAGGTTATCTGGCCATTGGTTGATGAAAATGTTGTGACGGAAGCTTGCAGGAACCTAACCCTTATTCCCTCTAGGAGCAAGAGTTCAGTGTTTGCTAATTCAGTGTTTGCAGCAATTTTATAGAACATAACTACCGTGAATAACAAGAATCAACAGTCGTTGCCTTGACCAGTTGTTCCCAATCAGTATTGGAATCTTCCTGAGTGAGAAATAAACCTTTCTTGTGTTAAACCACTGAGGTTTCAGGGTTAATTTGTTCTTGCAGTAGAGCTTTTGACTCTCCAGGTTAAGACATTTTAAAATTATGTTTATATTTTGATATTAGGTCCCTGAAGTCTAGGTCCCCAGTCTATCATTTATTAGTTCTATGCTCAGGGAAAATTTCTGTAATTCACCCCTCTGTAGAATGGAGATAATATTACCCATTTATCCAATTATATTTATTCCCTTGTATTACAAAGTGCCTATGATGTGCCAGGCACTGGTTTAGATCCACTAAATGTAGCTACTACTATGATTAGACTGGCTCAAAATGAATTCTTTTTTTTGCTACTAAAAGAATCTTAATCAATACAAAAATTGGTATAAGAAGCAGTGTCTTAAGTGAAATATCTTCAGAAAAAATATGGAACAGTTGAGTTAAGTAGGGAGGAGATCACTGAGGACTCTCCCAACCCAGGGAAATTGCTTGGCAGTCCTCATTGGGATTAAAAGAGGAAGAAAAGGTTTGAAGGAACAGTAATGAGTTCAGTTTTGGACACAGTATAAATGAAGTGCCTGAGGATAGAAAACTGAATATTTTCCCCTGGAGTTTCTAAGAGAAGTCTAAGCTGAAAATGGAATTGGAAATCCTTAGATACAGATAGTAGTTAAAACCATAAAAGTGGATGAAACTAGTTAGAAAGTTTGCAGAGTATGAAGCAAAAATCGCTGAGGACCACATATTGAAAGCTTGAAAAGATGGCTAGCAACAAAAGTGGAGGTGATGCAATCCAAAGGAACACCTGAAGAAAGTGGTGTTGGTCAAGTGGTGTTGGTCAATGGTCAAAATAATCTGTGATGGTTTTGAACTTTGTCAGTTTAGCTAAACCTTTCCCTGTATGGTTTCATATTATGGTTGGCCAACAAGACAAGGTGGTGTGAGATTTGGGAAGAGGAAATGAAGCAATGAAGACCTCTAGTTAGTGGTGTTGAGGGATAGACACAGAGGTTGAGGGGAGGAGGTCCAGTTTGTCCTCACTGAAGACAGGATGAAAAATAGGGAGATAAGTCAGTCAAATAAGTATTCTTTTTTGGTCCTACAGAGGCTTTTGTGGGGTCATATGCTACTCAGAGGAATCCACCTAGTCTTCAATACAGAAACATAAGTATCATCTTACCTTGGACTAGACTATAAGCTCTTGAGCAGAGACCACACTCTGTTATACCCCAAGTGCCTAACACAGTTACTGACACATAGTATTAAACAAAGGATTTGTTAAATAAATTCATTCCACCCCACACATTCCTGGCCCATATTATAGGGGCTAAGAACTCTACCATGGTGATAAGTTTGCCGCTTCCACCCAAAGACTTAAAATGTTCACCCCAGAGAAGGGACAATTCTTTGCAAAAGAACTCCAATTAATAATTGTAGGAAGGTGCTGGCCCAGTGGTGTAGTGGTTAAGTTCATGTGATCTGCTTTGGCGGCCCAGGGTTCATGGGTTCGGATTCTGGGCGCGGACCTACACCCTGCTTATCAAGCCATGCTGCGGCAGGCATCCCACATATAAAGTAGAGGAAGATGGGCACAGATGTTAGCCCAGGGCCAATCTTCCTCAGCAAAAAAGAGGAGGATTGGCAACAGATGTTAGCTTAGGGCTAACCTTCCTCACCAAAAAAAAAAAAAGTTATCATATTAATACAGTAGGTAGAAGCTGTACTGTTATAAATACATTTCTCTTTCCTTCTTGCATTATTTTTATATATTTTATGCTATAATAAAACAAATATTAACTTTTTTGCTTCCAACTGGGAACATACTGGTTTAAGTTCCAGTATGGTATTTGAAGATAAAAGTAATAATTGGAGATCAAAGGGGAAAACTGTGTTCCAAAATAAAAGCTTAATACAAACCTTATGTGAAAAAAATTTAAATTTAATTATATCACAACAATATCTAAATCCTAACTTCACTTCCAAAATGCTCCTGAGGAACTCTTAAGAGTTATCTGGCATAGAGTTTGAATCTCTTCCTTGACTTAAGAATAGTGGTGAAAGCTATAGGAAGGATACTCAGTCAGGGCAAGGATAAAAAGGAAGCTGGAGGAGTAATGGAGTCATTGCCAGTGGACTTGATCTTAGACCTTAGAATATCTGTATTTAGTCATAAAAGGTTTTGTTTTTGTTTTTGAGCAGCTATTATTACATGGCTCTGGGCTGCTGGAAAGATAATTTGGGGGGAAAAATGAGAGGAGTAAAATCACTGTCTTCATGGAAGTTATTTATTACTTGGTGATCTTATGAGGAACAAGTTAGGATGGCAGGGATTTCTGTCTTGTTTGTTCATTGATGTATCCCAATGCCTAGAAGAGTGTCTAGAACATAGGAACTCAACAAACATTTATTGAATAAACTTCCATTCCAGTAGCATTGAAACCAGATCATTTTCATTAAGGAAGGAGTTAAAGAACGACGCAGCATGCATAGACCATTCATTTGAGAAGGTCAGCTATAGAAAGCCAGGAGGGGATCAATCATCAAATACCTATAAAGCATTTTGAAACTTTAATGTGCATATGTAACACCTGATTCAATAGGCCCTGAGGATGGGATTCTGTGTGTGTAACAAGTTACCAGGTGAATCCAATTCTGCTTGTCCTCAGACCACACTTTGAGCAAAGCTACTCAAAGAACATCTACTTTGTAGATAGCATATGTAAGATTTATTAAATATGCTTCCTTACTCTGTTTTATTATGTTTATTGTATTCTGATTGCCAGGTTCAATGAATGCTCCAATACAGATCTTACCGGACCATTCCTTTCTTGAAATTATATCTTGGCTCTAGGCACATTACTCTGGAATGATTATCCTCCTGTCTCTTCAGCTTTTCTCTTTCAGGCTTCTTTGCTGGCTGCTCCTCCTCCTCCTCCTATCCCTTAAATGTTCCTATTTCCCAGGTGTCTGCCTCCAGCCTTCTTTTCTTCTATTTGTACTTAATGGAAATCCTTTGTTATCTCTAATTCTACCTGATTCCTTTGAGGTTTCTAGGTATATAATTGTGTCTAAAAATAGTATTTTTAGTTCTTTCCAAATATTTATGCCATATTTCTTTTTTTTAAATAATTTTATTTATTTATTTTTCCCCCAAAGCCCCAGTAGATAGTTGTATGTCATAGCTGCACATCCTTCTAGTTGCTGTATGTGGGATGCGGCCTCAGCATGGCTGGAGAAGCGGTGCGTCAGTGCGCGCTGGGATCCGAACCTGGGCCGCCAGCAGCGGAGCGCGCGCACTTAACCGCTAAGCCACGGGGCCGGCCCTATGCCATATTTCTTATGATAGGATTTTTAATACATTATATATTGAGATTTATTTTTAAAACATTTTTGTTTTGTTCCTCATTTTGTGAGGAATAACTAAAATGCTTTTCCTTGAAATATAATCTTGGTTCTTGGTTGTAGATAATCTTTACTTATTTCATTTTAAAAATTGAGACATAACTCACATAACATAAAATTCACCATTCTAAAGTGCATAACTCAGTGTTTTTTATGTTAAGCACTCAATAAACGATAGAATTTTTAATAACAAACATTTCTAAAGACTTGAGTCCCCAACAATGGAGTGGGATTCTTTCTAGATAATGAATCCCCAGTAACTAGAAACCTTAAGCATCAGCTGGATAATGCCCCTTTCAGTGATGTTCTAAAAGGTGTTCCCGTTTTGATGAGAGAGAAACTCTGAGGTCCCTCCCAACACTAAATATTTATGGGACACTTACTGATTTGAACGCTTCTACAGAGTGGAATCATTGCCCTGAGCAATGGGAAGTAAATGGAATAAAGGGACTCTCTTTTGGCCCAGAAACAGGTGAAGATGATGCTTGATTAAAGTTAATGGTGTACAGGAGAAGCAATATTCATAGAGTAGGCAATGGAAACAATAGTTCTTAATTAGTTACACTAACAGTTCCTGGGATCTCCTTCCTGAACTCCCTCCTACCCCCCACCACCAGAGTGGCCTGTATCCACCAGGGAGGGAAATAGCGAAATTAAGACTCTAATAGGAAGAAGACCTTGCAGGAAGGGTGGGGGCCATAGTGACAAAGTCAAGGAAAGAGTCAGACTCAGGAGCTGTGGAAAGGGTAGAAAGCCAAGGAGCACAGGCCCCATCGGCACCTGAACTAACTTTTTCGACTAACCTTATACCTTTCAGTATCCCCTATGTCCCAGAGACAGACCACTGAGCAATTATCAGCAGTATTTATTAGACATTTATACTTTGAATTCTCCATTTCCAACTATTCCCTTCATTATATTTTGCCAAAGATATTGAAGCCATCCATTGTCGGCTTTACTTGTCTTCAAAGTTCATCAGTGCCTGCACTGTTAAGAAACAGAATGTGAGGCTGGAGAGCTAAGAATATTCAGGACGCACAAATGTTTGGTGAAGATCCTGGTTTTCTGGGTTCTAGGTTCCCACACAAATCTTTACTTTAAATTAAGCCATACGAGTCTGTACTCTTTGCCAAAGATGAATTAATCAGGATTAAAGAAGCCACCTTGCGACCTTCTCCCTTTCACCTTGTTCTCCCCAGAGAACAAGTGGGAAGGCAGGGCTGAGGACAATCGGAAAGAGCAGGATTAACCTTAGGCAACATTTTTTTTTTTTTTTTTTTAATTTTTGTGAGGAGATCAGCCCTGTGCTAACATCCGCCAATCCTCCTCTTTTTTTTTTTGCTGAGGAAGACGGCCCTGGGCTAACATCTGTGCCCATCCTCCTCCACTTTATATGGGACGCCGCCACAGCATGGGTTGCCAAGCCTGTGGTTGCCAAGCAGTGCATCGGTGCGCGCCCGGGATCTGAACCAGCGAACCCCGGGCCACCGCAGCGGAGCGCGCACACTCAACCGCTTGCGCCACCGGGCCGGCCCCTTAGGCAACATTTTGAAGTAAGAAGTCTGTTTTTGACATCCTGCGCTAAATTCCATGTTCCAACGTTATAAATTCCTCTTGTTGCCCTCCTTTGCCCAAAACACACACATTCCTCTTCCCTAATTGTTATTTTCACATGGAGTTGATTTCAACTAGGTATGAGGAAGATATACTAATCCATATTAAATTGTAAAAAATGGCATCTAACTCTTCCAGTTTTTGTATTTTTAGAGGAAAATTTATGAATCCAAATTAATCTCCAAGTGGTGAAATTGCAAGTGAGAAATTTAGGGAAAATAATTTTGAGCAGGTAGTTCTCCACTTAAATCAAACTTTCTTAATTAAATCACATACTTCTCTCTGCCTAGGCTGATACTAGAAGGGGCTAAAAGGAAGAGAGGTCTATAACTCATAAACCTTTTTTGGGAGTTGGAGACAGTGGGCACTTATGGGCTTTCTGCTCACTGTTTAATCCCCACAGCTATCCAACTTGAGCCTGAGGCCCTACTGCTCAGGTCTGAAATGTCACCTAAAGAGAAGAAACATGTACAAAATGGGGTGGGCTGCCCAAATCGAGCAAGAGTCCACCTTGTCATAATTCCCAACAACTGGAATTGAACACTCTCCTCTTAGGAAATAAGCTCTCAGACCTCAGAGGATTTAGGTGTCTCCTAATGGAGAAGCAGAATTGACAGGTTCTCTCTAGGTTAGAAGAAATCAGGACATATGCCCAGAATGTGACATGCCAAACCAAGGATTTGCCTTTTTTAGCTGTGAGGTGGAAGTTCAGAGGCTGAGATGCCAAAATAGGTGACACCCTCCTCCTTCTCTCCAGTTATATATGCTATTCCAATGTACTTAACTCCTGGTCCCCATGATTGCCCTAAATCCATACCTGCAAACTCTTGTAACCGCTTACGCTCCTCCAGGTTATACTGAAGCTTTTCTAGCAACTCAAAATATCGGAAGAGTGAATCTCTAGGCCAAACAACACGTTCATCCTGATCCATTTCCATTAGCCCAGGCAGATTCTGGTGCACATGAGTCTCCCAGTCCAACTGACCTGGAGGGAGGAATGGTTCTTAAAAACATATCTAGATTCATGGAAGTTGGGTAAGAGCTGATAAATCCTACGGTATTGGGGGAAAAGCAGAGAGGGAAAAGGGTGCATCACCAAGAGACCACTTTGTACGATAAGCAAAGACAGCCACAGGCATACTTAGGCAAAATTAAGCAGAAGCATAGGGGAACTGAAGAAGCACAAAGAAAGTAATTGAGACCAGAAAATCAGACTGGTGGAGAAACTTGGGAAGTAGACATAGTTGGAGAGCTCCTATTAAGATTAGGATGTCTCCTAGAAAAGAGGAGTCTGAATTCAAGGGGAAGAAACACTCTGCTTACCAAGAGAGTCAAAATATCTGGAGTCATAAGAAGAGGAAGAGTAGGAAGATGAAGATGAGGAGGAGGAAGAGGAAGAGGAAGATGAGGACTTTTTCATTTTTGACAAGGACTCTTTTGTTTTTGATGCAGATGCTCTTGAACCCTCTTCAGCTGCACTGTGTTGAGACTTTTCTTGAGAAGCTTCTAAGACCAAAGATTCCTCTGGTTGACTGGCATCTCTACAAGTGAAAGGGGAAATTTTATTGCTTCAAAAACATTTACAAGATGTGGCTAGTTCCTTCATTATTCTGGTCCTGGCCCTAGCCATCCCCTAAGGCTGGGACTTAAGGCAATGAGAGCCAAACTGCTTCCAAAATCTGAGCTTAAGCACTTCCAACCTCAATTATTCCATCTGGTATATCCCTATTAGTGCCCCTCACCACATAGCTTCTGTGCTCAGCTTTACTCAGGTTTCCACACTCCACATCCCACCTTATTTGGCCAAGCTTTAGCTCTCTATTCCATGGCCCTATGCCTATTACATCACAACTATAGCCTTTGCCCCCTTGATTCCATCTCTTCATAGTACAGGGCTCCCAGGCTCAGCTCTTGGTCTTTTTATATTTTTTTCTTTTTTTTTTTGTGAGGAAGATCAGCCCTGAGCTAACATCCGTGCTAATCCTCCTCCTTTTGCTGAGGAAGACCAGCTCTGAGCTAACATCTATTGCCAATCCTCCTCCTTTTTTCCTTCCCCAAAGCCCCAGTAGATAGTTGTATGTCATAGTTGCACATCCTTCTAGTTGCTGTATGTGGGATGTGGCCTCAGCATGGCCAGAGAAGCGGTGCGTCGGTGTGCGCCCGGGATCCGAACCCGGGACGCCAGTAGCGGAGCACGCGCACTTAACCGCTAAGCCACCAGGCCGGCCCTTGGTCTTTTTATCTTCTCCATCTATAGTCACTCCTTTGGTGATCTCATCTCCTGAGTCAAAATGCCTACTAAACGCAAATTTAAACCTCTAGTCCAGACCTCACTCCTCAATCCAGACTTGTATATACAACTTTTACTCACATATCACTGCTTGAATGTCTAATGGACACCTCAGATTCAACCAAAATTGCCCACCTAACCTCTTCCACCCACAGCCTTCCCTATCTCAGCTAATCCATCCTTCCAGTTTCTCAGGTCAAAACTTTGGAGTCATCCTTAACTCTTCTTTCAAATCTCACATCCAATCCATCAAGAAATCCTGTTGACTCTACCTTCAAAATATATCTTTTCTCACTGGTACCACTGGTAGCACTCTAGTCTGAGCTATCATCACCTCTTGCATGGATAGCAGCATAGCCTCCTAACTTGTCTCTCTGCTCCTTCCCTTGTTCTTCTACAGTCTATCATCAACACAGCAACCAGAGTAGTGCTTCTTAAAGGTAAGTCATTTCATGTCACTGCTCTGCTCTGCTTCCCATTTCACTCAGAGTCAAAGCCTAAGTCCATACAATGGCCCTCACAGCCCTACAGGATCAGGTCCCCATTATCTCTGTGACCTCATCTCCTATGATTCTTCCCTCTGCTCCAGTCACAATGGCTTCCTTGCTGTTTCTCAAACACCGATCAGGCATGCTTCTGGCTTAGGACCTTTGTACTAGCTGTTCCCTCTGCTTATAACACTCTTCCCATAGATATCCACATAGTAATCCTCTCACCTCCTGCAAATCTTTGCTCAAATGTTACCTTTTCAATGAGACCACCCTAACTTGTTTAAAATTACAACCCATCTGCAACCTCCACCCTATACTCCAATCCCCCTTAACCTGTTTCACTTTTTTTTTTTTTGTGAGATCAGCCCTGTGCTAACGTCTGCCAATCCTCCTCTTTTATTTATTTATTTATTTTTGCTGAGGAAGACTGGCCCTGGGCTAACATCCGTGCCCATCTTCCTCCACTTTATATGGGACACCGCCACAGCATGGCTTGACAAGCAGTGCGGCAGTGTGCACCCAGGATCCGAACCCGCGAGCACCGGGCCACCGCAGCAGAGCGCGTGCACCTAACCACTTGCGCCACCAGGCCAGCCCCTCACTTTTTATTTTTTCATGCTTATATTTTAACATATTAACTTACTTGTTTAATACGTTCATTGTTTATTGTCTCTTTCTCCCTACTAGTATGTAAGCTCCATGACAGTAGGCATTATTATTGCCTATTGTGTTCACTGATCTATCCCAAGCACCTAATAAGTATTCAATAATTATTTGTTGAATGGATAAATGAGTCTCTTGTTTCTCCTTCTGCTCTCTTGTCCACTGCTGAACACTTGGGGTCCAGAATAGCATCTGTTTCATAGAAGGTCTTGTATTAGATTCCTGTGGTTTCTGTAACAAATTACCCTAAACTTGCTAGCTTAAAACAACAGAAATTCATTCTCTCACAATTCTAGAAGCCAGAAGTCTGAAATCAAGGTGTTGGCAGGGCCATACTCCCTCTGCAAGCTCTAAGAAAGAAGGTTCCGTGTTTCTTCTAGCCTCTGGTAGTTGCCTGGCATCCACCAGCTTCCTTTGGCTTGTGATTACATCAGTCCAATCTCTATCTCCATCTTCACATCTCCTTCTCCTATTCTCTATGTCTATGTCTTCTCCTCTTCTGTCTCTTACAAGCCCTCTTGTCACTGGATGTAGAGCCCACCTGGATAATCCAGGATGATCACATCTCAAGATCCTCAACTTAATTGCATCTGCAAAGACCCTTTTTCCAAATAAGGTCATGTTCACAGGTTCCAGGAGGTTAGGACATGGACTTACGTTTTTGGGGGCGACCATTCAATCCACTACAATAAACAGTTACTGAATGAATGCTCTCTCAAAGCCAATCTTCATCTTTAATTTTCTACCCTCTCCTCCTTCATATGCATCCCCTCCAGTTCACATATACACTACTAACCTGGCATCGGTTTTGCTAAGGCTTGACCTCAGTGCCTCAGGAGAAAGGTTTTGTCTCCTGCAAAGCAAAAAACACAAAAGAGTGAAGAGAGTTATACTGAAGCAGGAGTATAGTAGGGAAAAAAGAAAAGAAATCAGATCAGAAAGCGAAGAAAACTGAATGAGGAGAACAAATTGTAGTAAAGGGGTGAAAAAGAGCAGGGAAGCCCAGACAGTGGATAAAGAATCAGGCAATAGTCTAGAGCTGGGGAATTCTAACCCTGGGGCAAATCTTCTGTCACAAAGGGAGAAATGGAGCCAAGACAAAGGAGCAGAAACAGGGAATGAGGTCAGGAAACCCTTGAGAACTAAAGTTGGGTTTGAAAGTGGGGAAGCAGACCTCTGGATAATCTGCCGCTTGAATATGTCGGCTTTGTGCTGAACCTCCAGATGTGTCATCTCCTCATTCAGCTCATTCCTGATATTCTGGAAGTTAGTAACTGCCCCAAAGGGCCATTAGGAGTTGAGACATGATGGTGACTAGACCTGGGGAGATGGCTTGGGTGGGGAGATACCAAGTGAAATATTCATTCCAGGACCCAAGCCTTCCTGCTACATCAGGTTCTCTCTATCCATAATCCACCAATTCTAGCTTTCATTCTAATTTCTCTCCAACCACCCCTCCCACCAGGTTTCACCTCTTTCATGCTTACCCATCATGGCTACTATGATATTTCGAAAGATAATGGAACCCAGTAGCAACCAAAGGATGACATAGATGCTGCTGAAGGCACGGCTGACTTCAGGCACTTTCCAGGTATCCTGAAGCAATGCATACCAATGATCCATGGTGAAGAGAATGAACACTGTCACTAGGGAATTCAGCAGGTCCCTAAAGAAAAAGGAGGTGTGTGTATAGATAGAACAGAGATCTCAACCTCTTAGAAACAGTATCATTCTTACTCTTAAAGCAACATAAGAGCATTTCTTTGTATTTTCCTCTGACTTGAGCTCCTTTTCTACCATAGCCAATTTTTCAGCTAATCATTCTTCAGTTTGAGTTGTTTTATTAGGTTTTCCTTTATCATGAATAATCTATGAATATCTCTCACTATTCCATTAGTACCTGGGGCATAGTAGGTACTCAATAGGTACTGACTGAATTTCTAAAAATTGAATGAATCACTAACTACGTATCATTTTTTGTAAGTTCATTCTCCACTGTGCTATGGACTTCACCTAAGAGAAGATCACTCACAAATTTAGCAAACATCATTCCTATTTAGTGACATATGTGATAGATGACATAAACATGTGATCCCAAATAATGGATAACGAATATATCACAAAAGGTCTCAGGAAGGTATCTAAATTCTCCTTCTTTCATTCTTAATCCTCCATATACAATTTATTGAAAACATCAGGGCCTGAATAGGATGAACTACAGGACTTTCCTAACTCAATACTCTTAAAAAACTACCTGTTAGTCTAAGAGAGACCTGACAGGTACTGACAAGATTAGATTCTAATTCATAAATAACATTATCTCCTCTAAATCCAAAATGACTTTCTTCTAGTAATCAGTTCTCTAGAAAGATCTTATCAGGATTTTACTTTTGAACAGGTATAGGTATGTGCATGTGTAATCCCCACACCGAGAGATTGGGGCAAAACCAGTGACCATGTCTGAGAGTCACAGTAACATTTATTGATCACTTACAATGTGTTAAGTACTGTGCTAGGTGCTTAAATGCTCTACCTCATTCACTTCTATACTCTTATGAGGCAGTACTACTATTATTCCCATTTTTCAAAAGAGGAAACTGAAATGAGGCATAGACATGAGGGCTTAACCACTGGCATATACTACTATTCAAAGATGGTTGGGAGCTCTTCTCTACTTGCTAGATGGGATGCTGCCCGATTCATGAATCATTTAATAAAGCCAAGTCTATCTTCAAAAAAATAAATAAAATAAAGATGGTTGATGAAGGTGTGTTTGAATTTGTGAAAGCCAGACCAAACTTGGAACTGACTGCCCTATCCTCAAAATTAGAGCTGATACCACTCACTACTCCGTTGCTTTCTCTTTCCCTCTCCTTACTGTGTTCTATTCCTGTTTCTTATAATAGACTACACTTTTTGCATTACTATACTTTGGACTAGCTTCCCAGTCTTTTGTCCCAACACTCTCCCCACACCCAGGCTTTCCCCAGGCCTGCCTACGAGAAGAACATGTGGTACTCCAGGTCCTGGCGAGTTGAACGGGTGTAATCCTCAAAGAAGTAGACACCAGCCACAGCAAAAATGTAGAAGAAGATGAGCAGCAACATCAAGAGGAAGGTCATGCTCTAGAGGCCATGACCTTGAGTCAGAGCTGGGCCAGACCAGGCTGATTTCCTCCTACAGCCCAGTCAAGCCCACCCTGGCAATCCTCCACCAAACCCTCACTTCCAGTCCTGATCCCAGGCATCTCTAGACTACAGCAGCTTATCCCCAGCCCTTTTTCATCCAATAACATTTCACAGAATCTTTCATTGCCTTCTTTGAAGGCACCTAAACTTGTTTCATGTTAAATCCCCATGTTCATCCACCTTGCCCACCTGGTTTAGCTGCAACAGTCAAATCACCTTGAGGGCCCTGACCAGGGCCAAAATAATGACTCGAATTTGACGGAATCGCGCAAAGAGTTTGAGAGACCTTAGCACCCGGCAGATCCTCAGCAACTGGAGCCATACAGACTGGCCTGTTACCCCTACCAGCACCACAACCTCAGGAAGCAGGGACTGTGGGAAACACAGATTATGAGTAAAATATCCCCAAAAGCACCCATGCACAGTTGCCCCTTCTTTACCTCATCTTCTTCATAGTTCCTTGGGCATTATCCCTTGAATAGCATTCTCTGGGGATTGTTTTCTATTCAGTCTTTCTATACTAAATTACTTAAACTCTGTACTTCAACTTGCTCAGACATAAAAAGGGGATAAATATAGTGCTTATCTCATTGGGTTGTTGTGGTGCTCAAATAAGAAAACACATGTAAAACACTTAGAACAGTACCTGGCACTTAGTAATGCTTAGTAACTGGTAGATGTTATTGCTGGGGTTAATGTTGTGGTTAGATTCTGCCCCGCTGCTAATACCAAGCACTCCTGCAATGACTGACTTTTAGTTTTAGGGAAAAAAATCAAAATAAGGAAGTTAGGTACATTTCTATTTTTGGTTCTTCCTGTGATCTAATTATCTTAATTTTTCTTGTCATTTTGATTCACTAGGCACATTCCCCAGCCCACTAAACTAATCCTCAGGCTATCTATGCTTACCAATATGGTGACAAAAAAGTCAAAGACATTCCAGGCATTCTTCCAGAAAAGGAAAAAGCTGGATAGCCACATAAGAAGGATCTCCAAGATGAAAATAAGCAAGATGAACCAAGCTGCCACCTCCAGAGTCAGCTTCAGTGGCCACAGTTTGGTATTTGAGGATTCAAGCAATTCTGTGAGAATAGAACAAAGACTGAATAAAGGATAAGAAGTGGGAAAATGAATGATAGAGAATGATCAGAAACGTATAAACCACAGTTGTGCCCACTGCTATTCCATTTTTCTTTGAGTTTCTCTTCTTAACACTGTTGTTGCTTCAGCCTGTGAAATACAGGAGAGGACAGAATTGAACACGAAAAATAGCTACGACTCATCTCCTGCTGGTATCAGTATGTCTAATAGCTGCAAGTCACTGCCTTCCCACTCTGGGGTCACACAGCCACCAAGGGATTGCTCTCTTAACTACCACCAACCCTGTATGCTGTACTGTTACCCCAGTCCCAAACTTCACAAAGAAGCAAGCGACCTTGAGAACAGAATGAAAATGTAGGGCCATGGTATCTAATGTGCTTTATAAGAAATGTAGAAACAAGAAGCCAGATTCATGGGGCATATTGAGTTACCAACCAAGAAATTATTTGGTTCTTTATTTGTTAGCTTTTAAAACTTTCCCTTTCTTCTCTGCCTAAAATTGATTTTGTTCAGCAAACCAATTTGAATCCTAAATTTCCTCTCTAGAACCCTATTATTTGCAATTGCTATTTCTTAACTCATTGCCTTCATCTTTCAACCCTCTTCGTCTCTTTTATACATTTAATAGATTTAGATCGTGCTGCAGAAAAAAACTGAGATCAAAATAGGCTTAAAAGCTAAATAATAATTTAACATGTTTCCCTTTGAAACAGAACAATCTAAGAGTCTCCAAATGCACTATGACTGACATGTTTATCAGTTAATAAGATCAGAAGACCATTCTCAATCACCTTGAGCAATACAAACTGCTGTGTAGATTTTGACACTTACACAGTTTTAAATTGTTATTGTTTTTAGTAATATTTTGGCCAACTACATCCATAACAAAGTAAGGAACACTGATGTTGAAACATAACTTCATGAAGAACGTAAAAACAGTTCTGCAAGTTTATCTCAAAATGATCTTCATCAGATTCTATAAATTGCATTCAGCTGATCAAAAATATTATATTGCACATCAAGATATGTCTAGAACCTCAAAAATATAATATATAATGTTATACTCAGTTTTTTGTTGGAAATAAGGACTATTCACACTTGCAATGTGTTACTTTTAGAGAAAGGCTTGCAAATGAGCCAAATCTTCCTTTTCTCTCTCTCTCATCATTTAGAAACAAAATATGAAAGTGATAAAAAATAAGCCCATTGACGTTTAAAGTGCAAAGCAGAATTACCAATATTATTGCGAAAATAGGCTTTTTCTATTTTTTATGCCCTAACACATAATTAAATTTCCATCTACACTTTAACATATAAAACATGTATTTAACATGTAATACATGTTGTAAACCTGAAACTAATATGTCAATTATATCTCAATTTTTTAAAAGGAACAAAAAAATTTAATTAAATTTAAAAAATTTAATACAGAAAATAAATATATTTGATCCCCAAACCAATATATAATGTCATTTAAAAATTCATTTGTAGACAAATCATATATTTTCTTCAAAAATAGCATGAATCACTTATAAAATGGCAAAAGTAAAACTTTGCTCATATAGTATGATTATTAAAATTATATAATAAACACTAAAATACACTATTTAATAATATGCTAGTCTCAAATATTATTTTTACTTTAACTTGCTTTTTTATATCACATAAAAATAATGAAATGATTAAAACTCCTAAGGAGGTTTTCAAGATTATACATGTATTACTGGCAAGCAAAATCACAATAAAAAAAGACTGGGGAGCTTCGATCTAAAGAAGTTTGTTAATTACTATTTTTTTCCCTATCTATAACAACATTCTTTGTGATCTGGAAAAATTGTGTTTTAAAAGCCTAAACAAAGTCTTACTGTTTATCACATAAATTAGTCTGTTCAAAGAAATCTGTTAGTCACAAATTATTTCCCTTTGCAAAATCCCTCCTGCCTTTCTACCGAGAGAATGTACTTAATAAGACACAATTTTCATGAACTTGCCAGGTAATTTCCACTTGGGCAATCCATCTATCCTCTGGCACAGTGATCATGTTTCATGTTTGGCTGTTTTACCAAACAGAATGGTTAGTGCTATGCTGTTTTGATTTGTCCATTAGAGCCAGGGAATCCTGTACATTTACCGCAATTTACTTTATTCCAAAGCTTATGACTATATCCCTAACCTCACAAGGCAAATACATGCCAGTTATTATACAAGTAATAGGAAATGTGGGTGACTCAGTTTAAAACCCTCACCTCCATGGGGAGGAAATAAAACACTTCAAAATGTATAGTAGGGCCAGCCCCGTGGCTTAGCGGTTGGGTGCACTGGCTCCGCTGCTGGCGGCCCAGGTTCGGATCCCGGGCACGCACCAACGCACCGCTTCTCCGGCCATGCTGAGGTCGCGTCTCACATACAGCAACTAGAAGGATGTGCAACTATGATATACAACTATCTACTGGGGCTTTGGGGGAAAAAAAAAAAAAAAGAGGAGGATTGGCAATAGATGTTAGCTCAGAGTCGGTCTTCCTCAGCAAAAAGAGGAGGATTAGCATGGATGTTAGCTCAGGGCTGATCTTTCTCACAAAAAAATAAATAAATAAAAAAAGAAAGAAAGAAAGAAGAAAATTAAAAAAAAAAAAATGTATAGTATACTTGGGGCCGGCCCCGTGGCTTAGCAGTTAAGTGCGCTCGCTCTACTACTGGCGGCCTGGGTTGGGATCCCAGGCATGCACTGACGCACCACTTGTCCAGCCATGCTGAGGCAGTGTCCCACATACAGCAACTAGCAGGATGTGCAACTATGACATACAACTATCTACTGGGGCTTTGGGGAAAAAAAGGAGGAGGATTGGCAATAGATGTTAGCTCAGAGCCAGTCTACCTCAGCAAAAAGAGGAGGATTGGCATGGATGTTAGCTCAGGGCTGATCTTCCTCACACACACACAAAAATGTATAGTATACTGTAGTGGGTCAATTACATGAACTATTGTGTATTTAATTATCTTTGACCTGAGTGCATTAAAAGACTATTTTAAAGTGAGAAAATTCCCTAAAACAGTGAGGATGAAACAAGGAAGTGAGTACTTCTACTGCCCTTTCATCACTTCTGACCAGTCAGTTTGAGATGATAATCAAATGAGCTCACGGATTCCAGACATTCTTTTGTTTCTAATGCATTTCATACAATTTATGATTTCTTTTAGAGTCATTTACTCTTTAAGTCATTTTTTGGCTCATCTTATGTCTTAGTTGTACCTAACTTTACATACTTTGTGAGCTTTCTTATTCCTACTTAAATAATCTTTCTCAACACACTTGTAAAAATGTAATGTTGGATCACTCACTGATAGGCACCAATATCTCTAATAGAAAAGATTCATTTAAACAAATATTAGACTAAACCGACACAAGAAATATAACTGGTCTTCCCATCTCCAGTTCCTTGTGAATCTATTACACCTTACTTTTAAGTGTCTAGACCACCTTATATCTATTACATTCTCGAGAGCCCTCCAAATGTTTCTAGGTCTTAGCAGTTGCAAAAATCCTACTCCAGGAGACTTAATATAATTGTCCCTATCACAATTCAAATAAATTCAAAAACGATCAATTTAAAGGAAAAATGAGTCCCACTCGCCTCCTCTTTCATTCACTGTCAGTTCTCACCTATTTCAACCATCAGTACAATCGTATTCAAGAAGATGAGGAAGATGATGAAGTTTGTGAAGAGAGGACCTATCTTCTCTTAAGGAAATGTACAGAGTGGAGTTCTTTCTGATTTGTGTAGGTGAAATAATATGGGTAAGAACAGAACCAGTGAGAATAAGAAAATGGAGTTTGGAAAGGGAAAAATAAGTCACTAGGTAGATAATGAGGCAAGAAAGACAGGAGATCCATGGGATAAAAATGACTGGCATGAAAGGATACACTCAAGGACCCATCCAGCCCACAAAGAAAGAGGTGGCCTCTGACTGCAGCGCACTCGAAGGCTGCTCATCATCCTCTGGCCATGTGTAATCCGTTCTACACGACGAGGCTTTATGGAGAAGCGCACAAGCTGGTGTTGATCTCCCAACATAAGTTTCTTCTGATGGGAAGGATCTACACAAAAACAAAAAAGGGATAGTGGATAAATATAAAGAGAAGTCTCTGGGGGATATGAAGAGTAGGTAGGACTGTGGGCAGGGATACTGGTTACATAATGGGCCGCCTAGTGCAGGGACTCGCCTTGCTGCTACGTCTCACAGCAACTAATAACAGTCTGGAGTAAGAGCTAATACATTGCTTATGACCAACACTGTCCATGCCCAAGAATAAAGGCAACAGGTTCAGCCCTCAAAGTTTTAGTGTCTTTGGTAGAAACTTCCAAGTCAGCCAGGGCTAGTAGTTATCCTAGGCCTAAAAGTGAGTGACATGGGTTCTATCTCCCAGATTCAAAGTTTTATTAATAAAGCCTTTGATTTACCAAGTTTGGTGTAACCTCCAAACTAGCAACCAAGGCAATCTCCCCTGAATTTTCCACCCTTAAAATTGTCTGCTTTCTACTCTTTGGAGAGTGTGGAGAGGAGTCTTAAATTTATCCTAGTGAAGAAACAGGCTGCTGACCAAGTATCTCCCGGATAGTGTGCCGTGGCACAGCTTGGCTCAAGCCTTGCAGATGCTCGATGAGAGAAAAAGTATCAATGAGACGTGAACGAATGGCATCAGCTCGGGGCAGTTGCATGTGTCCTGCTTGGTGATAAGTGGCCATGTCTGTTAAGAAAATGGAAGAATCAAGTGTCATTTCCTTCTTGGAGCTGCACCAAGGATCAGAGGTTTTCTTCCCCTCCTACTCTCTTTGCCCTTAAGACAAACACATTATACCAAGACTCAAGGTTTTTTTAAACAAAAGGAGATAAGAATCGTAAGAGAGATACTGCACAGTTGATTAAGTGGCCAGGCACCTTCACTTGTGTGGCAGTATTTCCAATTAAAAGCAGCAGCCACAAGAGCAGGAGTCCTGGGGCTGGACAAAGAGGAACTCGGGCGCCCCCCCGGACCGGAGCGAATCAGGCAACGCAGTGAGGCGGTCGTGGGAGGGCTTAGGGCGGCTGCCGAAAGAAAAACCAAGTTAAGAGGAATTGGACAAAATGCAACAGCCTGACATTTTGAAAATGTGTCCCGTCCCAAGCGTCCACCTAAACGCTCCCTCGGGTTTCAGCTCCTCCTCTCAATTCCCACTTCCGGCCCTCACCTCAGCCCAGGCTCTCTTCCGCCCACTCAGCCCTGACTTCACTCCTCCGCCTCCGGCTCTGGCGCCCCCTGTGTTCGGCTCTCCCCACGCACGACGAGCTCAGGGTGTGCTCCCAACCTCGCAGCGCCCCATTTCCAGCTCCGCCCCGCCCCGCCCGCTGCCCGGGTTCGACTCACCCCGGCCCAGCCCCAACCCCTGGCCCAGGACCCTCCCAACCGCGCTCGCCGCCTCGGCCCCGCCCCGCACTCCGGCCACTCGGCGGTTACCAGCCGGTCCCGCCCGCCAGACGCTGGCGCCGCGCAGCCAATCGGCGGCTGCCACACTGCGGCCGGAGCCGGGCTGGGGGGTTGGGACCTCCGGCTGCAGGTCCGCCTGGGCCAGACGCGCAGGAAGAGCGTGCGTGGTCGCCGGCCCGGCCTTTGCAGTCCCCGCCGAGCCCCGACCCTCCTGGCCGCCCCCACCTCACCTCGCCGCCATGCGCCTCCGCCGCCTAGCGCTGTTCCCGGGCGTGGCGCTGCTCCTCGCCGCGGCCCGCCTCGCCGCTGCCTCCGACGTGCTGGAACTCACGGACGACAACTTCGAGAGTCGCATCTCTGACACGGGCTCTGCGGGCCTCATGCTCGTCGAGTTCTTCGCCCCCTGGTGAGGCCACTAAGCCGGGGCGGGCGAGGAAGGGCCGTGCTGGGCCGGGGGCGAAGGCGCGGGAACGGTTGGGCCTACGCAGCGTTGGTGCCCTCCACCATTCCAGCGGGCCCTGCTGCGGCCGGCAGATGTCCCATCCCCGGGGAGCCAGGCTACCTCGCTGAGAGCGGAGAAGTCGGTGCTGATCGCCTAGGAGCGAGACCCGGGAAGGAAAACCCGAAGGCTCTCTCGCGCAGGGCCACATCCTTACCTTGGTGCTCTTGCGGCACTTCCTTTTTGCAGAGGGTTTAATACCCCCCACCCCCTTTCGATTGGTATCTTCACGGTTTCTGGGTGAGTCAGTGTTAATGTACTCTATTCTACAGACGAGGAGGCGTCCTAAGGCTTTATACTGGAAGCGAACGTTTCACCAAGTGCAGAGGCCGCGGGCCCCCAGGGTACTTCCTTTCTTCTTGCCCCACGCCCCGCAGCCATTGGTTTCTAGCCAAGGTCACTCAGTGGCTGCAGAATGGGCATAAGTGCTTTCTTGAGGCAGGCAATTATTTTGTCTATCGCATGGTGCACACTTTCTCCGTTAAGCTGATCACTTCTCAGCCCAGTAGAATCCCATCAAAAAGAGTGGGTGAACAAGAGTAATTCCGTCAGAATCTGTCTAAATTGTCAGTTTTAATTAGGATTTCTGAAAAAATGCCAGAAAAGACTCCAATGAGAAAGTAACCAGTGTTGGAGAAATACTCAGGGTGATTTAACTGAACAAGGACGTAAATTCCTCAGAATAGAACTAACCTGAAATAAAAAGGTGGGGGAGGGGGATATACAGCAAATAGGACTTCTGGCCCAGTAAACTTGAGTGTTTTTTTAAACCCCAAAATCTTTACCACAGCAAACAATGGTTATCTTAATGCTTGGGATAGCTCAGTATATCCATGCTAATTACAATACTTAATTTTTCTCCTCCTGCCGCAGTGACCCTTGGTCAAAATCTATTTGTATTCAAAAGTATCAGTAAAACAAAGTTAACTTCCACTTGCTTCTAACTCTTCTCTTCACTCTGCAGGGGCTCAGCTGACTTGTTGAGGGTTACACTAGAAGTTCTGTAGTGAAGACCACCTGAACCAGAAGGATGTGCTAGAGGCAACAAGTTTTGTTTTCAGCTTGTGACAGATTTTACACCCAGGGCATTCCTGTGGCTAACTGGCAGTACTGATTACACATCATAGGTGATCTTTATGCATCTCTAGAGCTAACATTCTGACTTAGAAACATCTCTTCACAATCACATAACCATGCTGTTAATTTTGAGGGCATGTCACTGTAGTTAGAATGGCTGTATGGAGTTGTATCAAAACTAGATGGTGCTTCTGTGACTACAGGGGTCAACATGAAGTGAATTGCTGGAGTATTGTGGGCTATTAGACTGTTGGTTTAAAGGAGATTTTATTATTTTTTTCAACTGAAGGTGTTCTTTCCTACTTTAAGTCGTTGCATGAGCTTCCCTAAAAACTACATATCCCCCAAATTGTGTGGATCTCTCCTGTGGTGTCTGCTTTTAATTAGTCTAGAAGGTAAGGTCATCCTCCACAATGTGGGCAAGAAGGATCAGTTTTCTGAATGAGTAGTTTGGAATCAAGGAAGTCTCCTGGTGATGATGTCCTTATTTCTTCACATTCAACTATTTTTATTTATTAATACTTCAGCTGGAAATATTTTCTGACTGCTGTATTCTTTTGTACAGATCAGGAGTACTAACTCACAAGTTAGATAGGAACAGTTAAAGAATCATTATCAAGAGTGAAATGGACCTATGTTGAGCAAGTTCTTTTTCTCATTTGTTTCAGGGTATTTTTTCCACTTTCATTTTGCAAGTGAAAGTGAAAGATTTCTTTGCAGTTGAGTTTGTAGACTAGTATTTTCATTGTGGAGTTTTAATCATCTATGTAATTTGTAAACATAGGAGTATCTGAATTTGGGGAAATAAATAGCACTAGTTTAATGTTTGTGATAACTTCTGAAAATTTATTGATAATTTCTGAAAATTTATTGATCATTGTTAGGTAAGTTTTAAGTCCTCAGCATCTATTTATGTTGTAGATTTGTGCCCTGTCCTCTAGGACAGTAATAGTAAATAATAATATTTGATATACAGTGTTTCTAGAGTATAGAAAAAGACTGTACGGATAGATAGTATAAAATGGAATATTTAATATTTCTTTTTATACATATTGATTCCTTTACTTGGAATCCCCCTCCCTCCCCCATCTTTTCAACAAGATTTAACTCAAAAGTTACTTCTTCCTTCCTTGGACAACTAACTGGTTGCCCTCTCCTCTCCGTTGGGACCTAATAATACTGTCATCCCTGCCAGACTGGTATTCCTTTAGGGAAAGGACTATATCAATTTTTCTGTCAGAGGCTAAAATAGCATTTGACACATTGCGGAGATGAAGTAATTATTGTTGGGTAGGTATATGTTGGGATTCATTATTAACTGCTAGGTGTCATCCCTGGAAGGTGGATGGGATTATTTGTGTTTTAATATTATGTAGGACTGGGTGAAAGAAGTAGTGGTTAATCTTGATGTTCACCTTCAAACTTGACCTGAGTTCCATTCCTGGTGAATTTGAAGAGGGCAGTCTCCTCCAGCCTCATTGGAACTCCTTAAACAGGTCCTCCCTTTGGGCATTTGATGAACTGAAGGATATTGCCAATGCTTAGGGCAATGCTTTTCTGTCCCAGTCCTGCCACTTACACACACACCCCTACACCCCTGGTTCCCTCCTGGATTCCTGGAGGAATCATTCAGCCAGTCCCAGGGTAGGGCCCAGGCATGCAATTCTTTTTTTTTTTCAATGTTCCGTGGATATTTTTTATATAAATCTGGGTTGAGATCCACTGGTCTGGACTAATTATTTAATACTATTTTTCCTCTTCATATGTTTTAAGATAGTTGAGGTAAAACTATTCTTAAGTCTCTTGCCTCAGCCTTCTTGACAATTACTACATATTCAACAGAAATCTCTCTTTTCTTCTTTATTGTCATTGCTGCCACTCTGGTCCAAGCTTTCATTATCTGCCATGTGAAATATATTATCTTCTAGGTGGCTTTATTCTTATCTCTGCTTTCCCCCTTCCTGTCAGTCCTATATATTGCTGACTGATATAGTCTTAATACGCTTGGCACATCTGTTATCTCTTAACGACAACAACAAAAAGCCCCTCACAGTTCTCTGAATGCGTCGTTCTCACTAGTAATTTTACCTTGCTCTACTATTTCACTTGTCTGAAATACCCTACCCTATCCTGTCTGAAGCCTTAAATTCTTAAAGGCCCAGATCCGATTCTTACTCCCCTTTATTTTTTTAAATTTTTTAATTATTTATTTTTTCCCCCCAAAGCCCCAGTAGATAGTTGTATGTCATAGTTGCACAGCCTTCTAGTTGCTGTACGTGGGACGTGGCCTCAGCATGGCCGGACAAGCAGTGCGTCGGTGCGTGCCCGGGATCCGATCCCGGGCCGCCAGCAGCGGAGCGCGCGCACTTAACCGCTAAGCCATGGGGCCGGCCCATTACTCCCCTTTAATATACATTCTTTTTTAACCTTTGAACTCTTCTTATGTTCCCAAAAGCCTGGATTTTTCAGATGAATTGGTTATTTTATTATATTAAATTAATTGTAACTTCTGTATTTTTGTTACAACCCAAGTACGCAAATTTTTAATTCATTTTGCAATATTAAAGGAATACAGAGGGGGCCAGCCCTGTGGGTTAGCGGTTAAGTGCGCGCGTTCCACTACTGGCGGCCCGGTTCGGATTCCGGGCACGCACCGCTTGTCCGGCTGTGCTGAGGCCGCGTCCCACGTACAGCAACTAGAAGGATGTGCAGCTATGACATACAACTATCTACTGGGGCTTTGGGGGAAAAAAATGGCGGAGGATTGGCAATAGATGTTAGCTCAGAGCCGGTCTTCCTCAGCAAAAAGAGGAGGATTGGCATGGATGTTAGCTCAGGGCTGATCTTCCTCACACACACACAAAGAAAGGAATACAGAGGATATAATAAATAATACCATATTTCAGATGTATCTGAGATGCCACTGATTGTAAGAGGAACCATCGTTTTCTGTCTCACAAAGAAAGAAATGCTACCATTGAGCTATGACATGATTGCAAGGCACATCCCCATTTCAGATATGGTAAACTGTGCATCTGTAGAATACAGTGTAAGGAATACCATTTATTCCCCACCCAGTCTAAAAAATAAAGTCAGTACAGTTGAAGCCCTCTGTGTACCCCTTCCCCATCTTATGTACTCCCCCATCCTGAATTTGGTGTTTGTCATTTGGTCATTTTATACTTTTAGTAAATATGTATATGACCCTAAGCAACATCTAATATTACTGTCTTTTTTTTTTTTTTTTTGGTGAGGAAGATTGGCCCTGTGGTAACATCTGTTGCCAGTCCTCCTCTTTTTGCTGAGGAAGATTGCTAACATCTGTGCCCATCTTCCTCTACTTTATATGTGGGACGCCTGCCACAGCATGGCTTGATAAGCAGTGCGTAGGTCCACACTTGGGATCTGAACCTGTGAACCCCAGGCTGCCGAAGCGGAGTGCACAAACTTAACCACTATGCCACTGGGCCAGCCCCTACGGTCTTTTTTATATCGCTGTTCCTTCATTTAAGCTTTCTAATGATTATTTCTGAGTAGGACTCCTAAAGACCTTGAAGAATATAAGCTCTTATAGTCCTCTGTTGTTTTTTTTTCCTTCGGATGAGTGGCCCTGAGTTCACATCCGTGCCCATCTTCCTCTATATGGGACGTCGCCACAGCATGGCTTGACAAGCAGTGCGTTGGTGCAGGCGCCCAGGATCCAAACCTGCGAACCCTGGGCCGCCACATCGGAGCATGCGCACTTAACCGCTTGCGCCACCGGGCCGACCCCTATAGTCCTCTGTTTTAAACAGGTTTTAGGGGCAAAATATTTCCAAGTTACTTATCCATCTATCACTTAATAAAATAAATTTTGAGGCTGTTGGCTATGAAATACATCAGCTCAAATTTCTTCCGTGTTTCCTTCCTTTCGTTTTCTAATTCTATTTTTGCTGTCTGCGGGGAGGGTACAGAACTACTCACCTGTCTCAGAGTAATCCCTCTGCAACCCATTGGCTTTTGAAGAGATGATATACAGCTGGTGCTAGCTGTACACGGATAAGGAAGAGTATCTCCCCCCCCCCCATTGTATATACAGTGTGCCTATGGGACTGTTAGGACTGTCTGGGCAGAGGAGCAGGTGTTTCTAATGGCCCTCTGGGAGAATATTCTAATTGACATTGTTTTATCCTCATCAGTTCTTATAGCCAGATGAGCTGTGTAGCTGTAAAAATCAGGCTTGCCCTCTTAAATATGTCATTCTAATGCTGTGCTGAAACTCAACTAAGAAGAAGAAAGCCTGCAAACGGCTGCTAGAGTATCTGTTTATAACAAATGAGTGCCTTCTGCGCCTCATTCTGCTACCCCCTCAAACTGGGTTTCTGGTTAGAGAGTCATACTGAAGGAATGGTGGAAGAGTACTTGATGATGATTCTTAAGGAGTTAATATGATACTTGGGACCTTATGAGGTTTCAGTCACTATTTTTAAGAACCACAGTGCTGGTTTCTTAAAGGAAAAATGTACCTTCCTTTGGGAAATGCTACCAGGAGTGGGATTATTGCTATCTTGTCCTTCATTTTATCCTCGCTAGTTGGTCAATAGGGCTTGAGCCCTTTCCCTCTATAATGTGGAATATACTTCTGACTACAGCTTTCAGGGCTCAGTTGCACTTTTTTTTTTTTTTTTTTTTTTTGAGGAGACCAGCCCTGTGTTAACATCTGCCCATCCTCCTCTTTTTCTGCTGAGGAAGACTGGCCCTGGGCTAACATCTGTGCCCATTTTCCTCCACTTTATATGGGACACTGCCACAGCATGGCTTGCCAAGCAGTGCGTCGGTGTGCACCGGGGATGCGAACCGGCAAACCCCGGGCCGCTGCAGTGGAGCGCACGCTCTTAACTGCTTGCGCCACCTGGCCGGCCTCTCAATTACACTTTTAATTGAGAAAATAGGTGCTGCTCTGGACTGAACCAGTCCTACAGAGTCATCCTCAGGCTGGAGATAGTACCTTAACCTTCCAAGAGCTCTGGTGTACCTTATCAATAATGGATGTTGTTCAGGTGATGTTTTTGCTTTTGGATGCAGCTACTAGTTCAAAAGTAGTATTATAGTTTGAGATTCTTCCTAGAGAAACAGTTAACAAACTTGTAGGATTAAATTGAGAATTTGGCTTTTTTTAAATGTATCTATATAGGTGTGGACACTGCAAGAGGCTTGCCCCTGAGTATGAAGCTGCAGCTACCAGGTTAAAAGGCATAGTCCCATTAGCAAAGGTGAGTATAGGTGGATTATGGTTATAATTATGGTTTCAAAAGATTAATAAAAGTAGTGAAACTAAAGGAATGATTGGCATAAGAAAGAAGTAAAATATATGGTAAATAAAAATTAAGGAGCAAATATGGAAAGTAGAAGTACAATAGTCAGGGTTCAAGGAAAATTATCATTGAGTAAATGAGTTCCCTAAACTACCATGTGATAGTCACAATGATGGGAATAGGAAAATGACATGAGGATGTTGATAAGTATGTAACTAACTGGTCAGCTGTAAACTTGGTATTGATTCCAGAATTTTGCCGTTACTCTGTAGTAAAGCATAGTTGCTTCAGTCTAAAAGTCCACATCTCGGCCAGCCTCAAATATATACATATATAGGACTGTTTTTGGAAATTGCTTTTAATCCTGATGTTTCTCTGGCAACTCGCCATAGGAAATAAGTTCAGTCCTGATTTAATTCCTTCCTCGTCAGGCTATGGCCTGTGTTACTATAGACACATTACTTTTCTGAATCTTAGTTTATGTTAAAGCATTGGGATCATACCTCAGAATCTTCTGATGATTAAATGAGATAATATATTCAAAATGCCTGTAGCACTGCTTGGTTTGGAGTAAGTGGCTAAATAGATGGAAATTGTTTTCCTTCTTCCTGATAGGTCTCACTGGATCTGTCATGTTATAGTTTAGCCCAGATTCAAACTAGCTCAGGGGGCATATTCAAGTATTAATAAATTTGCTAATAACTCTAAATGATTTTTCAAATCAAATTGTGTCCCACCCTACCTAAAGGGTATGTACACCCATCCATACATCCCCTTGATGATAATCATTATCAAAGTAAGCCACCATTTTTAGTTTAAGTGATTTATCCCTCACATATTCTGAGGCAGAAAAAAGGTGTAGACCACTGCTTTAGACAATAGAGTCTCCAAGGGCAGAATTTAAATAGTCATTTGTGCATTTTATATGAGGCCCAGGAATCTAAATTTTAAAGGATTCCTGAAGTAGTTCTGATATAGCTAGCCCAGCACCAGTCTGCCTTTAAAATCTAATGTTCTGTGGCATGTGTGTCAAGAACTACTTGATCCTTTTATGATCTGACCAATCTTAATATTTTGGAAGCATAGGAAGAGCCTGCAGCAGGCAATTGGATAACAAATGGTTCGTGTATTTTAATCTTTAGGTTGATTGTACTGCCAACACAAACACCTGTAATAAGTATGGAGTCAGTGGATATCCAACCCTGAAGATATTTAGAGATGGTGAAGAAGCAGGTGCTTATGATGGGCCCAGGACTGCCGGTAAGGATCCTGGATTACATTCTGGAAACTGAATTTGTTAATACCGTGTTCTTTGTAGTGGGAACATGGCATTTTTCTATAGAATATATTTTACATCTTAAAAATGCCTCATGTAACAGGTCAGTTTGGTCGCTAACAAAGACTTCTCTAAATGAACAGATTAGGGCTGGCCCTGTGGCTTAGCGGTTAAGTGCTTGCGCTCTGCTGCTGGCGGCCCGGGTTCGGATCCCGGGTGCACCCCGACGCACCGCTTCTCCAGCCATGCTGAGGCCGCGTCCCACGTACAGCAACTGGAAGGATGTGCAGCTATGACATACAACTATCTACTGGGGCTTTGGGGGGTAAAAATAAATAAATAAAATTATAAATGAACAGATTATGTAAGTAATGTAGAAGATACTTGAATTCGAGTTATAAGGTCAACTAGGCACTTTTTTTTTTGCCTTTGGTGTGGAAGATTAGCCCTGAGCTAACATCTGTTGCCAATCCTCCTCTTTTTGCTGAGGAAGATTGGCCCTGGGCTAACATCCGTGCCCATCTTTCTCTATTTTATATGTGGGACGCCTGCCACAGCATGGCTTGGTGAGCCATGTGTAGATCCACGCCTGGGATCGGAACCTGTGAACTCTGAGCTGCCAAAGCGGAACGTGCAGACTTAACCACTATACCGCTGGGCCGGCCCCTCAACTAGGCATTTTTTCATTTGACAAATATTTATTGAGTACTCTGTGCCAGATATTCTAGATATACTAAGTGCTCAGTATTTATTGGTAAACAAAACAGACAAGCTTCCTACTCTTGTGGTGCTTACATTCTGGGAGATGAAGAGAAAAAGGCAATAAATGAGTTTAAAAATATGTATAGATAACCACCTCACATCCATTAGAATGGCTACTATCAAAAAAAAAAAGCAGAGAATAACGTGTTGATGAGGATGCGGAGAAATTGGAACCCTTTTGCACTGTTGATGTGAGTGTAAAATGCTATAGCCGCTATGGAAAACAGTATAGTGGTTCCTGAAAAAATTAAAAATAGAATTACCGTGTGATCCACCAATTCTGCTTCTGGGTAAACCCAAAAGAATTAAAAGCAGGGTCTTTGAGAGATATTTGTACACCTATGTTTATAGCTTCATTATTCACAATAGCAAAAAAGGTAGAAGCAACCCACTTGGGTTGATAGAAGCATCCATCTATCAATGGATAAAATGGATATACAAAATATGTATAAAATACAATGGAATATCATTCAGCCCTTAAAGTTCTGACACACGCTACAACGTGGATAAACCTTGAAGACATTATGCTAAGTGAGATAAGCCAGTCACAAAAAAGACAAATACTGTGTCATTCCACTTATGTGAGGTTCCTACAGTAGTCAGTTCATAGAGACAGAAAGTAGAATGGTGGTTCTCAGGGCCTATGGGGTGGTGAGAATGGGGAGTTGTTTAATGGGTAGAGTTTCAGTTTTATAAGATGAAAATGGTACTGGAGATCGGTCGTACAATAATGTGAATGTACTTAATGCCACAGAACTGTACACTTAAAATTGGTTAAGTTGGTAAATTTTATGTTATGTATATTTTACCACAATTAAAAAATTTTAAATGTCAATAATATATATGGATAAGATAAATTCATTTAGGGATAAGACATTAAGGGAGAAAAATAAAACCATATAGTGTGATAGTGATGGGGGTTGGGAGCATCACATAATGAGAGTGATCAGGGAAGTAACCTTTAAGTTGAGACCTGAATGATAGGGAGGAGGCTAGCCATGAGAAGATCTGGGCCAGCCCAGGCAGAGGGAAAGCAGGTACAAGAAGGCCCAAAGGTATAACTGAGCTTGATGTGTTCAAGCTGTGAAGACTGTGTGGCTGGAATATAATTAACAAGGATGACAGGTGAAGTTTGAGAGGTTAGTGGGGACTGGATCCTATAGGGCCCATAATTGATGAGAAAAAGTATTTTATATGAGCAAAGACAGTTTTATCTTGATAGACTCTATCTGAGTCTATCAAATAATCTGGTGTATTTTACCTTTTTGTGATGGAAAGCTAAAAGGTAAGGGGTTCAGTTTGGGCATTTTAGATGATGTGGAATTTTTTCAGTATGTATGATTGTAATTCGTCTACAAAGCTCTACATGACATGACCGCCGCCTGACTCTGATGTCATCTAAAGACTGTTTCATCTTAGGCCCCTTTCCCTGGCTGTATTCACAGCCTGAAATGATCTTCTCCCATGTTTACATGGCTTGCTCCTTTTTGTCATTCAGTTCGTGGCTTAAATTTCACCTCCCAGAGGCTTTCCCAAACCACCAGACCTAAGGTAGCCACCCAGTCATTTTCTTATATCATCCTCTTAGTTCTCTGCGTAGCACTGGTTACTATCTGGTTTATTAAATTGTTTACTTATTTGGAGATTTATTGTATTTGTTATTTATTTGGAGATTTACTTATATTGTAAGCTCCAACAGCAGAGACCTTGTTTAGTTTATTACTGTATCCCTAGCACATAGATTCCACATATAGCAGATACTCAATAACTCTTTGTTGAATGCATGAATAAATATTTTGGCCCAACTGAGGTCATTTAGTCAACACTCAAAATTCAATATGTCTAAACACAAAAGGAAAAATCTTTTTTTTTCTGAGCTTAAAAGCATTAATGAAGAGCTCACATTACCATTTGGATTTTATCAGTTTAATTTAGGGTGAAATTAACAGTTAGAGTTATTGATAGGTTTTTCTCTGAACTTGGACAGGTCTTAACTAAATTGTAGGTGAATCCAACCAGACTGCTACTAGGCAAAATATTCTCACTTGGGCTATAACATAGATTTCTTAAACTCTAGAATTTCTCAGCATCTGACTAGGAGGTTTGGCTACTCAGGATGGATTATTTTGTTCATGTACTCCTCTAAGGATTATACTGTTTGCCTTCCTACTTAAACTGGTTACTCAGCATGCCCATTATACCTTCTAGAGAATTTTAAATACTCAGAAAAGTAGCACTTTTCATCATAGCCCTGAGGTGAAGTTCTTTATAATAATTTATATTGTAATATAGTAATAACAGTCCCCTTGAAGACTAAACAATTCATACCCAATTTCAACTAATCTATTGATACAACCCCTCCTCTGTGAGGAGTTGAAGAAAACATGTAGAAGAAAAAAAAATCATGAATGGAGAGAAGGAAAAAACTACCTTAGGAAAAATGCAAAATAGGCTCTATTATGTTAAAAGAGTTAAACAGTACTCTACTCTGTCTCAGCCAGTTAGCAAATTATTAGAGCACTTAGAAGAGAAAAGAGGTGGAAGAGGTAGAATATTGTGGAGGAGGAGCACTGCCTCTGTGTGGCCTGTGAGCATTTTGAGCCTATGAATGGTTTCAGTGGATCCCAGAAGAAAGTAGAATAATCGTCTGTCACCTAGGTGTAAGGGACAAAAAGATTTTTTTGTGTTTTTGTGTAGGGTTATTATTTGTAAACTGTTTTACTTATCTAGCCCATTTCACCTCGTTAGAATATTGTGATTTGGGTGGTTCCTGTACATGACATGATTTGACCTATATATAGTTAAACCCCTATGCAAGCTTGCTGAGTCACCACATTTTCTGCTTTTAAAATGTAAGGCTACAAAGTGACTCTTTGTGCTACTTGAGAATAAGGGATTTGTGGGGCCGGCCTGGTGGCACAAGCGGTTAAGTGTGCACGCTCCACTGCGGTGGCCCGGGGTTCACCAGTTCAGATCCCGGTCGTGCACCGACACACTGCTTGTCAAGCCATGCTGTGACGGCATCCCAGATAAAGTGGAGGAAGATAGGCACGGATGTTAGCCCAGGGCCAGTCTTCCTCAGCAAAAAGAGGAGGATTGGCAAATGTTAGCTCAGGGCTGATCTTCCTCACACACACAAAAAATATATATATGGGATTTGTTTATTCATTTAGTTTATTTGCAAAATGGATGTTTCTTGTACTTGTTATGTGCTGGGTATTATTCTTAGAGCTAGGTATAAATCAATGGACAAAACAGACAAAAATCTCTACCCATTTGGAATTTACTTTGTAGTGGGGAAAGATAGATACAAATAATAAGATTAGAGTGTATTAATTAGATGGGTGAAAAGTGTTGTAGAGAAAGAAAAGGCGAGAAAAGGAGGTAAGGGAGTGTTGGAGGTTGAATAGGTTTTGGTTTACGATGGGATGGTCAGAGAGGTCTTCATCAAGAAGATGACATTTGAGTAAAGACCTAAAGGAGATGAGGAAGGAAGACAAGTGGATATCTGGGGAAAGAGTGTTCTAGGCAGAGAGAATAACATGCACAAAGGCATTGTTTAATTTGTACTGTTATAAACACCTTAATACATCACTGGTAGGGATATAAATAAGTACAATCTCTTTGGGGATCAGTTTAACAATTATAAATGCATGTAGTCTTTAACCCAGTGAGTTCACTTCTAGAAATTTACCCTACAGATACACTCAATTGTGTGCAAAATGACATTAGTACAAGGTTGTTTATTGCAGAGTAATTTATAACAGCAAGAAATTGGAAACACATGTCCATCAATTGTGTCTGGTTAAATAAATTATAGTACATCCATACAATGAAACAGTATGCAGCTATAAAAACGATTGAGGTAGCTCTTTATGTATATTGACATAAATTATCTCTAAACTATGTTAAATAACAAAAACAAAATACAGGATAGCATATGTGTGTATTGCCATTTGAGGAGAAAAGAATAAATATGTAATTGCTTGTTTACATATAATATGTCTGGAAGAATATTTAAAAAACTGAAATATTATCCTATAGGAAGGAAACTGAATAACTAAGGACAAGGGTAGGAAGAAAACTTTGCATTGTATACCGTTTTGAACTTAGAATCTTGTGAATGATTATCTACTCAAAAATTATAAATTTATGTTGCTATATTCTTTCATCTTGTCCTTTAAGATGGAATTGTCAGCCACCTGAAAAAGCAGGCAGGACCAGCTTCAGTTCCTCTCAGAACTGAGGAAGAATTTGAGAACTTCATTAGTGATAAAGACGCTTCTGTGGTGGGTAAGTAGCAAATATTTGATTATGCCACAAAATCATCAACTGGGTTTCAAAAACCCTCTATGTCTGATTCAACAACAAAGTTAAAAGAGTTTAGGAAACCTTGGGGGCAGTTGAAAAGACAACTCAGAATTAGTTCAGTATTACTATAATGTGGAAAAAATTGTTTTATTTGAATGGCTTTGTGTTCTTACAGATGTAAAGATTTAATTTCAATTAAAGGACTAAAATGGGGGCCGGTCCCGTGGCTTAGCGGTTAAGTGCATGCGCTCCACTACTGGCAGGCCCGGGTTCAGATCCCGGGCACGCACCAATGCACTGCCTCTCCGGCCATGCTGAGGCCGTGTGCCACATACAGCAACTAGAAGGATGTGCAGCTATGACATACAACTATCTACTGCGGCTTTGGGGGAAAAAAGGAGGAGGATTGGCAATAGATGTTAGCTCAGAGCTGGTCTTCCTCAGCAAAAAGAGGAGGATTAGCATGGATGTTAGCTCAGGGCTGATCTTCCTCACAAAAAAAAAAAAAAAAGGACTAAAACGGAAATATCTTCAGCTTTTTCTATCTTAAACTCTGAGATTTAACTCAAATAATAAGATAGTCAAGACTGAAAATAGAGTTTTAAGGTGGGAGGATAGAAGTAAATAATAAATCCCTGGGTCTGCTATTTTCACAGTTGTGGGGGAATCTAGAATTTAAGATCAAATTGCTAGGGTTTGTATATATTTCTATAGCAGTCTTTGCTTTGTCAGGTGTTGCAGTATCTCATTTTATCCTTAAAATAACTTGAGCCAGTTAAACATTCTACATCTTGGGTGTCCTTTGTTTTGTTTTGTTTTAAATGTAATGTATGATACATTTAACTAAAAAATTTATATATATAAGCTGTGTTTGTGCTTCTCTTAATCTCTTAATTAAGTACTATAATAAAATTAACTTTCTGGCAGTAGAAGATGGTTTTATCATTTAAATTTGAATAAAAGTCACTTCTTGGGGCCGGCCCGGTGGCGCAAGCGGTTAAGTGCGCGTGCTCCGCTGCGGCGGCCCGGAGTTCACCTGTTCGGATCCCGGGTGCGCACCGACGCACTGCTTGGCAAGCCATGCTGTGGCAGCGTCCCATATAAAGTGGAGGAAGATGGGCACGGATGTTAGCCCAGGGCCAGTCTTCCTCAGCAAAAAAAGAAGAGGATTGGCAGATGTTAGCACAGGGCTGATCTCCTCACCAAAAAAAAAGGAGGGGGGGGCGGCCCCGTGGCTTAGCAGTTAAGTGCGTGCGCTCCGCTTCTGGCGGCCCGGGTTCAGATCCCGGGCGCACACCGACGCACCGCTTCTCCGGCCATGCTGAGGCGCGTCCCACATACAGCAACTAGAAGGATGTGCAGCTATGACATACAACTATCTACTGGGGCTTTGGGGGAAAAAATAAATAAATAAAATTATTAAAAAAAAAAAAAGTCACTTGTCTGGATTTTACTGATTCTGTATATTTTATAAGGAGTTAACCGTAAGCAGACATTTAATAAACACCTATGTTTCAGTCACTTTTCTAGACTTGAAGTTCTAAAGACAAGTAAGATGTAGAAAAAAATACAATGAAGTAATTTTCAGTTTATTTTGATATATTGCCTTGTTTAATCCTTTTGACACCTGATATAGTCCCTGAAATTCTAAGAAGTTAAGCAATTTGCCCAAATTTATTCAATTGTGAAAAATTAGAATTAAGACTTGAACCCTGACAAATTCTCTCCCTTGGCTCCCTCAAAAATGTTTTTTTAAAGGGTAGAGGAAGAATTCTCATCCTGAGTCTTCTGTCAAATATTCTGGGTGGTCATGGCAAAGCAGACTCAGTCCTTCTACCTATCTCACTTTGCTTATCCGTAATAGAATAAAGGTTTTGAAAAGTAGAAGAATTTTCAAGTTTTAAATATGTCTCGGCACTTACTGTTTCTTCTTTGTGTTTGACATTTTCTATATAGGTTTTTTCAAGGATTTATTCAGTGAAGCTCACTCTGAGTTTCTAAAAGCAGCCAGCAATTTGAGAGATAACTACCGATTTGCACACACCAATGTTGAGTCTCTGGTGAACAAGTATGATGATAATGGAGAGTAAGTGACTGACTTGAATGCCCTTGTAAATCTCTGGACAAAGTGCTATTGTATGATTTTTATACCTACTTTTTCCACAAGGTTTACTGAGCACTTGGTAGGCATTAAGCTAAGTGCTGGTAACTGTTTCTGCCTTTGAGGGGCATCTCGTAGGGAGAGATAGTGAATATATTTAAAAATGTAAATGTAAGTAAGCATTATAGGTGTTATGATAGAAGTATATGCAGGGTGTGCTGGAAGTACAGAGGAGGAAGTGATTTTTTTCTTTTGGGGTAGGGAGTAGTATCAGAAAAAACTTCATGGAGGAGGTAACTTTAGAGGTGTGTCTTGAAAGGTAAGTTTTTCCAGGCGGGTTATGGTGGTTGGGATAAAAATTATTCTAGACATGGGGCCGGCCCTGTGGCTTAGTGGTTAAGTACACGCGCTCTGCTACTGGTGACCCGGGTTCAGATCCCGGGCGCTCACCGACGCACTGCTGCTCCGGCCATGCTGAGGCCGCGTCCCACATACAGCAACTAGCAGGATGTGCGACTATGACATACAACTATCTACTGGGGCTTTGGGGGGTGGGGGGAAGGAGAAGGATTGGCAATAGATGTTAGCTCAGGGCCAGTCTTCCTCAGCAAAAAGAGGAGGATTAGCATGGATGTTAGCTCAGGGCTGATCTGCCTCAAAATAAATAAATAAATAAACAAATAAAATGGCTCCACTGTAGTCAAAAAAAAAAAAAAGAATTTTACAGCTGGAGGGAATCTTAGATATTTTCTCTAATGAGGTGATTTTCTTACTGTGTGGGAGAGTTGAATTTTCAAGGAGAGTGGCAGGACAAGGTGCCTTCCAATAGGAGCAAGTTCTCCTTTCTTTTACTGTATATATTGGGGCTTTAGGGTAAGTTGGGTTCTATTTGTTATTGTTTTTAAAGGTTTGGAACTTAATCATCTACTCTAACCCACTTTTGTACTGATGAAAAGCTGAAGCCCAGAGGATTAAATTGATACCTGGCTCAAGGTCTTTGAAATTTGTAGTGGAGCTAGGATTAGAACCAAGCTCTCTTAACTTTGCAACCCAGGGTTTATTAAACCCTCATACCCAATTAGTGCACTTGAGATTAAGGTGGTTAGCACCTTAGTGTTGATGAGAAAGTCATGTTGCTAAGTCTATGGTGGCAGAAAAGAGTCCTTATTTGCATAAATGGTGATAATAAAAGTGGCAGCAAGAGTAGATAGTCTGAGCTTTAAATAAGAGATGGAAGACGGGTCTTCTGCTGTCTACCTACTAAAAATTTTTTTTTTTTTAAGGGGTATCACTTTGTTTCGTCCTTCACATCTGATAAACAAGTTTGAGGACAAGACTGTGGCATATACAGAACAGAAAATGACCAGTGGCAAGATTAAAAAGTTTATCCAGGAAAACATGTGAGTACCTCTTTATACCTTGTTTGGGATTTCTTGGCTTCATTTTAGTTTGTTTACCTCAGTTATTAAGCAGAGCCATGTTTGGGACTAAGTAGCCTCATTCAAGGGATTGTAATGATAATAGTTGAAGTTTATATTAAAGCAGTAATGTGTAGGCCCTGAAACTCCTATTGTGGTCCTGTAAGGTATATAGCTCAATACTTAACCTATTTGTTGAAAATTTCTATCCTTTATAAGTGATATCAGTTACTTTGTGATAATTCCATAATATAGCTATAAACCTGCCAAATTTGCTGTTTTATTTCATTTCAGTTTTGGTATCTGCCCTCACATGACAGAAGACAATAAAGATTTGATACAGGGCAAGGACTTACTTATAGCTTACTATGATGTGGACTATGAAAAGAATGCGAAAGGTTCCAACTACTGGAGAAACAGGTGATAAGAATCATTTTTCCCCTTTGTAAATAGTTTTACCCAATGTGTAAATAGTGATGTGAGAGCAGATAAGAATGGAAACATTTGGCTCCCCAAAACTACATTTGAAGCCATAAGGCCGAATAACATAAACTATTTCCAGAGTCTATTGGGCATATCTTCCATAGGTGCCTTGTGACACAACTGATTCCTAACCTCCTAGTAAAAGATGCAAATGTGATCTAAAGTGTACTTTGAAACATTGTGCCTACTTGCCCATTGAGACTCTCAGTGTATTTTATCCTTATAAATTTTCTTTTCAGATCAGTCAGTATGCCTGCAATATTTTACAGTTATATAATATAGCAAGATTCGGTAGGAATGGACTATTTGATTGGGTACCACCAGTTTGGCAGTGAAGTTTAGTAAGACATTGGAGCATACTATAATCCTGTGTGAGTGCCCAAGAACACAAGTTCAGACTGATTCCAGGGGGCTAAATGAACTATAAAACTTAGTCTTTGCTTTCTAGCTTCTTGCTTCTGGGTTTCAGAAGTGCTTTACCACCTGGGTATAGTCTTGACATAAATATCTCATTTCCCACAGAGTGATGATGGTGGCAAAGAAATTCCTGGATGCTGGAAACAAACTCAACTTTGCTGTAGCTAGCCGCAAAACCTTTAGCCATGAACTTTCTGATTTTGGCTTGGAAAGCACTGCTGGAGAGCTTCCTGTTGTTGCCATCAGAACTGCAAAAGGAGAGAAGTTTGTCATGCAGGAGGAGTTCTCGTGAGTTACAAGTTAGCGTGGGTTTGGGATTTCATTCTGCAAGGAAACTATTAAAGCCTTTTACACTACTGAGGATTTATAAAGAAGAATATTGGAATGGGAAGATAGGTCTTCTAGTCTAGACTATGACTGTCATTTTTCTCAATTTAATTATAGGTACTTTAAGGATCATAATCCTTAATAAATTCTGAAAACTAACAAAAGGGTGGCAGCTTGGAATTCTTACATGATTGTTTCCACCCTGCCATTAGAAATAGTAGACAGAGAGCCAGCCCTGATGGCCTAGTGGTTAAAGTTTGGCATGCTCTGCTTTGGCAGCCCAGGCGCGGACCCACACCACTCGTCTTTCAGTAGCCATGCTGTGGCGGCAGCTCACATAGAAGAACTGGAAGGACCTATAACCATGTACTGGGGCTTTGAGAGGAAAAAAAAAGAGAGGAAGATTGGTAAAAGATGTTAGCTCAGGGCAAATCTTTCCCAGCAAAAAAGAAAGAAAGAAAGAAAGAAACAGTAGATAGAGAATATTGAACAGTCTCTTTGAGATTGATGTAGTTTTAGACCAATCCAACCCCTCCCATCCCTACAGAATGTCTTTTCTTCTTGGAATACCACATTATCCTAAAGTAAACTCAGGGAATTGGAAAGATCTTAAAATCTCAGACAATTTGACCTTTACCTTCTGAGACTTGGGGAGATCAAGACGAGAAAATCTTCCTTGTGAGCAAATCATTAAAACAAGAAACCATAAGTAGGCAGTATTCTCCAGACTAACAGAATAAGACCTGATTCTTTTGCAGAAGGAGTTTCCAGAAAATGAATGTTTTCTTCTCTGACCATTCTAATCCACAGAAACACTAGAAATACAAGGAGGTGGTTGGTTTCTTGTTCAGCCAGTAGTTCTGCATATTGAGATATAAGAGTCCCCCTGTTTTTTTTAGCTTCTGATTTCTTTCTAGCCTTGAAATTGAAGCCAAAATATATAGAAACTATCCTAAGAAACTGCTTTTACTTCCCTCAATGGTGAGAGTAAATTAATAATCTGACGCTTGTCTTTCTAATTCCAGGCGTGATGGCAAGGCTCTTGAGAGATTCCTGCAGGATTACTTTGATGGCAACCTGAAGAGATATCTCAAGTCTGAGCCCATCCCAGAGAGCAATGATGGGCCCGTAAAGGTGTGGTGCTCACAGCCTCACCAAAGCCTCTATGCAGTTGCCTCCCCTCACTCCGTCTGCCCCCAGCTTTTTTATTGAGATATAATTGACTCTCCTTATTTCTTTATTCTAAAAATGCTGGGTCTAAGTGAAGACCTTGTTCCCTATCGTGGTTTTGTTTGTCCTCACCTCCCTGAGTCATAAAATAAATATTGGCAGAGCTCATGATGCTCATTAGGGGCAAGAGTATAAAACCTTCATAGAATTTTCTGATGATATTTATATTAGGGCTAGATTACTCTTCGGGATAGAGCAAGCTAACCTCTAAGAAGAGTTTTAAGATGGTTGCTCTGAGATTATTTTAAGGAAGAGTTGGGTAGCACTTGTTTCCTGTGACTTCCTGAACATTAGTTTGACAGGTGACAGACATGGGAATGAGTTGGTTTCTGGAGAATGGCAACATCTTGAATATAGTCTGTAAATGCAGTTTGGGTTTCAATGACATATTTTCAGTGGCAACACATCAAATTTGAGAGGGAAGGGGCCCAGAAGTGAATATAACTCATGAATTTATTCTTCAATTTGCCTTACCAACTAGAGAATCTTCTGTGTTTTCCAGGTAGTGGTAGCAGAGAATTTTGATGAAATAGTGAATGATGAAAATAAAGATGTGCTGATTGAATTTTATGCTCCTTGGTGTGGTCACTGTAAGAATCTGGAGCCTAAGTATAAAGAACTGGGAGAGAAGGTAAGTCTGAACCATATTCTGAAGATAAAATTTGAGTTGGGAAGTTTACACACATATTCAGCATTGGCTAATGAGTTACCCTAATTAGTTCAGTATGTAAATACTGGTAGATTTTTTCCCAACTTTTTACTGTTTACTTACTTTCTCCTGACTGCCCCCTAGTGTCTCTAGCTGTGCAGTGCCTCAGATACCTGCTTTAACTTTCCACTCCTCAGACTCAGTTTAGATTATGGTTAAAAGTATCCAGGCTCGGCCGGCCCTGTGGCTTGGTGGTTAAGTGCGCGCGCTGCAATGCTGGTGGCCCGGGTTCGGATCCCGGGTGCGCATCGAGGCACCACTTCTCTGTCCATCCTGAGGCCGAGTCCCACATGCAGCAACTAGAAGGATGTGCAGCTGTGACATACAACTATCTACTGGGGCTTTGGGGGGAAAAAATAAAATAAAATAAAAAAAAAAAAAAAAAAAAATCTTTAAAAAGTATCCAGGCTTTTGAATTTTCGTAATGGCTTATGTGAATCCATTATGTTCCTTCATCTTAAAACACTTGGCTTAGCCATTATAATGTCTTATTTAGGCCAGGTAATTTGAAGGTGGCTGTATATAGAGTCTTAATATATAGGAACCAAGGGAGAAAAGGGAAGCTTGTGGAAGGTTAGATACTAAGTGCAGATGTCACTACTTTTCCCTTCTGAGCAGCAAGACTTATCCAGGTGTTTAAAAATGATATTGGTTTAGGTTCTGAATTGACTCAATGTCCCTTGGTCACCAAAAACTTGAAATTTAAAGATCTTACCTTTTTCTTAACAGCTCAGAAAAGACCCAAATATTGTCATAGCCAAGATGGATGCCACAGCCAATGATGTGCCTTCTCCATATGAAGTCAGAGGGTAAGTAGATTAAAAGCTAATAAAAGTGTCTAGGAAATTGATAGGAAAAAATAAGCTTGCAAATGATTTCTTTATTGGGCATGGTTTGGGGAGTCCTCATGTTCCAGTTGAACACAGACCCACTGATGCCTTCCTGGCGTAGAGTTCTGCAGCATGGGCCCACATGACTGCCAGAGATTTTGTGAACTCTCATATTCCTGAGTGGTTTTTTTTTTTTTTTTTTTGGTGAGAAAGATGAGCCCTGAGCTAAAATCCATGCTAACCCTCCTCTTTCTGCTGAGGAAGACCGGCTCTGAGCTAACATTTATTGCCAATCCTCCTCCTTTTTTTTTTTCCCCAAAGCCCCAGTAGATAGTTGTATGCACATCCTTCTAGTTGCTGTATGTGGGACGCGGCTTCAGCATGGCCGGAGAAGCAGTGCGTTGGTGCGCGCCCAGGATCCGAACCCGGGCCGCCAGTAGCGGAGCATGCGCACTTAACCACTAAGCCACAGGGCTGGCCCTCCTGAGTTTTGATAGGATGTAACCTAGCCACTGATAGAGAATAGTGTCTGATCAGATTAGAAATCATGAAGAGAAGTTATTCCCAGAGACAGTTATTGGGAAAGTATATGTCAGAGTTACTCTGGAACCTAAAATTAGTCAACTCTTTTTTTTTTTCTTTCCCCAGTTTTCCCACCATCTACTTCTCTCCAGCCAACAAGAAGCTAAATCCAAAGAAATATGAAGTAAGTGCATTGTCTCATCTCCCCACAGATACACACACACACTTGTACATATCCAGTTCTTTGAGTTTATTTAACTAGAAACTCTTTCGGCTCTCATGGTCAATATATGTGGTTGCAAACGTGCTTTTACAAACTCAAAAGTCTTCCTATTGGGGGAAAGAATCCAGGGTTCTTTAAAATGTTCAATTTTCAGAGTAATCTTTCTGTTTTCAGGGTGGACGTGAATTAAGTGATTTTATTAGCTATCTACAGCGAGAGGCTACAAACCCCCCTATAATTCAAGAAGAAAAACCCAAGAAGAAGAAGAAGGCACAGGAGGATCTCTAAAGCAGCCAAACATACCACTTTGTAAAAGGACTCTTCCAGCAGAGATGGGAACACCATTGGGGAGGACTGAGATTCATATGAGATTGTTACCTCTGAGGGCTGAGAGGACAGAATGGATATAATCTGAATCCTGTTAAATTTTCTCTAAACTGTTTCTTAGCTGCACTGTTTATGGAAATACCAGAACCAGTTTATGTTTGTGGTTTTGGGAAAAATTATTTGTGTTGGGGGGAATGTTGTGAGGGTGGGGGGAATTGAGTTGGGGGGTTATTTTCTAATTTTTTTTGTACATTTGGAACAGTGACAATAAATGAGCCCCCTTTAAGCTGTCTTTTTTCCACGAGATGGGGAACCAAAGGTGCTCTAAACCAGTACTGTCCAGTAGAATTTTCTGCAGTGATGGAAATGTTCTGTAATCTTCATTGTCTAATATAGGTAGCTATTGAGCATTTGAAATGTGGCCAGGAACTACATTTTAAATTTTCGTTAAATAGTCAGAATTAGGCCTAGTGGCTACCATATTGGTCAGTACAGCTGTAGACCAACTAACTGGGTCTGTAGTTATCACCTGTAGATCCTTTCCAAATTTCTTCTCTTTCTGTCTTTACATGTTTATTGCGCAGGCTCCTAGCCTGATGATTAGAACAGGTGAGGGACCTTTCTTGTTGGGCTGTTTCTGGCCCTGCCCATGCCCTAAAGATGGGTTGCTGTTTATCCTTGCCATGGAGTTGAGCATGTTTTTACCTCCCAAGGGCTATTCTCTGCCCAGAAATTCCCTGTGTGGGTGTGGCATCAGGTTGGGGTTCCATCCAAGTTGTTTCAGGAATTGCTGACACTGTTGGGTGCAGCCCTCTCCCCTAAAGCCCCAGGGTGTGGCCCATTAACTTCCCTCTCCAGTGGAACTGGGAAAGGCAGTATCATTCCTGGTTGTGAGTGAAGCATCCACTTTCTTCTGGAACAATGAGGAATGAAAAGGATAGGACTGGTGTGATGTTTTGTTGAAATGAATTAAACCATTTCCCTCTTCCTTTTTGTGGTTAAATCCAAATCCTATACACCGTTACAGTTTTCAGTCACTGGATAATTCCAGACAGGAGCCCTAATTGTAGGTGATCCTCAAACTCAATGTTTAGAAAAGGAGAACTTTATTACTACTGTAATCTCTAGTTGTCAATTATAAGATGGGTTCTTAAGATGGATTTGGTAGAACCTTATAGCAAAACATGTATCAGGATCATCCATGGTGCTTTCAAGAAGTAAAGATGCCTAACCATAATTTTGGAGATTCTAATTCATAAGATCTGGGCTGGGGAATCTAATTTTTCAGAAAGTCCCAGAAGTGGTTCAGATATACAGCCAGTGGTAAGAACCACTGCCTTAGAGGAATTTTGTTTTTTAATTTTAGGGAGTTTATTTTTTTTTGTGAGGAAGACCAGCCCTGAGCTAACATCGGATGCCAATCCTCCTCTTTTTTGCTGAGGAAGACTGGCCCTGGGCTAACATCCATGCCCATCTTCCTCTACTTTATATGGGACGCCGCCACAGCATGGCTTGCTACGCGGTGGGTTGGTGTGCGCCCAGGATCCGAACCGGCAAACCCCGGGCCGCCACAGCGGAGTGCGCGCACTTAACCACTTGCGCCACCAGGCCGGCCCCTGGCTTAGGGTATTTAAGGAAAGGATATAAACTTGTACAAAGGAGACAGAGGCAATCAGTTTTATTTTTTTGGCCATATTTGTAAAATAATTCACTTTCAGTACATGGGTAACACCCAAGCTGTTACTCATTATATCCAGGTGTATTACAAGTTCCTTTAGCTCTGTTACCAAAAGTTCTCATTATTGTTTCTTTAGGGAGGCTACCATGCTAACTTCTAATGTCCTCAAGGTGTCTTGTGCTGGAAATGGTATAATTTCTGGGGATTTGAAAATGACTTGGCTGAACTAAAGGTGAAGAAGCCAAACCTCTGCTACGTTTCCTAGTCTCCTGGGTACAGCTGTGGAATCTTGGCACTGTGCCCATTGCCCATACCCTAAAAAAACATAGCAACAATGAAAATCAAAGCTGAAGAACCGAGAGCAGCTCTCCTACTTGCCACCATGGACTCAGCAATAAGAACAATAAGACAGTTGCACTCTATTTAGTTTATAGCTGCTTTGTTCCTTCATATCTCACTGGGCAGAGGGGTCAAGAGCCCTCTGACAGCTTCAGCTGGCCCTGTTCTTTTCCTCAAACTCCAGGATGAGACCTTTAATGTGGGACAATTTCTGATGCAGGTACTCACAGCGACGCTTTTCTTCCCTGTAACCTGGGTACCGCTGCGGAGAAAAAGTATCCGTGTCAAAAAAAAAAATCCACCATTTCTATCTTTTTGCTACCATTCCCAGACCTTGTCTTACCTTCCTGAACTTTTTATATTCCTGGACTATCTTTTCTTCCAGCACCTGTAACAAAGAAAATGCTAGCACCAAGTTTAACCTTGAGAAAAAAGCTCCAGTTCTCTTAAGGGAAGGAAGTTAACTTCCCTTCTCATTCTACCAAAAGATACAGACTAATTTTTCTCTCAAAACAGGCTTGCTTGTCACTTTGTTTAGTTGCTGAACAAACACAGCCTTATGGGCAGTTAGCTGGGAGTTTATGGCTAATAGAGCTGGAAAGCCAGCCTGGGTCTACTCCTTACCTTGTGTTCTGGAGTTCCTCTCTGAACTCTCTTGATCTCTGCTCCCAACTCTATGAACTTTTGGCTTGCAGCCCCAACACGAGCATGCAGGATGCGGTATTCAGCATAATCTGTCTCAAAGTCTTGCTCATAAGCATGTTGCTGCTCTGCAGTGTGGATGGCCCTGTATTGCCTGCCAGGAGCAGAGACTTGTTACCTTCAATTTCATTGCCCCCAAAAGCTCCCAGCTCCCAGGAAGTTTATCTGAATATCTCATATGCACAAGGCGTGATAAAACTGGAAATGGCAGGGGACTCACAGGAGGTAATCTGGTACTTCTTCAGGGCTTGGGGATTCAGAGTCTAGGAAGAAAGCAAGAAGATACAAAGGTGATTTAGGCTTTTTTCCCCCACTATGGCAGTTTTACCCTCCTCTCATTAACTCACCTGCTTGAACTGAGGGACTGTGCTCCAGCCTGGGGCCCATGTCTTCATCTTGATCTTGCTCCCAGTCTTCTCCCTCTTGTAGGTCCTGACTGGGCAGCACTTGTAGGGGACTTGGAGCTAAAGGCAGAGTTCTGAGCCTCTTTTCTTTTAGTTCTATAGTGCATGCAGGTGCTGGACGCTTCTGTTGGGGAAGTCTTTGTCACATAAACAGTAAGCCAGGAGCCTCCTATTCTGCCCTTCTCTTGAAAATTCCTTCTATATAAGGAGCTTTGGGAGCCTCACAATGAAGGCTACCAATTTTTAAATTTTAGCCTGATTGGACAAAGCTCTCTGAAAAACCGTTGCTATTACAACTTACTTTGTCCAGATGTTTCTGGCTAGCAGAGGAAGGCAGTGCCTGATCAGGCCCTCTGTTTGGAAGATGGGTCTGGTTCCTAGGATATTTGAAGAGAGAATGGGGAGAGATGAAGACTAGGGTAGGAGGTAGGACTAGATCTCTTATTACAACATTTAGGGTGGAGATTAGAGAGGAAGACAATACCAGGGCTTCCTACGTTAGTCCCACCCTGCCCCAAGTACCTCACTTCCCACTGTGCCATGTGTTTCCTTGAGGATCCTGGGAGTGACTGTCCTGGGCTGCTTGCCAGTGGATCTGGCACCTGGCGGGGAAAGTGGCAGGGGCACTTGGCTCCCTAGGCTTCAGGCTTTTCCCCACCTTATCCCAACTCCCTGCAGTTTTCTCACCTCATCTTGTGCCATCTTTGGCAGTGAACCTGTCTCTCCTTCAGAATAGTCTCCTATGTTCTGCCAACTCGCAGGATCTCTGGCATCTTCAATCAGGTTGTGTCCCTGAACCGAAGATGGGGCTGGGATAGAATCCATGGCTGCCCAAATAGTGAGGCGCTCCCTGAGTGGGCCCAGGCAGTGGAGGCGGTTAGGGCCAGATCTGGAAAGGGGTGGTGGAAAAAACCCAGGAGGGTAGAGAACTTTTAAGCACCTTTGGACATCCCCCTCCTGGACTTTCCACAAACTCTTTCTTACCTGCTACCTGCTTCCCCTTACCTGCCTAGGCGTTGGCACACAAGGTCCAAGCCACCACCAGGGCCCTCCTCGCCACACTGGGACACTATCAAGGAGAAGAGGCAGGACCAGCCAGGGCCTGGGAACCTCAGATACTGTGGGTGAAAAAGAAGCCATGAGCCCCATGAAGTCAGCCCCTCCCCCTCCTGCCAATGCCATCCCTCCTTCAGCCCAGCCTATGACTGAAGATTGGTCCCACGGGGGCTCGTTAGCACACCAGGTGCAGCTGCGCCTGAGTTCCCCAGAAGGCTGAGAGGGCACAGTTTCCTCAACCGCAGCCTCCTGTGGGACCACAACCCCAGCAGCACCTTCACCCCACTCGGGGTTCAGTTCTCATAACTTCCTCAGATCGTGAGTGTTCTCACCCTCCCTTCTTGACCATACCCTCGCGAAGCCCACGTCTGTTCTCCCGGCACCCCACCTCCTGCACACCCCCCAGGCCCGCATTTACCCCTCGGTTGCCTTGGAAAGCGATCACTGGTCGAACCTGCGGGGAGAGCACAGACGCGAGCTGAGCGCAGGTGAAGCGGCGGCCCCAGGATCCAGCGTCGGGTGCCCGAGGGACCTGCCTCGTGGGCTTCGCTTGTAAAGGTGGGGAGGCCGGAGCCTACGGATGCCATTCCCCGTCCCCAGGTTCCTTCGCCAGGGTCGCCGGCTGAGGCCCGAGGTCCCAAAGGGGTAGGGGCTAGGGACGATGGGGCCCGGGGCCGGCCGCACCTGTTGTCGCTGACACTCTTGCAGCGCCCGCATCGCCGCGTCGTTGAGCCTGAGCAGCAGGAGGCTAGTCCGGGCAGCGGGGGTGAAGCAGAGACGGAGCTTCCCACTCAGAAGCTCCTGGGGTCCCTCCATGGCCACGAGGTCGAGCGCAAGCAGAACGGGAGCCACAGGCGAGGGCCACCACCTCTACCTCTGCTGTGCAGGGCTAGGCGGGCACACCCGGTAGCCCAGGTCGGCCCCGCCCTCTGTCAGGACCCCACCCACAGCCAGCCACCCTTGAGGTTTCCCAGCCGCATGGGCGGCGCTTCGCTCTCCCCTAGAGGACCGCGCGAACCCCAGCGGTTTCTTCTTGGAGCGGCATGCACCGCATTGGGCTTTCGGAAGGTGCTGTCCCAGTTCCAGGGAGAAAGTCTGCGGCCAGCTTCAGACCCCTCACCCAGAATCCCCAGTCCTGCCTCAGTTTTCCCAGCCAACCTGAACTCGGAGTTGCCGTCTCTAAGAAAAGCTGAACCTGCAACCCCTAGAGAGTTTTAGACGCAGAGGGGCGGGAGAGAGGGCCTGGTTGCTGGGCGAGCTCAGCTGGTCGCGCCTCAGAGGCCAAGAGCCCCCAGGGACGGGAGGATGGCAGACCCTAAGGGGGATTCCTGACGCCTACACCTGGAGCAGCGCTTTTGCTTTTTCCCTGCCCACGGTGCTGCTGCGGACCCGAAGCTGGTTTCTAACGAAAGCTGGAAAGAAAATCGGACCCCGTGGATGTTGCATCGTGAAGTTTGGCTGTCGCTGGCTGGATCGCCCCACCGGTGGGCGGGAATGGGGGTCGTGGGTGATGGCAGGAGAATTGCAGGGCAGAGGAGAGGGAGGACTCAGCCCCAGGTGTCCCTTCCTGACCTAAACACTTGAGATTGATGTGAAAGGGAGCTGGCTCACTCCCTCTGGAGGGCCAAGAGGTGCCACAAAGTTGCCAGACATTCCAGAGGCCCAGATCCTGGTGCAGTGAGACTCAGGACTACTCTCAGGTGACCCTTGGTGTCTCCACTTGTGCCTCTTTGGGTTTGTTTCCCAAGAGCTCTGGTGGTGTTCTCTTCCCTAGCCAAGATCCCTCTGCTAAATCCCTGAACCTGTATAATCCCAGGTGACCTTAATGCCCTCCACCCCAAACCGAATCACCTAGACATTTGTCAAAACGCATCACATTGTACACTTAAAATGTGTACATTTTGTTGTATGTAAATTTTACCTCAATAAAATTGATTTTAAAAATCAGTGCAATAAACCTCCAACTCCAACAACAAAAACATTTACCTGTCCATCTCCTCAGGGCTCTTTGCTTCTCTGGGTGACTATTTGCTAATTTGATAAACAGTTATGGTAATGGGTAAAGCTGGTCTCCCAGCTTTTCTTCTCAGGTGGCATCTGTGGCTTTTTGCTGGATTTAAACTCAAAAGAGAGACTAGAATGGTGAAAATTTCCGAAGAGGAGGGAAGGAGCAGTAAGGGGAGGCAACTGAGGAAGATATTTGGGAAAGGGAGAAGGGAGGTAGGAATCTAACATTTGTTAGGTGTCCATTGTGTGTCAGGATCTTTGCATGTTATTTAATCCCTACAATAACTTTTTAGAGTAAGTATTATTATCCACATTTTTCAACATTCAACATTCAACAAATATTTATTGAGCACTTACTCGGTGCCAGACTTTGTGCTAGATCCTTGGGATACATCAATGAGCAGATTCTTGCTTTGGGAGAGCTTATATTCCAGAGGAGAAGGAGACACTATAAACACACCCAATAATTTTATTTATTTATTTATTTTTCCCCCAAAACCCCAGTAGATAGTTGTATGTCATAGCTACACATCCTTCTAGTTGCTGTATGTGGGATGCGGCCTCAGCATGGCCGGAGAAGCAGTGCCTCAGTGCGCGCCCGGGATCCGAACCGGGCCGCCAGCAGCGGAACGCGCGCACCCAACTGCTAAGCCACTGGGCCGGCCCCTAAACACACCCAATAAATAACAATAAGAAATATAGTGTATGTTAAAAGGTGACAAGTGCTATAGAAAAAAGAAAAAATAGAGCAAGGTAAGAGGCTTTGGAAATAAAGGAAGAGGAATTAGAGGAAAGTGGAGAAGTTGACTGTATATTAAGTAAGGTGGCCAGAGAAGGCCTTCTGGAGAAGACTAAATTTGAGCAATGCCCTAAAGGAGGTGAGAAGATTGGCCAAGCTGTACAGTTGCAGGAAAATGCTTTCCAGGCAGAGGGAGTAGCCAGTGCAAACTCTGTAAGTCAGAAGTGTGCCTGGAGTGTTTGAGGAAAAGTTGAGGCCAGTGCAACTGGAGCAAAGTGAGTGAGGGGGAGAGTAGTAAGAAATGAAGTCAGAAGGTTAAGGAGCAGGAGCAGATCAAGTCATGGAGGACCTTGTGGGCCACTGGAAGGACTTTGGCTTTTACTTTGAGTGAAATGGGGAGTCATTGCAGGGTTTCTAGCAGAGGAGTTACATGAAGTCACTTCTATTTTAAAAGGATCACTCTGGTTGCTGTGTTAAGAACAGACTGTAGGGGAACAAGGATAAAAGCAGCATGACCTGTTAGGAGGCCATTGCAGTAATCCAAGCTAGAGATGGTGATGGCGGCTTGCACGAGGGGGTAGCAGAGGAGGTGACAGAGGGATAGGGTTCCGGACATATTGAGGATAGAGCCGACAGGATTTCCTGACGGATTGAATATGGTATGTGAGAGAGAAACAGCGTCAAGGATGACTCTAGGATTTTTGACCTCAACAACTAGAAGGATGAAATTGTCATCAGCTGAGGTAGGGAAGACTGCAGGTGGAACAGAGTTAGCTCTGAACATGTTGAGTTGTCTAGTAGAATCCACATGGGGATGTCAAGCAGGCAGTTATATACACAAGTTTGGAGATGGTGAAAGATGTCTGGGCTGGAGATGTAAACTTGGTAGTACTAAACATATAGATGGTATTTAAAGCCATAAAACTGGATGAGATCACCCAGAAGACAGAGAAGAGCCTGAAGGATTACACCCTGGGGCACTCCAATCTTTAGAAAGAGGTCAGGGGGAAAGAAAGCAAAGCCAATTGAAAGGGGATGGCAAGTGAGGAAGGAGGAACACCAAAAGAGTGTGATATCCTGAAAGCTAAGTGAAGAAAATATTTCAAGGAGAAGGTATTGATCAACTGTGTCAATGCTGTCAATAGGCCAAGAAAAATGAAGATTGAGAATTGACCGTTGTGGGGCCAGCCCAGTGGCGCAAGTGGTTAAGTGCGTGCTCAATGCTGCGGCAGCCCGGGGTTCGCTGGTTCGGATCCTGGGTGCACCAATGCACCGCTTGGCAAGCCATGCTGTGGCGGCGTGCCATATAAAGTGGAGGAAGATGGGCACGGATATTAGCCCAGGGCCAGTCTTCCTCAGCAAAAAGAGGAGGATTGGCAGTTGTTAGCTCAAGGCTGATCTTCCACACACACACACACACACACACACACAAAAAAAAGAATTGACTGTTGTGATGAAAGTGTTCTAAAATTGACAGTGGCTGGGCCGGCCCCGTGGCTTAGCGGTTAAGTGCACGTGCGCCACTGCTGGCTGCCCGGGTTCGGATCCTGGGCGTGCACGGGCACACCGCTTCTCCGGCCATGCTGAGGCCACGTCCCACATACAGCAACTAGAAGGATGTGCAGCTATGACATACAACTATCTACTGGGGCTTTGGGGGAAAAAATAAATAAATAAAATTATAAAATAAAATTGACAGTGGTGATGGTGCACATATCTATGGATATACTAAAAACCATTAAATCTGACACTAGATTTCAAATGGGTGAATTGTATGATATGTGAATTATACCTCAATAAAATTGTTATAAAAAAAAAGAATTGACCAATGGCTTTAGCAATGTGGGTTTATTGGTAACGTTAACAGGAGCAGTTCTGGTGAAATGGGATGAAAGCCTGACGTGAGTAGGTTTGAAGAAAATGGTAGAAAAGGAATATACAGAGAATATAAGAAATTTGAGTTTTGCCAAATATGGGGGCAAAGAAATAGGGAGTTAACTGTTGGGGGGAAATAGGATCAAGAGAAGATTTTTACAGTGGGAGAAATAGCATGTTTGTATGCTGATGGGAATTATTTGGGGAATAGGTCCAAAACATTGCTGATGTAGGAGAGAGGAGAGGATTGCTGGAGTGCTGTCCTTGATTAAGTTAGAGGGGATGAGATCTGTTCAAGATTTGCTTTCCACAGGAGTATGGACAGTTCATCTATGCGAACAGGCCACACAGGCAGCGAAGGTGGGTGCAGGTGCAGGAGGTAGGCAGACGTGGTGAGAGTCTGTGGAAGTTCTCTTCTGATTGCTTCAAATTTCTCAGTGAAGTAGGCATCATCTGAAAGAGAGGATGAGAGAGGAGTGATGGGGATTAAGGTATGAAAATGAGTGTGAAATAATTGCCTAGAAGCATGAGAGTGAATGAGTTAGGAATGCGTCCAACACTAAGGACCAATGAGAAAAATGCAGCTTAGAGAAGCTAAGTGGTTATCCAAAGTCATAAGGCAGAGGTTCTAAACTTGGGTCTGAAGATCATAGAATTCAGGGATTCTGTGAACTTGGAAAGGAAAAAATTACATCTTTATTTTCACTAACCTCTAACAGAAATCTAATATCTCCTTTGATTATGAATGTCGGCAACAAAACACTGGTACTGGCAATACCTGTGATGTTCCCACCAATAGAAATAATGGATATTTTCATTTCACATTACAGTTGTTGGAGAGATACTTAAATATCATTTGCAGTCATCACCACTTTATAATTACAATCGTTATTAGATTTGCCTCTAGATCCTTTTCTTTTTTTGGTGAGGAAGATTAGCCCTGACCTAACATCTGTTGCCAATCCTCCTCTCTTTGCTGAGGAAGATTGGCTCTGGGCTAACATCTGTGCCCATCTTCCTCTACTTTATACGTGGGATGGCTGCCACCGCATGGCTTGATAAGTGATGCATAAGTCCACGCCCGAGATCTGAACCTGCGAACCCTGGGCTGCTGAAGTGGAGAGCATGAACTTAACCACTACACCACCGGGCCGGCCCCTAGATCTTTTTATTTAATGTATTGATAGAAATGCCCTGTTACTATACCACAAACATTTTAATATTTTTATAACTACATTTGAATATAATTGTTTTCCTTTATTATCCCATATATTTAACTTTTTTTTAAATTTTTAATTGTGGTAAAATACACATTCACCATCTTCATCATTTTTAAGTGTACAGTTCAGTAGTGTTAAGTACATTCACATTGTTGTGCAACCAATCTCCATCACTTTTTTTTTTATTTATTTTATTTTATTTTATTTTATTTTATTTTTTTTTGTGAGGAAGATCAGCCCTGAGCTAACATTCATGCTAATCCTCCTCTTTTTGCTGAGGAAGACTGGCTCTGAGCTAACATCTATTGCCAATCCTCCTCCTTTTTTTTCCCCAACGCCCCAGTAGATAGTTGTATGTCATAGTTGCACATCCTTCTAGTTGCTGCATGTGGGGCGCGGCCTCAGCATGGCCGGAGAAGCGGTGCGTCTGTGCGCACCCGGGATCCGAACCTGGGCCACCGGTAGCGGAGCATGCTCACTTAACCGCTAAGCCACGGGGCTGGCCCTGTCCATCACGCTTTTCATCTTGCAAGATGGAAACTCTATAACCATTAAACAACAACTCTCCATTTCTGCCTCCTCCTAGCCCCTGGTAACCACCTTTCTCTTTTCTCACCTATGAATTTGACTACTCTAGATACCTCATAAGTGGAATCATACGGATTTGTCTTTTAGTGACTGGCTTATTTCACTTAGCATAATATCCTCAAGGTCCATCCATGTTGTAGCATGTGTCAGAATTTCATCCTTTTTAAGGCTGAATAAAATTCCATTGTGTGTATATACCACATTTCCTTGTCCATTCATCTGTCAATGGACACTTGAGTTGCTTCCACCTTTTGGCTATTGTGAATAATACTACTATAAACACGGGTGTACAGGGCCAGCCCCAACGGCTTAGTGGTTAAAATTTGGCGTGCCTTTGGTGGCCTGGGTTTGGTTCCCAGGCACAGAACCACACCACCCATCTGTAAGTAGCCATGCTGTGGCAGTGGCTCACACACACACAAAAAAGAGGAAGAGTGGCGATGGATGTTAGCTCAGGGTGAACCTTCCTCAGCAAAAGCAAAAACAAAAACAAAAAACCATGGATGTACAAATACCATGGGTGTATTTTTTGTGTGTGTGAGGAAGATCAGCCCTGAGCTAACATCCAATGCCAATCCTCCTCTTTTTTTTTGCTGAGGAAGACTGGCCCTGGGCTAACATCCGTGCCCATCTTCCTCCACTTTATATGGGATGCCACCACAGCATGGCTCACCAAGCGGTGCATCGGTGCGCGCCTGGGATCCGAACCGGCGAACCCCAGGCCGCCGCAGCAGAGTTCACACACCTAACCGCTTGCGCCACCGGGCTGGCCCCACCATGGGTATATTTTCAAAAATGTATTATTCTGGGGCTGAAGTGGAGAGTGAAAACTTAACCACTATGCAACCAGGCCGGCCCTAGAGCCTGTGTTCTTTTCACACTCACGAGGTCATGCCACATCAACAGCCCATACTCTTCTACACCAGGACAGGTTCTGCATCAAGGTATATGGAAGAGGCGGAAGAAGACATCGTCCAGATGTGCATGTGGCCCTGTTTCTATAGAGTTATTGCTTTGAGTTTTCTCATCCCTTTTACTCTCATCCTCCTCATCACTCCACATACTTTGGAGCTGGGGATCCTGTCCATTGGACATGGGGATGTTTCTCTCCTTCTTATCAGAGTCTTCTGGGCCTGCAAGCCCTGTAGCATTGGGGTGTAACTCTGCACTGAGAGAGCTCACTTTACTGGGAGCTACATTTTCCCCCAGGGTCCTGCTGCTGCTGAACTGAGGGTACACTTTAATAGATGGCCCCAGCACAAGAATTTGAAACCCTGTCTTGAGTCTAGCAGGAGTAGGGCCATACTTATTTTCCAGCATGGTACTAGGCAGCAGCCCAGACTCTGCTATGTATTAGCTCCTTGCCTTCTGAGGGAGAACTAGAAAGGGAACACTTGAAGAGAACAGATAAGTGGATTGCTATAGGAGAGAGGGTTGACAGGACTGTGTAGTAGTTGAGGATTTTAGTAATCAGGGAGTGGGCTGGAGGGAGTGGGAAGCAGAGAAGAGAATTGGAATTTGGAAGGGGTTGGAGACTATCAGGGAAGCCTACTTATCTCCCTGGTGTCTCTCAAAGGAAAGGGGAGGAGATAGAATTTATGAATGTCTGAATAATGCAAATGCAATTCAGCTGAACCAAGGGAGAAGCAGAGGTATTTGGGAGGAGGTGCCACTCTGGGACCCCAGCTTTGCTCATGATATGTTCACAGAGGTAGGTAGTACAGGGAGGAGGTGCTCAGTGGAGGCAAGAAGCCATTCAGGAGCACCAGTGGTCAGGAATGAGACGTCATCACCTAGCCCAGGAGAAGCCCAAGGTGAAGAAGGAATGTACCTTAGCTCTTTTCTTCAGGCATTTCCTGGTCCATATTTAGTAGCTCTTCAAGAACGGAGACCTCAGGGGCCAGCCTGGGGGCACAGCGGTCAAGTGCGCACACTCCACTTCAGCGGCCCAGGGTTCGCAGGTTCGGTCCCGGGCGCACACCGATGCACCGCTTGTCAAGCCATGCTATGGCAACATCCCATATAAAGTAGAGGAAGATGGGCATGGATGTTAGACCAGGGCCAGTCTTCCTCAGCAAAAAAGAGGAGGATTGGCATCGGATGTTAGCTCAGGGCTGATCTTCCTCACAAAACAAAACAAAAACAAGAATAGAGACCTCAGCTGGCCCTGGGTCTCTCAGAACTTAGAACCTGCTCCCAATGCAAAGCCATCTTCCCTATGGGGATAACCCTAGCCATGCTCTTTCTGGATTCTTCCCCTTTCCTGGGTATCCTTGTCTCTGGATCTGCTCCTGGAGGTTCTTCTCTTTCTTTCTATCAACCCTTTCTTCTCTCAATCCAGACGTATTGCCCACTAGGAGTGGGGGGACAGAGACAAGGGGGATGCTTCTCTGACAGCTAGTGACACACAATAAAGAGTTGCTAAGAGATCAGTACCTAGACTCCTTCTCATTCCACTCTCTCCTCCTAGGCTATTTCTTTCATTAGCATGGTTGGGTTTTTAACTTAGTATTTATTTGTTTTTACAGAAGCTATACATGTTCATACAAGTTCTGTACAAGACACAATGAAAAATAGTAATCCTTATCCCTTATCTCTGCTTCCCATTGCTAAAGGAGGTTACAACTCTCAGGTGTTTCTTCCGGCATTTATTGTTTTTTCTAAATATCATGCCACTTCTGGGGCCGGCTCCGTGGCTTGGCGGTTAAGTGCGCGCGCTCTGATGCTGGCGGCCCGGGTTCGGATCCCGGGCACGCCCCAAGGCACCACTTCTCCGACCAACCCGGGGCCGAGTCCCACGTACAGCAACTAGAAGGATGTGAACCTATGACATACAACTATCTACTGGGGCTTTGGGGGGAAAAAAATGAATAAATAAAATCTTTAAATATCATGCCACTTCTGGATTTTTAAGTTTCAGATATTAGCTGCTGACTTCTATTTTAAAAATGAGGACTTAACTCCCTCATCCTTCACATGAATATGCATGTACTTTCTCTCTCTCCATTCTCATAATGTAGTAATGTTATTTTTGTTAGATCAATATTGAATGTTTACATTTTATGAATGTGTAAATGTTATTTGCAAGCTGTGACACAGTGTACTGTTTACATTTCCTTTCTTGTATGTTTTCCCCCCAAATTTAATAATTATATCTTTTTTAGTTTACTTAGTTATGTACTTATTATCAAGTCTCATACTATTCTAGAAGTAGAAATCTCCATCTTAATATATTCAAATGCAATCACATAATTTGTTTTATCAGTTTCCATTTTTTTCTTAGATATAAGCCTCCAGAACCTTTCATCCTCCTACTCCAATCTGAAATTGTTGCTCTCTAAGCCTGCTGCAAATCTGTCATTCTGGGATAGCCTTTCACCAGCAGGCTGGGGATTTCCTTCACTTATCTTCTATGTTGGACACACTTTTTCCTGGATCCTATGACTTTGTTTTTGTTTACTCCCTCATTTTGGTGGAGTACATCTCCAATAGCTTTGTGAAAGGGGTGCCTGGTAGGTAGGTAGGTCCTTTGAGATTTCGTATGTCTTTATTCTATTTTCATTCTTAATTGATTGCATGGCTAGGTGAAAAAGTCTAGGTTGTTAATTAATTTTCTTCAGATCTGTATTTGATGACATTGCTCCATTGTCTTCTGGCTTCCGTTGTTGTTGCTCAAATCATTCTGATTCTTCATCCTTGGTATGTTACCTATTTTGTGTCTTGTAAGCCTTTAGGATCTTCTCTTTGACTCCAGTGTTCTGATATGTGGTGGCGTAGATCTTTTCTCATTCCTGTGCTGAGCACTCTGTGGGCCCCATCCATTTTAGTTTTACTTCTCATTCCGAAACTCATATAATTCAGATGTCCGAACTCCTGAACTGATTCTCTAATTTTCTTATTTTTTCCTCTTCTATTATCTATCATCTTTTTGTCCAATTTCCTGGAATATTTCTTCAGCTTTTATTTTCCAACCCTTCTATTGATATTTTCCTTTCAGCTATCATATTTTTAATTTCCAAGAGCTCTTTTTTTTTTTTGAGGAAGATTGGCCCTGTGCTAACATCTGTTGCCAATCTTCCTCTTTTTCTTTTCTCTCCCCAAAGCCCCAGTACATAGTCGTGTATCATAGTTGTAGAGTTGCAGCTCTGCTATGTGGCACGCCGCCTCAGCTAGGCCTGATGAGTGGTGAGTAGGTCCGCGCCCAGGATCCGAACCGGCATACCCTGGGCTGCTGAAGCAGAACATGCAAACTTAACCGCTACCGGGCCAGCCACTCCAAGAGCTCTTTACTATTCTCTGAATGTTTGTTTTTTATAGTTCCCCTATTTTTGTTCAATATCCTCTTCATCTCTAAGGGTACTAATTATAGTGCCCCTTCCATTTTCTTTTGCTCCTGGAATTGTTTCTGTATACTCTGATTGCTTATTGTCTGTTTTGGCCTATTTTTATGTTAACAGTATTTTCTCCAATACTTGGTGATTCTTGGCTATGCACTCATCTCTACAAGCAAGGCACTACAAAGCTGACTGGAAGCTTGGTATACACGGAGAGGGCTGGTTGCACTTTAAGATAATCTGACTGGGTCATTTCATTATGTGACTCCTTAAATTCATCTAATTATCCAAGCTTTTTCCCACCTCATGGCAAACAGCCATGGCTGTTCCTGTTGTCTGTGTATTGATTAAAATGTATTTGGCTAAAGTAACAGAAATCTGATTCAAGGCAACTTAAACAAAAAAGAAATATGGTGGTTTCCATAGCAGGAAGCTCAGAGGTAGAACAAATGTTACAATTGATGTAGCCAGTGGCCCAAGAGCATCATCAAGGACTGAGATTCTTTCTGCCACTCACTTTGTTTCAACCTAAGGCTAGCCCTTGAATGTCATAGGAGCCAGGAGCAGTAGGAGCTATATGCTTCCTTGTTCAAGCTGGTGGGAGAGAGCACTGTCGCTCCCCTCACAATGGAACAAAAGTCCTTCCCTTTGAAAGTCTAATCAGGCCAGTTTAGGTCAATGCTAACTCCTGAACCAATAACTGTCACCAGGTGAATACCACGCAATAATTGGCTTAGGCATGGGTTCCTGAGCCAATCAATACTAAGAGAGATGAGTTTACTTTGATTGACTTAGCCATTCAGGACCACTCTTGGAATACAGCGAGGAGGGGGAGAATTTCCTAAAACTGCCTTGCCTTTGCTTGATAAAGGAGGGATGTTAGGACTGTTAGGGATTCAACTGCACTGCTGGAATCCTCTTCTACTTTTCCAACCACTGGCTCCAGGCCTCAGTTTAAATGTTACCTCAGAAGTGGGTCTCTCCCATTATTCTTCACCCTCACATCTTTGTTTCTCTTTTAACACAGCACAAATTGTAATTTTATATTGTTTGATTTGTTTACCTGTAAATTGTCAATCTCCTCCACTAAAGTGTTAACTTCATGAGGTCAGAGACCATGTCTGTTTTCCTCACCACTATGTAACCAGTGCCTAGAAGTGTCTGGCACATAATAGGTGTTTACTTAATATTTGATGAAGAAATGAATGAACCCAGGAATCAATAGTATCTTCCTCTCTCACTGAATCTCCAAAATATATTTTGAAGCTGAACACTTTTTGCCATTTCTGCTGCCGCCATTTCAGTCTAAGTGGCTATCTTCTCTTCCTTGATGTAATGGACATCTTTTGTTTTATCTGTCTAGCATTCTCCTTTTTGGGGGAACAAACTCCTTTTCTTTGATAAACCTGTTCCTTCCCCATACTAATCATGTGATTCTGATGGGGGCTGCTCTCATTATATCCCGCCCCACATTCACCTCCCCACCCCAAGGGTGGGCACCTGACCCATCAGAGCCCTGTCCTGGGATTTAAAAACTGAAACCAAAGGAAGCAAATCAAGACCATCTCTCTTGGACAAGCTGTGAGATTTGAGGGCAGGTACCATTGGTGGCCATTTCCTATCATTTCAAGGGATTTGGGTCTGAGAAAATAAAGCAAAGATAACAAACTTGGAGGCATCCCCCTGTCACTGCTTTTAGTTTTCCCTGCAGTCAGCCACACCCCAGCCCAACCCCCAGTTTGGTTAGGTAAACTAACAAATTCCCCTTCTTGCCCAAATGGGTCTGAACTACATTTCAGTTATCTGTTACCAAATGAGGCCTAGCATCCCTGATGTCTGTGACAGCCTCCTGACTGGTCTCCTCATTTCCATTTATCTGCTCTAATCCATTTTCCTCCCACAACAGAGTGATCTCTTCAAAATTTACATCCTGCTGACAAGAGCAGAGGCTGGGTTAGACTCTCAGCCCCAACCTTTATTATCTGAGTTTCCTTGAGAAAGTTATTTAACCTGCCTGTACAAAGGTTTCTAAATCAGTAGAAAGAGGATAATGACATCTCAAAAGGTCATTGTGAGGCTCACACAAGAAAAATATACTTAATGTACTTAATAAACACTCACTTAATGTTAGCTAGTAGTGGTATCAGAAGTAGTAACTCAGATCATGTCACTGTCCTACCTTCCTCACTGACCTAGTTTCACACTACTCTGCTCACTAGGCATTTGTGACCTGCCTGGTACCTATCCACTAACTTTGTGGCTCTTTATGGGATGGCCTGAGGGAGCAGGGCCTTAGGGCCTTCACACATGCTGTTGCCTCTCCTGAAATGTTCTCCTTGTCCCTCCTTCCTTGGCTTGGCTAACTCTTCATCCTTTTGCCTCAGCTCAAATATCACTTGCTTTACTTCCCTAATCAAAGTTAGGGTCTATGAGGTCTGCAGGTATACTCTCTTCATACAACCAGCAATGCTATGATTTCATACTAGGACAGGTAGTAGAACTGTTCACAGAGAGTCTTCATGCAGATTACACTGACCCCTGTTTTCATGGGTGGGTGCTTATGCTGTGCACCCTGTTAAATATTTTGAATATCACCCTTGTGTAGAATCTATTCTTTTCCTTCAAAGCAATTATCACAACCAATTTGCGTATACTATATATAGATGTATATACACACAGAAATACATATATATGTACTATATATATAGAGAGAGAGCTGTTTCTTCTCTGCGCTATACGTTCCATGAGTATAGAGATATATATGTTTTGTTCATCACTGTATACCTAATGCCGAATACAACAGTTGGCACATAGTTGGTGCACAACACAATGAATATTTGTTGAAAGAATGAATTTTGGGGGGCAACTCATAGAAAAATTAGACTGGAGGTGTGGCAACCAGTCTAGGTCCTGACAGAATTGGAAACAGACTCTTCGGCATGGGGTTGATAAGAGGAGTTAATAAGAGGAGACTGGTTACGGAGTTGTTCCAATCTCTCACCCACCTGAGCTGCTGGAGTTGATAAGGAGGTAGCAGGTGTCAAAGGGAACTTGCTTCTTCATCCTACACTGTTTCACTCATCTCTGGCTGGTTTGGCTTTCCCCATGGGACTGGTTCTGTGGTCTCTTTACATGCAAGGGGACCCATGTGGCTTGGTTCCATTGGGAACCTGGGGCTGGGAAGCCAGATAGCCCAAATTCTTCTTATGAATTGTGGTCAGACTGTTGCTGTAGGTCTGCAGGTGATGTCCCCATCCTTCAAGTCCAGTTTCCTTATCTTCTCACTTTATATCTGGGGTCCCTAAACCCTGCCTCATCTCCTTCTCTGCTTCAGACCCCTGGCTCCTCATTTTCTCTAATTTATTCCCTATCAACTCTGTGCTGAGTTTAAATGGAGGTATTTTCTTTCTCTCCTGGCTATTGGCCAGCAGCTTCAGTTCTTCACCATGTAGGCCTCTCCTCATGACATGGCAGCTGGCTCCTCCCTCCTGTCATCCAAGAGAGAGGAAAGCAGAAGCCACAATGTCTTTTATGATTTAGCATCAGAAGTGACATACCATCACTTCTGCCATATTCCATTGGTCACACAGACCAAACCTGCTTCAGTGTGGGAGAGGACTACACAGGATGTGAATACCAGGAGGGAGGAATCATTAGCGGCCATTTCAGAGACTGGCTACCACAGAGGGGTTAGAGGAATACGGCGAAGGAAGAGGAAGTTCTAGGACTTGAAGAAGGCAGATGGAGGAGGCATTAACCGAATGCCTGTTATGGGCCAAGCCCTTTATATCAAGTTATCTATATTAATCTTTTCCACAACACTAAGGGGTAGGTATTATTCCCATCTTACATATAAAGGAATTGAAGCACAGAGAAAATAAATGTCCAAAATCAAATCCAGTGAGTCAGGACTTGTACATTATCATGTGTGCCACCATACATTGGTCTATTACACTTAGTATGTACCAAAGGGTGGGATATGTGCTACTGGTGGTCTAAGTAAATTTAGTTAGTACAGAGAGACATAGCATTAAATAATATTGAAAGTATAAAAATTGAATGCTTTTCAATCTTCTGATTATGTCAAGAGAAAGCTTCAGTTTGGTAGACTTATGCATTATTACCTAACACTTGTTAATTTCTCTTTTTAAGAAAGAGAGGGCAGGCCCCAGGCTCAGCACCTTTGACAGTGATATTATTTTGGTAGAATTTAAAAATATACTTCATTTTACTGTATTTACTTTTATAGTTACTTACTGTTTGTGGGCAGGGGATACTGATTTTAAATTTACTACAGATAGGGCCGGTCCTGTGGCTTAGTGGTTAAGCGCGCACGCTCTGCTGCTGGCGGCCCGGATTGGGATCCTGGGCGTGCACCAACGTACCGCCTATCTCGCCATGCTGAGGCCGTGTCCCACATACAGCAACTAGAAGCATGTGCAGCTATGACATACAACTATCTACTGGGGCTTTGGAGGAAAAAAATAAATAAATAAAATTATAAATCTACTAAAGATAGGGCTGGCCCGGTGGCATGGTGGTTAAGTTCCCGTGCTCCGCTTTGGCGGCCTGGGGTGCTCAAGTTTGGATCCCAGGCATGATATCGCTTCTCGGCCTTTTGGCTAAGATCAAGTGTGGATCCCAGGCATGAATCTATGCACTGCTTGTCAAGCTATGCTGTGGCAGGCGTCCCACATATAAAGTAGAGGAAGATAGGCACGGATGTTAGCCCAGGGCCAATCTCCCTCAGCGAAAAGAGGAGGATTGGCAACAGATGTTAGCTCAGGGCTAATCTTCCTCAAAAGAAAAAAAAATTTACTAAAGGAATATGAAGTTAAATTCTTTAAGACTGATAGAAAAATTTTAAGTAATAGACAGTAGTTCAAGTGATACTTGGGTATGGCAAGAATTGTAAGGATGGTACTGACTGAGGTTTATTGCATTCCCATTAGCTCTAGATTGAGGGGGAAACCAGTTTGAAGTTCCAGCCTCAACTAGGTTAGCTATGGGCACTAGCTGGAGAAAATCACAAGTTAAAATTTACAACCAGTCCTTTCCTGTGATGTTTCCCAAGGATTTCTCCTTTATCCAATGAATTACACAGGACTGGTGGGGAGTCTTATAAATGGAAGATTAACAAAGCTGGGAATGAGAATGAGTTTAGTGGGAAACCTAAGCTTTTTGCCCTATTCAACTGCATCTTACAAATCAGGTGTGTCTGGTGGAGAGAGTACAGTGGGGAAATGTCCAGAGGGAGCAAGGGACATAGTATGCGCATTTCCCAATCACTTAGGTCCATGATCCAACTGTGTTTTTGGGGGTGCGGGGGGTCCTCCAATACTTCCAAGCTATGGCATCTTCACATTTAAAGTTTCTGTGGGAAATGAGCAGGACCAAAGTTTTAGGACATAAGGGATGTGGCTCCCACTTTCTATACTGGAGGCGTTTGGGTTGGTGGGACAATGTGGCAGGTAGAAATTTCTTTTTGTTTTTGGTGAGGAAGATTAGCCCTGACCTAACATCTGTTGCCAATCCTCCTCTTTTTGCTGAGGAAGATTGTCCCTAGGCTAACATCCATGCCCATCTTCCTCTACTTATTTCTGGGACGCCTGCCACAGCATAGCTTGGTAAGTGGTGCCTAACTCTGCGCCCAGGCCACAAACCTGAGATCCCCAGCCGCCAAAGCTGAGCCCACGAACTTAACCACTACGCCACCAGCCTGGCCTGAGGGATTTCTGAAGTTGCGTTTTGTACATGATTTTACATGATTATGTGAACAACTCAAGCGTCCAAACGGGGTGGTAGGGGGCTCTTAAGTAACAGGGCCAAGCTTACTCCCAGAGTCCTAATAACCATTTCAGCTCTGGGGAAAGCACTCCCACCCCCTGCCCCCCCCCAGCGTTCCTTCTGGGTGAGTTGTCAGTGTCCCAAACGGTCCACGCATGAGGTCACTCGGCCAGGTCACGTGCTCCAGCCCGCGGGAGCGCCACATCGTCAGCCGCACCCCTCCACCCCCACCCTGCCCACGTGACCCGGCCTAGTTTCTCCCCGCCCGACCCAACGCCTTGCCCGGGCAGCCCCGCCCCACGCAGCGCGCTCGGCCTGCGAACCTCCCCTCCTCACCCTCCCGGGCTTGCGCGTGGCCCGCGGCCCCACGTGTTTCTTCGTGTCCAATAGGAGCTGGCGCCCGGGCGCGAAGAGGCGGGGTGGAAAGGACGACTTCGTTACGCCGCGAGAAAGGGGCGGGGCCTGCAACGTCGGACTGAACGAGGGGACGCAACGGAGGCAGGCCGGAGCCGCTGCCGTCGCCATGACCCGTGAGCACCGAGACCCCCGCCCCTTGCCCTTCTCTCCCTGTCCACCCTGAACACCGCTGCTGAGTCCCGGCATTGACCTTCTCTTGGTCTCCCCAGCGAGGCCCTTCTCTGGGAGCGCTCTTTAGCGCCCCTCACACTCGGAGCCCGGAAATCGGCCCTTTGCCCACCGCTACTTCTTGAGAACCCCCCTCTCGAGTCAGGCAGAGGCTCTCCCCGACCTTCCGCGGTTTGGTCAGAAGCCTTGTGCCCTCTGATAGACCCAGAGTCCCTACCCCGGGCCCCAGCCCATCCCCCACAGAGACCCACACCGTCTACACACACCACCACCATCTGTCCCGGCCCCCAGGCCGCCCCGAAACTCGGAACATGCCGCTAGCAGGCTCCTCGGGACTGACCGCCCTCCACCCCCCAGTGTGACCTGCCCCATGGCAGCTCGCCATCCCCCTCCTCCCCCAGTCAGCAGCCTAGGCCCCGAAGTGTGCTGGTGTCGGGGCCCAGGGAATGAAGTGTTGGACTCTACTGGTGTCCGGGTGAGGAAAGAGGGTCGCCGGTGTGTGGCCGGAAAGGCCCCCGCGACTCACCTTTTACCTTCTTTCTTTAGGCGGTAACCAGCGCGAGCTCGCCCGCCAGAAGAATATGAAAAAGCAGAGCGACTCGGTTAAGGGAAAGCGCCGAGATGACGGGCTTTCTGCTGCCGCCCGCAAGCAGAGGTAGCCCCAGGGAGGGGAGGGGCGGGGTGAGACCTGGGTTAGACCAAGGGTTGTACCTGGAAGGAGAGCTACCTCAGCGCTTACATCTGGACTAGTCGTGAGGGGCAGAGTACATTGCTTCCTCTAGGGTTTTATTTCCTCCCCACCCTCCAAATGGTTAGCTCACAGCCTTACAGGAAGGGACTGGGGCGGGCGCCTGCCCTCGGTCTGATTTCTGAGTGCTCCTGGGTCTGACCTTAAGGGCAAGGGCAGGGAGCTTCACATTTCAAATGCAGTAGTGGTTATGACAGCCTGGTACTTTTGGCCCTCCTTGCTGTTTGCTTCTCCTCCCATCTCCCAACCTTCTCAGTGGTGTTGCTGGGCGTGGTCCCCAGCACAGAATAGACTTGGGCCTCTGTGGCCAGACTTCTGACCCCTTGGGCAACAGCCAGCTAGAGACTGATTGCCTTTTGAGCCTCAGCTCTCTTCCTCTTGTTCTCCTAAGGTGGGAATACAGCAGCCACACGCTGAATTTTGTCCCATCCACTTCCATCTTATCCTTGTGCCCTTCATCCCCCTGCATCTTGTCCTTTTTGCCCTCTGGTACCTCCCAGTGCCCCATCATCTCTACCCCCAGGGACTCGGAGATCATGCAGCAGAAGCAGAAAAAGGCAAACGAGAAGAAGGAGGAACCCAAGTAGCTTTGTGGCTTCGTGTCCAACCCTCTTGCCCTTCGCCTGTGTGCCTGGAGCCAGTCCCACCACGCTCGCGTTTTCTCCTGTAGTGCTCACAGGTCCCAGCACCGATGGCATTCCCTTTGCCCTGAGTCTGCAGCGGGTCCCTTTTGTGCTTCCTTCCCCTCAGATAGCCTCTCTCCCCCTGGGCCACTCCTGGGGGTGAAGGGGTTACCCCTTCCCAGTGTTTTTTATTCCTGTGGGGCTTACCCCAAAGTATTAAAAGTAGCTTTGTAATTCCGTGAGCGCCTGGTTTGACTGGGGATTTGGGGGGATGGGGATGGAGGAATGGCTGCCCTTTCCCACCAAAAGGGGAGAGAACTTTAGACTCTAAAAGGTTGTGGATATGTAGACTAAGTGACACATCACAGAAAAATCCTTTATTATACTACAACAAACAGACAAGTACTCCGGGTATGTGGTAGAGGAATCCTCTAAGAACCATGGGGACTTTTCTGTGATTTTTGTCCCTGACTCAGACCTTGAACACCATCCCAAGGATGGATTTGAGGGCCTAAGAAGGAAGGCTCCAAACCTAAGTTTATGCCCCTCTTCCTCATTCTTCCTCTGTTCGCCTGCTTGAAAGTTGGCCCCCAAATCCTGCTGCTCACTGACTTTCCACGGTCAGCTGCTCTCAAAGTGTTCACATTCTCTTCTGTTCTGTCATTCCTCATGGTATGAAGGTGATTTTTGTCTTTCCACTTCCTTTGACCTTAAGATCAGGATTAAAACCTAGGGTGGTTTCTGTGCTCCTTTCTTCTTAGATCCCTGTGCCCAGGGTTGAACTGCTTATTTTCCTTTTTGTTTCCAAGGACAGAGCCAAGTAAGTCTTCAGTCCCTGTTGGTCTTTCCCTGCCCCCATCTCCACCATGAGAGCCAGGAAAGGGCTGGTGCCACACTGTCTGCTGGGATCAGCAGTGGTTCCTGAGCTGCTGACTTGGGAGTTAGGCTCTTGAGCTGGAGTGAAGATGTAACGGTAGCTCCAGTGAGTCAGATACTCTGCTCAGGGCATTAGGGTATGTATGGCCACTTTTTCCAATTCAGATATAGTATTGACTTAGGCCTAAAGGGAGATAACTGCCCATTGTGTCTTTGAGGTATTTGCTGGGCTGAACAGCTCCTCTGAGCCAAGATGGGTAAACCTCAAGGGAGCCCCAATTTGTTAAAAGAACCTAGACTGGATATTTGTTATCTGGTGATACTGATGCGATGGCAATGTCTCTTGAAGATAGGAGGAGGCTGGGGATCCTGGGTGGGGGACCAACAGAATGGTGCCAGGAGCAGCCCCAGATAGAGGAGTACACAGGCCCAGCATGAGGCAACCTTGACCCAGAAGGTAGCCCAGCTACCCTTTGTGAAGGTCTTTTCCAGTTCTGCTCCCTCATAGCTGTGGAACCAAGGTCTCTGGTTAGAGAATATGCAGGGCCTTAGCTTTTAGACCTGTCCTATCTCCCCCCCAAAGAATATGGCACACCCATGTGTGTCTCCTGAGAACCCTGAGGACTGGCCTTGAATTGCTCTTTCCCTAAAATAGCTAGGTTTTCAGGAGGGTATCCCAGGCCCACATCCATCCTACCTGAACCAGCTGGTAAGGGTAACCATGACATAGAGTGATGCAAGAAAGAGGACGAAGTGGAAGGTAGAGTAGCTGTAGGAAAGATGCTGGGCTTGCACAGAAGGAGCTGGAGAGGTCTCTTGGTCAGCTGGCCTGGCAGCCCCACCCCTTTGCCCTGGAGAGGGAAGGGAGGCTGGGAGCAGTGCTGCTGAAACACCTCTTCCCTCCCTGCCCCAGCTGCTGCTGCTGCTGCTTTTTTTTTATGTGAGGAATATCAGCCCTGAGCTAACATCTGATGCCAATCCTCCTCTTTTTTTTTTCTTTTTTTTTTTTTTTGCTGAGGAAGGTTGGCCCTGAGCTAACATCTGTGTCCATCTTCCTCCACTTTATATGGGACGCTGCCACAGCATGGCTTAGACAAGCGGTGCGTTGGTGCACGCCCGGGATCCAAACCTGTGAACCCTGGGCCGCCAAAGCGGAGCGCGTGCACTTAACCACTTGCGCCACCGGGCCGGCGCCATCCCCAGCTTCTTTTGTGAAGGCGCCTGAGTTCCCTTTGGCATTCTGCAGAAATCTACACTTTATTATGGATCCTCACTTGACACTCACCTTCCTCTGGCTCCACTGTTTTGGGGCAACAGAAACAGAGTGAGGGCTTCTGTAAAACAAAAGGCAGTATGTTTTGGAATGACTAAAAATGTGAGGGTATTAATATAAGAAACTCCCCTTCTTTGAAAAGATTAGTCTGGTGTAAAAAGTGGAGGCACACCTGGGTTCAAATGCTAGCTCCAGCATATGACTGGCTATGGGAACTTTGGTAAGATGTTTAACCTTCTGTGCCTCAATTTCTCCATTTGTAAAATGGAGCAAATACCTACCTCACAGGGTTGTTGTGAGGATTAAATTAAATGAGATTATGTATAAAGTATCTAGCACAGTGCCTAGCACATTGTGGGTACTCAATAAAAGGTAATAGCAGCTAGAATCTGAGCATTCTGGGTAGAGGTTGGTGGGATGTGTGTGTGTCTGTGTGTGAGTGCGGAGGGGCACTGGGGATATTGAGCTCTCCATCCTTACCTGGAACTCATAGCTGTAAACTCTGATAATCCACAAGGGCCCAAGTACCTCAGCCAGGTTGGAAGCCTCGATGCTGAGAAAGAAGAGACAGTTCTCAAGCGGTTCAGTCAAATAGCAAGAGGGATTGCCTGAGAGCATTTACTGCTAACTCCCCCATATTGGTAACTCTCAGGAGGGTGTTTTGCTCCCGGAGCCCCTTTCCCCCAAAGATTTAGAAATCTTTTCATTTGAAGGCCGTAAAATCTTTGCACATATTTTTAATTCTCAAGTCATTCCCCCTATCCCCTTCATCTCACACAGATCATCTGACAGTGCTATTCTTAGAAATTGTTTCTGTTCATGGGGAGCTTTCCTCACTCTCTTGTCTTGCTCTAAAGTTTAAATAAACCATGGTCCCAGACAATCTCCTGACCATTCCTCCCTGTCCTGGGCATCCTCCATTTTGTCACACCTCTCCCCTTGACAGCTGTACGTACCAAGCAAAAAGCACACAAGCATACATGATGCCAGCACTCAGTACTGCCACAGAAGTATCTGGTGTTTGGGGTTCCATTTTACTCAGGCCAGGCAGGCACAGAGTGTGATTCTGTCCGTGAAGGATTACTGAGAAGGGGCAACAGAAGAGAAAGGTGGTAAGAACAAAGAGCTAAGTATTTGGCAGGAGCAAAGAAAGGTTTTAGCATGAGGGGTCCAGGTCCTGTCCTTACCACTCTCTGGAGGACGGCTGGACAGCGCAGAGAAAGTCAGGTACATGATATAGCAGCTGATGATAGAAGCTTGTAGAAGGCCAGAGCGGGGGTGCTCTGGGGAGAATGGGGATCATTGCTTTAGTCTACAGGGTAGTTTCCTCCGCTTGTACCCCCACCCACACTTCTGTCTCTCCACCCTTTGGGGGAAGCAGAGAATTGACATATTAGGGAGGCTAATGAAATTTGCTATATACTAAAGGCCCCCCAAATCTGGGATGTTGCAAGGCATGTACCCACTGTGGCGGATGCAGGGAGTGATGGAGAGGAAGGAGAGGAGGCCACAGAAACCAAGGTGCAGACTAAGCAGCATCTTGTTGAGCAGGCAGCCAGCTGGGTGTGTGTAGTGGTGGAACAGGAGCACAGCTGCCACACCTGCCATGCTGTAGAATCCTAGGGTGGCCAGCAGCACAGCTAGGAACCAGCGGCAGTCTTGGGCTGCACCCGTCTGCCTAAGTAAGGGTAGGAGGTAGGCAATGGCTTGGGACTCCAACTCTTTACCCATTACCAACTGTTCCGCCTCTCTTAGAAGACTGGTGTGACTACCCAGCCCACCTGGCCCACAGAGTCACCACATTCTTGAGCTTTTTCTGATACTGCTCAGTGGGAAGCTATGGGACCATTGACCTGTCACGGCCCAGCTCCACGGGGTCTAGTAGTGTCAGACAACCTTCCCAGGAAGAGCTTTTAGGGTTATGTGCTCCTTACCAGTTCTTGTTCCAGGAATGGGCAAAGGCTGAGATAAGCACCAACTGCAGCAGGATAAATGTGAAGCCTCCACAGATGCCAATGTAATGCCAGGCTGCAAGTGGGGCACCAGTGGGAAAAAGTAGCTGGTCATTTCATTACTCCTGGTCCTTTTCCTACCCTCCCTTTCTCTTCGAAAATCTTTTATTTTACTTATGATCAGGATGTGAGATGGAAGGTACCTGGGAAGAAATGCTCATCAGGGATGCAGAAGGCAACAGCACAGAGACCTAGCAGGAACAGCAGTTTCAGGAGCCAGAAGCTGGTTAGGAGGGAAAGAGAAAACTAGACTCAGAAGAAAAGGCAAAGAAGAGTGAACAGTACCTATGGAGGAAGGCAAAGGAGAAAGCAAAACTATAGGGAAGAGGAGAGAAGAGACAACTAAGAATAGGAAAGAGGAATCAGTCCTGTCTGAGAGGGGCTGGAAACAGGCCCATTGCAGCCTTTTCCAAATTCGAACTCTCAGATACCTAAATAATAACATCTGGACAATATTTTACAGTTGACAAAGGGTTTGCATATAATAACCCCATTGTTGTCTCTATTTTAGAAACTAGAAGCTCAAAGAGGTTAACTGTGTGGCTCATGGTCACATAGCAAGTACAGTGGAAGTAGGGAATTAAACCTGTTTTCTGTTTTTTTACAGTGCTATTACTTCATCTTGGGATTTCCTATACTCAGTCTACTTCCCTCCCTTTCCTCTCCCCACCCAAAGAATACACACAAACCTGTTATGCAGCTGTGCCCGCAGGCTGGTGGGGGATTGGAGGTGGACCAGCAGCACAGCCTGCAGCAGGTGGAAGGTGGCAGTTCCTGCACATACTCGGTACACAGCCCCAGAGCCACTGAGCTCTGGGCAGTGAGAATGGCCAAACAGATGGGCACACAACCCCGAGGGCATCTGGATCTGGAGGGGAGGGTGCATGTGAGAAATGGCAGGGCAAGTCATGCATAGAGAGGTACCTACTTCTCATGTGTATGTCCACTCATTTGTCCCCTGCCCCCAATCTGAATCTCTTGTCTATCTCAGGGTTTCTCCTTTTATCCTTTCCCAGTTGCAACCCGACCCCCTTCCACTTACCCCATGTGCCCTGCCCCAGACCCTTTCCACTACTGTCCTTGACAGCAGGAGGCAGCAGACTGCTGACGCCCCCACGTGGAGAAGGATGTAGAACAGGCGGCTACACGCAGACTCTGTGAGAGGGGGCCACCTCCAAGGGCAGCAGCAGGGACAGGGAAGAGGCCCACAGCAGGACACCTGGGGGTAAAGCAGATGCAGGGCAGCAAGGTGGAGATTTGCTAAGGAAAGGCTTACATTAATGTATGTGTGAGGTTAACCCATGAGGCTGAATTCCAAAATTTCCCCTTCTCTCCTTTTACTTAGGAATTCTCAGAATGTCTGGTTCCAACCTATTTAGGATTGCTTTCCACTGACATCAGGTAGAGCTTTTATCAAAAGAGCTTACTTACCTGCAGGCTTGAGCAGACCTTCCTAAAAGTATAAGTCACATTTGGCCTCTAATCTTTCCCTAGACCTAAACATCTGGTACTGGGAATGTGGGAGGAGAGGTTTAATGATCAGTAGTCTTAGAGGCAAAGAAGCAGAAGGGCCTCAGAGGGGAAAGGAAAGCCTATCATCTTTATTGGTTCCCGTGGGTTTTCCTCCCCAGCTTCAGCCACCATTCCTTTCCACTTTCTCAGATAGCTCTTGATCTAGGGAGTGTTCCAGCCTCTCTGCCCAAGTACCCTCTCACCTGATAGAAGGGAGGATTTACCACGACACTGCTGACTCCACCGCGTTGCTGAGCCAGTCGGAGGGAGGTGCTGGGGCCTGTGATGCCTTTTGCACCCACCATCCTTGTCCCAGGGATTAGGCCCAGGTCCACCAGATGGAAGATAGATGAGAAAGCAGCAGCTTTCTTTTGCCCTCAGCCCATTGCACTGTGGCTGTGATGGAGCCGGTCACCCAGCCTAAGGCAGGATCGGGAGGGACATCAGGAAAAGAACACAAACCTCCAGGATGTGGTAAATGCAAATATCCCTGTGACTTTCTCCCCAGGGCCTTTGGGCCACTCAGCCTGTTCTCCCCAGATTAGAAAGCAGTTTGCATATCTGACTTCCTGTGGATTAGTTTCTTAATTGGTTTAGGATTAGACGTCAACCATCCTGGTTGAACAGAATTCTTGGAGGTGTATATGTGAGGGGTATCTAGGTGAAGAGGAGGGAAGGATGTCGGTGGAAAGGTCTGGAGTGGTGATGGGCTACGTCTGAGTAGGGCCTTGCAGAACACAACACTGTACAAGCCCAAAAGTAAGTCAGACGCGAAGCGCTTTCCTCGCTGAAGCTTCTAGAACCAGAGTATTAATGAAGGTGTGGCCCAGGGTCAGCTCCGCCTTTTCCTCTCCCGGCGGAAGTTATGGCGCAGTTACCGGAAGTCCTGGAGAGGTGGGGCGGGGCCTGTGCGGCGGCGCCGTGGGATTGATATGGCGACCGAGGGGGACGTGGAGCTGGAGTTGGAGACTGAGACCAGCGGTCCGGAGCGGCCTCCCGAGAAGCCACGGAAACATGACAGTGGTGCGGCGGACCTGGAGCGAGTCACCGACTATGCAGAGGAGAAGGAGATCCAGAGTTCCAATTTGGAGACGGTGAGGCTGGCCTGGAGCGTGTCTGGGCGGGCCGAGAGCAGAGGGGGCTCTGAGGCTGTTAACTGAAAGCCTCGCTACAGGACGGGTCCCGATCCCGATGGCGGGAGGAGGCAAGAGGGAAACTGAAACCGTCACTGGAGCCCGCCGCTTGCGACAAGGAGCTTGATGGAGATTGGGTTTAAAGTGGACCTGAGGTGCACAGAACTGAATTAAACATAGGCCTTGGTTCCTGATACACTCGTCAGCGTGAATACACACGTTTTTAGAGTATTGCGTATTGTGGGTAGCAGAGCAGTAATTAGATCTGTGTTTCCCATAGGCCATGTCTGTGATTGGAGACAGACGGTCCCGAGAGCAGAAAGCCAAGCAGGAGCGGTAAGTCTTCTGCACACAACCAGCCCACCCAGTCTCTTTCCCGCAGACAAAAATAAGTCATCGTTAAGCCTTTGTACCGTTCTTCAGTTCTGTCATCAATTTCTGCAGATGTAAGGTTTACAACTCGACTCTCTTGTTGGTTGAAAGAAAGGCCTCCTGGCAACGCCTGCTGCCTGCTGTAAAGACTCCAGGGGAAGGGATGGGGATGTTAGGTGAGAGGGTGAGAGTCGTTTTTTCACTCAATAATGTTTATCAAGAGTCATTTATTTGTAAGGCACAGCTGGGAGTGATCCTTCCTGGGAGTTTATGGTAGAGGTAGAGAATGAGGACTGATGTACATGAATATTTGCAGGGAAAAGGAACTGGCAAAAGTCACCATCAAGAAAGAAGATCTGGAGCTGATAGTGAGTAGTAATGCCTAACTAGTGTATGGGCAGGGGAAGTTACTTTGCTTAATTTGGGTTATTTACTGAAACAAGTAGAGTCAGCATGTTTTGGTGGCACATGAATGCCTGAGAGGAGACTTAGGTAACATGATCCTTTTCCTGCAGATGACAGAGATGGAGATCTCACGAGCAGCAGCAGAACGGAGCTTGAGGGAACACATGGGCAACGTGGTAGAGGCTCTTATTGCCTTAACCAATTGATTTGTGTTTCTCAGACCTACCCACTGGATTAACTTATTTCAATAAAGATTTGTCCTTTTTTTTTTTGCAGTTTTATCATCTTGGATCAAGTGCAATGTATATTGTATGTTATTGTGGAAATTTACATGCTAGAGTATAACTGAATTTAAGTGACACTCCTCCCCCCCATCCCTTAATGAACCTATATGAAGGATCAGCGTAGATTATCTCATTTTCAGATGCAGATGATAGGTGGCAGGCCAGGCTTATTCATCTGACTAGCTTTCACTTAACAGTATTCAAGGTATATGTGGAGTCTCAGCAAAGTTACTATACCCCATGGCATGTGTCTCTAGGGCAGCTTATGAATAGCTGAAAGGCCACTACCTTCCTAAGAGCCACTTTACAGAGATGTAAGTCATCAATCCACTGTGAATTAGAATTTAGGTACTAAGGTGGGAACATGGTTAAGTATGTACAATAGAAGATATCAAAGGTTAGGTCTTATATAGAATTAATCTATGAAAGATTTTGATTTATGATTTAATATTTGAATTCTGAACCATAACACTTATACCTTACATTCCATTTCCTATCCTGGAGTGAAGACAATTTTACTTTAAAAGTTGATCAACTTAGGCCAAATCACCTTTGCTGAGCTTCTGTTTCCTCAGCTGTAAAATGATACATACCTGATAGGTTGTTGTAAGAACCAAGGAGCTGGTGAATGCAAAAAGCTTGGCCTAGTACCTGCCTTAGAGTTGACACTCAAATGTCAGCTATAAAACTTTCCCCAAAGAATTTCAAGGTCTTATCCATTTTGGCTGGAGGATAATTCTGATTGTATCCCCCTCTCTGAAACACAACAGTGACTTATATTCAGTGAGGTAATAATGTGTATTACCTCATAGTAATTATTTACACTTGTATTTTTACTCTAGGACATTTAAGGATTTATGAGTGATTCTCCCAGTGGGGCATTTAAAGGATGCAAAAAGACCTTGGCCTTCTCATTTTTTTTTTCTTTTGCAACTGAGAACTAGCCTTCCCACTGGTTAAATGTCATTCCTTATAACCCCTAGGATTCCCAGTGCTCTGCCATGTGCGTCGTGGTTATGCAGCACGTAATAAATGGAAAAATCACTGAATTTAACTCTAGCATGATGTCATTACATTTCAACTTGGAGAGCATTGTGCCCTCCTTTGATACATGAGCTGGGCAAGGAGAAGATACTAGTAGGTACTTGGATTCCCCATTTTGTGGGTCAACTTCTTTCTATGTACAGCTACAATTTAGAGAGTAAGGACAACCACATATGTATTTGCTTATGGAATAAGGCTAGGTGCCACTTAGAATACAGCCTGTCTAGCATCTGAGTTTGTTTCTGAGATCAAAGACGATGATCAAAATGTGCCAGACAAGTCCCTGCTATCTTTTATTTTCGTTAATAGGTAGATACTTGTCAGCCTCCACATTTTATTTCCAATATCATGCTAAAAAACTTCTCGGTGTATAATTCCTTTATTCCTTGACACACATACATAAATGGATCAAAAAGTTTGTTCACCTAGAAAAATTGACTCCAACCAAAAATGCAAAACAGGTTTCAATAAGCTTAGATTTCTTGTAAGGTAAAAGAAATGCATTGTCCACTTACATGCCCGTGTAACCCAAGCTAAGGAGCTGGAAAAAGAAGCTTGGAATAGTCCCAAGTGAATTTGGGAAGCCAGAGCAGTAATGAAACCTATGATTTCTCAGAAATAGTAAGTGGGACTCTTATCCTACCTGGATAGTGCTTTTCTGTGGGTTTCTCAGCATGAGTCCAAACCTCACAAAGCACCTTCACAGACTGGGTTGCCCAGTGTCACAACTATGGCAGTATGTCCAACAGGCTGGATACTGGGGCCATGTAAATAAGGGTAAAAGCAAATCAAGGACCAGATGCTGAGACTTCCTCTTGTGTCCCATAGCTGGAAGAATACGTAGTTGAACTCTAAGTAGTTTTCCGCTTCTTGGCAGATGGCCGTTCAAATACATCTCGTACCCCAGCTGCCTTTTGTTTAAAGAACTTTGTGTTCTGAGCACTCTCTTGGCCCCATGCTGAGTCGAAGGAGGTGGTGTCTTGATCCACAAGGTGGGTGTATTTGGTACGACCAGAGCGCCCAAAGTTCTTGACCTGAGGGAAGGTCAGATGATGAGTTATACCACCAAACATATCATGTCCCAGCCCTCAATATGTTACTTTTCTCGTGTTATTAAGGTACCCCATACCTGCATGACTTTGGGAAGAATGGTTTTGTTGAAATGATCCTCCAGGGTAGGTGCGCTGAAATCTCTCTTGTATACTTCTTCATCCTCATCCTGCGGAAAAGAGTCTTATCAATCTTGTGGTTTTATTTCCCATATATTCAAAGCACAAATTTATTAAACTTGACAACAAGGGATACAAAGAAAGCAGAGTAGGTATCAAACTTTTTCTTCAAGAGCTTACATTTAGTAGAGATGATAATCCTTTCTTCCTTTGTGTTGTCTTTTTCCTTCCTAAGTGTAGACATTTCCTGAAGGCTGGCTATATTCTCTCTGCACTCAGTCTGTTCATGCACTCATAATGACTTAAGCTCTGTACAGGCCTCTCAAATCTCCGATCCTCAATTTTCTACTGCCCATTATATATCTTAGCTTGGATATTCTGTGGGGACTTCAAACTCACATCTAAAGTGAAAATCATTTCCCCAACCTTTTCAAACCAGCCTCTTCCTGATTTAACTTGTTCTGTTAATAGGATCAACATTCTCTGAGTTACCTAGATTCAAAATGTTTGTGCACACGCAATCAGTTGACACTTCTTATAAATTCTCATCACCTGGATTATAGTTTCTCCCTGCAATTAATCTTAGACATTGCCACTGGATTAATATTTCTAAAACAACTCTCATTATACCTATGCCTTGCTCAAAACCCTTCACTGGTTCTCTATTTTATTAAATAAGCACAACTCCTTTGTGTAGTAGTCAAAGACAAATATTTTATAGCCTTAATCTACCTCTCCTTGCCATTTCCCTTTACAGATATTACTTTCTGCCTCCACTCCTGGTCCCTTCACCTGGCATGTCTTCCTACCACTGAATGTCACAAAGTCTACATCTTATAAGTCACCTCCTTTATGTCACCCTTTTCAGTCTTCTACATAATATATTATCTCTCTCTTCAGAAGTCCCACAGTACTTTCACTCTTCCTTTTGTTATAGTATATATTTGCCTTAGCTCCATTTTTATATTGTAAGCCTTCTGAGGGCAAGGATTACATATCCTCTAGCAGTGCTAAACAGTAGTGCCCTTTACACAGTAAATGCTCAAAAGGTTATTTACTTAATAAACTATATAAAATAATGATAGAGAATAGTTTCAAATCAACATATTAGGTAAGACTATGATATAGGTTATAAACATGTGCCGAAGGAATTAAAATAGCACCATCTTGGTTAAGGAAGGTTTCATGGAAGAGCTGAGTCCTTTAACCAAACACACTTTTGGAGTCTTCTTTTCCCTTCAGCTATAGAAAGGCCCAGTTTAAAAGTAGAACAAGTAAGTTTTTATGAGATCTACTTTTCTCCTTGTTAAGTGTCTGAGATGCCTCATTTAACCTCGGAAGCCATTTCAACTTCACTCTCCTTGTCCAGGTGAGAAGAGTTGATATTTGAGTATGTACACCAAAAGACTTGCACATGAACCTTTCTTTATGTTTCTTAGCCAGCAATGCACTGCTTCTCTAAGAAGCTTTATCATTAAAGCTGCTGAAATGCTTAAGCAATGATGCTTTATGACTTTGAAGCAGTATAAGAAGTAATTCATAATCTCCACTGACTCCAATCTAGAAAACTACATGGGCTGGAAAACTACATAATAAGCAAAGATTTTCTGCTGAGCAGGTATAGTGAAACTGATTTTGGAGGGGCGTAAGGAACCCTCCACTGAAGTATTTACATTTTACTGGTATCTGCAATGAAAGGCAGGAATTTTGCTGCAGTGGAGATATTTAGTGTTTGATATACAGCATTTGAAAAAGCTAGTTTTTGATTCAAATTTCTTTAACATTAGGAAATAATTTAACAAACCAAAAGCCATTAGAGTAATAAATGTAATCAATTTTCCCATTCCCTTTCCTGCTCTCTCTATTAAGGAATTATCATTGGTGCTAATCCAAATAATTTGGAAGAAGTCCTCGTCACTTTATACAGGGTTAACAGACTGCTATTTTGATCTTGATCTTTATATGAAGAACAGAGATGATGGCATTACACCTAATGGTTAGATAATGAACCATTTTTCTGGTTAGTTAGGCTCAGTCACTTTCTATCAGCTCAGAAGGAATTAAACTTTCACCACCCAAATATGAATTAATGTAAAGCTATTTGCAGAGCTTGGTTTTCACATAACCAACATTTCTCACTTGGCTATGAATTATGGTATCTAAGTGATTTTTGGGACCTAAATAGTTTAGTATCTATATAGATCACTCTCTCTCTATTTCAGTTCCTCAATTCTTCTATTACATCATTTCCTCCTGAGAACTGAGGCCAAAAGAGAAGAGTTGCTGCAACTTCTAAAATGTGCATGTTGCCAATGCTTTCTCTATTGGGTTTATATGCTTCAGCGGCAAAGAGAAAATGAGAAAGTTGACCACTGGCAAGTGGAAGTAACATCCCAGGACCAGTTTATTCCTGGAGGGGAAAAAAGAATTCAAAGCTTCTGAGTTATTCATACCACCCAATTTTCCAATTTCCTTTTCACTTCTTACCATGAAGAAGGCACCCCGGTGATAATACTTCTGTAAGAACTTATATTTGCCCTTAACAGCTTTGTTGGTAATGACTTTGCCATTTGCCCGAAGCTCAGCTCGCCTCTCTTCCTCAGTCAGGTTTCGCATGCGTTCAATTTCTGCTTTCTCCTTCTCAAGCCTGTCCAGAGAACAAAACAATTTATTAGTATCATTCTAGCTTCAGAAAGACCTAATTATCTGAATATAACACAGTCCCATCTCCTTCCAAGCATTATTTTTTTTTTTTGAGGAAGATTGGCCCTGAGCTAACATCTGTTGCCAATCTTCCTCTCTTTCTTTTTTCTCCCCAAAGCCCCAGTATATAATTGTATATCTAGTTGTAGGTTCTTCTAGTTCTTCTATGTGGGATGCCACCTCAGCATGGCTTAATGAGCCGTGAGTAGGTCCGCGCCCATGATCTGAACCAGCGAACCCTGGGCCGCCAAAGCAGAATGCGTTAACTTAACCGCTTCACCACAGGGCTGGCCCCTCAAACATTATTCTTTTTTTTTTTTTTTTTGTGAGGAAGATCAGCTCTGAGCTAACATCCATGCCAATCCTCCTCTTTTTGAGGAGGAAGACTGGCCCTGGGCTAACATCTGTGCCCATCTTCCTCCACTTTATATGGGACACCAAAACAGCATGGCCTGACAAGCAGTGCATTGGTGGGCGCCCAGGATCCGAACCCAGGCCACCAGCAGCGGAGCGCGTGCACTTAACTGCTACGCCACGGCCCACAAGCATTATTTTATTTTATTTTTTGTGAGGAAGACCAGCCCTGAGCTAACATCCAATGCCAATCCTCTTTTTGCTGAGGAAGATTGGCCCTGGGCTAACATCCGTGCCCATCTTTCTCTACTTTCTATGGGACACTGCCATAGCATGGCTTGACAAGCGGTGTGTTGGTGTGCGCCTGGGATCTGAACCTGCGATCCCCGGGCCACCGAAGCACAGCACGTGCGCTAAAGCAATGCGCCACCAGGCCAGCCCCTACATAAATTTTAAAGAGTACGTGGACTCCCTGAAGCCCAGGATCAAAACCTTAGAAACTGCAGGTTGAGGACAGTGTTTTCTATTGATGGTATCTGGGATTACCTTCCTATTCCTAGTAATTTTCAGGAATGGTGATGCAGCTCAGAAATGATTCTGCTCTAACATAGTGAGTGTGGTAGGTCATTTTAATGCCACAAATTCTTCCCCTCACCCGTATGCATGGCCCTTTGCAGAAATGACATGTGAGCCTCAAAATACCTTGCCAGCTTCCAACTTTGCCCTCTCGGAATGCTGCCCTGAGACTGTTATGTAAGGAAGCCAGTCTAGCCCACTGAAGAAGGAGAAGTGAGGCATCCTAGCTGATAGTCAGCATCAACTATTAGACATGTGAGTGAAGCCATTTTGGACTTGCAGCCCAGTCAATCCTCCAGCTGGATGCAACTGCATGACAGCCCAGGTGAAACCAGCAGAGGAAATACTTAGCCAACCTCCAAAATCGCAAGAAATAATCAATTGTTTCAAGTCACTTAATTTTGGGTTGGGTTGCTATGTAACTATAGATAACTGATAACAGTAAATAACTTTTTTATGTCTACTAGGAAACTAAAGGGAGTATTAGCTGGCACTCTATCATGGAGAAACACTGACAAAGTGTGTTTCTTTGCCCTGATCTTATTGTAACAAGCCACATTCCAGTTATGGGAAACTCACCCAGTTGCAGGAACCCTAAAGAAAGCCAGAATGGAACTCACACTAGGTGCTGAGCCTCAGAGTTACCCTATAGGAACCTGTCCCATTAGCAGTATTAAACTCTAGGTCCATCCTATTACTCACGCTTCTCGATCTTCTCTGTCCCTCTTGATTCTCTTTAGCTCCCGAACTTTCCATGCCTCATATTCCTCCTCGTCATTTTCATCATCAGTATTGAGTGCATCCAGTGCAGCCAGGGACCGCTTGTTTTCCTCTAGCTCTTTTTTGGTTTCCTCTTCTACAATCTAGATAGGGAGAACAAGTTAACTGTTGGACTTTCGTATTCTCCTCAGATGAACCTAAGTACACTACTCCTTGCACTCAATCCTCACAGCCACTCCCAGTACCTTGAGTGTGTACTTGCGCCTCTCCTCAGCCATGCGTTTTGCCTCCTGCTCCAACTCCTTCTGTTTCAATGCTTCAGCTTCACGTTCTTGAACTGTTACTCGATCCTTCCTGCAGCACAGATGTCCTGTTAATTGCCCAAAGCCCTTAGACTGGAGCTCTTTATTACCCTAAATCAAGTCCTACCCAAATCAGACAAGGCCAAACAATCCCTGGTTCTATTACTTGCAAAGAGCCAAAAGTGGGAGTCATCCCAGGTCTTAAGAGCATCAAAATTCCATTCATCTTTGAGAACTGCCTAAATAGCAAGGAACCTGCTGGACTGTAAGTAGCAGGATTTCTAGCCATCAGGAAAGGAACAGAAATTTGCTCTTCAAGCTTAATTTTGTGTTTAATATAAGACCTTGGGCAGATATGTGCTCTTTAACTGGAAAAGGAGATGTGAAAACAAACTCAGGCTCTCTGCTAACAACGAGATATTCCTTAGCAAATACTCTGCAAAGCTAGGGCACCAGGCAGACTTAGTGCTTACATTTCAGAAGAGCATGGGATAGAAAGGAGGCTTCTATCTTCAGACCTGGAAAGTAGGAACTATGTGGATTCAGACCTGGTTTGTGAGATACTTACTTTCGAATGAAGACCGGCTTAAGGCGAGGCTCCATCTCGTCTTCACTGTCTGTGTACTCTTCATACTCAGATTCTGATTCTGACTCCTCCCCAGAACGTCCCTCATCTTCCACCTCCATGACTTCCATCTCTTCATTTTTTCTCTCCTGTGCTCGTTGACGCATCATGCCACGGCGCCGCTCTATTTCCTATCAAGTCATATGTCCAAGCTAGTCAGCCAAATGGCCTCTACTCTAAGATGGCTTGTTATTTTTCTTTCATCAAGCTCAACAAATTCTGATACGAGTAAATGCAACTTAGCACCATTCTATTTTCAATCCTATCCCCAACCAACAGGAAATACTGGATCAGACTTCTGCCAAAAGCAGCGGTCTTGTGCCCTTAGGGCCTCAACAAACGAGCACAGTCCTCAGCGTTTTCTTGTACCCAGAAAGAACTCCCCATTTTCCTTTATTATACCTCATCATCAATTTCTTCCTCTTCTTCTTCACTGCTATCTTCTCGTTCCATGCGCCAAGCATCTCCTTCTACTTCTGAGTCACTTTCTCCTACTACTTCAGGTTCCACTATTTTCCGATGTCGAGCCAATCTGAAAAACAGTATCTCCAAGTGTAACACCACTGTCACCAAAATGAAGGGGCATCAACCACATTTCCTTAGTCATAGAGCACTTGGACATTATGTTTGTTTTTATTAATACTGAAGTCTTGAGATGGGGAAACTGAGGTGCACATTAAAGAAACTAACTCAAAGTGTTAGAGCAAGTAGTCAAGTTGGACCTAAAACATTCAGTGTGTGCTCAGACATCCTAGGGCACTGCAACAAACTTATACAGGTGCACTGGGATATATTTTATAACTCAAAGTAGTTCCCAGTTTCAACATTTGATCACACTATGTTTCCTTTCAATGACACTGTATCTTTGTGAAACTGGGTTTTTGGTGGCTGCTGTGATAAAAAGCAAGTACTGCATGAAAATCAATACGGAACAGGAAATGAAAGTGACAGTGCCAATCTGATTCCAAGGTTGAGAAGCTGTTAGTGTCCAAGAGGCACACAAACCCCACTAGTAAGTGGGATTTTACATAACTGTGGTTATGTAAGAATAAAATGAAAATGTTTTTTCTTTTATGTGTATTATATTTTTCAAATGGCTAAGTTGTCAGAACATAAATATTTATTAAATTGTTTGGATCTAACTACTCGATAAAATAAACAGAACTGTTTGAGCCTAAGGGCTCTGTGAAAAAAATTCGTGAGACAATATGAACTGTGAAAGTTTGGGACCTCTGGACTACTCTGTAAGGAAATGTTTCAATCAACAGACAACATACAAAGTCCCTCAGTGGGAGGCTCCCTTTCCTACATAAGACCATTCATCAGGCCTTTGTTCCTACTTCATCAGTGTCATTTCCTCTCATTAGTCTTCAGAAAAAGTAAATGGATAAAATCAATTTCTCAAATTTTATAAGACATCTTGGTGCTAAAAGGACTCCCCCTAACAAACCAACCAATGGTCTGTGTTTTCTATTCCCTTAATGAGTTAATTAGAGCCTTTGGACCAGAGGTAACCTGCTGTTTACTGGCTACCACTTAATGGTTGTATAATTTCGGTCATTATTCAGTTATTTTCCTAACCCCTTTGTGCCTCAGTTTCCTCATCTGTAAAATGGGGATAATAGTACCTGCCTCATAATGTTATTGTGTGGATTACGAGAATTAGTAAATGTAATATACTTGGAACAGTGCCTGGCACATAGTAAGTACTATTTAAGTATTAGCTATTATTGCTGTTCTTATTAATTAACCTGTAGGGGTTCAGGTCCAGGGAAATATAACCCCAGTCATTACCTCTCTTCCACATCTTCACTAATTCGGTTCTGCAAACGCCGCAGACGAGGGTCACTAGATGAATCCTCCTCCTGTTCCTCAGGCTCTGCTTCTTGTTCTTTGGCTTTCTTGATAAACTGAAATTCTTCATCCTCCTCATCTGAGGATTCCATAGGGGCATAGTCTGGCCTCTTTCCCGACACATAACGTTTTACCTTCACTTTTTCCATCGAAATCTCACCTGAGTGAGAAAGATAACTTAGTATGTTTCAGTAGCCTCTTTTTTTTTTTTTTTTCTGTGAGGAAGATCAGCCCTGAGCTAACATCCATGCCAATCCTCCTCTTTTTGCTGAGGAAGACCGGCTCTGAGCTAACATCTATCGCCAATCCTCCTCCTTTTTTCCCCCCTTTCCCCAAAGCCCCAGTAGATAGTTGTATGTCATAGTTACACGTCCTTCTAGTTGCTGTATGTGGGACGCGGCCTCAGCATGGCCAGAGAAGCGGTGCGTCGGTGCGCGCCTGGATCCGAACCTGGGCCGCCAGTAGCGGAGCGTGCGCACTTAACCGCTAAGCCACGGGTCCGGCCCAGTAGCCTCTTTCCCAATGTCCTTCAACCCCTGGCCTTTACAGTTAAGAGCCCTGTATTCCTGGTAAGCAAGAGTCCAAGCAGGAGAAGAAGAGAGGCACTACCCAACCATCTCTTTATCTAATGGCGTTTTCCTACAAAGGCCAAGTCATGGGAAGGCATTCTTGTGAATACCAAGACTAATGATAATGAGGCCTAACTTGGGTACAATGAAGTGGAAGAAGGTGAGCAGTGAAACAATAGAAAAAAGTCCCCCCAAATAGGCAGACTATGTCCATCACAAATTCATGCTTTTCCACCTCAACTATACCCTTAAACAAAATATTTGTAACAGTGTCCAGCACACAGTAAAGGTGAGTTAAGAGGGAACATAAAATTAAAATGCTGCGCAGTCATTCTTTTAGTTTCTCTGGGATTTTCCATGGCTGCCTTTATAATATATTACCACATAACTCAATCTTCTAATTTTATCTATTTCTACCTTCTTTTCTTTTAGTTTATGTGCTATCAACCCTGCAAGAGTAGATACTCTCTTTTACATATACCAAAAATTACAGTGAATAGAAAGAGCGTGAAAACTAATACATTTTATAAGATAAATATAACCTTGATAACCAAACTGGACAGTTCAAAGGAAAACTTTAGGAGGATTTCACTTATGAACATAGATACAAAAATACTAATAGCAAATTTATTCCAGCAATGTAAAAACTAACAAAAAAACTCTAAGCCATCATGACCTAATAGGATTTAGCCCAGGACTACAAGGATGGCTTAATCTTAGGAAATTAACAGGGGAAAAAGTAATGTACTATTTAAAGTTGATATATTTAAAGTCACATAATGTTAACAATAGATAGAGCAAACATTATACTTAATGAAAAAGCATTAGAAACATTCCTTTAAAAAACAGTGGGCATGCTATTATTCACAATAGCCAAGACTTGGAGACAACCTAAGTGCCCATCAAGGGACGAATGGATAAAGATGTGGTATATATACACAATGGAATACTACTCAGCCATAAAAAAGATGAAACCTTGCCATTTGCAAAAACATGGATGGACCTTGAGAGTATTATGCTAAGTGAAGTAAGTCAGAGGGAGAAAGTCAAACACTGTATGATCTCACTCATAAATAGAAGAAGACAAAAACAACAACAACCAAACATGCAGATACAGAGATTAGACTGGTGGTTACCAGAGGGGAAGGGGAAAGGGAGGAGGGCAAAAGGGGTGACTGGGCAGATGTGTACAGTGACGGATGACAATCAGTCTTTGGGTGGTGAACATGATGTAATCTACATAGAAATCAAAATATAATGATGTACACCTGAAATTTATATAATGTTATAAACCAATGTTACCTCAAGAAAAAAAATAAAAACAACAAAAACAGTGGGCATACTTATCTTGTCCCTATCACACCCTCTAGTCAACATTTTATTATGGTTCTAATTAGGGCAATAAGAAAAGAAAAAGAGGTAAAAGGTAAGGATTGAAAAGGAAGAAACTGCCATAATTTGCTACTATATGATTATCTATGTAGAAAATACAAGATAACCAACAGACAAACTAAAAAAAAGCAATTCAGGAAGAATGCTAGATAAAAATAAGTGTACCTGTACATTAGCTACATGTAATTAGCAAATACAGTTTAAAAATACCATTTACAATAGCAACTAATCTATAAGATACCAAGGAATAAATTCAACAAATGATGTATAAGGCTTTCAGGAGGAAAAACATATAATTTTATTGAAAGATATAAAAGATCTAAATAAATTGAGAAATATATCATGTTCAAGGATGAGAAGATGGCACCTATACCTGAGTTAATAAATGTATGATCTATAATTTCAATGCAATTCCATAAAAAGTTGTCCCTAGGCTGATTCTAAAATCATATGGAAGGAGGCCAAAAAGCCAAGACAAGTCTGAAGAACAAAGTGAGGCCAAAGACCTTAAACACCTCACCAAAGAAGATATACAGATGGCAAATAAGCATATGAAAAGATGCTCCACATCCTATGTAATCACGGAAATGTCAATTAAAACAACAATGAGATACCACTACACAGCTATCAGAATGGCCAAAATCCAGAGCTCTGATGACACAAAATGCTGATGAGGTTGTGGAGCAACAGGAACCGTCATTCACTGCTGGTAGGAATGCAAAATGGTACAGCAACTTGGGAAGATAGTTTGGTGGTTTCTTACAAAACTAAGCATACTCTTACCATACAATCCAGCAATCATGCTCCTTGGTATCTACCCAAAGGAGTTGAAAACTTATGTCCACACAAACACCTGCACACTGATATTTATTGCAGCTTTGCTCATAACTGCCAAAACTTGGAAGCAACCAAGATGTCCTTCACTAGGTGAATGGATAAATAAACTGTGGTACGTCCAGATGATGGAATATTATTCAGCACTAAAAAGAAATGAGCTAGCAAGGCACGAAAAGACATGGAGGAACTTTAAATGCATATTACTAAGTGAAAGAAGCCAATCTGAAAAGGGTACATACTGTATGATTGCAAATACATGACATTCTGGAAAAGGCAAAACTATGGAGACAGTAAAAAGATGAGTGGTTGCCAGGGGTTGGGTGGGGGGTGAGGGGGATGAATAGGTAGAGCACAGATGATTTTTAGAGCAGTGAGAATACTGTGTATGATACCATAATGATAGATATATGTCATTATATATTTGTCCAAACCCACAGAATGTACACCACCAAGAGTGATTCTTAATGTAATCTATGGACTTTGGGTGATTATGATGTGTTAATGTAGGTTCATTAATTGTAACAAATGTATCACTCTGGTGGGGGTGTTGATAATAGGGGAGGCTATGCATGTATGGGGGTAGGGAGTATATGGGAAATCTCTGTACCTTCCCTTCGATTTTGCTGTGAACCTAAAACTGCTCTAAAAAAATAAAGTTGTAACAAAAAAAAAAAGAAGAATGTGAGGTGGGGGGGAGGGTTTTTGTATCAGATTGCAAGGCTTATTTAAATTCACAGGAATTAAAACAATATGTCATTGACTCGGGGTACATAGAGACCAATGGAACAAAGTAGAGACCAGAGAAACAACCTATATGAGAACTTGCTATATTACAGAAGTGACATTAAAAAGCAACGGAGAATGGATAGGCTAGTCAAACAATGGAGTAGTAGGAACAACTGGCTAACTCTAAGATAATAAGGTAAAATTAGATCTCTGACTGACACGACACACAAAAAATTCCAGATAGATTAAAGGCTGAAGTGTGAAAAACCTATCTTAAACATTTACATCCCTACTGGACTGTAAGCTCCTTAACTTAGTCTGTCTTGCACAATTGTGTATTCAATCCTACTTAGTATATACAAACATTCAGACAATAGAAAACTGAATGTCTATGATCTCATTGTAGGGAAGGACTTCTTAAACAGTATACAAAACAGCACAAACCATAAAAGATAAAATTGATAAATCTGATAACACTAAACTAAAAATGCCTGTGTAACAGAAGACTCCATAACTAAAGTTAAAAAACAAGCCAAAAAACCTGGGGAAATAGATATTATAGATTTAGGATGTATAAAAACGAAACAAATAGAAAACAGGTAAATGACAGAAACAGGTAATTCATAGAAGAGAAAACCTTTTCTCTTTTTTTTATCTTTTTTATCTTTTATCTTTTTTTATCTTTTATCTTTTTTATCCACGAACGCACGAACAAGATGCCTAGTCCCACTAGAAATCAGGGAAATGCAAATTAAAATAATGAGATATCGTTACACACTCATTAGACTGGGCAAAAATTAAAAAATCTGATATAACCAAGGGTGTGGATAAACACATGGAGAAATAAAAACTCCTAATGCTCTTACAATCCACTGTGGAGAGCAAGTGGCAACAAGTAAAGTTGAAGATGAACTTCTAGGAGTCTACCCTAGAGAAATTCTTATACAAGTGCACTAAAGAGACACATTTAAGAATGACAATTGCAGCATGTTTGTAATAGGAGAAAAAACAACACAACTGTCCCTCAGTAGGGAATAAACTGTGGTTTAATTATACAATGGAATTTATAAGCAATTAAACTGAATGAACTGGATCCATATGTATCCAAAGGATACTTCTCAAACGCCATGCTGAGTTAAAAGAAAAAAAAAGGCAAGCTGCACAAGGATGGGTTCAGTATATTCAAAAAACACAAAAGTAAGAACTGTTATTATTTTCCAAAACCCTTAATGAAAAAATCCTGACTCTTTATTCTGACTCCTCAAACAGAAACGGTGTTCCTTCTTCCATCTGCACTCATTGGAATCCTATCTGTCCTTTAAGGATCAACTTAAATGCCACCTTTCTTTCAAGCTTTCCTTGATTACTCCAATCTGAAGAGATTATTCCTCCTCTGCCCTCCCACAGTATTTGGTTTATATCACCTAGTGACAGGTATTACAGGTGTGAAAGACTGTACACTGTTTAGAATGTGCCTCTTTTTGCATGTCTCACATCTATTAGAATATGAGTTCCTTAAGGTTAGGGGGACTGTCCTACACAACTTTGTATTCAATTTAATAAATACAGTCACTGCCTTGGCTGACAGGGATAAAAAGTTTAATAAGACATAGTTCCTGCCTCAAGGAGGTTATGAGCTTATGATGTACGAGAGACAGATACATAAATAATTATAACGATGAGTTATAAAAGCAGCATAAACAGACTGCTATGGATAAAAAAAAAGAGGGACTGTATCCCGCACAAATCCCTGCAAACAGCAGGCATTCACTATATATGTTAGTCTAACGAATTGGTGGAGGCCAAGGGAAGATAGGTGCTTGCTGTAGGTGAGGGCAGACAGGCTATAGGAACAAGATGAGATGGAAGTGGGTTTTCTTTACCCTAGGCAACGTGATCGGGTGCGAGTGTGACGGGGAAAGTCGAAGAAATAGGGGGCAGGGTCTTAAGGGTCGGTGGGGTTGGGGTGGTCGGCCCGGGGTAGGTTTGGAGTACGCTGAGGAAGGAAGAGACAAGACCCGACTGGAAAACGGCTCAGCACAGTACCTTTCTCATTGCGAACCGGGACGGCCCCAGCCGTAGACTGAATGGGCGGTTGTTTCATGAGTGCGCTTGGGACCGACATGTTGACGACAGCAGCGGTGACTCCCGAAACTTTACTGATTCCAAACAGCGAACAGCTTCAACGTCAACGAACAGAAAACACCTCCCAGCCTAGGGCCGCTACACACGGCTGCGCGACTGATAGAAACGCCACTTACGGCTGGGCTAGAAAAACCGGAAATATGCGACCAGAGGATTGTGGGATTGTGGAGGACCTCTGGGCGACTACCGCTAGAACGCCGAGTCTGTTACTGCGCATGTTCATAGGCTGCCCTAGCGTCCTCAGTCTGGAAGTACATATTTGGACGTCGGTTGTGGCGGGAAATTGCTTCGGTTGGGCTTTCCGGTTAAGACCCTGCGGCGAGGAAGGTCCGAATGAAAGGTTTCGCTTGTTAGCTTGGTTTGAAGCCGAGGAAAATGGGATAGTGATGAATAAGACACTGAGGAGATAGTGAAGGGCAGTTTGTCCAGACTGTAGAAAGCTCAGAATTAGAGTTTAATCGGAATAGAAATCCTGCTAATAGTGTCTGATTAATTTAGCTGATGAGGCTGAGTGGGTTTTGGTGCGGTACTTTTTGGTCACGCGAGGGCAGGTCGCGGTGATTTAGGCCAGTGGCAAAAAAGAAAGAAAGAAAGAAAGAAAAAAATCCCCCAGGGGGCCTGAGTCAACGCCTGAAATCCGAACATTCTACTTTTAGGCTTTCCGGTTCTTTCCGCTTCTGGAGACCACCTTTTAAAATATATTCCTGGCTGGGAAGTGTTTGTATATAAGTCTTTGAGTAATTATTAAGTACTTGCTGTGTTAACTGTGCTTAGCTCTCTGTAAGCAGTAACGAATATTGTTAAAAGGCTCGTATCCTCAAGAAGCTTTAATTTAATTTAGGAAGTCTTCAAGGGCTTATAGAATCATAATAGAAGCAATCGCAATTACTAGCTTGGTTATATAAAAAAAATTGGCTAATTAGAAGTCAGAACACATTTCACTGTAGAAGGGATTTTAAAACTGCTATGGTTGGGAGGGAAGGGACAGCATGAGCAAAGTCTTGAAGTCCAGAAATAGCGTATATATCAGACACCATGAAAAGTGTGATTTTATCAGTAATTTTTGAGTCAAGGAGTGGTGAAAGTTTGGCAGGTACCAGATCAAGGAGGGCCTTGAAGGTGCTGTTAATAGGATTAGTTCTCAAATTATTTCACTTGTGTTCTCAACTTGGGCCTAGGCTGGCAGAAGAAATAAAAGGAACAGTGGAGGACTCAGATAACCAACCAAGGGAGCAGTTTTGGGCTAGAAAGAAAAGGACCTTAAAAATAAAGTAGATAGAAATTTATATTATGAATTTATCAGCTCCAAAACTATGCTGTCCAGAGGGAGTGTGATGGGAAGGCAATTATTTTGGCTCACAGCAACCCAGAGAATAGAAAAAAAATTTAATATGGCTGCGACTATAAGAAATACAGTGCACTAAAATCTTATGTTACTTTGTGATACAAAAATTATTTGATTCACAACTTTTCCCTAGCCTTTGGCCTTTGTAAGGTCCTCATTAGGATCTTAGTTAACTGGTGGACAGATGATCAGGTGAAATTTAAACTAGCTTAAGTTATCAGCTCTTGAAAAAAAACTAAAAAAAACTTCCCTTCCTAGGAATAAGATAATGTGGTAGCCATGGGGCCTAATTTCCTGGTGGTGGTATAAGGAACCAGGGGGCCGAGGTAAGGGCTGCATGTTGATTGCGATTTCCTTTGCTCTCTATCCGGCATCTAAGTGCGTCTGAATCTTTTCCAGCCTCACGTTGTAAGGCAAGGTGGCTTATCCTCAGCAGAAGCGCCAGTGTTTTTCAAAGTGAGATACTGGCGTCAGCAACATCAAAATCACCGGCACCCAAGGTAAAAATGTCGATTCGGTCCCATCGCGTCCCTAAAGAATTTGAGTTGGGGGTGAGGCTGGTAGGCTTGGCTCCTTAAGGGACGACGGTAACGCCCGTGTCCCCCCTCCCCCCCGGCCAGCTGGGATCTGAGCGCCCGCCGGCGCCGCCCGGGCTCCGCCCCTCCCACTCCCTCCCACCCCCGCCTCCCGCCGCAATCTTGGCGGGAAGACGCCAGCTGTTAAGCAGCGGAAAGATGTCCGGGTCGCGCGCGGTGGCTGAGAAGGCTGGCTCCAGACAGCGACTCCAGGTGAAGGTGAGAAAGGGCTTGTCGCTTTCGGGTGTGCTCCTGACTCAGTCTTCGAGAGGGATCTTCCGGGCACAGGCCCGGGAGGGCACCAGGACTTGGCACCCGGCACCTCCTCACTCCAAAACGATTTCCCGCCGCTTGGGGCATCCCTCAGCTTAAAGAGTTTTTCGGGGTGTTGCTTCAAAAGATAAGCGGGGATCCCTGCCCTGGTTTCCTCTGTGAGAGTAGGCTGCAGCATTGAGGAAGGTTCTTGTCAGTAACCCCAGAAATAGTGGCAGGATGGGATCAGGGACTCTGCATTTGCTTTTGCAGCAGTTAGTGTCAGCTTCCTACTCTTGAAACAATTCCATTTACTCAGAAGCTGACAGTTGGGGTAGAGTCACCTTAGATACAAATTGTAGTCATTATTATTATTGGCCTGGCAGACTCATATGGGCAAGAAATGTGCCCAGTATAATAAATAATTCTATTCAGGTTAATGAATTAAGTATCTAGATTTTGGAGGAAAAAAGTTTCCTTACAGGCTATCAGTTTGGATTTATGTTGTTATTATGAAATAGGAATTAGATTTATTTACGCAGATCTGTAAGAAAAGACATAGGATCTGGGATTCTAATACTCTCCATTTTCCTTTATTGACCTGAACAGGTGAATGAATATAAAGAAAACCAAAACATTGATTTTGTATCTCCAAGGCCAGTACAGACTACAGTTTTAGGAAAAACAGCTAAGGTGTGTCTTGTCCCCTTTTCACTCAGTAATTACAAACCAGACCAACTTAAGTGCCCCAAATCCCTCTTAGATAAGAATTCTAACAATGAAGTGGCGTGTAAGAAATGTAAGAAGATTGAAATAAAGAAAACTTGCAGAAGAATTTTAACTCCAAAGATGGAAGCCACATCTTCCAAGGCAGAATCCACTCTGCAAAAATCATCCTTAGATGTTCATACTGAAAGTAACAAGCAAGGACACAAGAGCACTTCAGATACAGTGATTCTCAGTGTTGATATGGAAAGCAGTCAGGATGGAGACAGTGATGAAGATACCACACCAGGCCCGGTAAGAATTTAAATACCAGCTTATTCAAATTTTTCTTAGTTTAAAATTTGAAGTTCTGGTAAGTGAAGCTTATCAGAGGTCTCTCTAGCTCAAGCAGATTGTTTTATCTAATTTATGTTTAATTGAAAAATTTTTTAAATGTTTAACAGATAACTTCGTTGAGTTAATTTTGCTCTTGGTTTTGATTTGTCAAGGAAAGGATTAACTTAATTTTCACTCTGCTTCCCTTTTTCTTCCTCTTGGTTTATTGCATATATTTTTGAGTTTACGCATACTTTATGGTATCTTGCTTACCTTTATGTATTTATGCACAATATACCAGAAGTTGGCCTGTGGGACATATGGCATTTGAGTTGACCCTTGATGTCAGGGTAGGAAAATCATCATTAATTGATTGCATTGATGTGCTGAATAATATTTCCATTAAATACAAAAAGGAGACAAATGATGGAGTAGAGAAGATACATGAGAAACACTTATTAGTTCTGTTTAAAATAATAGAATCAGTTTAGGGAATTAGGCATCTAACTCCTTTGGCTTCGATTGCCTACCAGGAGTGTTGTACTTCATTTAAAGTGACAAATTTTATGCAAGACAAGATGAAACCCTACCACATGACAAAAAGGTTGATGGAACTAGGGGAACAGAAAATGATGGTAGGGAAAGGGAGATAGGATAATTGAGGTGGTGGTATTATGAAATAGGAATTCAGTTTATGCTTTATTGTCCCAGAGGTAAGGATTAGCACCTGTGGTGGCACAGTGTGTGGTAAGTCATAAATGCATTGGAAGCCTAGGTTTTAGGCATGACCACTTCTAAGAAACCTTGTGCCTTTAAGCTAGTCACCTCTATGGTGAGGGAATTGGATAAGATCAGTGGTTCTCAAACTTTAGCTTGTATTAGAATTACCTGGAGGGCTTGTTAAAACTCCATTGCAGGGCTCCACCACCAGAGTTTCTGATTCAGAAGTTTTGGAGTGGGGTATAGAATTTGCCTGTCTAACATGGTTTCCTGGAGACACTGATGCTGTTGGTCCAGGACTGCTCTTTGAGAACCACTGGATTAGATGATCTCTTTGGCCTCTTAGACTGTAAGTTCTGAGTATATTTGGCTAATATAAAGCAGATTTTAGTTTGATCTGAGGAAGTAGGGTCAGAAATTAGAAATGAGGAAGTGGGGGCCAGCCCCGTGGCTTAGTGGTTAAGTGCACGCGCTGCGCTGCTGGCGGCCCGGGTTCGGATCCCGGGCGCACGCCGCCGCACCGCTTCTCTGGCCATGCTGAGGCCGCGTCCCACATACAGCAACTAGAAGGATGTGCAGCTATGACATACAACTATCTACTGGGGCTTTGGGTGAAAGAAAATAAATAAATAAAATCTTTAAAAAAAAAAAGAAATGAGGAAGTGAGTACTGGAGATAGTGGAGCAGAGTCATAAATGCTCAGCATATGTTTTCTTGGGACAAACTGAAAGATCTAACATCTTTTATAGAACATTTCATTCTTTTGTTCTCTTCCCTTTCGTTAAGTGTCTTTTTGGAGTAAAATGATTAAGGCTTTGTGGTACCGTGTTTTAGGAACAGGAGTTTACAAGCTTATTTCTTCCCACATGAAGGAAGGTTTTTGTCACATCACAGACAAGTGTCTTGGCCTATAAATCTAGAATTTTATTCTGTTTTTTGGGAAACTTGCTAAATTTTATCTCTCAGACCTTCTATTAAATATTTTAATATTTAATATTAAATCATAAAGCATTTAACATTAATTTTTTTTAAATTTTGAGAAAATCTTAGGCTTACAGAAGAGTTGCAGATATAGTACAGAGGATTCCTGTATATCTTTCACCCAGCTTCCTCTTATGTTAATATCATACATAATATAGAACATTTATCAAAGTAAGAAATTAACCTTGGTATGATACTGTTAATTAAAGTACAGAATTTATTAGGATTTTACCTGTTTTTCCACTAATGTCCTTTTTCTGTTCTGGTATCCAGTTGAGGATTGCACAGTGCATTTAGTTGTCATGTCTCTGTAGTCTCCTCCAGTCTGTGACAGTTCCTCAGTCTTTCATGACCTTGACACTTTTGAAGAGTACTGGACAGTTATTTTGTATAATGTCCCTCAATTTGGGTTTTTCTGCTGTTTTCTCATGATTAGGTTAAGGTTTTGCATTTTTGGGGAGGATACCACAGAAGTGAATGTGCCCTCTTCGGTGCCTCATATCAGTGTACATGATGTTGATATATTTTACTGATGGTGTCTGTTTTGATCACTTGGCTAAGATAGCGTCTGCCAGGATTCTCCAATGTAAACTTATTATTTTTCCCTTTGTAATTACTAATATTTTAAGAGAGGTACCTTGAGACTATGCAAATATCTGGTTTCTGTCATCAAGCATGTATTTATTTTTTATCGAGATATAATTCACATAACATAAAATTTACTATTTAAAAGTGTGGAATTTTGTGGTTTTTAGTATATATATATATACAAGGTTGTGCAACCATCACCACTATCCAATTGCAGAACATTTCCATCACTCCAAAAAGAAACCCCATATCCATTAGCAGTCACTGCCAACCCCCATCCCTCCAGCCCTGGAAACCACTAATCTACTTTCTGTCTGTCCATATACATGGAATCATACAGTATGCCGCTTTTTGTTTCTGGCTTCTTTCACTTAGCATAATATTTTCAAGGTTCATTCATGTTGTAGCATGTATTGGTACTTCATTCCTTTATTTATTAGTTTTTTCTTTTTTTTTTGTGAGGAAGATCAGCCCTGTGCTAACATCTGCCAATCCTCCTCTTTTTTTGCTGAGGAAGACTGGCCCTGGGCTAACATCTGTGCCCATCTTCCACCACTTTATATGGGATGCTGCCACAGCGTGGCTTGCCAAGCGGTGCGTCGGTGCGCGCCTGGGATCCCAACCGGCGAACCCCGGGCCGCGGCAGCGGAGCGCGCGCACTTAACCGCTTGCGCCACCAGGCTGGCCCTTCATTCCTTTTAATGGCTGAATAATAATCTATTATATGGATATACCGCATTTTGTTTATCCATTTGTCAATTGATGGGCATTTAGGTTGTTTCCACTTTTTCACTATTATGAATAATGCTGCCATGAGCATTTGCTTATGATATTTTGTGTGAACATGTGTTTTCCATTCTCTTAGGTAAATACCTGGGAGTGAAATTGCTGGGTCATATGGTAACTCTATGTTTAACTATTTGAAGAACTGTCAAACTGTTTTCCAAACTGGCTGCATCATTTTTACATGCCCACTAGCAATGTATGAGGAGTCCAATTTCTCCATACCCTTGCCACTACTTGTTATTGTTTGTCTTTTTCAAAAATTAAAAAAAAATTTTAATTGTGGTAAAATACACAATGTAAAATTTACCATCTTAAGCATTTCTAAGTGTACAGTTCAGTAGTGTTAAGTACATTGTTGTGAAACCAATCTCCGGAACTCTTTTCATCTTGCAGTACTGAAACTCTGTACCCATTAAACAACTTCCCATTCCCCACTTCCTGCCAGCCCCTGGCAACTACCATTCTACTTTTTGTCTCTATGAATTTGACTACCATAGGTACCTCATATAAGTGGAATCATATGGTATTTGTCTTTTTTGTGACTGGCTTATTTCACTTAACCTAATGTCCTCAATTTTTGTCTTTTTTTGTGTGTGCCTGAGGAAGATCAGCCCTGAGCTAACATCCATGCTGATCCTCCTCTTTTTGTTGAGGAAGACCGGCCCTGAGCTAACGTCTGTGGCCAATCCTCCTCCTTTTTCTCCCCAAAGCCCCAGTAGACTGTTGTATGTCATAGTTGCACATCCTTCTAGTTGCTGTATGTGGGATGCCGCCTCAGCATGGCCGGACGAGTGGTGCTTCGGTGTGCGCCTGGGATCTGAACCTGGGCCACCAGTAGCATGTTTGTCTTTTTGATTATAGCCATCCTAGTGGATGTGAAGTGGTATCTCATTGTGGTTTTGATTTGCCTTTTTATTTTTTTTTTCTTCTTGTTTTTCTTTTCTTTTTTTTTTTTGTCAGGAAGACTGGCCCTGAGCTAACATCCATGCCAATCCTCCTCTTTTTGCTGAGGAAGACTGGCCTTGAGCTAACATCTGTGCCGATCTTCCTCCACTTTATGTGGGATGCCGCCACAGCATGGCCTGACAAATGATGCGTTGGTGCATGCCCAGGATCTGAACCCGGGCCGCCAGCAGTGGAGCACGCACACTTAACCGCTACACCATGGGCCTGGCCCCTGATTTGCCTTTTTCTAATGACTGATGATGTTGAGCATCTTTACATGTGCTTATTGGCCATTTGTCCTTTGGAAAAATGTCTGTTCAAGTCCTTTGCCCATTTTAAAAATTGAGTTGTCTTTTTATTGTTGAATTGTAAGAGTTCTTTATATATTCTGGACACTAGACCCTTACTAGATATATCATTTGCAAATGTTTTTCTCCCATTCTCTGGACTGTCTTTTCACTTTATTATTATCATTTTTTTTGCTGAGGAAGACTTGCCCTGAGCTAACGTGTGTTGCCAATCTTCCTCTTTGCTTGAGGAAGATTTGCCCTGAGCTAACATCTGTGCTAATCATCTTCTATTTTCTATGTGGGTCGCTGCCACAGCATGGCTGCTGACAACTGGTGTATGTCCACACCCGGGAACTGAACCCAGGCCACTGAAGTGGAGTGCACTGAACTTAACCACTAGGCCAAGGGGCTGGCCCCTCACTTTCTTGATAATGTCCTTTGACATATGAAAGTTTCTTTTTGTGTGTGTGTGTGTGTGTGTGTGTGTGTGTGAGGAAGATCAGCCCTGAGCTAACATCTGCCGATCCTCCTCTTTTTGCTGAGGAAGACTGGCCCTGGGCTAACATCCACGCCCGTCTTCCTCTACTTTATATGGGATGCCGCCACAGCATGGCTTGACAAACGGTGTGTTGGTACGCGCCTGGGATCCGAAGCCCGGGCCGCTGCAGTGGAGTGCGCATGCTTTACTGATACGCCACCGGGCCGGCCCCACAAAAGTTTTTAAGTTTAATTTATTTTTAATTAAAATTTTTAATTTTAAGTCCAATTTACCAATTTTCTCTTTTGTTGTTTGTGCTTTGGTGTCATATCTAAGAACCATTGTCTAACCCAGGGTTATGAAGATTAACACCTATATTTCCTTCTAAGAATTTTGTAGTTTTATCTTTTGCATTTAGGTCTTTGATCCATTTTGAGTTAATTTTTATATATGATGAGAGATAGGGTTCCAGATTCATACTTTTGCATCTGGATATCCATTTGTTCCAGGACCATTTGTTGGCAAGACTATGTTTTCCCACTGAATGGTGTTGACTCCCTTGTTGAAAACAAATTAACCATAGGGGCCGGCCCTGTGGCGTAGTGGTTAAATTTGGTGTGCTCCGGTTCATGGGTTCAGATCCCAGGTGCGGACCTTCACCACTTGTCAGCCATGCTGTGGTGGTGACCCACATGCAAAATAGAGGAAGATTGGCACAGATGTTAGCTCAGGGCTAATCTTCCTCAAGCAAAAAAAAAAAGAGGACGATTGGCAACAGATGTTAGCTCAGGGCGAATCGTCCTCAGCAAAAAAAAAAATAAAAATAAAAAAATAAATTCACTGTAGGTGTATAGGTTTATTTTGATGCTCTCAGCTTTATTCTATTGATCTATATGCTATCCTTATGCCAGTTTTAATTGTTTTAATTACTGTAGCTTTGTAGTGAGTTTTGAAATCAGAAGTGTGAGTCCTATATCTTGGTTCTTTTTCAAGATTATTTTCGCTATTCTGGGTCCCTTGTATTTCCATATGAATTTTAGGATCAGCTTGTCCATTTCTGCAAAAATGACCTCTAGAATTTTGATAGAAATTGCATTGAATCAATTTAGGGAGTATTGCCATTTTAACAATATTAGGTCTTCCAATCTATAAATGTGGATGTCTTGCCATTTACTTAGGTCTTCTTCAATTTCCTTCATTATTTTGTAGTTTTCAGTGTACAAGCTTTGCACTTCTTTGATTAAATTTATTCCAAAGTATATTATTCTTTTTGATGCTATTATGAATGGTATTGTTTTTTTAATTTCATTTTCTGATTGTTCATTGTTAGTGCACAGAAATACAACTGATTTTTGTGTATTGATCTTGTATCTTGCAACTTTGCTGAGGTCATTTGTTTTTTTTTTTTTAAGATTTTATTTGTTTATTTTTTCCCCCCCAAAGCCCCAGTAGATAGTTGTATGTCATAGCTGCACATCCTTCTAGTTGCTGTATGTGGGACGCGGCCTCAGCGTGGCCGGAGAAGCGGTGCGTGCCCGGGATCCGAACCCGGGCCGCTAGCAGCGGAGCGCGCGCACTTAACCGCTAAGCCACAGGGCCGGCCCAGGTCATTTGTTTTAATATTTTTTTGTGTGGATTCTTTAGGATTTTCTATATATAAGATCATGTCATTGGCAATAAAGATAGTTTTATTTCTTCTTTCTAATCTGAATATCTTTATTTCTTTTTTTGCCTAAATTGTCCTGGCTAGAACCTTGAGTACCGGGTTGAATAGAAGTGATGAGAGGAGACATATTTGTCTTGTTCTTGAGCTTAGGGGAAAAGCTTTGAGTCTTTCACCATTAAGTATGATGGTAGCTGTGAGAAATGTGTATATTTTTTTTAATTTTTAATTTATTTTATTTATTTATTTATTTAATTTTTGTTTGTGAGGAAGATTAGCCCTGAGCTGACATCCATGCCAATCGTCCTCTTTGGGTTGAGGAAGACTGGCCCTGAGCTAACATCTGTACTCATCTTCCTCCACTTTATGTGGGACACCGCCACACCATGGCCAGAGAAGCGGTGCGTTGGTGTGCGCCCTGGATCCGAACCCTGGCCGCCAGCAGCGGAGCACTCGTACTTAACCGCTATGCCAGGGGGCCAGCCCGAGGAATGTATATTTTTAAAAAACTTTTATTTCAGGGTGATTATAGATTCATAGCAGTTTGCAGAAATAGTACAGAGAGGTCTCCTGTGCCCTTCACCCAGTTTTTCCCAATGGTTACATCTTATATAACTATATTAAAACATCAAAACCAAGAAATTCACAATGGTATGAGGTGTTCTATATCATTTTATCACGTGTAGATTCATGTAACCACTACCACCATCAAGACACAGAACTATTCCCTCTCCACAGAGATCTCCCTTAGGCTACCCGTTTATTTTTTTTATTATTATTATTTTTTTTCCCCTTTTTCTCCCCAAAGCCCCAGTAGATAGTTGTATGTCATAGTTACACATCCTTCTAGGTGCTGTATGTGGGACGCTGCCTCAGCATGGCTGGACAAGTGGTGTGTCGGTGCGCACCTGGGATCTGAACCCAGGCCGCCAGTAGTGGAGCACGAGCACTTTACTGCTAAGCCATGGGGCAGGCCCCCTTTATAGTTATGCCCACCACACTCCCTCTCACCATCCTTAACCTCTGGCAACCACTAATTTGTTTTTCCTTTCTACAATTTTATCATTTTGAGAATGTTATATAGATTCATACAGTTTGTGAATTTTTGGCATCAAGCACATTTTTTTTTTTTTTTGTGAGGAAGACCGGCTCTGAGCTAACATCTATTGCCAATCCTCCTCCTTTTTTTCCCCAAAGCCCCAGTAGATAGTTGTATGTCATAGTTGCACATCCTTCTAGTTGCTGTATGTGGGACACAGCCTCAGCATGGCCGGAGAAGCGGTGCGTTGGTGCGCGCCCGGGATCCGAACCCTGGCCGCCAGCAGCGGAGTGCGCGCACTTAACCGCTAAGCCACGGGGCCGGCCCCAAGCATATTTTTAATTCCAATTATTTTTGTTCTTTGATTTTTTTTTTTAAACATAGCATCCCTTTCTTGTTTTATGGATGCAGTAACTTCTCAATTGTCTCTGAAGATAGTGTGTCTTCTTCTTCTTTTTTTTTTTTTTTGTGCGGAAGACTGGCTCTGAGCTAACATCTGCCCATCCTCCTCTTTTTGCTGAGGAAGACTGGCCCTGGGCTAACATCCATGCCCATCTTCCTCCACTTTATATGGGACGCCGCCACAGCATGACCTGACAAGTGGTACGTCGGTGCGTGCCCGGGATCTGAACTGGCGAACCCTGGGCCGCCGCAGCAGAGTGCACACTTAACCGCTTGCGCCACTGGGCTGGCCCCGTGTCTTCCTTCTTTTAAATTTCTATTTCCTATAAGATGTTTACTTTGAGGGTCCACTTTTTCTGATGTTGATTGCTTGGTCTCTCTCTTTCATGTTGCAAGTTTTTGAGAGGTAGGTAATGGGTGAGAATAGTTTGAATTACACGTTTGTCTTAAAAAAACTATCTAGGGGCCGGCCTCATGGCATAGTGGTTGGGTTTGGTGTGGTCCACTTTGGTGGCCCGGGTTCATGGGTTTGGATCTCAGGCATGGACCTATGCCACTTGATGGCCATGCTGTGGCGGCATCCCATATACAAAGTAGAGGAAGACTGGCACAGATGTTAGCTCAGGGCTGATCCTCCTCAAGAAAAAAAAGAAAAAAGAGAAAAATTGGCAACAGATGTTAGCTCAGGGTGAATCTTCCTCAGCAAAAAAATAAAACAAAAACAGGGCCAGCCTGGTGGTGTAGTGGTTAAGTTCGCATGCTCTGCTTTGGTGGCCTGGGGTTTACAGGTTCGAATCCTGGGCGTGGACCAATGCACTACTCATCAAGCCATGCTGTGGTGGCATCCCACGTACAAAATAGAGGAAGATGGGCAAACAGGTGTTAGCTCAGGGCCAGTCTTCCTCACCAAAACAAAAAACTGATGATTTTTCTTAATAAATTTTAATTTTTTTCTGTGGTAAATAGAATCATGTAAATTTGTTCCTTTGATCCCAGAATGCAGCATTTTGAAATAGATTCTTAGGAAGTCTTTGATGATGGTGGTAATGTTTTTTCTCAGGGAAAAAACTTCTCCCTGAGAAGCAGTTTTAAAGGCAGTGACAAAATAACCTTTCACTTTTGCTGCCACTATTATTTTGTGTGTGTGTGTGATAAAAATCTTTATTTTGGTCAAAGTAATACATGTACATACGTGTTTAAGTCATAATTCCACAAGTGTATATGTACATATATACTCAGAGGTAATTACATATGTACACACACATATACACAGAAACAAATAAAAACAGCCAGCAGTTTTATGCCACCTACCTCTCTATTTGTGATTGCTGCTCAATAGGCAAATTGCACTTTTCAGCCTTTTTAGCTTTTTTCCCCTCACTTTATCTATTGATTTACTATGGAGGACGAGGATTTGTTTCACTTACATCACACTTTTTACATAGGTGTGTCTCTACCCTGCCAACTTTCCCTTTCCATATCCTTATTAGGTACAGCCCAAGCTTTACCAGAGTTGTAAAATTTCTCTCAATGTAAATCAAAGAATTCTAATTGCATCGTATACATACTTTTTTCTTCATGAAATACTTCCAGGGGCCCTCCATCTTCCTACGTCATTCTGGACTGTTTTACTCTTTTTTGGCCTTCTTTTTATCATTTTCCTTTGAATTTCTTTTATCTTCTATCTCTCCTGTGCTGAAACTTCTGTACCCTAGATCCTGTCTTTCTCTTTCTTGGTTTATTCTCTCATTTTGGTGAAGTGCAGCTCATAGTAACTTCCTGAGAAAAGGTGTATGAGAGGTAGTTTGCATGTCTGAAAAGTCTTTATGCTTTACATTTGATTGATGGCTTAATTGAATTTAGAATTGTAAGTTGAAAATAATTTAATTTTTCCATAGATTTTTTTTTTTTTTTTGTAAGGAAGATCAGCCCTGAGCTAACATCCATGCTAATCCTCCTCTTTTTGCTGAGGAAGACTGGCTCTGAGCTAACATCTATTGCCAATCCTCCTTTTTGTCCCCCAAAGCCCCAGTAGATAGTTGTATGTCGTAGTTGCACATCCTTCTAGTTGCTGTATGTGGGACGCGGCCTCAGCGTGGCCGGAGAAGTGGTGCGTCGGTGCGTGCCTGGGATCTGAACCCGGGCCACCAGTAGTGGAGCGTGTGCACTTAACCGCTAAGCCACGGGGCCAGCCCTCCATAGATATTTTAACACATTGTTCCGTTGTCTTCTAGCTTCCGTCGATATTGAGAAGTTAGTGCCATTCTGATTCTTGGTTCTTTGTGATCTTTTTTCCCTCTGCAAGCTTTTAGGATCTTCTCTTATCTCACTTATCTCAGGTGTTAAGAAATTTTGTGATGATGTGCCTAGGCTTGGGTCTTTTTTCATTCATTGTGCTGCATACTCATTGGGCACTTTTTTTTTTTTTTTTTTTTTAAAGATTTTATTTATTCATTTTTTTCCCCCCAAAGCCCCAGCAGATAGTTGTATGTCATAGGTTCACATCCTTCCAGTTGCTGTACGTGGGACTCGACCTCGCGCTGGACGGAGAAGTGGTGCCTCGGGGCGCGCCCGGGATCCGAACCCGGACCGCCAGCATCAGAGCGCGCGCACTCAACCGCTAAGCCACAGAGCCGGCCCTCATTGGGCACTTTTAATCTGGAAACCTGTCTTCAGTTTTGAGAAACTTTCTTGGATTATTTCCCTAATAATTTTCTCTCCTCCATTTTCTCTGCTCCCTTTTTTCCCCCTACAACTATTAATTGGATATTGGACCTCCAAGATTGATTCTCTAGTTTTATTGTCTTTTCTGCCCATGTGTTTATCTCTCTCTCTCTTTTTTTTGATTCTTCTTTCTAAATTTCCTTAACTCTTTCAATGAATTGAAAATTTTCAATTCAGTTATTGAGTTCTTTCTTTTTTTGTTTAATAAAAAGATAACTTTGAGTAATAGGCCAGTAGGAAGTAATTCGCTATTAGATTACACTACTTCTGATATCAGATCACTTGTTTTTAATTGGGAAGCCTTACAGATATCTTGTGATTATCCCAAATTCAAACTCTTTCACTCAGTATCCAATGCAGCAAAGATTATGTGCTGTTTGGTAAGAGAGCATGAAATGAATAGAGCAGGTGCGATTTGAAGGAAAGTATACATGCAGAGAATTCCACACCTAGTTTTGTGGGTGCTTTTGCTATGGATTATGTAAAGTAACAGAATCTTTTTGGTGTAATTTCATAGGATGATTTTTCAGGATTGTCACCGTATGAAAGGAAGAGACTGAAGAACATATCAGAAAATGCAAACTTTTTTGCTTCTCTTCAGTTGTCTGAGGTTTGTGTGGAGTTTCTAATTAAAACCAAGATGCCATTCCTCTCTCCAGTATGTCTATAAAATACTCATAGTATCACATTTCCCAGTGTCAGGGAGGGAGGGTAAAATTAGGAGTAAGTTTTGCTCTTAATAGAAAGAGGTTACCATATTTTATTGATTCCAAGACTTGTTTTTCATTTTAATATTTTTGAAATTGGCATCTTAAAACTATAACTGGGAGTCCCCCCCCACCCCGTTTTGGTGGTACATAAAATAATAGTGTCTTATGAATGGTTGTCTTGGATTCAAAGAAACAGGGTATGTTCCAAGTGGTTGCTTTAACTAAAGGATAAAGAAGTTGGGAGGGATGGGTTGAAGGATCTGTGGTAGAGGAGTGAGAAGACAAGCTTTTTCTTTTTTTTTGTTTAAATGTTAAACTTTAAGAATAGATGGGAATATGCTTTGTATGGGAAAGCTTTAAGGATAAATGGCCAGATATACGCTAATGTTTTATAACTAAAGGTATAATTTACATTGGTGTCTTCACAATGGGGTAAAACTTGTGTGTGTGAGAGAATAGCTGTTTAGAGGGTATATGATGTTTTACCCCAAAAGACATCAAACCATTGGCTTTATTAAATAATTAATTGATTTCTCTGAATACCAGGTTCCCAAATATTCAGTGTGTGTTTGCATCTTTAGGGGAGGGAGGGCTAGTTAACATAAGGGACTAAATTGTTGTGTCAATAACAGTTGAAAATTCATCAGAAATTTAGACAAAGCATCTCCCTATTTCATTTTAGTTAACAGAAATTATGACTTTATTTATAGGAGTATAACCTATAACTTTTCTGAAAAATATCAAAGTAGGGTTGCCTATAGAAGAAGTTAAATCTTTTAATTTGTAATAGTATATTTGATTAAATGTTTAATCATGTAGAATCATTAGCAACGTGGGGTCCAAGGTATCAGAATGTCAGTACTTTAGACAGTATTATATACTTGCCTGTATTATTGGTAGTATATTTGTCTCAAGTCTACTACCAAGAGCAGGTATCATATCTTAAGGATCTTTGTTTCCTGTATAGATCTTAGTTTAGTGTGGATGTAGTAGCAGATACTTAATATTTTAAAAGGTAAGCTATATAGTTGTAAGATAGTGTTTTTACATGTATATGTTTTGTGTATTTTGTAGTCAGCTGCAAGGCTCCGTGAAATGATAAAGAAGAAACAGCCTCCTGAATCCAAAAGGTAAAAGATTTGGTTTGCAATCCCTGCCACGTGATATATTGCTGAGTTGTTTTATAATTTGAAAAAATGGTTCGGCATAGTAAAATAAGTAACAAGGGCCAGCTGGGTGGCACAGCGGTTAAGTGCACGCGCTCCGCTTCAGCGGCCCGAGGGTTCACAGGTTCAGATCCTGGGCACGCACTGAGGTGCTGCTTGTCAAGCCATGCTGTGGTGGCGTCCCATATAAAATAGAGGAAGATGGGCACGGATGTTAGCCCAGGGCCAATCTTCCTTAGCAAAAAGAGGAGCATTGGCATTGGATGTTAGCTCAGGGCTGATCTTCCTCACACACACACAAAAAATAAAGTAAGGAACAGATCAGCAACTCTGTAATTTAATTTTAATCCTTATAGGATCTCTGAGGGAATGCTACTGTTTAATAGCTCTCAAGTTCTCATCTTCATCAAAGGAATATAGAGGAAATAGAATCTCAAGAGCTGGGGCCAGCCTGGTGGCATAGTGGTTAAATTTGCGAGCTCTGCTTCGGCAGCCGGGGGTTTGTAGCTTCAGATCCCAGGTGCGCACATATGCACCGCTCATCAAGTCATGCTATGGTGGCATCCCATATACAAAATAGAGGAAGATGGGCATAGATGTTAGCTCAGGGCTAATCTTCCTCAGCAAAAAGAGGAAGATTGGCAACAGATGTTAGCTCAGGGCCAATCTTCCTCACCAAAAAAATAAAAAAAATTTAAAAAAGGGCAGCAGTAATTAAAAAAAACAGAATCTTGAGAGCTGAGTTTTGTTTATATTTACTGTTGCTGCTCCTGGAGGGAAATCTTTATTTCCACTAAGTTATTCTTATTTTTGCCTAGAAAAGTTTATTCTTAAAGATTCTTCTACTTCTATTCTTCTGGCTATCTTTTTGCTTCTCAATTTGTTTTTTCTTTCCCATTCCTAGAGTGAAGGAAGGAAATTAACATTTGTTGAACATCTATGAAATATAGTGCAGTGACCTAAAAATTTTGTCCTGTATTATCTCATTTAATTCTGACAGCAAATAAATATAGGGGATAATATATCCATTTTGCAAGACAGAAAACAGGCTCAAGAGGTAAAGTAATCTGCTCAAGGTCAAAATAGCTCATAAATGGAAGCTTCAGGATTTGGACTCCAGGATTCCTTAACTTAAGTTCTCTCCATTGCATTTTAGCAGCGCTTACATATAAATGAAGAAACTAAAAATATTGGCATCATTGGATCATTTGTTTAGTGCTAGATGCTAATGAAATGTAGGATCATTTAATTGGTTTGATTCCAATACAGGTCAGTTAGCTTGAGTGTATAGCCTCCCCCATTATTAGCATCACTCATGAGAGTGGTACATTTGTTACCAAGGATGAACCTACATTGACACACATCATAATCACCCATAGTCCATAGTTTACATTAGGGTTTACTATTGGTGTTGGTGTACTTTCTATGGGTTTGTACAAATGTGTAATAACATGTATTCATCATTATGGTATCATACGCGGTATTTTCACTGCCCTATAAATTTTCTGTGCTCTGCCTTTTCATCCCTTCCCCCACCCAACCTCTGGCAATCACTGATCTTTTTATTGTGTCTATAGTTTTGCCTTTTCTAGAATGTCATGTATTTGGGATCATACAGTATGTGGCCTTTTCAGATTGGCTTCTTTCACTTAACAGTATCTGAAATATGCATTTAAGTTTCCTCCATGTCTTTTCATGGCTTGATGGCTCATTTCCTTTTAGCATTGAATAATGTGCCGTTGTTTGGATGTACCACACTTTATCCATTCACCCAGTGAAGGACATGTTGGTTGCTTCCAAGTTTTGGCAGTTATGAACAAAGCTGTTCTTAACATCCAAGTGCAGGTTTTTGTGTGGAGATAAATTTTCACCTCCTTTGGGTAGATGCCAAGGAGTGTGATTGCTGGATTGTATGGTAAAAGTATGCTTAGTTTTGTAAGAAACTACCAAATTCTTCCAAAGTAGCTATGCCATTTTGTATTTGCACCAGCAATGAATGACAGTTCCTGTTGCTCCACTAGTTGCTTCACTAGCATTTGGTGTCATCAGAGCTCGGATTTTGGCCATTCTAATAGATGTGTAATGGTATCTTGTTTTAATTTGGATTTCTTGGATGACATATAATGTAGAGCGTCTTTTCATATGGTTATTTGCCATCTGTCTATCTTCTTTGGTGAGGTGTCAAGGTCTCTGGCCCATTTTTTAATTGCGTTTTTTTTTTAAGGAAGATTCGCCCTGAGCTAGCATCTGTTGCCGGCCTTCCTCTTTTTGTCTTTTTTCTCCCCAAAGCCCGCAGTACATAGTTGTATATCCTAGTTGTAGGTCCTTCTAGTTCTTCTATGTGGGACGCTACCTCAGCATGGCTTGCTGAGGGGTGAGTAGGTCTGCACCCGGGATCCGAACCAGTGATCCTGGGCCACCGAAGTGGAACATGCAAACTTAACTGCTGTGCCACCAGGCCTGCCCCAGATTGTTTTTTTTTTTATTGTTGAGTTTTAAGAGTTCTTTGTATATTTTGGATAACAGTCCTTTATCAGATGGGTCTTTTGCAAATATTTTCTCCCAGTCTGTGGCTTGTCTTCTTATTCTCTTGATACTGTCTTTTGCAGAGCAGTTTCTAATTTTAATGAAGTTTACCTTATCAATTTTTTCTTTCATGTGTAGTGTCTTCGTGTTGTATCTGAAAAGTTATTGCCATACTCAAGGTCATCTATGTTTTCTCCTGTTATCTTCTAGGAGTTTTATAGTTTTGCATTTTACGTTTAGGTCTAAAACCAATTTGAGTTAATTTTGTGAAGGGTGTAAGATCTGATCTAGATTCATTTTTTGGCATGTGGATGTCCAGTTGTTTCAGCACCATTTGTTGAAAAGATTATTTTTGCTCCATTGTCTTGCCTTTGCTCCTTTGTCAAAGATTGGTTGACTGCATTTATGTGGGTTTATTTCTGGGCTCTCTGTTCTGTTCCATTGGTCAATTTGTCTATTCTTTAATCACTGTCTTCATTCTTATAGCTTTAAACTAAGTCTTTTTTTTTTTTTTTTTTTTTTAAAGATTTTATTTATTTATTTTTTCCCCCCAAAGCCCCAGTAGATAGTTGTGTGTCATAGCTGCACATCCTTCTAGTTGCTGTATGTGGGACGCGGCCTCAGCATGGCCGGAGAAGCAGCGCGCCGCTGGGAGCCCGGGATCCGAACTCGGGTCGCCAGCAGTGGAGCGCGCTCGCTCAACCACCAAGCCACGGGGCCGGCCCTAAACTAAGTCTTGACATTGGGTAGTCAGTCTTCCAACTCTCTTCTTCTCCTTCAGTATCATGTTGGGTGTTCTGTGTCTTTTGCCTTTCTGTATAAACTGTAGAATCGGTTTGTTAATGTCCACAAAATAACTTGCTGGGTTTTGATTGGAATTGCATTGAATTTATAGATAAAGTTGAAAAGAAGTGACATCTTGACCATATTGAGTCTTCCTATTCATGAACATGGAATATCTCTCCATTTATTTAGTTCTTTGATTTTGTTGATCAGAGTTTTATAGTTTTCCTTATATAGATATTATAAATATTATGTTAGATTTATACCTAAGTGTTTCATTATTTTTGAGTGCTAATGTAACTAACAGGCATACCTCATTTTATTGCGCTTTGCAGATATTGTATTTTTTTACAAGACCTTTTACCAGCAAAAAGATTATGACTCACTGAAGGCTCAGATGGTGGTTAGCATTTTTTAGCAGTAAAGTATTTTTTTAATTAAGGTATGTATATTGTTTTTAGACATAATGCTACTGCACACTTAATAGACTACAGTATAGTGTAAACATAACTTTTATGTACCCTGGGAAACCAAAAAATTCATGTGACTTGCTTTATTGTGATATTCACTTTATTGCAGTGGTCTGGAACTGAACCCACAGTATCTCTGAGGTATGCCTATATTGTGTTTTTAATTTCAAATTTCACTTGTGTATTGCTGGTATATAGGAAAGCAGTTGACTTTTGTATATTAACCATGTATCCTGCAAGCTTGCTATACTCACTTATTAGTTCTAGGAGTTTTTTTGTCCATTCTTTAGAATGTTCTACATAGACTATCATGTCATCTGTGAACAAATACAGTGTTATTTCTTCCTTCCCAATCTGTTTACTGTTTATTTCCTTTTCTTGTCATATTGTATTAGCTAGAACTTCCAGCACAGTGTTGAAAAGGAGTGGTGAGAGAGCACATCCTTGTCTTATACCTGATCTTAGTGGAAAGCTTGGCATTTCTTACCGTTAAGTATTGTTAGCTATAGGTTTTTTGTAGATATTCTTTATCAAGTTGAGGAAGTTCTCTTTTATTCTCAGTTTACTGAGAGTTTTTATTATGAATAAGTGTTGGATTTCGTCAAATGCTTTTTCTGCATTTGTTGATATGATCATGCGATTTTTCATTTTTAGCCTGTTGATGTGATAGATTACATTCATTGATTTTCAAGTGTTGAACTAGTCTTGCATGCCTGGGATATATTTCACTTGGTTGTGATGTGTAATACTTTTTATACATTGTTGGATTCAATTTACTGATATTTTGTTGAGGGTTTTTGCCTCTATACTCATGAGAGAGATTGGTCTGTAGTTTTCTGTTCTTGTAATGTCTTTGTCTGCTTTTGGTATTAGGGTAATGCTGGCTTCATAGAATGCATTAGGTAGTATTCCCTCTTCTGTCCTCTGAAAGAGACTGTGGAGAATTGGTATAATTTCTTCCTTAAATGTTTGGTAGGGCTGGCCCGGTGGCACAGTTGGTTAAGTTTGCGTGCTCCGCTTCGACGGCCTGGGGTTCGAGGGTCGAATCCCGGACGTGTACTTATGCACTGCTCATCTAACCATGCTGTGGCGGCATCCCGCATACAAAATAGAGGAAGATGGGCACAAATGTTAGCTCAAGGGCTAATCTTCCTCAGCAAAATGAGGAAGATTGGTAATGGATGTTTGCTCAGGGCCAATCTTCCTCACCAAAAAAAGAAAAAAAAGTTGAGTAAAATTCATCAGTGAACAGCCTGGTGCTTTCTGTTTTAGAAGGTTATTAATTATTGATTTGGTTTCTGTAGTAGATATAGGCCTATTCTGATTATCTACTTGTGTGAGTTTTGGCAAATTGTGTCTTTCAAGGAATTGTCCGTTTCATCTAGGTTATCAAATATGTGGGCATAGGGTTGTTCGTATTATTCCTTTATTATCTTTTTAATGTCCACGAGATTTGTAGTGAGTCCCCCCTTTTGTTTCTGAAATTAGTAATTTGTATCCTCTCTTTTTTTTTTCTTAGTCAGTCTGGCTAGAGGCTTATTGATTTTATTGGCCTTTTCAGAGAACCACCTTCTGGCTTGTTAATTTTTTTTTTTATTGATGTTTTAATGGTTTTTAACATTGTGAAATTTTGGGTTGTGCATTTTTGTTTGTCCATCACCATATATATGACTCCCTTCACCCCTCGTGCCCACCCCCCACCCCCCACCCGCCATCCCCACTGCCCCTGGTAACCACAGTACAGTTTTCTCTGTCCATGTGTTGGTTTATATTCCACATATGAGTGAGATCATACAGTGTTTGTCTTTCTCTTTCTGGCTTATTTCACTTAACATAATACGTTCCAGGCCCATCCATGTTGTTGCAAATGGGACGATTTTGTCTTTTTTTATGGCTGAGTAGTATTCCATTGTATATATATACCACATTTTCTTAATCCAGTCGTCAGTCGAGGGACACTTAGGTTGCTTCTACTTCTTGGCTATGGTGAATAATGCTGCAATGAACATAGGGGTGCATAAGCCTCTTTGGATTGTTGATTTCAGGTTCGTTGGATAGATTCCCAGTAATGGGATGGCTGGGTCATAGGGCATCTCTATTTTTAAGTCTTTGAGGAATCTCCATACCGTTTTCCATAGAGGCTGCACCAGTTTGCATTCCCACCAGCTGTGTATGAGGGTTCCTGTTTCTCCACATCCTCTGCAACACTTGTTTTTTGTCTTGGTGATTATAGCCATTCTAACGGGCGTGAGGTGGTATCTTAGTGTTGTTTTGATTTGCATTTCCGTGATGATTAGTGATGTTGAACATCTTTTCATGTGCCTTTTGGCCATCTGTATATCTTCTTTGGAGAAGTGTCTGTTCATTTCCTCTGCCCAATTTTTGATCGGGTTGTTTGTTTTTTTGTTGTTCAGTTGTGTGAGTTCTTTATATATTATGGAGATGAACCCCTTGTCAGATATATGTTTTGCAGATATTCTGTCCCAGCTGGTGGGTTGTCTGTTCATCTTGATTCTGGTTTCGTTTGTCTTATAGAAGCTCTTTAATCTGATAAAGTCCCACTTGTTTATTTTTTCTTTAGTTTCCCTGGTCTGGGTAGGCATGTCATCCAAAAAGATTCCTTTATAACCAATGTCAAATAGTGTGTTGCCTATATTTTCTTCTATGAGTTTTATAGTTTCAGGTTTCACCTTCAGGTCTTTGATCCATTTTGAGTTAATTTTTGTGAATGGCGATAGCAGATGGTCCACTTTCATTCTTTTGCATGTGGCTGTCCAGTTTTCCCAACACCATTTATTGAAGAGACTTTCCTTTCTCCATTGTATGTTCTTAGCACCTTTGTCGAAAATCAGCTGTCCGTATATGTGGGGTTTTATTTCTGGGCTTTCAATTCTGTTCCATTGATCTGTGTGTCTGTTTTTGTACCAGTACCATGCTGTTTTGATTACTATTGCTTTGTAGTATGTTTTGAAGTCAGGGATTGTGATGCCTCCTGCTTTGTTCTTTTTTCTTAGGATTTCTTTAGCTATTTGGGGTCTTTTGTTGCCCCATATAAATTTTAGTATTCTTTTTTCTATTTCTGTGAAGAATGTCATTGGGATTCTGATTGGGATTGCATTGAATCTGTAGATTGCTTTAGGTAATATAGACATTTTAACTATGTTTATTCTTCCAATCCACGTGCATGGAATATCTTTCCATTTCTTTATGTCATCTTGGATTTCTTTCAATAATGTCTTGTAGTTCTCATTGTATAAGTCCTTCACCTCCTTGGTAAGATTTATTCCTAGGTATTTTATTCTTTTTGATGCAATTGTAAATGGCTTATTATCTTTTTGAGCTCTCTTTCTGTTAGTTCATTATTAGCATACAGAAATGCAACTGATTTTTGTAGATTGATTTTGTACCCTGCAACTTTGCTGTAGTTGTTGATTATTTCTAATAGTTTTCCAACAGATTCTTTAGGGTTTTCTATATATACATCATGTCATCTGCAAATAGTGAGAGTTTCACTTCTTCATTACCTATTTGGATTCCTTTTGGCTTGTTAATTTTTCTTTGTTGATTTCCTGTTTTCATTTTCATTGATCTGCTCTAATTTTTATTATTTCTTTTCTTCTGCTTACTTTGGATTTAATTTGCTCTTCTTTTTCTAGTTTCCTAAGGTGGAAACTTAGATGATTGATTTTGGCCTTTCTTCTTTTCTAATATGTGCATTTAATGTTATAAATTTCCATCTAAGCATTTCTTTCCCTGCATCCTGTAAATTTTGACAAGTTGTGTTTTCATTTTCATTAAGTTCAAAATATATTTTATGTTCTCTTGAGATTTCTTCTTTGACTCTTGTGTTATTTAAAAGTGTGTTGTTTAATCTCCATGTATTTTGGGGTTTTCCAGTTATCTTTCTGTTATTGATTGCTAGTTTAATTCCATTGTGGTCTGAGAGCAGACATTGTATGATTTCTGTTCTTTTAAATTTGTAATGGTGTGTTTTATGGTCCAGAATGTGGTCTACCGTAGTGAATGTTCCATGTGAGCTTGAGAGGAATGTGTATTCTGCTGTTGTTGGATGAAGTAGTCCATAGATGTTGATTACATGCAGTTGATAGATGGTGTTGTTGAGTTCAACTATATCCTTACTAGTTTTCTGCCTGTGCGATCTCTCCATTTCTGATAGGGCAGTGTTGAAATCTCCAACTAAAATAGTGGAGTTATCTGTTTCTCCTTGCACTTCTATTAGTTTTTGCCTCACGTAGTTTGACACTCTGTTGTTAGCTGCATACTTGTTAAGAATTGTTATATCCTGTTGGAGAACTGATCATTACATAATGCCCTTCTTTATCCCTGATAACTTTCTTTGCTTTGAAGTCTGCTCTATCTGAAATTAATATAGCTACCTGCTTTCTTTTGATTCGTGTTAGCATGGTATATTTTTCTCCATTCAGTTACTTTTAATCTATATGTCTTTATATTTAAAGTGAGTTTCTTGTAGACAACATATATTTGGGTGTTGTTTTTTGATCCACTCTGACAATCTCTTTTAATTGGTACATTTATACCATTGACGTTCAAAGTGATTATTGATATAGTTGGATTAATATCTACCATATTTGTTACTGTTTTCTACTTGTTGCCCTTGTTTTTAGTTCCTATTTTTGTCTTCCACTCTTTTTCTGACTTTTGCGGTTTTAATTGAATGTTTTATGATTCCACTTTCTCTCCTTTCTTAGGATATCAGTTATACTTCTTCTTTTACTTTTTTAGTGGTTGCCTTAGAATTTACAATATACATGTAGTGATCCAAGTTCACTTTCAAATAACAGTACACCACTTCAAGGGTAGTGTAAGTACCATATCCTAACAAAATTATCATAATTTTTGCCTCTTGTCCCTTGTATCGTTGTTGTCATTCATTTCACTTACATGTAAGCATACTTATACATTTTTGTTGTTGTTAGTGTCTTTGAATCGATTCTGACTCCTAGTGACCCTGTGTATAGCTGAGCAGAACCCTGATTGGTCTTTTCCTGCCATCCTCTCACTTTCCAGCGCTATATCAAACAATGCTCCACTGCTATTCATAGGGTTTTCATGGCCAATTTTTTTGGAAGTGAGTGGCCATGTCTTGCTTCTTAGTTTGTCTTAGTCTGGAAGCTCCACTGAAACCCATCCACCTTGGGTGACTGCTGGTATTTGAAATACTGGTGGCAGTGCTTTCAGCATCATAGCAACATGCAGCCATCACAGTATGACAGCTGACAGATGGGAGTTCATTTCCCAGTCAGGAAATGCCTGGGAAATGAACCTGGGCTGTGGTGGTCAGAGCGCCAAATCTTAACCACTAGACCACCAGGGCTGGCTATACATAAAGGCTTATATACATAAGCATATATATGTATATATGAACACACACACATAAGATACATACGTAAGCATACATAATCAAATACATTGTTGTTGTTTTGAATGAACTGTTATCTCTTAGATCAATTAAGAATAAGAAAAATAAGTTTTTATTTTACCTTCACTTATTCCTTCTTCAGTGCTCTTCCCTTATGTAGATCTGAGTTTCTGACCTGTGTTATTTTTCTTCTCTCTAAAGAACTTCTTTTAACATTTCTTACAAGGCAGGTCTACTGGCAACAAATTCCCATAGTTGTTTTTGTCTGAGACAGTCTTTATTTCCTTCATTTTTGATGGATAATTTCCCAAGGTACAGAATTCTAGCTTGGTGGGTTTTTTCTCTCAACACTTTAAAATATTTCACTCCACTCTTTTCTTGCTTGCATGGTATCTGAGAAGATGGATGTAACTCTTATCTTTGTTCCTCTATAGGTAAGGTGCTTTTTTCCTTCTGGTTTCTTTCAGGATTTTTTATCTTTGATTTTTTGTAGTTTGAAAATGAATCGCCTAGGTGTATTTTTTTTTTGGTATTTATCTTGCTTGATGTTCTCTGAGCTTCCTGGATCTGTGGTTTGGTGTCTGACATTAATTTGGGGAAATTCTCAGTTGTTATTTTTTCAAATATTTCTTCTGTTCCTTTCTCTTTTTCCTCTCCTTCTGGTATTCCCAGTATGTGTTTGTTACACCTTTTGTAGTTATCCCACAGTACTTGGATATTCTGTTTTGTTTTTTTCAGTCTTTTTTCTCCTTACTTTCAGTTTCAGAGGTTCCTATTGAGATAGCCTTAAGCTCAGAGTTTCTTTCCTCAGCTGTGTCCAGTCTACTAATAAGCCCATCAAACGCATTCTTTGTTTCTGTTAGAGTGTTTTTGATCTGTAACATTTCTTTTTGGTTCTTTTTTAGGATTTCCATTTCTCTGCTTCTGTTCTTGCCCATCTGTTCTTGCATGATGTCTATTTTATCCATTAGAGCCCTTAGCATATTAATCATAGTTGTTTTAAATTCCTGGTCTGATAATTCCAACATTTCTGCCACATCTGGTTCTGATGCTTTCTTTGTCTCTTCAAATCGTGTTTTTTGTATTTCGATGTGTCTTGTAATTTTTTTCTGATAGCTGGACATGATGTACTGGGAAAAAGGAACTGTTGTAACTAGGCCTTTAGTCATGTGGTGGTAAGGTGTGGGGGGAGGGGAAGCACCCTGTGATTAGGTCTCACTCTTTTAGTGAGCCTGTCTGTGCCTCTGGACTGTGAACGTCACAAGTGTTTTAGGTTTTTTCCAACCCCCTTGGGTGGGAGAGGATGACAAGAGTGGGCTAGAGTTGGGTATTTGTCTTCCTCCAGGTCAGTTAGGCTCTGATAATACCCTAAGAGGTTAGGCTCTGGTTGACTAGTTCTCCTGAGGGCAGAGCTTGTTAAGAACAGAGTGAGTGCTCTGGTATACTTCAAAATGGTTCCTTTTTCCTACCCACTGTGGGAAGTATGAGGGGATTTTTCTCTGATATTTACTGGGAGGACCTGGTTGAGCTCCTGGATATAAATCTCACAAAATTGTGGGGGTGAGTACCTCTTGAGGTTTTCTTTTTTTTTTTTTGGTGAGGAAGATTAGCCCTGAGCTAACATCTATTGCCAGTCTTCCTCTTTTTGCTGAGGAAGATCGGCCCTGAGCTAACATCTGTACCCATCTTCCTCCATTTTTATATGTGGGATGCTTGCCACAGCATGGCTTGATGATGAGCGATGCGTAGGTACACACCCGGGATCTGAACCTGCAAACCCCTGGCCACCAAAGCGGAGCAAGCAAACTTAACCACTATGCCACCGGGCCAACCCCTGAGGTTTTTCTTTTTTTTAAAGATTATTTTTTTAGAGAAGTTTTAGTTTCACAACAAGATTGAGAGGAAGGTACAGAGATTTCCAATGTATCCCCTGCCCTCATACGTGCATAGCCTCCCGCGTTATCAACGTTACTCACCAGAGTGGTACATTTTTCACCAAAAATGAACCTACATTGATGCATCATAATCACCCAAAGTCCATAGTTTACTTTAGGGTTCACTCTTAGTGTTGTACATTCTGTGGATTTGTACAAATTTATAATGACATGTATCCATCATTATAATATACAGAGTATTTTCACAGTCCTAAAAATTCTCTATGCTTTGCCTCTTTATCCCTTTACTACCCTCACTCCTGACAATCACTGATCTTTTTATTGTCTCCATTCTTTTGCTTTTTCCAGAATGTCATGTATTTGGGATACAGTATGTAGCCTTTTCAGATTGGCTTCTTTCTCTTAGTAATATACGTTTAAGGTTCCTTCATGTCTTTTCATGGCTTGATAGCTCATTTCTTTTTAGTGCTGAGTAATACTCCATTACCTGGATGTACCACAATCTATTTATCCATTCACTTGGTGAAGGACATCTTGGTTGCCTAGTTTTGCCAGTTATGAATGAAGCTGCTGTAAATATCCATGTGCAGGTTTTTGTGTGGACCACCCTGGAGTTTTTAACACTCAGACGTGTCTACTCTGAGCCTCCAGCAATTGGTCACTTTCAGTTCAGGTTTTCCTACTCTGGCACTGGATCCTATGATAGTTTCTGTTCCTGAGTCTCTGCTTCAGTAAGCCATGACTCTTTGTATATTTTCCTGTCTGTCTCTCCAATATTGGGGTCAGCGATTTGCACTGTGTCCTTGCCTCTCTTAAGAATTCCTAGGAGAGTTGTTGATTTTTCAGTCTGTTCAGCTTTTTACTTGATAAGACAGAGTGGTGACTTTCAAGCTCCTTACTGTGGAACCAGAAACTGGAAAAACTTAAAATTGAAAAACTTAAATTAAAAAAACTACTTTTTTAAATGAAAAAATAGTGCATAAAAAAGTAGGGTATGTATATGATTTTAAAAAGTGAACTATGTAGAAGGAATGCAATGAAACATTTAAGTCTCTTTCCCATCCTAGATCTTAGTTCTTCAGGCCTTCTCCTTAGAGGAAACCACTGTTAATAGTTTCGTGTATATTCTTCCATAGGTAATCTCAGCATGTACAAATATATATGTATATGTAATCTTTTTGTAAATAAGCAAATGGAAGCATATTTAACATGTACTGAACCTTGTTTTTGCTTCCTGTATCTTAGAGTTCATGTCATATCAGCACACAAACATCTATTTCATTCTTTTTTATGGCTACATATTCCATTAGATATGTATGTCATAATTTAACACCTTTCACCTCCCCATGATGAACATTAATGATGTTTCCAGACTTTTAATTAAAATTAGTGTAGCCATGTACATACATCTTCATAATGTGTGAATAATCTGTGAGGTACATTCGTAGAAGTTATCTCCTTCATATTAGTAAATACCTATAATTGTTTTATGAGTATAACATGAATTTTTTCCCACTCCTTTAGAAAGAAGCCTAAGAAGAGAGAAAATGGAATTGGATGTAGAAGGTCAATGCGATTACTAAAAGTAGATCCTTCAGGAGTTTCATTACCAGCAATCCCAACCAAGCCAACATTATTAGTAACAGATGAAAATGTAAGAGAGTGCCAATACATTATGTTAACTCAATAAAATACTCAAAAATTTGAAGTGTTTGACTAGACTAAAAAGTCATTGAGTTATGTTTAATTTGTACTTCCTGAGTACTTCATTGATTTAATGCTTGACTGTTGTATGGTTTAATAAGTAAGATTTCAAAGTCATAAAGACTGGGTTGGATTCTATATTTCTCCAGGCTTACCTGCTGTGGGATTGTGGGTAAATTACTTAATCTTTCTGAGCCTTGATTTCCCCATTTTTAAAATGGCAACAATAATACAAACCTCCAAGGGGTATTGCGAGGGTTAAATGAAATAGTATCTATAAAGTTCCTTACATTGTATTAAGGGCTTAGTAATCAATAAATAGTAGTTAGTAATATTATTAATAATAAATAATATGTGATAATAGTGATGGGGGTCCCTTGCTGTAGTTTAATTTTATACTATCAGGGAGTAGAAAGAGTTTCATTTACCAAATTTATTGTCTAAATAAGAATTATATTTATTATTCAAGAGCCCCACCTACTGTTTTTAATAGTTTATATCAAAGTGCTTAATTACAGATTGGAACATAGCATTAATTAGGCTCATGCTTTGGGAACTAATTGCAAATTAAGGTGCTGTGGGAAGAGTAGCTTTCACATTTATTTGAAGCCTCCACCCACTATAAGAAATATAATTACATTGAACCCATTCTACACACACACACAGACAACTGAAACAAAACTTTTGTGAATTGATACTTATCCTTATTACATGTGATGCATTTTTGTATTTTCTATTCTTTTCTCATTCACTAAAACACATTGCTGGTTGTGATGTATTAAAATGATTTCACGACCCATGGGTTACAGCCTGTAATTTAAAACACTGGCATAGAATAATAACTTTAAGTAATAAAATCCAATTGATCTGAATCAGTTCCCAGCAATTCCAGTTATTGGCATTATAACTTTGGACAGGTTAACTTCTCTAAGTTTCATTCCAGTGTCTTTAAAATGTGGTGTCTCATTCACTGGATTAGTGAGAGCATTAAATGAGATAATACATATTATTACTTTACAGGATACCTAGCATTCATTGACCAACTATTTTTGAATGCTAACGATGTGTCACCCCTGTTGTTGGTTTTGAAAGTAAAGTAGTAAAAAACCTCAAGCTTCCATTCTAGGGCAGGGTGACAATCAACTTTTTGTTTCTTATTTTTTATAACAGCCTTTGTTACCTCCTGGGCCTTTAGAAATGACTCCTGAAAATCGAGATGATAACAGTGAACTATTTAAAGGATTTCTGCAGACTTGGGCAGAAGTGAACAAGGTATCACTTGGGAGGGCTTATAGCTATTAGAATCATCTGTTAAGGAAATTTCAGTATGTATATTAACTTAGTTCTTTGGTCTCTCTCATTGCTTCAGACAAATAGTAAGAACACTGAGGAGTTATCTAGCATTAAAAGGTGAGTTAAAATTCCTTGCCTTTGTTTTAGACTTTCTGAGATTTTTAAGTTGCAAAGACTATCTACCGTTACAGGAAATTTTGAAAATGAGGTGAAAAAATTACCCATAATGTCTCCACGCTAGCAACTGTTGTTTTTTATACTTCCTTTCTTTCTTTTTTTTTTTTATTTTTTATTATTTTTTATTTTTTATTTTTTTCCCCCCAAAGCCCCAGTAGATATTTGTACGTCATAGTTGCACATCCTTCTAGTGGCTGTATGTGGGACACAGCCTCAGCATGGCCCGAGAAGCGGTGCGTTGGTGTGCGCCCGGGATCCGAACCCCGGGCCGCCAACAGTGGAGCATGCGCACTTAACCACTAAGCCACGGGGCCGGCCCATATACTTCCTTTCAAGTATTGCCATATGCAATACCACTAGGATATAAGCTTCATGAATGCAGGGATTTTGTCTCAGTAACCAGTAACAGTGCCTGGCACATAATATATATTCATTCAATGTTTAATAGTGAATGAATCCACTTAAATTTTTACTTTTGTATGTTCTAATGTATATACAATTTTGCATTGTGCTTTTTCATTAACATTGTGGTTGTATGTGACTAGAGTCCTTAAATTTATTGAATAATTGCATAACATTCCATTGAGTAAGTGGAATTTACTTAACTTCCTCTTTCTTCCTTGGTATTTGGAGTTGTTTTCTATTTATTTTTGTGTGTTTGTATGTATACATGTGTTTCTTGAAGTATGTATGTGTGATAGTGGGTTATTTCCTTAGGATAGATTCTGGAAGTGAGATTAAGGAGTCAAATATTGTGGACATTTTAATGGCTTTTAGTAAACATTGCTGAATTGATTTCCAAAATCTTTTTTTTCCTTAGGAAAATCTTATATGAACTTACTCTGCCACTAGCAGTGTATATGAATTTTTATGTTTAACTGCAGTCTACTAGCGTTTATAAGTGAAAAATTTCTTTGGTTACCAGGAGGTTGAATATTTTCCCACATTTATTTACTAATTGTGATTTTTCTTTTTGAATCAGCTTTTACTTAATTTGACTGTTGAGATTGGTTTTACTTCTAAAATTTAAATTTTTAATTTTCTCAGCTACAAAGCCAATTTAAGTGGCATGGTCATCAGTGAAGATACTGTTAATAAAGTTACCAAAGGCTCAATATTGTCTATAGCTATTCACCCATCAGAAATTAGAACTTTGGTGGCAGCTGGGGCCAAATCTGGCCAAGTTGGACTTTGGGATTTGGTAAGTTATTATTAATTTTTTGAAGATATTAAAGTTTGACTGAAGCAAATAGTCTGCAAGAGAATAGCCTAGAGCCATGTATTTATAGATGTTGAGGTTTATAGTTTTGTGCTTTGTGTTTCCAAGTTTTAGAAATCTGGAGGAATTTAAATTTGCTTTATAGAACTTTAATAGTTTTAGCTTGAATATCATTAGTCATCTGGGCATAAATCAACTGCCAGGAAACTATTACAACTTTAAATGTGTATATGAAAAGATCACACAAAGTTCTTAGTTTTCTAATTGTGTTTAAAATACAGTTTCCAAGCTGTATCAAAATATCTTCCCAGGGATCTGCTTAGGATGATCCCAGTCATTTTTTGATGAGTCAGAAACAGATATTGAATTCCATTCATTGGCCATATTATTCTGCATTGATTGCTTTCAGTGGTTACAAAATTGAGAAAAGCCAAGTTAATGTTCTCTGAACTTATTTTCTAATTGGGAAAGTAGAACCAAGACCTGAAAAATGCTGTAAGGACATTAATGGAGATGAAGAAACCATGACTTGAAGATGGTGGGGGTTAATAAACAGATTTTATAAATGAGAAGAGAGAAATAAAAAGTAAACTCTCTCTTATTTTGGGAGCATAGGTTCTTGCTTATTTTGATAAGATGTGAATGGGAGTAGGAGGTGAAAGGATTTAGTAAAGAAAACAGAAGGAGAGAGATGGGAAGAGGACCAGAAATAGTATAGGGTTGTACAAGCTGAGAGATGAGTTTCAAGGATGGGAGTTTGACAGGGCCTCTTGCAAAGAAGTTAAAAAGAATGGGAACAGAGAAAAGGCCATTGGTTTTTTAAAATAGGGTACCATTAGGGCCAGCCCCAGTGGCCTAGTGTTTAAGTTCGGCATGCTTGCTTTGACGGCCCAGGTTTGGTTCCCCAGCATGGACCTGTACCACTTGTGAGAGGCCATGCTGTGGCAGCGACTCACATACAAAATAGAGGAAGATTGGCAACAGATGTTAGCTCAGGGCAAATTCTCCTCAGCAAAAAAAAAAAAAAAAAAAAAGGAACCATTAGCAAGTTGAAAGAATAGCTTCAGCAGTGAGGTAAGGAAGGTAACAGACTTTAGGAGAGTAAAAAAACCATGGGGTAGAGGAAGACATGGAAGCAATGGGTAAAGACTCTTTGTCTAAGAACTTTGAAAAGGAAAACTAGAGAATTAGCATAGGCAAGTGAAGATCTTTTCAGAGTGGGTTGATCTGTACAGAGTTGAAGACATATAGAAAAGTCCCTTTGTCATGTCTTTCCTCGTGACTCCAAAAATCTGTATTACTAGGTCTCTGTAGTCCAATATCTCTATCAACCTTCTAATTTTCCAGGACACTGGCTATCTCATTAACAGATTGAGCAAATCTAAAACCAATATCTTGGCTGTCCTGTGCTCACCCCCCAATTCCCCTGGTTTTTAAAACAATTAACTGTGTTTTTTGTGTGTGTGTGAGGAAGATCAGCCCTGAGCTAACATCCATGCCAATCCTCCTCTTTTTGCTGAGGAAGACTGGCCCTGAGCTAACATCTATTGCCAATCCTCCTTCCTTTTTTTTTTTCCCCCTTTTCTCCTCAAAACCCCAGTAGATAGTTACGTCATAGTTGCACATCCCTCTAGTTGCTGTATGTGGGACGCTGCCTCAGCACGGCCAGACAAGCGGTGCGTCGGTGCACGCCCAGGATCTGAACCCGGGCTGTCAGTAGCGGAGCGCACGCACTTAACCACTAAGCCATGGGGCCGGCCCCTAAAACAATTAACTTTATTGAGGTATAATATACAGATTATAAAATCCACACTTTTTTTTTTTTGTGAGGAAGATCAGCCTTGAGCTAACATCTGCCAATCCTCCTCTTTTTGCTGAGGAAGACTGGCCCTGGGCTAACATCCGTGCCTATCTTCCTCCACTTTATATGGGACGCCACCACAGCATGGCCTGACAAGCGGTGCGTCGGTGCGCTCCTGGGATCTGAACCGGGCGGCCAGCAGCAGAGCTCGCGCACTTAACCGCTACCCCACGCGGCCGGCCCTTAAGTTCATCTTTTTGTATGTGAATATCTGATTATCCCAGCCTGTTTGTTGAAAAGACTATCCTTTCTCCATTGAATTGCCTTAATGCTCCCTCAGTTTTTCCTCTTAACTTTCTGTCGGATTCCTAGTTTCACTTAGGATCAAAAATTGAGTTATTTATTTAGTCATCCATCCACCCATTCATTCATTCCACACTTATTGAGTATTTTGTGCTAAGTACTATTCTAATGACTCTCCAGCCATTAGACATTTGTGAGCAAAGACTGTTTCTGTCGTCATAGAATTTAGAATTTAGTGGCAAAAGCAGCATTACTGAAATATGTAATTACATATTTGATAAGTGGAGTGAATTATATTCTGTGATTAATGGAGTGAAGGAAAAGTAGTGTTATGAAAACATATAACGGGAACTGGCTTAATTTGGAAGATCAGCGAAGGCTTCCCTGAGGAAGTGAGAATTGAGTTGATATTTGAAAGCTAACTAGGAGTAAACCAAGCAAAGAAAGGGGAAAGAGTGTTTAAGCAAGGGAAACAGCATGTCAAGGGCCTTAGGCAGAAGGGTACCTACTTGATACCTTCAAGGACCTGAAAGAATGCCTGTGTGGCTGGAGCATAGACAGCAAAGGAATGAAAAAAGGAGATGAATGGAATAGGAGGAAGCTGAAGAGGTGGGCAGAGGCCAGATATAAGTTTTGTTAAGAATTTTGGTTTTTATCTTAAAAGCAACAGGAAGCCATTGAAGAGTTTTAAGCTGGGTCTTCCTTTCATTCCGTATGTCTAGTAAAGTCCTTAAATTGTTTTGTCCATTTCTTTCCATCCTTACTGCCACCATGTTGGGCCAGGGCCCCATCTTCTTTCTTGAGATTACCACAATAGTCTTAACTGGTGCCTGTACTTCTAGTTTTCCTATTCCAGTCCAGTGTGCACAGATAGTCCTTTCTAGGCTCAAAACAGACTGGTCCTGGACTCATTTAGGTTCAAAGTAGTTAGAAGCACTCTTAACCTGATATATTCAGATTAAAATGGGGGATTGGAGGCCAGCCCAGTGGCGTAGTGGTTAAGTTTGCGCGCTCTGCTTCGGCGGCCTGGGGTTCGCACGTTCAGATCCCGGGCTCGGACCTACGTACTGCTTATCAAGCTATGCTGTGGCAGGCATCCCACATATAAAGTAGGGGAAGATGGGTACGAATGTTAGCCCAGGGCCAATCTTCCTCAGCAAAAAGAGGAGGATTGGCAATAGATGTTAGCTCAGGGCTAATCTTCCTCACAAAAAAAGAAAAAATGGGGGATTGGAATTTTCCCATAGAATGAGCAAAAGATAGTCAAATCAGCAAAAAAAAAAAAAAAAAAATCACTTACAGGAATAAGGAAGAAGTATAACTTAAGTGTACTTCAAAAACTAGCCACCAAGGACAGAAATAAATTCTGTAGCCGAGCTGGGCACTCGGGGTTTAGCTTATACACAGCATGGTTTAGCTTATACCCTGCTCCATCTCCAAAATCCGTACTGGTGAATTGACCAAACCCTGAGAATTTTCACCTATATCCTCAAAACTAGAGAGAAGCACATTGAGTGGACATTTAGATTTTTCCTCTTTTGAGTGAGAAATAGGGGAATGGCTGTTGGGGGAAAATGGGCAAAAACAGGGGAAATGGGGAAAGTGAATAGTAGGACTAATTCTCTACAAAGGAAATTTTCTTGGTCTATAAAGAGGGATATAAGCCCCCCCTCCCCCAACCCCACCAAGTAGGTGATATGAATCCAGGTATAAAATAATGAACAAAATCTCAGAGTCTAGGAATTTCAATAAATACTGCATACTGTTTGAGCTGAAACCAACTCGACCTGTCTCCTCTTGCCTCATCTTTCCTCCTGGCTACAGAGAAGCCTGTCCTTGTCTGAGGAAAAAATGAACTGGTATGAGATACTGGGAGAACGAGTCAATATGTTATATCAGAGCAACTAGCATGGACAGAGTAATTCAAGCATGATGAAAATGAAAAGAAATGACATGGAAACTAGACAAATACCACAAAAACAGCAAAATAACCCAGCGTGCAAAGACAGACCTAGAAGAAAAACATAAGGAAAGGAAGGAAATTCTCCCTAGTTGCTCCAGACTGTAGAACTGCACTATTCAATACAGTAGCTACTAGTCATATGAGACTGTTTACATTTATAATTAAAATAGAAAATTCAGTTCTCAGTTAAACTAGGCACATTTCAAGTGCTTAATAGCCACACATGGCTAGTGGATACCATATTGGACAGAACATCTCAGAAAGTTCTTTTGGACAGTGCTGCCATGGAGTAAGTTAATGACAACATTAATTTGGTAAAATATGACTCAAAGACAATAAAACAACAGAATGAGATGAAAAAGGAGATTGCAGAGCTAAGGAAACAATTCAAGATCAATGAAACTAATAAATTAGACAAAAGCAAGGAACAGAATAGACATTGATGAAAATTAAATTACAGAAATTAAAGGAAAGATTTGAGGTAATCTCAAACAGATGAAAAAAGCTTTAAGAGACAAGTCAATAGAAAAGGAAAGGGGCCGGCCCTGTGGCTTAACGGTTAAGTGCGTGTGCTCCGCTGCTGGCCGCCCAGGTTCGGATCCTGGGCACGCACCGACGCTACTGCTTCTCCGGCCATGCTGAGGCCACGTCCCACATACAGCAACTAGAAGGATGTGCAGCTATGACATGCAACTATCTACTGGGGCTTTGGGGGAAAAAATAAATAAATAAATAAAATTATAAAAAAAAAATAGAAAAGGAAAGACAAGGATGACCCAACGAATGGAACAGAAAACATATTCAAAGAGAATTTTTCTGAAAAGGCAGAATTGAATTGGCAGATTGAATGTGTACACCAAGTTCTAGGAAAATTTGGAACTTAAAGGATAAAGAATTCTTCAGGCAGAGAAAACAAATTATATTCAAGGTGAAAAGCCAGGCTTGCCACACTTTTCTACAGCGACATTTCATGTAATGTCAACAAAGTTCTGAGGGAAGGAAGTGTGGCCCTGGAATAACTTACCGGCACAAGATATTGTTCTAATGTAAAGGCACAGGTAGGTGTTCTCAAATGTGAAAAAACTCAAGAAATTCAAGACCTGTGAGTTCATCTGGAAAAAAACTGCTTGACAGCAAATCTCAGCCAATTAAGAGTAAATCAAAATTAAGAATTCAAGAATGGAGAAGCTACACAAAAGAATTGATGATGAGCATTGAATCCATTTACATGCAGAACATAATATTACACAGCCATATGAATTATAGTTACAGAACTGGATGTGAATGTTATCAACCTTGTCAAAATAAAAATAATAATATAACAAAATATAGAGAAGGAGAAAGGGAAGATTGGAGGAGGGGCGAGAATAATGTTCTCAATCAATAGAAATCATCTAAAATTGAGACAGTTAAAAAAATAAAAAAGCATAATGACTACAACTGCTTTATGTTTTATACTTTTTCCTTTTTAGGAGATATCTCTGTAAAGAAATACTTGAAGTTCAAAAATTCCCTCAGCCTGATTTTCTTTTATTATTTTGAAGTATAATTAAGACTATTAAAAATGGCATATATAGCATGGTCTTATTTTTTCTAAATGTCTCCTCTGTCATTCTGTCTACATAAGTGCATATAAAGATATCTGTAATGATAATTTTGGTTAATTTTAGGTTTGGAGTGATTTTTAAAAACTTTTGTCTTTGTACATTTCCATATTGAGTTCCTTATAACAATGGAGAGTTTTGTTTTTCTAAAAAATAAGTACTATAAACAAGATGTTAACTGTGGTTAATTTGGGGTAGGAGGAGGAGTGTGTGTGATGGTGATTTTTTTCTTTCTTTTTAAAAATTCTTCTTTTTATTTGAAAATTTAAAATAGAAAACAAATGCTTGAATATTTCAGAGCAGACTAAGCCAGATTTGGAGATGATAGTTGATCTGGTTCATAATATGACATGGCACAGGAATATAACTTATCCAAATCTGAGAAGTGATGATTTAGGGGTAGGTAATGCAGTTGTGGAAAGGATAATCCTTAGAAGTAGTAATACTAATGTGGAAATTCAAATATATGACTTTTCATGGTATAATTAGGGGATAAAATATTTTAAAAACTATTATTCTGTGGCAGGACCAAACACCTTATGAAAATTGCACTGAGAATGATATATTATATAGAAGTACACTTAGGAAGCAAAGTGGTAATGGTATTAATATTGTTTTTGGTAGGAAGGGATTATGCTGTGTGTGAAATAAAGAGTAGATTTCTCATTTCCTGAGGATTTCATGAACTGAAGTCATAATAAGCAGTAATTTTTTCCCTCTGTATTATGAAAAGACTGGTTTGCTAGTTAAAATAAATGTGACAATGTTGCTAGATTGAAAAATTAGAAAAATGTAATTTATTAACAGTATAAAGTTTCTAGTTCTGACTTTCTGAATGGGAGGGTGGATACAATTATAGACTAAGAAAAGACTGAATATAATACAGATGTAAATAGTTTAATGACATAGAAAATATTACTACTTCTGACTAGTTTTTATCTCTCTCTCCGCCCCCAACTCTCTTCTAGACTCAACAACCTAAAGAAGATGGAGTTTATGTTTTTCAACCCCATAGTCAGCCAGTTAGCTGTCTTTACTTCTCACCTGCCAATCCGGCTCATATACTGTCACTGAGCTATGATGGCACGTTACGCTGTGGGGATTTTTCCAGGGCTGTTTTTGACGAGGTAAATGTTAATGTGTTTACGTGTTGACTTCAGATAATATTCTGGATTCTCTATGAAATGCTACATGACTGATTATTATACCAGATTGGGTGAGGTGGTATAGAATAGGGACTTTAGAACTATACTGCCTGAGTTAAAATCCCAGACCATCTGTTACTACTTGTGTGACCTTGGCAAGTTACTTAACCTCTTTGTGCCTCAATTTCCTTAGTTGTGAAATGAGGTAGTAATAGTATCTGCCTTACAGGGTTGTCATGAGAATTAAATGAGTTAATGCAGATAAAGTACTTAGAACAGAGCCTGGCACATAATAAGTGTTCGCTCATATTATTTTTATTTTTTCATTTTTGCAAAAAGCTTTTGAATAAAATAACTTACTCTTCTATTTTTAGGCTTAAGACTTGTACTTCTTTTTCATTCAGGAAAAAGAATTGGAATATTATTATACTTTTGTTCATCCTTCCTAGCCTTTGCAGATATGAATTTTGTGGGGATGAGACTTACATGTGGCAAAAAAGACTATAGAGAAATTCATCACATAACAGTACTGCATTACATTATACTCAAAACTTTTGACTTGTAATATAACACAGAAACTTTAAAATTTGGTTTTCTCTAGTCTTCTAGCTAAGATTTATCATGTCTTATATGCCATATATATCTGATGGTAAAGAGGTTAGCTCAGCTGCTTTTATCTGGTGAAGTTAGAATGAAAAACAGCCATAGCATGTCATATAATTGTACTCTGGCAAGAAATGGACACCTGGGCCGTTTTATGCAGAACATCTTAGGCCAAGTTTATTTGTAACCACCTGTTGAGGATAAAGTCTTTTCCTGGGCTGGTCTAACCCCTGCAAGGTCAAATTAAGTTGAAGCCTGTTTAAGAATAGTTGAAAGATCTTGGGCTCATACTCATGACCACCCATCCTCCCAGAAACACTCTACCTAGATCACCAGACTACTCCTTGGAGGTTTTCTAATCAGGTGATCTCTGGTGGGGTAGGCCAGAAACTTCCAAACGCCTGGGGAATCTTCACAATATTGGATCCCAGTGATTACGTTTTGGTCTACTACTTAAATATCTGCTACTTAATGCTTGCAACAAACATATCATTTGAGGTGAACTTGCAGATTTACTTAACTGTATAGGATTTCCTCAATAAGGGAATTCTTACAAATCAAACTTTTTTTTTAATAGAGATTTTAATCTTTATGAAACTTAGGATGGTTTAGATGTAGGTTTTCATCCTTTATCTTATTTCGAATGAGACTTTTAAAGTTTTTAGAGGTCCTCAGTATAAGAGCAATTTATATGTGATGGACAATGAAGAGAACAGGGTACTCATCACTGAAGTTGCTTTGTAAATACTAATTTATTATCTAATTTTATGCCTTAATTTTTTATATAAGCAGTACTCAAAATGAACAGATTCTGATGTCTTTGTAATTATTCTAATATTCCATGTACAGATGATTCATAATTATCTTTAAAAGAGTTTTAAAATAATCGTTTTAATAATTATAGTATAGTACGTACCTGCTTTTGTTTTGTTTTTCACTGTATTCCTAAAATGATCTTTTTTTTTTTTTATAATTTTATTTATTTATTTTTTTCCCCCAAAGCCCCAGTAGATAGTTGTATGTCATAGTTGCACATCCTTCTAGTTGCTGTATGTGGGACGCGGCCTCAGCATGGTCGGACAAGCGGTGCGTCGGTGCGCGCCCGGGATCTGAACCCGGGCCGCCAGCAGTGGAGCGCATGCACCCAACCGCTAAGCCACGGGCCGGCCCTAAAATGATCTTTCTTAAAATTGGGGAAGCTTTTTCTCTCTGCTGAGAGCTAATAGTTTTTGGGTTTTCTTTTTTTTTTAATTTTTTTTTTTAAATAATTTTATTTATTTTTTCCCCAAAGCCCCAGTAGATAGTTGTACGTCATAGTTGCACATCCTTCTAGTTGCTGTATGTGGGACGCCGCCTCAGCATGGCCAGAGAAGCGGTGCACTGGTGGGCGCCCGGTATCCGAACCTGGGCCTCCAGCAGCGGAGCGCGTGCACTCAACCACTAAGCCACAGGGCTGGCCCTTGGGTTTTGTTTTAAAAGGGAGGATGTTTAAGTCCCTTGAGGTCTGTTTATAACCATATGAAAAAAGACTTTTCAAGACTATTAATGTGTTGCTGGTCAGAGACTTGATTTCTTAATTACTGACAATTAGAAGAAACAGTTCCTTTTCTTATCAGTATCTTTGCTTCTTTTTTTCTTATAATTTTTATTTCTAGCATCCTTTTTAGAAATAAATGCGCTATCAATTGTGGATTAAATGAGATAATTTTTGTGAAAAGTATTCTTTAAACTGTTTAATGGTAGCACTTTGGTTATTAATGCACAACTATGTAGTTATCTGTGCAAGTCATGTTTTGTTTTGTATTTGTTTATATTCTTACAAGAAGGTTGGAGTTTGAAATTTAAAGGTACATCTGTATTTTATCAGCCACTTAATAACTGATTGTACTTATTTTTTTAAACAACTTTACCAAAATATAATTCACATACCACACAATTCACCCATTTAAAGTGTAAAATCCAATGGTTTTTAGTATATTTACAGAGTTGTGAAACCATTACCACAATCTAATTTTAGAATATTTTCTTCTCCCCAAAAAGAAACTCCTTGCCCATTAGCAGATACTCCCAGTTTTCCCCTCCTTCCAACCCTAGGCAACAACTGATCTATATAGATCTGCCTGTTTCTGTCTCTATCGATTTGCCTGTACTGGACATTTCATATAAATGGAATCATACAATTTGTAGTCTTTTGTGACTGGCTTCTTTTACTAACAAAATGTTTTAAGGTTCATCCATGTTGTAGAATGTGTCAGTACTTCATTCTTTTTTTATGGGTGAAGAATATTCCATTGTGTGGATAGACCATATTTTATTCATCCATTCATTAGTTGATGAACATTTGGGTTGTTTGCATTTTTTACTATTGCAAATAATGCTGTTATTTGTGCAAAAGTTTTGTGTGGACATATGCTTTCATTTCTCTTGGGTATATACCTATATATACCCAATATGGGAATTGCTGGGTCATATGGTAACTCTATGGTTAACATTTTGAGGAACTGCCAAACTGTTTTCCAGACTGGCTTCACCATTTTACGTACGCATCAGCAATGTAGGAGAGTTCCAGTTTCACCACATCCTTGCCAAAACTTGTTATCATTGGTTAGTATAGCCATCCTAGTGGGTATGAAGTGGTATCTCATGTGGGGTTTTTTTTTTTTTTAATTATTTATTTATTTATTCCCCCAAAGCCCCAGTAGATAGTTGCATGCCACAGCTGCACATCCTTCCAGTTGCTGCAAGTGGGACACGGCCTCAGCATGGCTGGAGAAGCGGCGCATTGGTGCGCGCCTGGGACCCGAACCCGGGCCGCCAGCAGCGGAGCGCGCGCACCCAACCGCTAAGCCACGGGGCCGGCCCTCTCATGTGGTTTTGATTTGAATTTCCCTAATGATTAATGATGCTGAGCATCTTTTCATCTGCTTATTGGCCATTTGTATTTCTTTAGAGAAATGTCTATTTGGATCCTTTGCCTATTTTTTAATTGGGTTATCGGTCTTTTTAGTGTAGAGTTGTACGAGTTCTCCATTTATTTATTTTTTTAAGTCAGGTTTATTGAGGTATAAGTTACATACAGTAAAATTTACCCTTTTAGGTGTACAGTTCTATGAGTTTTGGAAAATTGTCTATACCTGTGTGACCACGACCACAATCAAGGTATAGAAAATTTTCATCACCCCAAAAAATTACCTCATGACCGTTTGTAGTCAGTCTCCTCTCCCTTCCCGAAGCCCGTGGCAACCACTGATGCGATTACTGTCTCGATAATTTTGCCTGTTTCAGAATATTAAGTAAATGGAATCATACAGTATGTAACTTTTGTCTGGCTTCTTGTACTTAATGCTTTTAAGATTCATCCATGATGTTGCATGTATCAGTAATTTGCATTACTGATTGAACTATTGATACTACTCATTGAACAATTACCTTGTGTTAGGCATTAACCTGAGTGTGCTTTATATATATATATTATTAAGCCTTATAACACCCTATGAAATAGGTAATGTATCCCCATTTAACAACTGAAAAAACTGAGGTAAAGATGTTTATTACCTTGCTCAAGGCTGTAAATGGAAGAACGAGAATTTGCACTTGGGTCTGTCTGACTCTAAAGCCCCTGCACTTAACTATTTTAATATACTGCCTGAATACTTCAAGTTTCATTTGTGTATATTGGGCTTTTTTGTGTGTGTGTGGGCTGGGATGCCTTTGGTATATTAATTTGTTAATCTCAGTTTATAATAATACTTGTTATTAAAAATAAAAAGCAGCAATTCATGATTCAGTGATTAGAATTGTGGTCACTCTCCCTTACTTGAATACTGACACATTCTGCAACATTTGTTTTTTCCTTGTATGTGTGAGCCCTGAACCCAAAGTGATAGTACTGTGGATTATAAGTGATTAAAAAATTATAATAATACATGCTCATGATAAAATATTTACAATAAATAGGGTATGCAAGGTAAATCTGCCCTTCCCCCATTCCCACTCTTCAGAAGTAACCCTTGTATCTTTTGGGTATGCTTCCAGAAAGTAGACATATACTTACAAGCATGTAGATATAGATTTTTTTCTTTGCACTTATGGATTCATACATACATACTTTTTTGCAACTTGCTTTTTAAATTTTATTTATTTATTTGTTTTTCCCACAAAGCCCCAGTGGATAGTTGTATGTCATAGCTGCACATCCTTCTAGTTGCTGTATGTGGGACGCAGCCTCAGCATGGCCAGAGAAGTGGTGCATCGGTGCGCGCCCGGGATCCGAACCCAGGCCGCCAGCAGCGGAGCATGCGCACCTAACCACTAACCCACGGGGCCAGCCTGCAACTTGCTTTTTTAACTTAAAAAATACCTTGGACAGGGCCAGCCCAGGTGGCGTAGTGGTTAAGTTCACACACTCCACTTCAGCATCCCGGAGTTCATGAGTTTGGATCCTGGGGGCAGACCTATGCGCCACTCATCAAGCCATGCTGTGGCAGCGTCCCACATATAAAATAGAGGAAGATGGGCACAGATATTATTAGCTCAGGGCTAATCTTCCCCAGCAAAAAGAGGAGGATTGGCAACAGATGTCAGCTCAGGGCCAATCTTCCTCACCAAAAAAAAAAATACTTGGACAGTTAGTAATACAAATCTACCTCATTCTTTTTAGCATTGCACGGTATTTCAAAGTAGAGACGTACTGTCATTTATTTAACCAGATCTCTTTTGGTGGACATTTAGGTTACTTCTTATTGCTATTATAAGCAGCCTTGCAGCAGGCATCCTTATATATATCTTAGTGAAATCATTTGGTATAAGCATTAAATATTTTGATAGATTGTACCCTGATTGGCTGTCAAAAATTTGTACCTATTTACATTTCCATCAAAAATAGGTGAGCATTCGGCCATATATCTTGGACTTGGTTGGCAAAGTTACTTGGTATATGAAGATATTTCAGTTGGGTAGAATTCAGATTCAACCCATTTCCTAGTAAATTTCACAGAGCAGACCTGCATCTGAGGTTTGCTGGATTTAAGAGATTTGAGATGTAGCCCTGACATGGGTGGATGGGCCATTTGATGGTAGGCAAGTCTCACAGCTGATCAGTGTCTTAGTTTCCATCTCCGTGAAAGTGGATGATCATTTTGCCCTGTGCTTCCTGTGGGGATGATGGGAGGATAAATGAGGTTATTTGGGTAAGGTGTTTTATAACTCTTTTACCAAAGAATTTATGCATTGGCTTTCTTTAAAAGAAGAGTGTTATATAAGTTGATTGTTACTTATATCCTTAGGTGTACAGAGACGAAAGAAGTAGCTTTTCCTCCTTTGACTTCTTGGCAGAAGATGCCTCCACTTTAATAGTAGGACACTGGGATGGAAGTTTGTCATTGGTGGATAAACGGACACCTGGAACTTCTTATGAGAAACTTATCAGTTCTTCTTTGAGAAAAATAAGAACTGTTCATGTCCATCCAGTGCATAGACAGTATTTCATCACTGCAGGATTGAGGTATGTTCCTCATAAAATTTCATGATTTTTGCCTTTTAATGTTAGAAATAATGTTTTAGTTTGGTTACGAAAGACTTTGTGAATACCCACAGGCCAAATAATTTTCCTTTCTATACCAACTGAAGGTTTTTTTTTTAGTGTGATTTTTTTTAAATGAGAGATTCTTTTGGATTTAATAACAAGTGAAAGTATTGAAACAAATACAGATTTTTGTTTTCCTTGGTATCATATGCATTTACTTCTAGTCTTTTGAGAAAGCTTGTAAAAAAAAATTATATGTGACCTATGACTTGTGGTCTGTGTTAACTTTTTTCTTGGAGAGATGAGAAAACCAACTAGAATCTTGTCTCTTTGCACCCACTGGTTACATATATATGCTATGGTTTTGAAATTTTTCTAATTTTTTTTATCTATACCAATGTTTATAAAATTAATACAGAAGATTAGAGGGTTCTATCTTAACTTTTCTTCAATGTAATGAGTATTTGAATGTCTAATTTATGTTCAGCCTATTCTAGAGGCTTACTACATGGACTATGGCAACACTGAGAATTATTCCTCCCATTACAGGGATATTCATATTTATGATGCAAGGCGCCTGACTCCCAGGGGAAACCAGCCTTTGATTTCTTTGACTGAACACACAAAGAGCATCGCTTCTGCCTATTTTTCACCTCTTACTGGCAACAGAGTAGTGACCACATGTGCTGATTGTAAGCTGAGGTAAATTGGGAAGACAGATATGTTGTTAAGGAATCTCAAGAGTTTGTAGTTACTGTGTCAGTAAACCAGTAGCTTTGTTTACTGTTTTTCCTTATTAAATTGCTAGTGTTATTGTTTTGTAGCCACATCTAGGTTCCCGAGATCAATGGCTTGTACTTAATGACTTTTCAGCAGTTTTGGGGTCTCGAAATTTCCTTGAGATTGACAAAGAAGCTTTGTAGCTACCCTGGGGAGTCGATGTCAGGCTTCCCTTTCAGCACTGGATCATCCCAGAAATCCCGATGAAACCAGGCTTAGGATATCTTGGAAGGGAGATAATTTTAATTTAGGGAGAAGCTCTGACTTTGGGGATAGTAGGGTTTACTCCATGAGTGAGGTGCTGAATGAAAGTTGCAGAGCCCCAGGCCCTGAGCAGGCAGAAAAGATAGCAAAAACTGGGCTTCTGTACAAACTACTGGATATAGTTTTATGGTTTTAGCTTTGGTACCTTTCTATAGCTACTTCCTAAAAATGGATTTAAAAATGTAATGTAAACCAGTTGGACCAAAAATAGAAAATAATGCCAACAAAAAAAGATGTGGAGAATGTTAAATGCAACCACAAAGGACAATGATTTTATTCTCTTCTAGAACTGATTTTGTTTAACATTGCAAACATTTCTCAATTTATGAGAGTTTTACCTTAAGTGATTTTGGAATTCATTCATTATTCATTCAACAAGTATCTGTTGAATGTATACTGTGGGCCAGGCTCTAGAAAGGCACCTAATTTCTGTTTAGACCCATCTGTTGGGAAGAGCATGGTCTGCAATGTGTGTCAGGTGCTCAATTAGTTTCTAGTAAAGTCTGTGAGCATTACCACATGGTGCATTAAGAGATTTAGATACCAGGCAATGGCAGTCCAGTGTCCTCTTTCCACTCACACAGTTTCCTTTGTCTCAAGAGCTACCTATTTGTCCCATTCCTGTTTATTTGTACTGCAGAGTTCACTCTTGTTACATTAGCTGTTAGTGATTTGGCTTTCTAGTAATCTAATTAGACAATAAGCTCTAGTGCCACGAAACTGCACTGGAATAGCTAGGCACAAGGAGAATGGGGAGGTGGTGGTGACGTGGTTAGTTTCTTTCTGCCTGGGTAGCTGGTGGAGGCTTCTGGATTTCTCCAGCTGCCCCACAAGAACTCCTCCCCATGCTGGCCTGTCTTAGTCTCGCCAGCACCAGGAAATGACACTATCAGACCCTCAACTGGTGAGTCTCATGGGGAAATTGCTCAGGATACATGCATGCACTTTTAGGTTATTTGTGCATTTTCAGACCACATTCCTTCTATATTACGTATATGACTGTGAATCTGAATAGTTTTGGAGTCCAGGTTCTCACTTTAGAATGTACATTTTAAGTTTGGAGTAATAGTGTTTAAATAAATTATTTCCACGCTAAACCATATAAACACTGAATTTTATAATATTCCTTGTAACTTTTATTGAATATGTTAGCTGAGGTTTGTTAGAACCTGATCCTATATATTTTAAAATAATAATATTTTATATCATGAACCAATGAAAAGCTTGTTAAATACACTGATGTTATTTCAGAAAATTTTCAAGAAACAATAAAAAGAGTGTGTTACTTTATTCTTGATCTTTATTTTGCAGAATCTTTGACACCAGCCGTATATCCTCTCAGATTCCTCTCCTCACCACCATCAGGTACGTTTCCATATGCCAAATAGTGTAGACTCTGGATTACTATGAGCTATTTGTTGGAGTGCATGCAGTAGACATCTGATTGTCAGAGAGATGTAATAGGCATGATTTTTATTATGTTGTTTAAGTGTCTCAGGTTGCTAGTTCCTATCCTATCCAGAAGGGTTCTTGCTTTCAGGTTCCCTGTGTCTGTGAAGAGGTTCAGTCTCTTTTAGTTGGTAGCTATTCTCTGCAGCTGGGTGGTTATTATTTTTTTTTTTGTGAGGAAGATCAGCCCTGAGCTAACATCCATGCCAATCCTCCTCTTTTTGCTGAGGAAGACCGGCCCTGAGCTAACATCTATTGCCAATCCTCCTCCTTTTTTTCCCCAAAGCCCCAATAGATAGTTGTATGTCATAGTTGCACATCCTTCTAGTTGCTGTATGTGGGACGCTGCCTCAGCATGGCCCAACAAGCACTGTGTCGGTGTGCCCCCGGGATCCGAACCCCAGGCCACTAGTAGTGGAGCGCGCGCAGTTAACTGCTAAGCCACGGGGCCGGCCCCTGGGCGCTTATTTTTGGTTAAGGAGAATGACTTCATTCCGACCTGAATTACTCATGTTATCTTATTAACAAAGACTATAACTACTCACCTGCCGATGAGGCTAGCTGGAGCTCTGTTTATTGGTGCCTGTTTCTTCTGGGATTAGAGGGCTTCCCCACCTTCTCACTTACTATATTTCTTTGGTTATCCTCTTTTTGCATCTGCTACTTTAATGTATGTATTCTACATCAGACTTTACTCAATGCCTTCTTCCTAGACGTCCCTCTTTATTAATATTTATGAAGCTGGGGACAGGGTGTACAGTATGTTGATTATTGTTACTTCATGAGTTTTGTAGTCTATAGAGGTTATGTTTAAGTATGTTCATTTCCTTTTTCACAAATTTTCCCCTCTTCATTTCCTTTTTCAAACTTTATTAATTCTAGTTTATTGGTTTCTAATGTGTATTTTTTAAAAAAATTAGGGTGATGATTCTGGAATCAGTAAGAATTTTCATTAAAAATAGGATCATTGAGTGGCAGTGGGAAATGTGGTTCTCTGTATTCCATACTACTTTAATAAGAGAGGATTGTTAATGGTATTAAGGTATAGAGAATAAAAGGGCAGTACTTTTCTTTTTACTTTGGAGAGCTGTAAAGAGCCCCAAATGTATTTTTTTTTTTTCGTGAGGAAGATCAGCCCTGAGCTAAGATCTGTGCTAATCCTCCTCTTTTTGCTGAGGAAGACTGGCTCTGAGCTAACATCTATTGCCAATCCTCCTCTTTTTTTTTCCCCCAAAGCCCCAGCAGATAGTTGTATGTCATAGTTGCACATCCTTCCAGTTGCTGCATGTGGGATGCGACCCTAGCATGGCGGGAGAAGCGGTGCGTTGGTGCGCGCCCAGGATCCGAACCCGGGCCGCCAGCAGCGGAGTGTGGACACTTAACCGCTAAGCCACGGGGCCGGCCCCCCAAATGTATTTTTAAAAACTTTTATTTTATTTTTAGTTGTGGTTATAAACACATAACATTAAATTCACCATCTTAGCCATTTTTAAGTGTACAGTTCAATAGTGTTAGGTATATTCACATTGTTGTGCAACAGGTTTCTAGAACTTTTTCATCTTGCAGGACTGAAACTCTATGTCCATTAAACATTAATTCCTCCTTCGCCCTTTCCCCAGACCTTGGCAACCATCTTTCTACTTTCCATTTCTATGATTTTGACTACTTCAGATACATCATATGAGTGTATCATACAGTATTTGTCATTTTGTGACTGCCTTATTTCACTTAGTGTAATGTCCTCAATGTTCATCCATAATCTAGCAATGTTCATCCAAAATCTCCCTTTTTTAAGGCTGCATAATATTCAATTATATGTATATACTACATTTTCTTTATCCATTCATCTGTTGATGGACATTTGGATTGTTTCTACCTCTTGGCTATTGTATTGAATAATGCTTCAGTGAATATGGGTGTGCAAATATCTCTTTAAGATCCTGCTTTGAATTCTTTTGGTTAAATACTCAGAAGGAGGATTTTGATGGATCATATGGTAATTCTATTTTTAATTTTTTGAGGAACCTCCATACTGTTTTTCCATAGCAGCTGCACTATTTTACATTCCCACCAACAGTGCACCAGGGTTCTAATTTTTCTGTATATTCATCAACACTTGTTTTCTCTTCTTTTGTTAGTGATTATCCTGAGTGTGAAGTAATATCTCATTGTGGTTTTGATTTTCATTTCTCTAATGATTAGTGATGTTGAACATCTTTTCATGTGCTTGTTGGCCATTCTTTTTTTAGGTCGTTTTGGCTATTCATGGTCCCGTAAGCTTCCATGTCAATTCTAGGATTTTTCCCTATTTGTGTAAAAAATGCCATTGGGATTTTGAGAGGAATTGCATTGAATCTCTAGATCACTTTGGGTCCTATGGATATTTTAACAATATTAAGTCTTCCAATCCATGAACACGATGTCTTTCCATTTATTTGTATGTTCTTTGATTTGTTTTAGTAACGTTTTATAGTAGCTTTCATCTCCTTGGTTAAATTTATCTTGGTTAATTTATCTTGGTTAAATTTTATTCTTTTTGAGTCTATTGTAAATGGGATTGTTCATTTCCTTTCTGAATTAGTCATTGTTAGTGTGTAGAAATGCAACTATTTTTGGGTGTTGATTTTTGTATCCTCCAACTTTGCTGAAATCATTTTAGTTTTAACAGTTTTTTGTGTGTGTGTGGAATCTTTAGGATTTTTTACATACAAGATCATGTCATGCAAACAGATAATTTTACTTCTTCCTTTCTAATTTGGATGCCTTTCATTTCTTTTTCTTCTCTAATTGACTAATTGCTAGTGACTGCTCAGAATGTGTCCCCCTTATCAAATGTTAGTTGGTTTAATGGTGATGCCTCATGTGCAGGATCTGGTTACCTGTGCAGTTGTGAACATCTGGAAGTAAGGCAGATCAGTATCTCTAGTCCTACCCAGTTTTCTAGTCCTATCAGATTTCCAGTACTATGTTGAATAGAATTGGCCAGAGTGGACATCCTTGCCTTTTTTCTGATCTTAGAGGAAAAGCTTTCAGTCTTTCACTGTTGAGTATGATGTTACCTCTGAGCTTTTCACATATGGCCTTTATTACGTTGAGATAGTTTCCTTCTATTTCTAGTTCATTGAATGTTTTTTTAATCATGAAAGGGTATTGAATTTTGTCAAATGATTTTTCTGCATCACTTGAGTTGATCACATTTCATTCTGTTAATGTGGTATACTACATGAATTGAGTTTTGTATGTTGAACCATCTTTGCATTCCAGGTCTAATTCCAACTTGGTCATGGTGTATAATTCTTTTAATGTGCTGTTGAATTTGGTTTGGTAGTAGTTTGTTGAGGATTTTTGCATCAATATTCATCAGGGGTATTAGTCTGTAGTTTTCTTTTCTTTTCTTTTTTTGGTGAGGAAGATTGGCCCTGAGCTAACATCTGTGCCAGTCTTCCTCTGTTTTGTATGTGGGAGGCCGCCACAGTGTGGCTTGATGAGCAGTGTGTAGGTCCGTGCCCAGGACCGAACCCGTGAACCCTGGGTTGCTGAAGCAGAGCTCGTGAACTTAACCACTACACTACCAGGCTGGCCCCATGTAGTTTTCTTTTCTTATAGGGTCCTTGTCTAGCTTTGGGATCAGGGTAGTTTTGGCCTCATAGAATGAGTTTGGAAGTGTTCCTCTTCAATTCTTTGGAAGAGTTTGAGGAGCATTGGTGTTAATTCTTCTTTAAATGTTTGGTAGAATTCTCCAGTGAAGCCATCTGGTCTTGGGCTTTTTCTTTGTTTGGGAGGTTTTTGGTTACTGTTTTAATCCCTTTACTAGTTATAGGTCTATTTAGATTTTCTATTTCTTTATGAGTCAGTCTTGGTAAGTTGTATGTTTCTGGAAATTTATCCATTTCTACTTAGGTTATCCAATTTGTTGGCATATTATTGTTCATGGTATTCTCTTATGATCCTTTTTATTTCTGTGACATCAGTTGTAATATCCCCACTTTCATTTCTGATTTTAATTATTTGCATTTTCTCTTAATCTAGCTAAGGGCTTGTCAATTTGTTTATCTTTTCAAAAACCTAACTCTTTATTTTTTTCTATTGTTTTTCTGTCCTCTCTTTCATTTATCTCTGCTCTAATCTTTATTATTTCCTTCCTTCTGCTAACTTTTGGTTTAGTTTTTTCTTCTTTTTCTAGTTCCTTGAGGTAGTTAGGTTGTTGATTTTGAGATCTTGCTTCTTTTTTAATGTGTTTCTGCTATAAATTTCCTTCTTAGTATTGCTTTTATAGCATCCCATTGATTCTGGTATGTTGTGTTTTTGTTGTCATTTGTCTGCAGGTATTTTCTAATTTCCCTCTGAGCCCAACATGTATATTTACTTTAAAGTTGTATGGAATATAAAATGATTTCAGGGTTTGGTTATCAGGGGAATGCAAATATGGAAAATAGATCATGTTAAAACAGCAATAACCTAGATTATTTCTTATATATAGTGCTTCTTGTATTTGTATGTGCTAAAAAAAAAAAAGGAGAGGAGTCCATTGAGCTAGGAAATAGTGAACAAAAAAAGTGCTGTTTCAGTAGACACTTAATGACCACTGAGCACAAACCACTGTACTCACTGGAGATTCAAAAATGCAGATGTCATCTCTGTTCTGAGTTTCAGTCTTGTAGGAAGGATGAGATTAGGTTGATGGTAACTCAGAAACTTAATGAGAAGAAACTTGGCAGAGAAAATCTGCATTTAGGAGCAGCGCCATCTTTACCCTCTGCCCATTGCTACCTTGAGTTATTTCAAACTTACTATCCTTTAAAAAAATTATTTTTTCACTAGGCACAACACCATCACTGGGCGATGGCTGACCAGGTTCCGAGCTGTGTGGGACCCTAAACAAGAAGACTGTGTCATAGTTGGCAGCATGGCCCATCCACGACGAGTGGAAATCTTCCATGAGACAGGAAAGCAGGTGCATTCTTTTCTTGGTGGAGAATGCCTTGCCTCTGTGTGTTCCATTAATGCTATGCACCCAAGTCAGTATGTTTTGGCTGGAGGTAATTCCAGTGGGAAGATACATGTTTTTATGAATTAAGAAAGTTGTTGAGTTAAAAGTTTAGCAACATCAATTTGTTCAAATTAATCAGTGTCTAAGGAGCCTAGTAATTTGTGTGGCTTAGTCTGTTTACTTGGTAATATGTTCTATTTAGCAAATATAAAATTGCTTTATTAATAAGAACTATGAGCAGAATGTACTTTGAGTAAGGGAGAAGGCTTGGAGGTTGTTTCTGCAGGATGGGGAGGGAATTTAAGGGGAGACTGTGATGCCTTCAGCACTTTTAATCTGGCAATATGTTGAGAAATTATAACATAAATTATAAAGCTTTGAATTCTCAGTATTAAAAGTTTTGTGGTCCTGTGATATGGTTGTGATTCTATAGTGATATAAAGATTTGTAGTTTATTTTATAGTTTGGAGTGAATATTTATTTCTAGACTCACACTGGAAGGGGTCCTGAAAGGTCCTCTAACTCATTGATTTTGTAACTTTTTATTTTTTTAACCAAGAACTGTTTTTTCCCCCTGCCTCTCCATTAAATCTTATGTGAAATCTCAAGATAATTGCTGAGAAGCTTTGGTTCACTTGGGCAGGGCCTGGGTCTGTGTGTGCTGACCCTTTCCTTTCCCCCTCCTCCGGATGGTTCCTGAGACACAGCCCAGGAATCCCAGGGCTCCTAGGCACAGGGTTTGGATCTACTGGATCCCTGAAATCCAGTGTGAGATTGCCTCAGGCCAGTGTTTTCCAGACTATGGGTTGTAGCTATTCACACAAAATCAGTTCAGTGGCCCTGACCAGCATTTAAAAAGATGAAAAGGAAAGCAATAGTAAAGAATAGAAAACATACTTAAAATAAGTGTTGTTTTGTGAAACTTAGTTATGTATGCATACATATTTGTAGGTATATATGACTATGTATATTCTGATGTAAAATGTATTTCTTTATTTCTGTGGTACTGTGGGTCATGGTTAAAGAAGTGAAAGTTTCTGCCTTAGAAGGTCCCAGACAGTCTTATCTGTCCTTGTGTTTAAACTCTCCAGAGGAGATTCAATAGCCTGTTAAGTTAATAGCTTTATTCCTGTTCATATTTAGGAGAAATGTTATGAAATAGCACTTCTGGCATTTCTTCATAAAAATATTTTTTTTCAGAAGTTATAGCAAAATTTGAATGTATCTGTTGGAAGGGGAGCTACTAAATCAGTGACTAATGTTACCATGTGACATTACCTATCCAACTTTTTTCATTGTTCTTCATTGCCAAACTACTACAGAAAGACTATTGTAAATAGCTTCAGCAATATGTTTGAATTCTAAGAGGAAATATTATCTTCTCATAATTGTATATCACAGAAATAAAGTGACATTTATAATTTCCTTGAAGAATAATTTTTTTCCTATATGATTTCCTTCTCTGTAATTATAAGCTAAGTTTTTGAGGCTTAGTTTGTTAATAGGTTGTGGATATTCATAAGAAATAGGAGTTCTCTATTTTCTTGGTGATATGAGTACAAGAATTGATAAGCAAGATGAAAAAAGAGGGATACTCATTTTATTGTGCTTTGATTTATTGCACTTCACAGATATTGTGTTTTTTTTACAAGACCCTTCACCAGCAAAAAGATTACTACTCACTGAAGGCTCAAATGATGGTTAGCATTTTTTAGTAATGATGTATTTTTTAATTAAGGTATGTACATTGTTTTTTTTAGACATGATATTGTATTCTTAATAGTATAGTGTAGACATAACTTTTATATGCACTGGGAAACCAAAAAATTCATGTGACTTGCTTTATTGCGATATTTGCTTTATTACAGTGATCTGGAACCAAACCCACTATATCTCTGGGATATGCCTATATTAATTTATGAAATGGAAAGTAAAGCTAAGTAAAGTTGAGTTATATTTAAACTGTCCTGGAAATAGTAAAGAAAGCCTTTAGGCTCCCTTTCTCTTCTATACCACTTAATTTCACAGGTTCTGGAGTGGCTAGTTCTATGGCAGTTATTCTTTCTGTAAGATGTTGAAAACTACTCTTAATCAAATTAGTACCATCATTTAAGCTTTGAATACTTGGTGGTAATTGCCTGGCTTCTGCAATAAATGTTAGCAAATTCTTGATGTTTCTCACTTTTGTGATTTATTTTGCTATTGTAGCTTCATAAACTGTGCTATTTATATCTAATAACGAAGTTTTATCTTCTTGAGGCAACGCAGGAAGGAAGCAAGGAGAGTAAGTGAGGACTTGTTTCTTGGTGATAAGCTCTATAATGGAGTAATTGTTTAAATCTAGAAAGCACATAAAGGAAAATTGTCTCCCTTAGGACATCCTTAAACTGTAATCTGTTGTGAAAGGTACTTCTCCCAGAGTCTCCCTAAAGCTGTATGGCTTCTGTAATTGTGGGTGTATTATGATTGCTCTCTCCCTTCAGGATAAACCGTTTTTCCAAGTTGGCCTTTAGGATATCTCTTTTTTTTTTTGAGATCAGCCCTGTGCTAACATCAGCCAATCCTCCTCTTTTTTTGCTGAGGAAGACTGGCCCTGGGCTAACATCCGCGCCCATCTTCCTCCACTGTATATGGGACGCCGCCACAGCATGGCTTGCTAAGTGGTGTGTCGGGATCCGAACTGGTGAACCTCGGGCCGCTGCAGCAGAGTGCGCGCACTTAACTGCTTGTGCCACCAGGCCGGCCCCTAGGATAGCTCGTAAACCGTAAGCTCTGAATTCCACTTGAGTTTTTTTCTTTGAGATGCTCGGCGTTTTTTTTTTTTTTTTAATTTATTTTTATTTATTTATTTTTCCCCCAAAGCCCCAGTAGATAGTTGTATGTCATAGCTGCACATCCTTCTAGTTGCTGTATGTGGGACGCGGCCTCAGCATGGCCGGAGCAGCAGTGCGTCAGTGCCCGCCCGGGATCTGAACCTGGGCCGCCAGTAGCCGAGCGCACGCACTTAACCGCTAAGCCACGGGGCTGGCCCTGCTCGGCCTTTTTTATGTGACTTTAAGGAGGAAGGAGATGATTTTCGTTTTGGGTGGACGGAGACTTGGTCAGACTAGGAGAGACTGCAAATGATTAGGAATTGATAGAATCTGAGTTGCTTATGTCATATTTTAGTATTCTGGCCTCTGAGTTTCCTTTCCACAGAGAAGACTTTGCAAAGGCAGTTCTTCAGGAAAGTAGGGAGCTTTAGGGCTGCTGATACAAAGATTTAAATCCTTTCAGGCAGTGTGCAGTACATGGGAAGGGGAGGAGGGCAGACACATGTGCCTTCTATATCAAACCTGAGAGGAAGAAGTATGTACCCTCTAACTTCAGGTTCCCAAAACTGAGGTGTCCTATTTGTTAGGCTGTCCCTTCTTAGTACATTTTTTTTTTGTTTTTTTGCTTTTTAGTATGGTATTGATGGCTAGTAATGGGTTTTAGTTCCAAGACAGCATAGACTCATATCCTGGTTTATTTGGCTGTAAATGTTTGGATTTTCAAATGAAAACGTGGAATTTTGTGAGGAAGACAACATTTGGCACGGTTACACAGAGTGAGGAGTAAAATATTTTAAGGTACCTTTTCCTAAAATGGAAGTTGTGCAAGAGGAGATGTTTTAAAAGTATTTTTTGCCTGTTTTACTCCTCCATCAAGTTGTAGGGGTTCGTAGAGAAAGCCTGTTCCTGACCTAAAACCAGAAGTGTATTCAGGTGCAGAGAGGCTTGGTTATGGCTGAGGAACTCTAAGCAGAGGAAGTGGGTGCTAGAGCCCTGAAAGGGTGTGTGCATAGCTGAGTCCTCATTAGGTATCCAAAGAAGGGCAGCTGCTATAAATCTGTAGGATCATGGGAAACACTCACATCCAGTGGTTCTCATGCTTTTTACCCTTCAGATCACCTTTTTTTTGGTGTATGAGAAAGATTGGCCCTGAGCTAACATCTGTGCTCATCCTCCTCTATTTTGTATGTGGGATGCTGCCCCAGCATGGCTTGAGGAGCAGTGTGTAGGTCCATGCCTGGGATCCGAACTCTCGAACCCTGGGCTGCCGAAGTGGAGCATGTGAACTTAACCATTATGCCACTGGGCCAGCTCCTACCCTTCAGATCACTTTAAGCAAAGACTTTTGTCATTAAAAAAAAAAAAACTCCACTGGGGACGGCACTGGATATCATTTTATAGGAAATAGGAACCTCTGAAAATTTGGAGGTGAGTGACATAACCTGATCAGTACTTTAGTAAGATGATCTGGCAGCAGAATGGATTGGAGGGCAGGTGGAATTGAAAACAGGAAGTTCAGATAATAAGCAGCACAGCAGACCCTAGTTTCACCTTTTATCCTCATGGAATTTAGAAGACCATTACCAGTTCCACAGCCACAGACTGATGGTTACATAATAAGATGATAATGTAATAGGAATGTATTTTGTAAGTAAGTTGTAAATATGAGGTTACTGTAGTGGTGATAGTCTGTTCCCTTCATAGGAAGTGTTTCTGTTCTCCCTCTTATTCCAGGCTTGAGTAAGAACACTGCTCTAGACGCTGGACCATCTAGGGTCTACTTTGACTAAGACTCTAAGACTGACTAACTGTAACCTTGGGAAAAATCACTTCCCAGTTTGCCTCATCAGAAAAACGGGGTCCAAGTCATCTCTAAAATTACTCCACCCTGACAGCTTCTAAGTTCTTAATAGTATTTATTTTGGGGGGATGGACATAAGCAAAATGATTCTAGTTGCAAACAGCAGTCAGCTGTGTAAATCTCACTGGTATCCTTTTATCTATGTGTTGCTAACTTTGAGGAGAAACTAAGGCTGTAAGTTAAAAAAGAAAAGAGGCCACTCTCGTATGATATTTAAATATTTATTTAAGTTTAAAAATAATTTTCATGGCACCAATGATTTTATGCTAACTACATACTGCATATGTAGAAAAAAGTACATTGCTTTGAAGGAAAATGTAACTTAGAATTTTTGGCACACAAAAAGTTAAGTATTTTTTAATGAAGCTAAGAAATTCACATTTGCAGGTAGTTTACCCTCTACTGCTTAAAGATGCAGTGTACTATTCTTTAGTAGGAGTTTTATTTCCTGATAGATGAAGCTGTGGAAACCACTGCTTTTTCTACAATGAGATCAAACTAATCTTGAGAGAAAATGGGAGACATGGTGGAACACAGTAAAATCAGGTTAAAAACGTGAACAATTTTTAATGATGAGGGAGATACCAAAAAAGACTAGTCACCAAAAAAGGAGGTTTGTTATTCAAGCACTATTTGAAAAGCAAATTGAAGGAAACTTTTCTATCTGTATTTTCTGGGATAAGCTCTCGAAAAAAAATAACCCGAAAGTTTCTGTTCAGAGAGCAAAATCCAGCTATTGGAAGTGGTATGGACTATTGTACTGTTAGAACTCTAGACACAAGTAACGTACCAGGAAATGGAATACTACGTCTTGCTTTAATGTGAATATGAAAGGTCAGTCGAGGCTATCACTCACTGCATAGAAACACTGTTATTCTACAGACTGAGGTAGGAACACTACGCTAAAAGGTAATCTGCTATGTTGCATAAGACAATAGATATCCAGGTTAAAACCAGCCCCCCGTCTCCTGACAGCCTTTTCCTCTCTGAGTCTACTTTTCACTTCAGTTCTGTCCTAAATAAAGCCTTTCCTGTGTAGATGACAAGTGGCAGTGGCTAGTTGGGTCTAAGTGATCCCTAATCTTTATTAGGATCTCCCTCAGTTTGTCTTGTCACTTGGTAAATAGCTGTTTGTAGTTCTGCCCAAATTGTTGCTGGTATGGAAATGATCAGACAGGCCCTCTTCCCTTCTTAGATTCTGGCCACATTTTTGCATTCCAGTACTTGATCTTGCTCATCTTGGCATCAGATAGCTCTGCTGGTTGGTTGTTCGAGCACCCTTAAACAAGCAACCCCAGTGCCTCCACTGGGAAATGGTCCTGGGTCTTTAACACGTGTCAGGAATTGGAGCAGAGCCAGCTCCTTCTGCTAACATACTGGTAAGGAGCAGTTTTATTGTGTAGATTGGGGTTGGCAAATGATGGCCTGTGGGCCAAATTCAGCTGTCTGTTTTTATAAAGTCTTGTTGGAACACAGCCATGCTCCTTCATTTAGTATACGTATGGCTGTGTTGTGCTAAAACGGCAGAGTTGAATAGTTGTCACAGAGTATGGCCCACAAAAAATATTTACTAGCTGGCACTTTACAGAAGAAGTTTGCTGACTCCTGGTCTGGATGAAAGGGCATTTAAAATTATGCAACCCCCCCCCCCCAAAAAAAAACCATTTATTCCATTCCATGTTAATTCTATACATGGGCATGGTTCTGCCATCTCAGGGGACAAACTAGGGAAAAGCAAATCTATAAGTGACTAATTCTGTTTTGCATTTGGGGCTGCCCAACATCATAGGGTGCCAGCAGCTGCTCCACTGTTGTGTGGGTCTCAGGAATATGTCTACTAACTGTTCTTGAGTAAGTCAGTCCTCAGGCCCCAGATGACTTAGAAATCTCTCCCTGAGATGAAAACAAGATCTTGTGTGTGAGTGGCTGTAAGAGTTGCAGAGCTTGGGCCTCAGACCCCCACACTCACCCTTCACATGCTGTGCTTCTGCATGCTTCCACAGCTTCCCTCAGCAAGGATGGCAAGTGCTTTCCTACAACTTATATTTTCCTGATGCAGAGGATGACCCTAGGGGGCAGTATTTCTACATCTAAGTTTTGGACTTTGCCACATTCACTTTGTTTTGTAGGCATCGCTTAGAACTCCTATTTAAAGAGATTCTTTTCCTGGTCCCTTCCAAGGCTGTTTGTTGATCTTGGAATTTTATTTTCTGAAGCTTTTCAGTCTCAGGATCAGTTTCTTTCTTGCATCATTTAGTTCATCAGGCTCTATTTTCTTAATCCATAAAGTAAAAACAAAATATGAATTGATAAGAAAATAACATTTTGTTGTTAAAATATAAATTGAAATAGTCTTTTTAGGGAGGAAGGTGTACAAAATAAGTACTGTTCTCTGAATCTCAACAGTCTCTCAGGTACCTTAGCTCTGGTTTCTGTTAACTACCCTTTGTCCAGCATTTCTGACAGTCCTATCTCTGGCATCACTGAATTCATCTAACGCCTCTGGAGCACTATAAAAGTCTTGAGGTTCTTCAGAAAAAAATCACAGAAGTCTAAGTTCATTATACAAAACTCGGTGATGCCCACTAGGATCTAGTCTAAGGGGACAGACTTACCCTACCCCTGCTGCTGCTGCTTGCTGTAGCGATGGTCCCTTCAGATGCCCACTCTGCTCAGAGTTGAAAAAAACAAAAGCAAAAGAAAATCCAACTCAGACCATCATAAGAAGCAACGCTCCATTTAATCATTCTACATGGATGTTTACTTTTTTAAAAGCTCTGTCTGGCAAAAAAACCTAGATATTCCCTATTATGCAGACCCCTGGCCTGTCCCATGAGGCTGCAGTGATGAGCCTGCTAGGACCCAGTAGGAAAGCTCCTGCAGAACACAGAAGACAACAGCTCTCTAGTCTTCAACTAGTGTCTCATCTGCTAGGTGACACTACTGTGATAATCAGTAATAGTAAAATAAATAATTTTTATTTGATACTTTCAAAATAATACACATCTATGAAAAATCAAAATTCAAAACCAAAAATTATCCTGCAAATTGGGAGGATGAGAAACAGAGTCACCAAGCCTTTCTCGAAAGAACCACTGAAGGAAATGAGTTTTCCCAGTTTGTTTAGAGAGGGCATGAGCCTATCCCTTTCTTCTGGGAAACGACCCTCCTAGGCTGTGGACTTTGAGTCATGAGAGGAGGACTTGGTACATGTGCCGATGGTTCCGCAATGGGTCCCATTGCTGGGAATGGGTAGCCGGGCTCCTTGGTCCACCTGGCTAGTTATTGGGAGGAGTCATGCCTTCTCAGGTGTCAATGAGCAGGCTCACCACTGAGCGGATTTTGCAGGCAAACCATCGCCTGAGGGGACAAAAGTATTGATAGTGGAATTGTTCAAACTCGGGGGTCTGGCGGATATCGCGGAAAAAGGCAATGTCAAGGTCAGACTCGGTAAGGATGATCAGGAGAAGGAGCAAAACAAAGAGGAGTCCCATGGTCACAAGAAGCAAACGGAGGACACTTAAAACAAACTTATTCACCTGTTCCTCCTCTGGCCTGCTGTGTCCCTGACACAGGGCCCTCAGCTCTCCCCCAAGGGCTTCCACCTCTGCAGCAGTTGGAGTGCTGGCCTCAGACTCCTTCTCCTCCTCGATGCTGCAGGTGGCTCCATTGATCTGCCGGGAAAGCAGCATCAACTCCAGGCTGTGCTCGGCCACGGGGGTGGGCAGCACGCTGTCTGCAGGGCTGTAAGCCTCGTCTGCAATCACGGCGACTCGCTCATTGCTCTCTGCCCGGCTGCTTCTCACGTGAGGCAGGAAGGTGTCCCCATGGGAGGAAGAACGCACCGGGGTGGAATGGGCACTGTCCCGCAGGGACTCTAGGCCTGGAAAGGCAAGAGGAACATGAGTAGGCTTTCTCCGTCCCAGTGCACACTCTACTTCTGGTGGAGGCAGCACCCATTCTGTTTTATTTGGTCACTAAAGTCTTAAGAGGAAGCTCCTCTGCACACTCCATGTGACCAGCAGCAGTGGCTGCTGCATTCTGTTTTAATGTTATCAAGAATAGGACAAGAGAAACAGCAGAAATCAGAGTGGCCATAGTTGGAAGTTGTTGTTTTTTGGGGTTATTTTGTGCTTGTGGTTTTGGCCAGATTTGTTCAAGATTCTACCTTTCCTGCCTTTCCTGTCCTGGGCCTGGTTTTAGCCCCAATTTGAAAGAGAATCTGAATTGCAGACTATCCCTGATCCAGAGCGGAGGCCCCAGTTCAGGGAGCTGAAGTCTGCTCTTGGGCTGAGGGCCTTGAGAGGCAGGAAGGGGGAGGAGGAGACTGTGTTTTGCCTAACTAGGCCTCATCAAATACTGATTCTGGAGCTGAGTGTCCTTCTAACAACCTAGGACACAGCTCCTTGGGCTCATGAGGTCATCTTTTGAATTTCTGCTGTTGCTGTCGGTCTCATCAGCTTCCCAGTTCTAGCTGTCCTGACCTTGTGGGATGTGAAAATCTTGTCTGCTCTTCCTAAGTACTCTCTGATGGAGTAGTAGTAGCTCCTGGCCAGCTCCCTCTCTCTCCACCTTAGAACGAGCTGGGTCCAGAAAAGGCTGACGGCTCCCCTGTCTTTAGACACTCCAGAGTGCAGAGCGGTCTCTGAGAAGATCTTGTTGGGTCGGGGGGAATTCTCTTACATTTGTTAGGAGAAAGGGTCTTCTGGTCCCTAAATGGGTCTTCTGGACCCATTATCTCTACTTTCTCAGATGGAACATTTCTCTTTCCAGGACTCAAGCTCTGGTAGGGAAAAACAGGAGCTGGCTACTCCCTCAACCAGACAGCAGCCACCCAGGCCAGAGGAGGTGAGCTCAGAGTCACCGAGTGTGATTCTCCACATCACAGTGCTCCCAAGAAAATGGCTTCTTGTTTCAGGTTCAACATTTGCATTTTCCACTCCTGGCCATTGTGGTGGTGCCAGAGTGGCTCTCCCAGCTTTTGTGGCCATGACAGAGAAGCCAGTCCCCTTCTGTTGTTCTGAAGTCCACTCTGATTGCCCTAGACTGAACTAGATTCCCAGCTAGGTAAAGGTTTGACCTAACTCGGGCTGATTAGGAAGTTTTCTGGTTCAGGGCTAGCTTCAGAAGCCCAAAAGTCTCTTGTAAAAGGCATCAATAACCTTTCAGAAGTAGTGTGTTGCATCTTCCTGGCTCCCTTATGACATAGCCATTTGCACTCAGGCAGCCTGCCTTCCCAGCCTTCTGGAGTCCATCTCAGCATAGGCACAGTTAAGGAATGAACCCTGGAATCTGGGTTATGAAGAAGTGGCAGGGTGGGGGCGATGGCAGCCCCCTGCTGTCTGCCTATACTTCTCATTACCTCACCATTAGTATATTTGCCACAGCTCTCAGCTTCTGCTTTCAGAAGCTCCTCATGGTCCTAGCTGTATTTTGTTTGTCCCTATGCTAAAATCTTAAAATTTGTATGCTGTGTTAAACTTTTTTTAAATTTTTTTTTGCTGAGGAAGATTAGCCCTGAGCTAACATCTGTGGTAATTTTCCTCTACTTTATATGTGGGTTGCCGCCACAGTGTGGCTGACAAGTGGTGCAGGTCCATGTCCGGGATCTGGACCCGGGCCGCTGAAGTGGAACACACGGAACTCAACCACTACTCCATGGGGCCGACTCCTGATGTGTTAAACTTTTTAAAGCACTTTCATTTTATCTTTCGACAACTCCGTGAAGTAGTGAGGGCGAGAGCTTACAGAACTTGCCTAAAGTCATGTGGTTGGTTGGTAATGGCAAAAGCAAGGATAGAATTCAAGCCTCTTGCTATTTCATGGTGCTGATGATCATGTAGTTGAATTCTGGGGAGTGGAACAAGGGGCCAGGATGAATTAAGTCAACAGCCTGCACCCTGCCTTAAATTTAGGTTCCAATTGCCAAAGATACTGTTGTGAAATAACGTGAAATAAGAGCCTGTGCCTTGTTCCAGAGCTTGTGATGCTCCTTTGATCTCTCTTTTCCCCAGTATTCTTCCCTTATTCCCCCATTTACATGTGCAGCATGAGGAATATGTACGTGGGAGTGTGTAGCAGGTCCCTGAGAAAACAGAAACCTTCAGGCCCTGATCACACAGGTTGCTGGCTCAGCTCCTCTCCCAACCACTCCTCTGGCCCCCTGTTCTCTGGAACCTCAGCCCCCCTGCAAAGGGCACCTCTCACCTTTTCAAGGGGCTTTCCCCTCACAAGGACAGCTCTGACTGCCAGATCTTCCAAAGTATGACCAGTTTAGCTGCCAGAAACTACTTCAGTGCAAGCTTAACTTTGCCTGCAATTCAGCCCTAAGCTTGCTAGGGAAGGAGAGAGGAAAAGGCTGCGACATCAGAGAGAACAAATCAGAGGGACACCAGAAGCCACATTATACTGAGTTGTTGGTGCTCTTAGTAAACAAGATAATGGATATGTATGCATTTCTAGTGGTGTGCCTGACAAAACTACTCAATAAATGTTAGTCTTCTGTTCCCTCAACAGACCTCACCTGTAAGGTCATCATTCCTACGTCAGGTTAGTCCTGTACAGAACTTCAGGTTTCACTAGAAACCACCACCCACCTCACCCCTTCATTAAACCTGTTATTCTGGGATGGATGGGGTGGGTGCTGTGGTGGGATCTGGGTGAGGGGGACAGCAAAACAGAGGAGTGTCTTTTTTTACCTTGGGGTTGCTCCAGCTGATTGCCTTGCCCAGAGGTGGCTCCCAGTGGGCCGGGGTGCACAGTGGTCAGGAGCCTACCCTGGAGCCGGGGCCCCAGCCTCAGGATACGCACACTCAGGGGCCGAAGGCAGTGATTAGTCAACCGTAGCTGAACGCGGACTCGGGTGTGGATCTTAATCAGACTCTTCCCCATCGTGGCCCAGGAAGGCAGATACTTCTTCAGTGGAAATCAGCTGATCTCTTCATGGAAACCAGCCGGGTAGGGGAGATACAGAAGGAAAGGACGGAAGACCAACTCGGGACAAGGGATTTTCGCTGATCTCACGCCATGGCAGCCCATCTGCAGCGCCTCCTATGCTGCAGAGAAAAAGTCGGCTCCGCGAGCCTCAGAGCAGGCAGAGCTGCTGAGAAGGAGCCGCTCTGAGAGGCTGACGTTATCAGGAGACTGGATTGATTCAGAAGCACTTAGAGCCATAAAAAGTAATGCTTCCCCAGCCTGTAGCTGTCTCCCTGAGGCCCGTATAAGGGCCCCAGACCTCTCAGAGGGTGAGGGACAGAGAGGGCAGGGAACAATCCCAGAGAATCGGGGAAATCAGGACTGTCCCCAAAAATCCAGGATGTGCAGCTACAAAGACACTGGGCTGTGGGCTGGGTGGCTCCGAAGTTTGAGGAGGTTGCTCTGGAGCTGGAAATGGGCTGTGTCCCAACCTCCACCGGGCTCTACACTATTTGGCCCCCTGCTGCTGAGTGGTGCCCCACAGGGCACAATGGGTGAAGGGAACTGACATACCTGAGCGTCCTCTCTGGGTCATGCCTGTGCTAATAACACGTTATCTTGGCATCCCTGAGAGCAGAGGACAGGGCCAACCAATGCACAGTCATCTTTTTAAGGGTCCGAGTTCATTGGGATTACATGGTTTCATTCAAACTGTAATGTTATGTTAATGTTTTTGCAATTCTTCCCGTTGTTTTAGGAGATAGCAAACAAAGCTTTCCCCCTGGAAAAGGCAAATGGTTTCTATGATACTAATTTATAGGTGATATGGACTATAGGAAAGACAGTCTCTGATGGAGCATGAATCAATTTCAAATGTCCATAAATTCCTGCGAGTTTTGGTGGTTTGTGCCTTTCTTCTGAGGCCACCATCACATCCCCCTCAGCCCTTCTCTGTTTGGTTGAGACGGACAGTGAGGATCAGCTGTATTAGGTGCTTTAAAGGCAAAACCCCATCTCTCAAGATGGTGCAGCTGAACTCTCACCTCCTGAAATAATCCATTCTTTATTTCCCCAGCTTGATAATCCCTACACTGATAGAGCCACTTAACTGCTAAAGTCTTTTATTTTTTCCACATCTGAACCACAAGTCCATCTACCTCTCCTCACCCTGAGCCTGTGAGTTTCATTCCTGCTGGGGCAGTTCTTAGCTTCTTCTACCTATGCCCTCCTGAGTCTAATGGGTCCTGGGCTGAGGGCCATGACTGGGGATGAAGGCTGTGCTTGTCTGCAGGCAGCCTTGGGCATGGAATGTGAGGAGTAGGTTGGCTTGGGGAGTAGCATGTGGGAGCCTGCTATGGTATAATGTGCCAAGTGTGAAGTTCTGTGAGGCTGAGACTTTGAGCACATGCCCTGGCCCTAGGAGTCTGTACTCAAATGGCTTCCTCAGCAGCCTCTCCCCACTGCACCCTCCCCTGGCATTTTGCAAGCAAGGGTGACTATTTTGGATGTTGAGGAGCCTACTGCTGGTGCATTGAGAGAAGATAGGTTCTGGGAGGAGGCTGGAGGCAGAGCCAAGCGGGTTGGTAACTGAGGCAGCCTCACAGCTTGTCTTGGGGGAGCTTGAGGACAGTTGTCCCCGCCTTTGAGTTGTTCTGCTAATGCTGCTCGGCAGCGACTCGAAATGAGTTGTTTCCCATACGGACAGCCTCCATCTTCCCTCTTCTGGGAATGCTGGTTTTACTGGATATTCTTCCATATGCTGGAGAGCAGAAATGCGTGAAGCTCCTCTCCTGTTTGATACCTGCCTTAGTGCCAGCTTCCCCCAGAGGGTGGCCTTTTCTCTGGGAGGACGGCTGTCTCGACTTTCTGCAGGAGCCTTGGGATGAATCTTGTGGCTTCAGCCTCAGGATGGATGGAAAGAAGGGCCACAGAAAGGGGAGAAAGTTACGCTTCCTCAAAAGAGGAGAAGAAATTCATTCCACTTTCTTGAGATGAATACCCCAAAAGAAGAGGGACAGCGAGAGCTGTGCTCATTTCTCCTGCTCAGCCTAAGACGGGGAAAAACCAGGAGGCTGTGTCTGATGACGGTCAGACCTCAGTAATTCCATACCTTGCATAGCGATTATACTTGGTAGTTGACAACGCACCTTCCCAGACTCACATGCTACTCTACAGTGGGGGCAACAGAGAGGTTAAGCAACCTGCCCAGAATGTGCATAGCAGAGCTCTGATTTGAACCTCATCTTTGACTTCCTGATCAGGGCTCTTTGTACTGTGCTTGCTGCCTGCCCAGTAAATCTCTTTAAAATACTTCTGCATACATCAGCTTCCTCGCAACCCATGGGGTAGGCAAGGAAGATGTCCCTGTTTTACAAATGGAGCAACTAAGATACTCAAATAATTGAGGCACTTGATGGTGGCTGCCCAGCCAGGGTTCTCAACCCCTAGTTATATACCATACTCAAGTGATGCAGAGTCAGTGACACATCATAAAATCCTAAACACAGACCAGAGATACTCCCAGGGGAGCAGCAGAGCAATGTCCTTCCTAACCTGAGCAGTTCTCCGTTTTCATTAACAAGCAGCATTCCCACAGAAAGGGCAAAGGTCCTTCCCTCCCCAGCCTCCAGGACAGAGACAGGTGTGAAGCAATCCTACTGCTGTTTCCTGCTACTTGAGATCACCTGAGGTCCTGCAAAAACATCATCTCTGGGAATGAAAATCCTCAACTTTACACCTGTGTCCAGCCTGCGGGGCAAGCTGGGTCAGTGACAACAGCTGGAGGGCAATATTCCAAGAGTTTCCTGCCAGTATTAACTACCCAGAGACTGGAGAGGTATCAGCCTCAGCTACTGGGCCATCTAGTTCAGTGAAGATACACAGACTTGGTGTCTGTTCTCACCTCCAGCTCCACCCAAGGGAGGGAAGAGTAGAGAGAGATGGGGCATAATGGATTTCCTGAGACAATGTTAAAGAATTCATAAAGCAAGAGGACAGATTTCTACAACTGAAGTAGAAGGTGGTGGCAGCTATTGGAATGCTTCAGAACCAAAAGTTTTCATTTCTTGGTTAACTGCCTCAGCCACCCTGATCATTTAAGCTGTGGAGATTGGTCAGGTCTGGAAAACAAGTGAAAAGCCTCTTGATGGAAAGAAGTTTTAGAACTGCATGGAACCTGGTAGACCCCACATACACCATCTCCCAAAGGTCTACCCCAATACTCAGATCTATACCCCTCTCCTGGACTATAGCTCAGCAAGTTCCCCTTCACCTGTCACCCAGCTGGTGTTCCCATCCACTGGGTGAAACCTTCTTACCATTGGAGAAACTTGCTGCCATCTCCAATGCAAATTCACTTATTTTCAAGGTCACTGAGAGGAACTGGTCCAAGTCACAACTTGGAGGAACCCTGTGGTCATCTCCAGAGCTCATGCTCACCTTCCATGATGGAGATGTGAACAGCTCTTCTCCGGGTCCTAGGGACACTGCTCAGCCTTGGACCATGGGTTATGGAGGGACAGCTTCGGCTGGGAACCATCCCTGCTCTGAGGTTAAAGAAAAAGAGAACTCTGTTAACTCAGTGCACAGACAGATGTGGTTAGGGCTCAGAGTTGAGGAGAGGCTATTAGAATTGCCTGGCTTTTTGTTTTTTTAAATCTTTAATACTTGCTTTTTGTCTTTAGTCCCTGGATCCCAGAGACACTGCTTCAAACTCATCTACCTCCTTATAGCCCAGACCTACCTGAACCTTTCTTTAGTGTGGCAATGGTGCCACTGGTCTCTGGGCAGGATTGTCAAGGAGTAGAGCCCAGGATAAGCAGTACTCCTGAACACGTGCCTGAAGACCAATATGGCAGCCTCCCCTGACTTCCAATAGAGGCTGCTGGTGGCAGGGGGATCCGTCTGAAGGGGCAGGTAGTAATGCTCTGATTCCCAGAGGTTAAGCTGGTTGACAAACCCTAGCTCTCTTGGCTAATCATATTCTTTCTAGGTCTTATCAGGTTCCAGGAGATGGGTTTCTGGAAATGCATGATTTACAGTTATATATGAAGCATGGATCCCAAAACTATTTTTGACCTAGTGTGACAGGGCTGTGGGGCCATCCCTGGCTTCCTGTAATGGACTAAGTCCAGAACCAATGAAATCTTGCTGCTTGGACATGTCCTCCATGGTCTATGACCAATTTCAGAACTTGGGAGGACAGGAGAGAATTACCTAGGAAGGTGGCTCCTGGGTCTGATGTACTATCTGCAATTAGCCTGCCCTCCCTCGTTCTCCATCAAGGCTCAGGGATACCAGGGTCAGACTGTTCCCCATGCCTTTAGCTGAGATGGGTCTCTTCACCCTCTTCCCTGTTCTCCTTCCCATTGTGGGAGCCATTGTGGCCAGAATCTTCACAGTACTCAAACTGCTGGCTCTTTTGAGATTCTGGGATCTGAGCTGGACCTGGTTTTGGGGGAAGCCCCTGGCAGCCTACCTGTGTATTTCTGGTGGCTCCCGTTTGATCTTGGCACTCGACTCCATTACTTCCTTTGCAACTCGGCCACTATAAGTAGTATAATAAAACAAGCAGCAAGAAATGAGACAATGTTCCAGGACTGGGCTCCTCTCCAAGATCTCAGATACTTTGGCTGAATCGGGAAATGGCCTCTTTGGCCTACCTGTTCCCAGTGTTTAGGTCACTGAGAAAGGCTTGCTTGCTGGGGTAAAGAGTTCTAAGATGTCCTGACAGCTTATCTTAGAGAGCTCTCTATCTCTGGAGTCTTTGAGATCTTCCATTCCCATTTAGGAATGATTCCTCATTGTCCAGCATGTTCCAAAAATATTTCCAAAAAAAGAAATCTTTAGATAGACATGAAAAGAATGACTGTTACAGTTCTTATTTTGCTCTGTTGTAAGGGCAGGAGGAGAAGATACACATTTTAAACCCTACAGACAAAACAGCTGCAGAGAAGGAAAGAAATAGTTGAAGGCTTAAGAGAATTGGATGGAAACCTCAGGCTTTTCTGGAGGTTCCTAGTTTCTTTGTTCTCAAGGATAAGGACCACTGAGCCACTGTTCTCCAGAGAAGGGTCTGAAAATAGGTCCATAATGATTACTTACTGTCACTATTTACCTGTATCGGAACCGGCTCCCTTTAAAGAATAAATTGCTGCTGGACACTGTGCGGACTTGGCTTGACTTCTCCAGCCTGCAGCAAGGCAAAGTCCAATGTGACAGATGGCCTGCAACTGCCTCACAGGCCAAGGCAGCGCATTCCCAGCTCCTTCCAAAGGCTACTTGAGGAAATGCTTCAGTGAAAGGCCCTTCACAGCCCCGCTGTCTCTGACTCTCCTTTAGGACCCACGGGCTGTGCCCCCGGCCTCAGTGCTGGGGACAGTCATGTTGAAACCCACTTTCATGTCAGGAGAGTGAGGCTCCCCAAGAGTGCTTCATGGGGCTCACCAGGGGAACTGAGAGAATAAATGTTAGGAATGATGGGCTGGGAGAATAATAGAATGCCACCCACTGAATCTCAGCCAGGCCACTTATTAGCAGTGTGACCTTGGACAAATATCTTTTCCTCTCTTAGCCTCAGTGTTCTTATCTATAAAATGATGGAGCTGAGACTACTTGATCTCAAGAGTCTCTTCCAGTCCTAGTATTTGATGACTCATGTCCATGTGTGGGTAATTGTGGTTGGAGAAGAGAGGGGGGGCTGCTCTTCCTATTCCATCTCCCTCTTGGAGGGTCCTAAAGTGTATTATCATATTAAAGACTGAGAAGTCCTGAAATGAAGAAACTAGCTGAACTTGAATACAAGTTCCATCATTTATTTGAATTTGGAACCATTCCCCCTCCCCCAGAATGCCTATTAACATCACTTTCAAGGCTGTAGACAGCTGATGTGGAGACTCTGGAAGGCCATAGGCACTGTAAAATATCCTCTTGGGTGACTTCTTTGATCCCCTGAGCCCTCTCACACTTAGAAAAGGAAACTTGAGCAGAGCTGCCCAGAGTGAAGTCTCCCAAGACCCAACTCAGCCCATACGCCCTGGGTGCCTGTAGTACTAATCCAGCTGGAATGAATCTGGGTCTGAAGCCTTTGTCATGAGTGGGCAGTGAATATTTAGGGAGCTGTCCCCACAATCCATGAACAGCAGTTACCGGGAGACACCATCCCCACCTGTCTCAGGGCTCCATGAGGATCTGAGCCTACTTGCCCTCCTGCCCGAGCATATTCTTGAGTCTGACCCAGCTCCCTTCAAAGCACAAGGCCAAAGGTAGGGCCAGGGACCTGCATGTGAGAGATGCTCAGAGTGAGGCCAAAGTGGCCGCTGCTACAGACCTGGCATAACTGTGGATCTGTCCCAGGCTAGAGGCTTTTAACACCTAATTAGAACATTAAGTAATCAATGGAAAACAGTGAAAAACAACCTTGGTTTCCAGTGTGGGTGTTGGCAGGGCTAGCTAAGTGTGGAGATCTATTAATGGAAAGACTCAGAAACTGAGTTTGGCCACAGGTTCAGAAGCACAGTTCTGTTCCCATGACACAGATGGGAAAACAAAGGCCTCCAGAAATGGTGCTGAAAGTTTTCTTGGCTTTCCTTGGACAGCTGGGGACTGAACAGGAGGGAAATTTGACTATGCGAGTCTCTTCCGAGTCTCTTCTCCTTCATGAGAAGAAAGAAGCCCATCTGGGTTAGAATTCAGGCTGCCCATTCAGTTCACCCCTATGAAATGCATAGAAATTATTAAGCAATTCAGAAAGCCTGCCCAAGAAATGGCCTCTGGGGCTGTGGCCCTAGCTACAAGGAGGAGACCAATTCTGCTGGCCAGCATCCCATAGCAGCCAGTGGGTAGCAGAGTCTGTTCAGTGGGGAGGAGGATGGTGCTCCTGCTGCCTCCCTCCTGCCCAGAGCAATTCTGTTCTCTCCAGGATCCTTCAGGTTACTGGAGGGAGAACTATGGCCTGTCAGACATGGAATATACCACACAATCTGTCTTATGTTGTCCCAATTAAGATACAGCTTATTAAAACATAAGTCATTGCATTCTATTTTTAAAACAAGACCAAGGGTTTTAGTGAAACATACTTTATCTGGCATCACCCCAGTTTCTCGATGGGCTATTTCTTTGCTCCCTAATGCTTTTATAACCACTTTCTTAATCAAAGAAAACTGAGCACAAAAGCCTTATATACCTTACAAAATCTTTTGGTAAGCAAAGTTCTTGCCTTTGGCCGAAAGCTGGCTTCTCAGTAACAGACAAGTCCTTGCCTCCCTCCAGCTACCCCACCCCAGGCTCCTGGGCACTTTGCCTGTTAACTGGCAACACCTTTGGCAGTGACACACCAGGAAGGACTGGCATCAACCCCAGCTCAGCACCAGGCCATCCACTGGGGAGTGGGCCCCAGTGTCTCTCTAAGGCTTAGGGAGCTGCTCTGGGCTGTGCCTCCTCGTTCATGGAGCTGTTGTATTCTGGGCCTCCCAGGACTCTGAATGACTCCACAGGGCCAGCTTAATTCAAGTCAGGCACCGATGGGCTTTTTCTGGCCCAAGCCTTACCCTGAAAAGACCTAGAACTGCTTTGCCACTGGAGGCTGTCCAAGGACACTGAAAGGCAGACCCCTTGGGCAGTTCTACTAACACACATTCCCAGACCTCAGCTCTGTCCTTCCAGGGGGTACAGACAGACGCCCAGAAAGGGGTCTGAGTTTCATAATGAAGCCCAGCCTTGTCATCTCTCCTTTTTCAAAGTTTCCTGCCCATTCCTCTAAAAGTAGCTTTTATGACTTTGGCTCAGATAAAGGCAGTCCCTGTCACATTTGTCCACTCACTTGTAGAAGGCTTGGTTCTCGATTCCACATTTCCAGAGGTGCTTGCAGGCTTCTGGAGTTGGAGCAAAATATGTGAGAATAATTTTCTTTTCCTACGAAAAATCCCACATAGAAACAGCTGAGTGTGGATAGAGAAGCGAAGGGTAAAGTGGGCCAGGACACTGACCTCTGAGCTGTCTGAGGGCTCCCCATGACCGTTGGGGGAGGCTTCAGATGGGGAAGGGGCTGCCTGGCAGCTGGCTAGTTGGAAGGGAAGAGAAGCCTACAGGAGCCAATGGGGCAGAGCTCAATTCAGTGTGTGAGTAAGTCTCAGCTGGCACAAGTTGAACCAAGAAAGCCCTCACCAGAGAAAGTGGCACTCTCATCTGGAATTTTCTTCTTATTTTTTTATATTTATTGTCTTTTTTGGAATTTTCATATGGAAGCAAAAGAATCTTATTTTGACTGCATTTCCTGGAGGTATGGAACCTCTGGGTGTCACCAGCAACCCTGAGGAAGTCTTGTGCTCCAGGGCCTAGCCACCTCTCCATCCCTCACCTCCAGATCTTGGCTTAGCATGCAGGTGGCTTATCTCTACCTGGATGGACCACTTTGGTTCAGCGCTGGCCATCAGGTACCAACCCAGTGCCCCAGCCCTCCCTGAAGAGAAGAAAGCCAGTACTCACCTCTTTCTGACTTACGTATAAATAGAAAGTCTTTCCTTCAAATTTCAGCTTGGTCACCTCATTCCTAGAAGCACAAAGAGAGAGCCTGTCACCTCGTTGTGGGCTGCTTGTTCACAGCTAAGTCTTGTAGATGCACAGCCCACCCTAACTGGAAGGGGCTCCAGGCACAGACACAGTTTTAGCCAAAATCAGAACTGAAACAAGACAGCAGCGCAGTAGCCTTAGAGAACAGTTGTTGAAACAGTTCAATCCACAGTTTTCTGGTCAATCACACTATAATAATAGGGTGATAGGAAGATTTCGGGCTCATCAACAGTGGCTGTAAAGGGAAACATTTGCATGGAAAGTGAGTCTAGGTAGAGTGGTCCCGGCCATTTCAGGATTTGGTTCATAACACAGGTGCATTATCTGGATGGGACTGTCAAACATAAGATGCCACAGGTAGCTGATGAGGCCAAAGTTCAAGATACAGCAAATAATGAAAACAATGCAACCAGGTTCTGAGGGAGTTGAGTCTTTCAGGTGACTGTGCCACTGGATGGAAAATGCAGTTTAATGCAGACAAATGTCAAACGATCTCAGGGAGGGGGGGGGCGAGACAACATACCAAAGAGAGAGAACAGATTACATGGAACAGTCATGCAGCGTACTGACCAGGAAAGGGGCTTAGGGGTTTTTGTAGAAAAATCCTTGAAGCCACCAGCCCAGTGAATGGCTGCAGTAAAAGAGGCAAACAGGATACTGGGGTACGTCACCCCCAGGACAGACACAAATCAGAAGAAGTGACATGGTTACTGTACATGGCATGGCTTAGACCTCACCTCCACATACTGCTCTCAGCCTTGGTTACATTCACAAAATGGAAAAATGACCAAGGTCTTAGGTGGATGTCCCTGAGAGCCAGAGAACTAGGCCTCAGCATCGGTCACTCCTCACTTCTCTTCCATTTGCCTGACAGAGCTGCCCTCTGGAGCCCGAGGCCCTCCACTTCACTGGGGGTGGAGTCCTTATTTTTCTACCCAACTGGGACCCCCAAGGAGGTCTGACCATGCCTATCTGCTTCTACTTGGCTTCTTCCTCTTTGCGATTTCTAGGGAGATTTCCTTAATATCCTAGGAAGTAACAGAAAGGTAGTGAGACCATGTACCCAATTTACTGCTGGACAAAACTCGGGACAGAGGAAGGTCACCTGTTCCCTGGAAATCATGGCTGGGTCAGGATGAGAGTTCACAAATGCTGACCACCAGTTCTGAGCTAATACAAGCCACATGGTATTCCTTCCTTGTTTGATTCCCTCCCAATCAGTCAATCAAGCTCTCTTATACACACAGCATACAATAAATATCAATTGATTGATATGTAAACAAGCACACAGATCATCTAGGCTTCAACCAGCAAGATAAGAAAATAAGCAGTCTTCTATTGGAAGTGAGATTGGGTTTACATCTATTATTTTAAACTTGAGACATAGTGAAGAGGAGACTTTCTGAAAAGTGGGACGTGAGAGAGGCCATAGAATGAAAGGAGTCTAGGAGAACCGGGTGAGCATCAGGTCTTCCGGAGGGGTAGGGACACTGTAGGGACTGCAGGTTCCTGTAACAAGTGTGTCCTACTTGTTTCTAGCTAAACATGCTGCCTGCCAGGGACCAAATGAGACAGCTATCCTGGTCAGAGTGTGGCCCAGGATCTGGGCCCTCTAAGGAACATCAGACACCCCAGCTGTATCCAGGCAGCAAGTACTCCTCACTGGGAGAGTGGTGGTCTGACCCTGCTCATTATCTTTTTATGAAAAGTATTTTGTTGGACAGAAGACCCCAAACTCTCACCATCGTCACCCAAAAAGTGCAGTGAGTGGCCTAGCAAATGGGCGTGTTGGGGTATACACTGGTTCTTCCAGCGCAGCAGGTTGCCTTGTGAAGTTGCTGTTTTCCTGGGGAGGGGGGCCTGGCTGGGCATGTCTGAGGAGCAGTTTCACCAGCACTCTGGTTGATCATCATATTGCCAATCTTCACAAGAGCAGTAAAGGTTGGAAAAGTGGTTTGGTGTACAAACTCAGCAGGGGAGCCAAGGAGGACATGGGAGGATGGACGCCCTTCAGCACCCCCAGCAGGAAGCTCGCCAGGAAGCAGTTCTGTCCTCAGATTTTCCTGTTAGCTCTTCTGGAGAAGGCAAAGGAACCACGACAAGAGCAGGCTTCCCCAGCTGAGCTCCACTGAGCCAAGGAAAGCCACCTGTCCAAGTCTATGGGAGGAGTTTGCCCCCTTAGACTTCACCCTGTAAGGCCCAAGAAGGCACAGAAATCACAGGGGCTTAGCAGAATATGCAACATGTTCTGATGAGGCTGGAAGATGCTTGCACAGTCCAGAAAAGGTCTCCAGGAGAGCAAAATGTCCATCAACAAACCAGAGTCTGTGCTGCATCAGCACCCAGAGCCAAAGCAGAACGGACCCAAAACAGGGCGCAGAGGAAGCAGTTCAGAGTAGCTTCAGCTGAGACAGTGGCTCTTGCCTGCTAGAAATGGGGGGGGGGAGAGGGAAGAAAGAGTGGGGATGTGACTCCTGGAGGCTGAGGATACCTAAGTTTTAAAAAATAGGAGAGAGACAGAGCAGCTTCTGTGCTCTTGCAGGCAGTGCCCACAGTGGGGCGCTGGCCCGAGAAGGTTGTTTTGCCAGAGCAACAGGGTAACTTATATCCACCCCAGAGATCATTGTGAGCCTCTCCTTTGTTAGGAGACTGGATAAGGGAGTAAGCATCCATGCAGATGCCATGGCCCTCAGTGGGGGACAGTCCCAAGGACTCAGTTCTCATGGGAACTTTGCTTCCCTAACATTGGCTCCAGCCCCAGGCCTCTCACCCTACCCAGAAATCAACCTTCCATACCCTTTCTCTCTGGAGAGGCTGTTGGCTCTCAGGAACACCCCTCTGGAAGAATAGGATCCCTAGGAAGAGACCACTACCTTCATCAATTGCCATTATGGATGCAAGGCTTTGGAGAGGGCTCAGAACCATAACTGCCCAATCACAGACAAAGGACACGGGAACCACAGCCCTCCCCAGTTGGTGAGGTATAAAAAGCCTGTTTTGGAAATGAAGACACTCACCATTTAATGAAGTGGACCCTCTTGTTTCCTTGTAGAACAACAAACCCAAAAGGAGTGAAGGCCAGAAATGCAGCATTTCCTGACACATCCTGCAACACAGAAAGACTTCTCATCGGGGTGATGCAGGCATAGAGGTGAAAGGGTGAGAAACATAGTCGTTCATCAGTGATAGGGGTTAATACCTGGCAGTAGGTCACAGAGGGAAGAGTGTGGCACTTCAAAGTACAAGCAAGTTACTTACCTTCCCTGAGCCTCAATACCCTAAACTGTTAAGCTGTAGATTATAATGACACCGATCTTAGAAGGCTGTTGTGAACATCCAAAGACAATGGCAAACCCTTACACATTGCTGGTGGGATTGTAAAATGATGCAGTCACTTTGGAAAGCAGTTTGAAGTTCTTCAAATTGTTAAACACAGAGTTACCATATGACCTAGCAGTTCCACTCCTAGGTATGTACCCAAGAGAATTAAAAACAGATGTTCACACAGAAACTTGTACTTGAATGTTCAGAGCAGGATTATTCATAACAGCCAAAAAGTGGAAACAATCCAAATGTCCATCAACTGATAAATGAATAAACAAAATCTGGTACATCCATACAATGGAATATTATTCAGTAGTAAAAAGGAATGAAGTACTGTTGCGTGCTACAACATGGATGAATCTTGAAAACATCACGCTAAGTAAAAGGTGCCAGTTACAAAAGATCACATGTTGTATGATTCCATTTATATGACATGTTCAGAATAGGCAAATCCATAGAGACAAAAAGATTACTGGTTGGCAGGGGCTGTGGGGAAAGGGAGATAGAGAGTGACAGCTAACAGAGTTTTTTTGGGGGGGGTGATGAAAATGTTCTAAAATTAGATAGTGGTGATGGTTGCATAACTCGGTGAATATACTGAAAACCACTGAATTACACACTTTGAAAGTATGAATTTTATGATATGTGAATTATATCTCAAAAAAGCTGTTAGAGAGAGAATGGCAGTTATCATTATCATGATGGCCCTACACACTGGGCTGCCTCAGGAAAGTTTAGCTGAAGAAAAGATAAGAAGCAACTGACCAATTGGAACAGCCATCACCAGCCCTAGGTGCCTGAACCAACAAAGAGGCATCCTGGTCACCTGTCACCATCAGTTGGTAAACATCAGGCTTGAGGTTCTGCTGAGCAAAGAGGGGAGAAGGTGCAGCAGAAGCTGTAGGTCATGGTTCCCTCACATGGGAAAATGAGCTCCAAGAGGACCATGCATTTTCTGGGCTGGGATGGGGAACAGAAAGCTGGTTGATGGATTATGCTTTCTCTGAGGAGCTTCCTTTGTGATGGCGGCCTCAAGTGAGAAACTGCTCTGTCAGGGTGTAAGTATGTTCAGGTGGCCAGAAAATTACTCCAGGATGCTGGTCAAATGCGTGTGTAGGATAGGTGTCTGGGCCATAGCTCAGAAGGGGCCATGGGGTCAGGGTCAGACACCTGGCCTGAAGCATGCAAGTGGGGGCTGTGGCTGTGGGACTCTCCTAGTCTCTCCCACACCCAGGCTTTACCTCCCTGGTAAGATCTTCACTGTTCAGCTAAGAACAGTGAGGTCTCTGCAGGGCCTCCTGAGCCTTGCCTCAGGAAAAATGGTTTTGCCTTAAAACTGTCTCTTAGAGTCACAGATACAGGTGTGACCATCTGGGACCAGAGAACAAACTAACTATATGTTTTGCAGATATTTCCAAATAATGTATTGTTATTATTGTCCTTTCCTTGTGGTCTGTCGTGACCCCGACACTTGGCTGCAAGTGTACAATGTCATTCAACCCATGGGCACAGCAACGGGCTGTTTAAAAATAACCTAAATAGAGATACTGTGAGGCCACGGGGCTGGATCTTCTCCTGCCTGTCATCAGTACTTGGTGGCAGTTGTTAATACCTGAGCGCCACACTGCACACAGACGTGGTCCCTGCCAGAGGCACCAGCCCTAACCTGGGAAGTTGGCAGAGATATGGGTCAGGGGACTGGCTTTTGCGGGGAGAATGCCTGGGAGGGCTCTGCTCACAGGGAGGCAGCATGCCTCAGACAGGGTGGGCACCGAGAGGCCTCCTGCTCACTGTGCAGGCAGGACCCAAGGAAGCCCTAAAACTGTATGTTTAGAAAGACAGAGACTTGAACCAGCCCTGAGGGCCTAGTAGTTAAATTCAGCATGCTCCACTTCGGTTGCCTGGGTTCGGAACCACACTACTCATCTGTCAGTAGCCATGCTGTGGCGGCAGCTCACATAGAAGAACTAGAAGGCCCTACAACTAGAATATACAACTGTGTAGTGGGGCTTTGGGGAAGGAAAAAAAAAAAAAAAGAGGAAGATTGGCAACAGATGTTAGCTCAAGGTGAATCTTTCCCGGGGGGGAAAAAAGACAGAGACTTGGGGCTGAAGAGGTCACCTTATTTGTACTCATAGAACAGGCCTGCAGGAAATGTTTATCAGATGATGGTGTAAGATAATGAGGTGGGCCAGAGGGGCCAGTGTGGCTGCAGTGGGGGGTGCATATGTAAGCAAAAACGAGTGGGCAAGGCACAGGTGTGGTAGAGGTGGGTAAGGTGTCTTATAGTGCTCTCTGAGAGCACTGAGAGATAGGAAGGGCCTAGAAGGAAGAACAGGTGGAAGGATGGAAACACAGGGTCGGGCCTGCAGAAGACTGTGGACGGCATGAAATAAAGAGTAGGGAAGGGAAGCAGGGAGTGGGCAAGGAAGGGCCTCCCTCTGCTTCTTGCACCCCTGACTCCTGTGGGCAAAGCAGGGCAGAAGAGCACCTGTGCCATAACCACGGTGCCGTGGGCTCCGGGTCAGACCACGCAGGCCCAGGTTCTGGCTCTGCCACTCACAGCCTGTGTGACCTCGCCAGATCCCTTCATTTCTCTGTGGTTCAGACTCCTCGTAAAACTAGGGTTGATAATATTATCTACCTCTTAGGTTGTGCTTCGTAGGCACCCAATACATGCTAGTTGTTGTGTTGTTGTTAGTATTATTAGAGCTGCTACTCATTAGCTGAGTTTGTTCAACTTAACACAAAATCTTTTTTAAAAAAACCTAACATTTTACTATTTTTCCTAATGTTGATGGGTTTAAATTTTGCCAGTTAGGAAATCTGAGGGTGTGGGAAGTTGGGGTAGAAAGGGAGATGTCCTTCACTGTTAGGGGACCATGGAGAAGAGGGATTTGGGTGATAGATTTGGGATTTGGGATGAAAGTGAAGTGGGCAGGAGGGGAAGGAGACAGCCTGTGACAGAGATCTGCGAGTCATCCCAGTGACAGGCCCCTCTCTGGCCAGAGCAAAGGGGAGAGAAGGTCCTTCCATGAGCTGGGCGGTGCTGGCCAGGTTACCTGGTTGGCACTGTCCATCTGTACCATCCAGACACCTCAGGGCTGGCCTCCGAGTGAAGGCAGGCATTGGAATTGGAGGGGAACAGCCTCTCCTGACGAGACTGGCTGATTTGGAACAAGGAGCAAACTGGGAATAAACCCCAATTAGACACCACATTATTCCAGTAAGTAACAGCACCTTGAACAATCCCAATCCAGTCTCTCCTAGGAAGAGAACAATTCTCCATACTGCTTCCAATGCAACAGTTGCAGATGAAGGCCACTGCAAGGCCCCGGCACCTGGGCGTCCACAGGGGCAGAGGGCAGCTGGAGTGTTTGCTACTTGTCTTTGGCACGGGAGGAGTGAGACTTAGAATTACAGCGACAAACCTCACGTCTGTACTAGCAGGAAAACACAGGCAGCCACTCTGACACCTTCTCTGGAACTTTCCCAGGTTCTTCTATCTAATATGTCATTCTCGTTGTGAGCCTGCCCTTGGGATTTGTGTGTGAAAGGACAAGTTATATGACAAAAAGAGAAGGAAATGAGGACGAGGAGAGAAGTGACACAGACAGTAGTAACCTGTTCCTCAGATCTTCCATCTGATCAAGCTGGAGTATATCTTTCCTCCCTGTGCCCCTTCCCATCCTGATGAAATCAGTACCCCCAGGACTGAGCCATTAATAGATCTGGGAGGTGGAATGAAAACACAGGTCTTGACAGCCACACAGTGGATATCGCCAGCCCCGCTCTACATCAGATAACAGTCAAAGGAATTTAGTTCACTTCTACAGTTGTGAGGTAAAAAATTTGTTTTCAGTTTTTCATCCTGTGGAAAGAGCTTCAGTCTTGGTTTAGGACTCCAGCTCTGGGCTTATTTACTCTGCGACTTACGTACCTTCTCTGAACCTCAGTTTCCTCATTTGTAAAACGAGGACAATAATACATACTTTGAGAAATATTATTTCCATTTGATTTTAGGGAGATGGTCTAAAGGACTTATTGCCAGGACATGGCCAGTGGTGTTTTACTTGGAGAGTGGATGGATTTGCACTGAGTCGTTCATAGGGAAGCCACCATCAAACTTGACCTGCATCAATATGTCATCATCAAAGGTTCACCCTAAGATGATCACTCTGCCCAGAAAAGGACTTTTGGGAATCATAGCACTGACTGGTTCTTAGAAGTAGGGACATCTGGCCACCTTTGCCCAGTCCCCACAGGTTCAACCTCTGGATACAGTGAAGTAGGCTTCTGTCTGCTGCAGCCCCAGAGGACATCCTGGGTGTGACAGAGTCAAGACCACGGCATTTTTGGTTGTTACGCCTCTCAGGCTCATCCAGTTCCCTCTCTGGAGCATGATTTCATCTAATTCAATCTGGGTGGATGAAGCCTCTATTATTCTTAAAAAACCTTAAGGAAGAAGATTCCATGTGCCCTTCCAGACATTTATGCCCATTCCTGAAAGAGCTCGTAGCTGGAAACCTTTATGTTAAGTCATTCACGAAAAGCACCCAGTTTCAATATACTTAAACGTGGCCACAAGAAACTAGAGTGGAAATGAGGAGGTAGCACCCCATAAGAGGCTTAGCGTCACCCTCTGACAGCTCAGAAATGGAAATCTTGATGGAAACTTGACACTTAAGTGGCTTTGGTCAAGTTCTTCATTTCAGCAGTAAACCTAACACTCTCCCCTCACTGCAGCCAAGAGGGGCCCACCTGAGGACGAGGGCGAGTCATCACTGTTCCTTCTTGTTCTGTTTCTCTGAAGTCAGGGGCAACTTCTCAAAAGGGGGAGGAGGGTTTATTTAGAGAGGATCCTGGGTAGTGGATTATGAAATTAATGATCCTATTTTAAGGGCAGAGGAAGGACACTGTAATTTATTTATGTGGTTGATCTAACCCCAGATACTGCTGTATTCAGTTTTCTCCTGGTCTATACAGAATAGACATAAAGCCACTTGGTGAACTTACATTATATGATGATTTCAGTAGTCTCATAGGTCTTTGTCTCTATCAGAATTGGCAGTGAGTCCTGCTTTGTTCCTAAATAAATGCCATCTCTCCAGAAGAGAGACCATGAATGATAACTGAGAAAGCACAGCATTGAGACTCAGACAATTCCAAGTTCGAGTCCCAGTACTGTCCTTACCAGTAACTGTGGACATGTTATTAGTCCCTCAAAGGCTCAGTGTTCTTATCTTAAAAAGAGGACAACAGTATCTTCTTGGCAGTGTTGTTGTCAAGATTAAATGAGACAGTGTATGTAAGTGCCTGGCACATGCAGGCTCTCCATAAATGGCACCTTCATGACTCATAATAAGGCTGGGTACAGGCTAGTATCTGTGACGGGTCTGACCACTCCATAAACCTCAACAGGGCAGGAGGTCACAGTCTGAGCCTGCAGGAGAGCCAGGGCCCCCTGGAAGGAACAAGATGGTGGCTCCTGTGGTTGGAGAAGTGTCAGGGCTGGGGAACAGGGGCAACACTGGCTGCCAGTGGTTTGCTCCACTCTCCTCCTCCTGCAGCTGTAGGCTTGGTCTGCTGGGGGCTCCTGCCAGGAGTTGGGGGCTAGGGGAGATGCAGGGAGCTCGGCACAGCTTGTGCAAGTTCAGAGTTTGGGTATTATTGTAAGCCAGCTAGCTACTGAAGCCCTTTGGCTGTCCCACCCAGAGTTGGTAGGATCTCCTCTTCCTGGTCCCAGGGCCAGACAAGGACACTCTGGGCCGAAAGAAACCATCAGTGTGGACAGGAAGAACAGCAGCTTTTTAATCAGTCCAGGAGAGCAGAGCTCAGCCCAAGTGTTGTTCTGCTCTCATTTAATTATCAAAACGATCCCTCTTCTTCTGTCCTCCCTAGGGCTGCATGCCCCAGATTCCCTGGGCCCAGTAATTGCCTCTCCGTTAATAGAAATCATCAGTATTTATTACACCGAGAGCTTATTTCAGCTCTCTTTGTAGCAGCATTAAGGCGAGTGCTTGGTAGCATATCACCAAAGTGACTCTACTTAAAGACAAGAGTAAAGGCTCCCGAACCGTTCTCCTTGCTCAGGAGGCTGAGGAAATCCTGAGCCGGAGCCCAGTGAGATGAGCCGAGGGACCATGTATGGAATCTGCTGCAGGACCCTGACATGGCCCTGGGTGAACAAGAAGTACAAGGCTCAGCAACAAGGACTGGAAACCCAGTGAGACGACCGTCCCACCTTCTCCCCAGAGGAAGTCTCCTGGGGGCTTCTGTTCCTCATAGATACATAACCACGGGAAGTGACTTGAGTTGAAATTCTTGCTGTATCACTCAGGCCTTGTAAAATGTGGCCTCCTGGAACTTTCGTCTTCTTATCTATAAACCAGGAAGAATAATATCTACGTCCCAGGGCTGGCATGAGGGTTAAATGAGAAAATAATGGGAAAGGATTCCAGTGGGCCTACCATGGAAGGCAAGCCACAAACGTCTCTTCCTTCCTTCCTTCTAGGAGTTGAAATGATAGGCTATATGGCATTGGGCGTTGCACAGTGCCTGGTATGAATGCTGGCTCCTTGCTGCAGCCTCTTCAGCCTCTGTGTCCAATGATGGACAAACTCATGAAAAACAGGGCTGAGCCAGGAGCCCCACATTCCTAGGGTGCACGTGAATTTGGGCTGGACACCAGGCTGGCTACCACTGTAGCTTCCATACTGCCATGGGCAACAGTGGAGATCCCTACCCACCTCCACTCAGTTGTGTTCAGGCTCACTATCCGCCCATCTCTATGTGCTGTTAGGTGACAGCTCTGCCCAGGGACCCATCTCTGAAGAGCTGGGCACTCTGTGTGGCCTCAAGGGGACTGGGTAGGTTTGGAGTCAAACTCAGAGGTGACCTGGCACCTTCTGATGACCATATCTATCTTTAGGCAGCTATGTTTTTCAAGGTCCTGAAGTGACTCAGCAGTTCAGGGAGCATAGTTATTGAGTACCTACTGTGTACTTTCACACAGATGAGGAAAGCAAGGCTCAGAGAAGCCTCCAAAGGCCCCCTTATCAGTAGAAGACCAGTAGTGAAGCCGAGGCCACCTGACTCCAAAGCTCTCTTCAGTCCTATGCAGGCCCCCTGCCGACAGAATCTGAGAAATTTATGGAGGTTAAACTACATCTGTTATGCAGTGGGCTTTATTTAGGAAGCTTTGCTAATTCATTTGTAAATATCCATATGTCACTTTTTTTGGTGTAAACAGGCATGAATGTGTTTTCTGACAGTGCTGGCCCCCAAGAACACAGGGGTTATCTAGCAGTAGGTTGTGCTGGTGGATAGGGAACCAAGGGGTGGGGAAGGTGACCAGAGTTTCTGAGTGCCAGAATGTTCTCAAAGTTCATATTTGAAGTTTCAGCATTAAATTTTATGCAAGAATAGATCACCATCACCTGACCAGGGGGCCAAGGGAAATGCAACGCTGCCCCCACATCACTGGGTTCCCTGGTTTCTATTCTGTTCTTTTAATTTTTGTTGGAAATTTATGGTGTCCCCTCACCTGTTAGAAAGAAAGGGTCAGTGTCCTCCTGGTCCCATTTAGTTTTACTGGTGGTACTGGGCCCCCTCCAGTTGTGGAAAGAGAGAGGCAAAAATTTGGAGAAACTGAGGCAGAGACCAGGAGTGTCAAAGCAACTGGGATGTGGAGAGGAAGAGGAGGCCATGCAGAGATAGGAAGAGGCCACAGGTCTCCACTGCTGTCCGCAGTGACTGTGGCGGCTTGAGCTCATCTCCCAAATGCCACTTGTGAGTAATTACAGAGGTTTCCTCTGGGCAGAGCCTCCCCGGCTGGTTCTCGTCTCGCCCTCACAGCGCATAATGGAATTAAATGCCACTCCACTGCAGTTCCGCACAGTGACTTATGCTGCCGCAGTCAATAAAACCCACTCTTGGAAAGAAACTAGATTACGGGTCAGGGAAGGGTGGGCAGTCCGCTGAGCTGTCTCTGATCATTCCCTGTGGGGGGCCTTCCACATTCCTCCTCTCTTCATTTCCACCACATTACCCACTGCTGCCAAAGTGGGGCCCCAGTTTCAGATCTGTTATTCAGATTGATTTTGTCTCGGACCCTCCGACATTGATTGGCACCAAAAAATTATGCAACGTGGAATCCAGAGGAGTTTCCAAAATGAGACATTTTCTCTGGCATGTCACTTAAAGAGCCAATCATTCAGATATTGAAGGGCCGGATGGCGCAGGCATATGGTCCCTCCCTCCTGTCGCCCTCTAGAGGAGGCAAGGTCAGCGCAGTCTCTGACCATGGGGATCTTACCTTACATGGGTGAGGGTCTACCCCGTATGTCTCCAGTGTCTGTGCTTTTCTTAAAAAGTTCAGCTCTGATGTTGCTGGTGTTTGACCACTGGAATATAAAAAACGAGATCATTTCAGGGTTTCCTGTCCCTACAGGTTCCCCTGAGGTAAACTCACTATTAAGAAGTGCTCAGGGTGAGTCTCACACTCCAATTTTTCCATAGAGTGTGCTCCCTGCTCTGTTCTAGGACGAACTTCAGAGACTCCTGTCTAGGGTCAAAAACTCAGATGTCTTTAGAGTGAGGCAGGCTACATAATGAATGACATGGGCTCAGTGTAACAATAGGAAGTGGTGGGGACTGTGGCAAATTCAGGACTGTTACCCCATCTAATGAGAGCAGCTGCTCCTCAGTTCCAAGATCATAGTCATGTGGGAATTCAGGGCCCAGCATTGCTAGATGTGATTTTTTAAGAGAAGTCAGAGATACTAATCTTTATGTGGTGTTTCACAATTTTAAATACTACGGGGGCAAACAAAACACATTTGTAGGCTGGCTGCAGGCCATGGGTTTCTCGTCTGTGATCTGATCTAGACTGAAATACAAAGGGGCCTGTATATCTTGCTGGTACTGCCTAACCCTCTTCCTTTACCAAAAGGGAACATGGGAATGAAGGGTGACAAGATGCAGTAGGAGACAGTGCTGAGCTCCCCAGACTCCCCAGTAGCTCTGTTTGTCCACATGGTGATGACTATGAAAAGGAAACAAGCAGAAAAGGAAGAAACCAGCCCTTGCACCAAGCAATCTGAAGGGGCCTTTAGCATCATCCCCCTCCCGGCTGCCTCTTGAGCAGGTGCGTTGACGAGTTCAACACAGAACCAGTGGCAGTATCACCATCAGGCTCCCTCAGGGGCCAGAGCCCTGGAGAGGCAGACGTACTGAGACAGATGTGGAGTTGGCTTCGGTGTGAGGAGCCGGGGGGATGCTTACGAAGCCAGCAACAACTCTGATGGCTGGTGGGCAAGACTGCAGGTTGCTCATTTCTAAGTTCATCGTTTGCCTCCAGGAATATGGCAGGGCAGGAAACAAGCCAACCCAAGGGAGGAGCAGGCCATATTCCTTCTAGTGTCCCTCTGGAGAGGCATCAATCAATCAGCACCTTTATGTGCCAGGCTCTGTGCTGCTCATTGCAAAATATACCAAGAAATATAGTGCACAGTCTGGGCCCTCAAGGAACTCATGTTAGAGTTGGAGAAAGGAAACACAGACACGTTTTTACATCATGAAGACAAGGCTGAACCTGTGGAAGTAGTACTTGTGGAAGCCGGCATTATGCTGCCCATAGGCTCCTACGTCCATCAGTGCACCTGAGACACAGGCAAGGTGTTTGGGAAATGCTTGTGCGGTAGGCAAAGGGCCAGGCACCAGAGGCAGCTGAGCACCGCTACCCCTTCCAGGGAGCTTCCTCATTTCCTGTCTGGAGGCCGGCGGGCCTCGTGGGCTCCATTCACCCCTGGAGTTGGCTCAAACCTCCGGGGCCCTCAGAGTGGGCATCATTTCCTGGGGGATCCCCTGCCTTCTACTAGGTTTCTGAGGGACTGTCCCCATTGCTCTGACATCTCCTAAAACCCTCCTGGCAGTGCCTCCCGGCTGTCCCAGCACATCCCTGATCTCTCCTTTGAATAAACCGTGAGCCTTCACACAGGTCCATGGTTATTCTGACTTTTACCACAAGGGGCCGCTATTTCCCTAACAGAGTGATGGGAGGAGACCAGCCGGAGCTGGAAAGGCCTCGCCAGCTGGCGGCTAGGATTCCACCTCCAATAGGTGTCTCCATTTTCCTCTGGGAGGGTGGGAACCAGTCCTGCCACCCACGGTGGGCAGGAAGTCTGTTTACAAAGGCTAAGGAGGTTTTGGTGATGTATTTGTTGGTAAAATCTTTGAGTGAAGGTGAAGCTTTTTGTTTTTTGTGTTTTGGGGGAGATCAAGGGGTCAGGGTAGAAACTAGTTTAAGCTTAATATTATCATTAGAAATATTTTTTTCACCCCCTTGGGCATTGTCCTTTCTCAGAAAGATAGTTACACAAAAATTTTAAAAGATTTTTAAAAAACTGTAATGTATTAATATGATGGCATGTTTTATTTTACAACACGGCATTTTATACCCAACCTTTTTCTTCATGGTTTATCAGTTTGGGGAATCTGTACTCCAGCATGCCACACAAAGTGGAGCCCAAACACCCTATTGTCGTTTTTTAAAATCAATCTTTGTAGAAAATCTTATTTCATATGGGTGAAAGGATGTATGAATGCTATTTTATGGAACTTGGCATATTCTGAGTGAACTCAGAGAATCTGAGGAGGACAAGCCTCCTGCTTCCAGCTGCTTCCCCCTTCCTTCCCTGCAGGGGTATGGGGTGGAGTGATGCAGTACTGAAGACACAGCCCCCAAACCAGGTGCTCATAGGACACCCATGGCATTTATGAATCAGGCCAGCCCTGCACAGTCCCATCCACTGACCCTGTCACACTGTGACAGACTGAGGGCGGGAGCTTGCCCATTTTTCACATCCCCACTAAACTCCTCTTATCTTTTTTCTCTTCTGCTGTTTTTTATGTTTTTCTTTTCCTTTTCCCCAGTTCATGCTTCTTCTCTCTGTCTCTTCCTTTATCCTAGTGAAGCAAATACCTTTCAGAGGCCAATCTCTCTCCATTTTCCTTAAAACCACCCTCTTGCCTTTAAGCCTCAGCCTACACCACTCTTCTTGGAGAGTAAGCCCACAGGGCTTGAGTTGTGCTGTCGGCGGATCACTGAATGTGGTGCATCCCAGGGTCGGGAAGGCTGGGTCTGCGGGAGCAGAGGACACAGAGCAAAGCCTTTGTGCTCAAGCTGTGTGTGGAGAAGACAGTGTCCTGGGCCTGAACCAAGTGTCACGCACCTGAGTTCTGTCTTGTGAATCTCAGCAATTTTCCTTTCCAGCTTCTCTGAATGTTTAGGGAAAAACTGGAACTTGGAGCTGTAGCCTTCGGGGTGTTTCCCTGGGTCATAATCCCCAATCTCCGCTTGCAAAATGAAAGTAGAGGAAAACACTTATGGAGATAGGTAAATCATCACTGGCAAAGCAACAAGAGATTAACACACAGAGCAAAAGCCAAAGCGCGCACCAGATTTACAGAGAACAGTGGATCCTGAGCAAGGCTCTGGGTCAGGCAGAGGGCCTGCCCCTCAGGAGCATGCCCACCTTTGTTTCCCCAGGTGTGCACACTTGGTTGATATCAAGTCTAAGCAGAGACAATAGAGCTGACCCTGTGTTCTAAGGTCACCACAAGTGAATTTACAATAAAAGAGCAGAAGCCTGCACCACGATCCTCATCCATTCAGCCGTGAGAAGAGGGCCTGGGAGCAATGCTCTTTGTGGCAGCACAGGAAACTGTAAGCTTGATCAGGAAGACAGAACCTCTTGGGTCTGAGCCAGATCAGAAGTCTAAATCTTGTTTTGAGGATTTTAGCAGGGACACAGCAAATTGATGAATGAGCCATGACCCAAACTCAGAACTCAACTCTCAGTCTAAATCAAATCAAATCAAATGAATAAATCTGAATAAATATTCACTGAGGGCTGACCAGGTGCCAGGCCCCTTGGAGAAGACTGCAGAGGGGGAAGACCGGCTGTAACTAGAAAGTGCCATTGAGTTCTGGAGTACCGGCTCCTAAGGCTGACTTCTCAGTTCCCTGTGGGGGGTAAGGCTTTCTCCTCCTGCCATTCAGAGAGCCCATCCCTAAAGCTGCTGAGCTCTTAGATCAGTGAACTCAGGGGTGGTGACCCGTGGTGCTCCCCACAATGTGTTCCCAGGTCAGGACCCAGCTTTCTCCACATGAAGCACTCCACAGGGAACAGGGTGGGTATGTTAAGAGGAAGTATGTTAAGAAGTTCCAGCTGCTTTGTGGTTGTCCTTTCTCCTTCCCTAGTGAGAACCACAACCAGTGCAGATGAGGAATCTTGAGGGAGGAGTAAATATTAAGAGGAACATATGCCCTATTCTCACAGCTGAATATTGTACTTGTGGCACAAATCTACTCATTGTGCCTTCCAAATAACTTGGAATTTTTATCATTTAGCAAGAGACTAAAGGCTTCCCTGGGCCTAAAGTCTGGAGTGACCTTGAGCCACGGAGTCATTTATTATGGTTTTATTTTGAAAGCTCCAAGTGGAAAACATCAATGTTGGACATCAATTACTTCTTTAAAGATTTTATTTATTTATTTTTCCCCCCAAAGCCCCAGTAGATAGTTGTGTGTCATAGCTGCACATCCTTCTAGTTGCTGCATGTGGGACGCGGCCTCAGCATGGCCGGAGAAGCAGCGCGTCGGTGCGAGCCCGGGATCCGAACCCGGGTCGCCAGCAGCGGAGCGCGCTCACTTAACCACCAAGCCACGGGGCCGGCCCTCAATTACTTCTTTAAAGAAAAAAAAAGAAAAATTCATTACGGTTGTTAGGGTAAAAGTAAAGGAAAGGCTAGAGTTTAAAATTTCACTTAGACCAGACCAAGTTTTCTTTTGAAAACGAAAGGGGCGAGGCTGGCCCGGTGGTGCAAGCAGTTAAGTGTGCGCGCTCCACTGCGGTGGCCTGCAGTTCGCTGGTTCAGATCCCAGGCGCGCACCGACACACTGCTTGGCAAGCCATGCTGTGGCGGTGTCCCATATAAAGTGGAGGAAGATGGGCATGGATGTTAGCCCAAGGCCAGTCTTCCTCGGCAAAAAAAAAAAAAAAGGAGGATTGGCAGATGTTAGCACAGGGCTGATCTTCCTCACCAAAAAAAAAAAAAAAAAAAAAAAGGGGCATCTTTGGGTACCTTAGAGTTGGCAAGCACCTTCTAGACTTCCCGTTTAGGTGATTTTTTAAAAAACAGGAGTCTCAGAAGTTAAAGTTGCAATGGGCTGACTTTTACAATCTTTTATTTTTTTTTTTGAGGAAGATTCGCCCTGACCTAATATCTGTTGCCAATCTTCCTCTTTTTTCTCCCCAAAACCCCAGTACATAGTTGTATATCCTACTTGTAGGTCCTTCTAGTTCTTCTTTGTGGGACACCGCTTCAGCATGGCTGGATGAGCGGTGAGTAGGTCCGCGCCTAGGATCCGAAACAGCGAACCCCAGGCCACCGAAGTAGAATGCGCGAACCCAACTGCTATGCCACTGGGCCGGCCCTGACTTTTACATTCTTAATATAGCTGTGATATTTCTCTTGCCAGAAGAACTTTGGTTTCTTATTGGCAAGAATTTTCCAGGTTCTCTTCACAAAGTAGCTTCCTGGAGGTCACAGATTTCCAATTAAGAGTTCAGATTCTTTGATGGAAACTTCATGATTTTTGTGCTATATCCAAAACAATCCAGTGAAATTTTCAAGCCTAAGGACTAAGAGAAGTCTAGGAAGAGGCACTTAGGAGTCCCCTCATTTCATGAAAGGAGAAGGGATCATATATGAAGAGTGTATACCTTTCCTACTGTTTTGCAAAAAAGCCAGTCTGGGTATCAGCTGGGTACAGACTCAACTCTACCTTATTGGCATGTCAGGAAATGTGGTTGTCATTTGGAAATATTTTCAACTTTGAGCACTTTGAATGGAAAGGTCTCTGAAATAGATACCAGAATTCCAAAATGCTTCATTCACATCTTTGAGATTTACATGAAAGGATAGGAAAAAATTGATTCAGATTACTCTCCAGAGTCTCAGGAACTTTATCAACCAAGCAGGGAAAAACCCCCAAAACAGAGTCCGAATGACTTGAAGGGGCTGGCAGAAAGACCTTAGGAGCAGTTTAGGGTGGATTGGTCTGAGCTTTCTGGGTCTAGGGAGTCCAGGCAAAGTCCTCTCACTCAGACTCTGCTTCAAGTTAGATACTGTTCATATCCAAGAAGTAGTCATCTGTGGTAACTGAAATAATGTAATCAGTACTTAGCACAAAAGGCAAATTTATCCTGTCAAAAGTCATTACCTTGAAGGATATAAGCTGCTAACAAGGCAGCATCTGATGTTTTACAGAGGAGGCGGCCGTGGTAGAGATCCCTTTTGATCTGCAGGAAGACTAAATACCTGGAGAGAAGACAGACAGTGAACTAGAAAGGATTTCTTTGATTGCTTTAAGACATAAATATGTAATATAAGCCTATCAAAATCTTTGCGAGGACACTTTTAATATATATTTTTTAAAAAATCTCAAAAAATACCACAGAACATTTTCCATTTCCCTGCTTTCAAGTACTTTGCCCTGAACTGATTTGAGGTTCAATTCAAAACATCCTGTCAGTTTCCTTCTGTAGCTCATAACAGAAGTGGCGCTTCCTGGTAAAAGCATTGTCCCCCTGAGTGCTGGACTTTGGAAGGAGCCAGCCCCCGTCAATTCAGTGTGGAAGAAGAAATCTGTGTCGTAAGGGCCTGGGTCTCTCTCTGCCTTGGACTCTGGCTGATGTTCCTTCTTAAGAAGTGGAACGGTGGGTGAGGGAACGAGCCCAAGGAAGAGTTCTGCCTTGGCTTGCCAAGAGAATCTGTCTGTGTGTGGAACAGCCTTCAATTATGGGCAGAGGTTGACCAGACCTCTCAGAATTTGAATAAGGGAAGAAGATGCACTGGTGAAAGAAGAGTAGAAACTTGTGACTAGCATTTCTTCCAATATAGAAAGCTCTCCCCTCAGGTGGAAGGAAGATCTCAAGAACGACAGCTAATAGTAGCTGACATGTATTGAGAAATTACTGCCAGTCCCAGTGTGATGCACTTTACATGCAGTACTCATCTAATTCTCACATAACACTTTGACATAGGTACTGTTATTATCCCCTTTTTTTAAGATAAAGAAACTGAGGCTTAAGTGATTATCTCATGGGCACACCACTGGTAAGTGGCAGAGCCAGGATTCAAATTCAGAACTGTTAAGACTCCTGAGGTTGGCTCTTAATCACTATATTATACTGCCCTCCTTGCAGTATAACTGCTTCGTAGTTTCACAAGTAGTTGGGTGGACCCTATCGCAGTGGGATGGAATTGTTGACTTTCCATTTTGAAATGTCTTTATAAGGAGTGGGGTCTCTGATGTTCATAACCTCACAGGTCCCCTAAGAAGAGCAAAAGCCAGGAGTATCATGCTTGAGTGAGTCACCTACCACAGTGGCTCCTTGGCCATGGGGCATCTGTGGTAGTTTAAAAATATGACCACAAATTCTGCAATACTCCTCATTCCCAGAGGTAGAGCTTAATTCCCTCCCTTTGAGTGTGGGTTGGACCTAGTGACTCACTTCTAACAAACAGAATAAAGCAGAAGTGATAGTGTCTGACATCTGAGACTAGGTCATAACGTCACTGCAGCTTCCTCCTTGTTCTCTTTTTCTCTTGGATCACTCATTCTGCTTGAGGATGCTTAAGCAGCCCTATAGAAAGGTCCATGAGGTAAGAAACTGAAGCTTTCTGCTAACAGCCATGAAAGTACACCATCTTGGAAGTGAATCCTCCAGTCAAGCCTTCAGATGACTACAGCCACTGCCAGCCTCTTGACTGCAATCCCATGAGAGACCCTGAGCCAGAACCACCCAGCTAAGTTGCTCCTGAATTCCTGACCCACAGAAGCTGTGATATTAAATGCTTGTTTTTTAAAGCTAAGTTGTATGGCACTTCGTTAGACAGCCATAGACAACTACAGCATTCCTAGGGCAGTAATGGAAATGTAGTAAAATTCCCTTAAATTCTGTCAGTCTGAACTAAAAGAAATTGGGTCCTCCCTGGACAACTAGAGATTTCCATTGCTTCTGTTTTCAGGCTGAAGATTAAAACAGAGTATTCCATGCCCACTTGATCATATGAAAATGCTCAAGAGAAAAAGGACCATTGACAGTGTAACTTCGGGGGTGGGGCAGGAAGGAGTGCCAGCAGGTGACTCTGAGAGCCTTGGACTTGGTGATTCAAGTCATTAATAACAGAAATGAAGGAGCGATCAAACCCTCTTCTGTCCTAAGGCCTTGCTACTCAGAGTGTGGTCCACAGATCAGGGGCATCAGCATCATCTGGGAGCTTATGGGAAATGGAGACTATTAGGCCCACCCTAGACCTACTGAATCAGTTTAACAAGATCCCCAGGTGATTTGTATATAAATTAAAGTTTAAGAAACACTCCTAAGAAAATTCAAAAGCATCCTTCTAACCACATTAGGATGGACTGCCCTCCTCAAACCAAAGGGAAGGTGAGTGAATATTGTAGTCTGGAAGTAATGAGAACTCCCCTCCTCACCCCAGCCATCACCATCAACCCCACTCTGCCCCAATGTTTGCCAAGAAAAACTCAAAAGAAAAAGACATCATGCAGAGTGAATAATTAAAATGGATCTACCAAATCAAGCTTGTCTTCACTCTGCTTCCCACAGTGAAATGCCACATGGTGTGTGGAGGACAGGGGCAGAGGGAGAGCGGGAGAGGAGAGAGGGATGAAGGGTATGAAGGAGCTGAGGGGTATAACGGGGAGAGGGGAAGAGGGGGAGAGTGATTCACATGGTGTGTGGGAGAGAGGCGAGGAGGAGAGAGGGAGAGGAGAGGGGGAGAGTGCTTTTTTGCCTCTCACTGCTCCAACTCCCACCTTCCATGGGCTTGGGCAGGATGTGGAAGCAAACCTTTTGCCCTTTACTCACTGATCACTCCCTGGGCCTGAGTTCATACATCACTCCTCCCATACCTTTCTGCTGGTCTGTGTCCAAAATTCAGGGACAGCATATACTGGACTAAAGGAGATATTTCAAAGGGACAACAAGGCTCTGGGCCGTGATTCTCAATGTGGCGGTGAGGAGAACATCCCCCAGGGGAGCATGTCAGAATCCGTGTATGTGTGCGCTCCTGGATGTGAAAAAGCCCTTCTAGAGCTTCTGATTTGCTCTCTTCCTACTCAAGAGGGACATGCTCCTCCTCACACCGAGAACCACCATCTTTATGAGGCATCTTTATTGATGGGTGCATGACAGGTGCCTCAGGTGAGCTGGAAAGGAAACAAGGCTTTCCACTGCTGGTGGGTGGGGTTTCTTCAGACTTCTAGAGGTAGGACAGCTATAGGGAGGTCAAGGGTAAGGCCATGGGAACATTGTCAGGCAATGGTGCAGCAACTGGGGTGGGGGGTGGAGTGGGGAGGAGTAGGGGCAAGTCAACATCCTAAAGAAACAAACCACAGTCGTCAGAGGACAAGAAGAGATGAGCTCATGAAAGAATCAACTGATAGCTTCAGGGAGAGAGTTGTATTAGGGGTCCCTCCTCCCTTTTCTGCAACAGTGGCTTCCATCAAGCTCCATGTTTTGTTCATTTAAGGAGGTAACCAACAACTCAGTGTTGTTGGTCATGAAAATATATCCCATATGACTCAGAGCATCCTTAGACCTATTCCCAAGAGACTCTGGCATGTTCTCCCCTGCCACACATGGGCCTATGGAAGACTATCTTGTTGCCTGAGGCAATGCCACAAAGGCCACTGTGTTGCCAGGCAAGAGATCAGCCCGCTGGAGCGGCCCAACCCAGCCAGCTCCTGAGAGGCAGGCTAGTTGGGTTACCCAATCTCAGAGCCTCAGAACAGGAGTTATAGAGCCTAATTCTCTCATTTTATAGCTGAAACTGAAGTCCAGAGATGTAGAGTGACTTGTCTGAGGTGACACGGTAATCAGAATCAAGGTGGGCCTCCTGACTGAGGGCCTGCTGCTGTTTCTGCCCCCATGGTAATTCAGTTAGTCATCAGGTTAGAGAGAGACGGGTCCTAAATGAAGTCAGGAGAACTCGTCTTCAGAGAGAAATCCTCACTGGAACCAAAGAAGAAATCAGCTTTAGACCAGATTTAAGACAGCAAGCTTGCTCCTTAGGACACTTTTTTGGTAAACTTTGTCTATTTCCTTCTGGCCTCAAGGAGGCTTTACTTCACCTCCATTTTTGTTTTAATTCCAGTGTTGTCCTAAATTGATGGAGGTGTGAATCAGAACCATCCAAAGGCAGAATGAGTGAGAGCCTAAAAGATGGCTAAGGAAAACCTGAGTTTTTCTGTAATGTACATCTCTCCAAGGTATTGGCTCTGGCATTATGCTTTCTGATATCAGAAGGTGGGGATGAATCCACAGATATTTCCAGAATTAAAGGTTCTGAACTCTGGAAAGTGCTGGCAGCTTCTGAAGAGTTTCTTTCAGAAGATCCTTTGCCCCCACCTTCCCTGCAGTAGATTCTTTGGCCTTAGCTTTCTCTATTTTCTATCATCCTTTTTCCTAACTACAATCATGTTTAGTAGGTCTTCTCCCCCATACTAAACTGCAAGCTCCTTGGAGACTATGTTTTATTTATTTCTAATATTCTTCTAGAGAGCCTATACATCCTGTGCCTAGCTCACCTACTCACCCTCCCATCCATCCATCCATCCATCCGTCTAGTTCTGAGCACTCACATGTGCCAGGCACTGCTGCAGGTGCTGGGAATACAGCAGGGAACAAAACAGGTCCCTGCTCTTAGGGAGCTTACATTACAGTGGGGAGAGACCGACAACAAAATAATAACAAAACAAAAAAATAATGATTTACTGAGTGCATGCTGTGTGCCACACACTCTATTGTTGAACTCACACTAATCCTTGCAACAACTCATGAGATGACTACTGTTTTTATCCCTGCCTCATAGATGAGGAAACTGAATGATTAGAGAGATTGTTTATGTTGATATATTGATTGATGTTGATTAGATATATTGATTATATTGTTGCTTGCCTTGTCACATAGCTAGTTAAAGAATGACCTGGGATTTGAACCCAGGTCTTTTTGATTCTGTAGCTTGAGGTCGGCAAACTACAGCCTGCCATCAGAGTTTCCAGTGAAATAAAATGTTATTGGATCACAGCCATGCTCATTTATTTATGAATCGTCTATGGCTGCTTTCACTCTACGATGGCAGAACTGAGTAGTTGCAACAGAGACCATATGGCCTATAAAGCCTAAAATACTTACTATCTGGCCTTTTACAGAAAAAGTTTGCCAACCCATCTTAGCCTAAGCTGGGCTCAAGTGATGTTCACTGAAGGAATAAATGACCTAAAAACTCCATTCATTCATGCATATATCTGTTCATTCTATTAACATTTATTTTTTGAGCACCTGCTCAAACATGTGTCTGGCAGTTTGCTTCCATGTAAGGTGGGGCCCCATTTGTACTCAGTTTCCTTCTATTACTTGATCTTTCCAAAGAGTTCGTATACCTGTGGTCCCTGTTAAAAGCTAAATCTGGTGCCTAATCCCCATTTTCTCTGCCTTATCTCTAGCTCAGACAAGAAAATCTATTTATTACTTTAAAAAATGACAAAAGAGATTAATCAGGATTTGGCAACTAAATTTATCATCTGGGAAGAGTCCAAGAGATAAATTGAAGCACAGTTCTTCACTCCCTACCTCATCCCCTCCTCTCAGCCTGGCTCTATGGGAATAGCTGAGACAGCAGTGAAATTTAGGACCAGTATTGCTGGAAAAAACACTGACAGCTAAATTAGTTTGGCAGGAAGGTGGTATGGAGGGGTCTAGGACGGGAATGAATTATGGGAATTGAGTGAGGCTGGGGCACGTCCCCATTCTTTTAAGATCACAGGGAGGTGAATGAGAAGAAAGATGCAGCTAATTCCAGGGCTTCCACAGACTGTCTCAGGGAGGAGGAGGCACAAAGACACCTGTGGTTCACTCTCCTGATGATGCTTGGAAAATGCATTCTAGGGAAGGAAGGCTGGTGAAGTGGCCAACAAAGAGAAAATAGTGGAGGATGGTCAGCACAAACCCATGCAGAAGGGAGAGGAGCTCACGCACTTGTCAGTGTCTCTGAAGTTTGCTGACTTGCAGAGAGGCCTGGCCATGGTCTTCATGCTGCACTGACCAGGACTTGGATGATTAGCTGGGATGGCTTTCTCTCTGAGTCCTCAAAAGTTAGTTGCTTAAGTGTTAGGACTCTAGCTGGTGGGGAAAGGGGACAGAGGAGGATGGGGATTATCAGACAATAAATGCCTTTTCACATAAACAAAGGAGAACACCAGAGCTAACTGTACTTGTGCTCCAGGCAGAGCCCTTAGGGTCCATGGACCATGTATTCAGGCTGTCAGTAAACAGATAGTGAGACTTGGCTCAGTGCAAGGCTCACTGGGGAGTGTATTAAGAAGTACAACACCCTAGTGTAGTCATTAATCCTCCCAACAATTCTGTGAGGTAGCTATTACTATCCTCATTTCATAAATAAGGAATCTGAAGGTCAGTCAGAGAGGTTAAATACATTATGTTCAAGGCCACATATCCAAGAAGTGAGAGAAATAGGATCTGAGCTCCCAGGTCTATGCTGCTTCTCGAGTAGGAGAGTCTGTACACTAGAATTACGTAGTGACATTCGATTTAGAAAATTGTATTGTTAAGAGCTCCTCCTGAGGGCCAAGATAACCATGTTTTTGTCTTTTAATCAAATCAGAGAGCCATGTGTCTGTCGTGCTCTCACTGGCAGCTCACTGAGTTGTGTTCGACCAATCCCTCTCATCCCCACTGTCAGTCCAGAGAGGCAGAGACTGGGCAACCCTGATGCACGGTGTTAGGAGGCGAGGTGCTAGGCTCTCAACAAAGATATGTTAAACTTGCCCTGATGTGTGGACAGAGCGTGGACTTCCGGGGCTGCCTTGGCATCATCACCTCTTTCCAGAGACAGAGGCAGGTGGGCAGGCTCAGAGCTAAGGCAAATCTCTGGAGGTCATGAGCAGGGCAGGCTAGTGCTTTGCCAAACTCCTCTCTGTTTAAGTTGTTAAACATAGTGGTTCTACCCTCACTGTCCTGCCTAAAGCTACAGGATTGCTCATTAATATGGAGGAGCTTGGTTTTCAGAAGCAAAGTGGGAGCCACATCCACTGCTGTGTGGGTGAGCAGAGCCCGCAGTTTCTGTGCTCAGTAAGGAGCATGAGGTTCGGTTCTAAGTACACATTTCCCTGTCCTCAGTGCTTCAAAGTAGGTGAGTGCACACTGCCCGGAGCATCTGGAGGAAACAACCTTCCTGATCCTTCTGACTCCATCACAAGATTCCCCTCAACCTCCAATGGGGCCCATGCGAAGAAGCCACTTTCCCTCTCTGTCCCATTTCTTCGCTTCCTTTGGACTACTTCTATTTCTTGCCATCTTTTCTCTCCATTTCCTTGTTTTCCTTCTCAGAGAAACTTTTGCTCCTTTTATTTCATTTAAAGCCAGTGACACACTCTTCAGAAAGGAAGTGAACGTAATTCCATATTCTTTCTTCCTTCCTTCTTCCCTCCTCTCTCTTTCTTTGAGATTTTCCCAAGCAATTCAGGATCTAGAAGTGGATCTCAAGGCCTTATAGGACAAACAGTCTATATGACTGGCAATGGCCTCATCCCAATCTTTGCCGTCTCCAAGGTTTTAGGGAGGGAGTCGAGCTCGCAGAACTGTCTCTTCCTCAGCCCTAGGATTCCCTGGCATCACCCCTTCACCTAGGGCCCCACCCTCTACAAGGTAACATCAAGCTTTTGCTAATGTCAAAATTAGATCTTCCTAATATAAAAAGTAAAGATCCTTGTTACAGAGAGTTCCTGAATCTCTGAGGCAAGACTTTTAGAGTAAATTTGGCTCAGATATACAAAACCCCGGGAAAGCTTTGAAGCTACTATTCATTGACTCTCTTGTAGGATGGCATGGGCATAGAGGTTCTTTCTTATCCTCAAGTGGTGCTGGATGAACAGGATTCATTCCACGCAGCTGTCTGCCCGGCACAGAACATGATCCCCACAATGAAGAATTTATCACGGACTGGATCCATCAGCACACTGGAGTTTACCCACTTGGATTTTAAAATCTTGAGTACTTCCCAGCCTGTCTTTCACTGTTGTGCTGTGGCATTTCTCAGGTACATGAGGCCACTGGAGTCTATTTCAATCCCCAAAATAAGCAGCAACACAGCCCTCTCCAAAAACATCCACAGGGGCCACATCATTGATAAAATAAAAAATGCCTTTGATTAATTAGTTACTCCTCTTGCAGATGACCAGTTTAAGATGAAGTAGTCACACTTCTTGACGGAAAGCAGCTCACTCTGTTCCAGTTCTACTGAGGGCGTAGGCAAAGAAAGCATGTAGAAATGAATACAGAAGAGGTAAGGGTATATTTAGGAAGAATTCCTTGCCAATAAGAGTTAGGAGCTTCCAAAATAGAGGATCTAAGAGGTTATAGTCCCCCTTTCCTATGCTCTCCAACAGGTCCTGTGGCTGAGGGAAGTGTGTTCAGCCTTACCTGGTTATTTCTTCTTTCAGGGCAGCAGGATCTGCAGGGTAGAACTTCACACGGAAACACATGGTGAATGGAGGCTGGGCTGCAGAGAAAAAGAGGTGCCCATCAGGAAAGACCCTCCCCAAAGGTGACTGGGCTCCCCTCCCCACTGGGATGCACAGGCCTGTTAACCATCAGAAGAAAATCATCACGTGTTTAGGGCCAACTCCCATGTAGAACAGTGGAAAATTACCAAGACTTACTACAAGCGGGCAGTTCCATCCCACCCTCCCCAGGGGTGAGGCTTCCGTCTTTCCGTGGAGAATACTTACATCTCAGTTGCTTCACCACAGACTTTGTAAACTCCAACCAATGCTGAAATAGAGAACAAAGAACAAGAAAACCCTAATGAGAAGCAGTGTCAAATATAACTTGTTTTATCTGATTTAAATAACTAGACAGATTGTAGCCCAGGGTGAAAGCGGCCCAAAAGCTTTTGATATGTAGGCTTGGAGAGTAAGGAATGATATGATTTTCTGAAATAAGCTCCCCATGGAACCAGCTGCGAAGGGAGAAAAGGAAAGAGTTCCAGCTTCAGATGCCATTTCTCGGCTTCCCTGGCAACGCTGCCTTCCACAATGGGGTGCCAAAGTTCTGAGCCACGTTTCTGGCATACCAGTAGGCACAAGTGAATGCACGTATGTGTGAGGGGGACAAAGCCCCACCTGGCTTGAGTAGGGAAATGCTGCCTTTAATGGGTTGTGTGTGTGTGTGTGTGTGTTATGCACCAACTTTTTTTGGCAGGAGAGAGGTGAGTAGAGTAGGGGTAGGGACAGAGGCTATTGGTAGCAGCTCTAGAAAGTGTTAACAGGTGGAATTTCATATATGGTGAGAAGGCAGGGATGGCTGGTTTATATTCCATCTTTGTTTGAGTAACATATTGCCAACCCTTGTGTTAGGGAATACGTACTCAGGATTCCTTGGCATCCAGGGATGTTTGAAGTGTAAGTCTCATAAGGTAACTACCACAACCAATGTGTAGGATAGTATCCTGTTTCCCTTGTGTTTTCATAGAGGCAGGATATAGTAGCAATACATTTTTCCCCATGGTACTTATGTTTGGGGTAAGGAAGCAATGACACCATTCTCTATCTGTTTCCCAGTTCTACCTGGATGTTTTATAAAATGTATTATTGATGTTTGCTGCTTTTATGCTAATCAGGAACCTTGACAATTTGCAGAGAGGTAGAACTGCTATTATTTGGAGTTTGATTATCTGGAAATAGCTTAAAACCATAAGCTCTGTAAGGGTAGAAAACTCTGTCTTGTTTACCCCAGTATCACCAATGTCTAACACAGTCTTCAATATGCAGCTGTCGAACGGACGAAGGAACTGGGTCCATGCCTCCCTGTTTTCGAGCTACTTCCATTTAGTGTAACATCTTGGCAGAGTCCTCCCTCTGGCAGGAAAGCAGCCAGGGCCACGCAGACGGCATCCTGGCCTCCCTCGATTCCCAGCTCTCACCTTCTGGGCTGGGCCATGGGTCATGCAGTTAATGGACCCACTAAGAGCCAGTTCTTCCGTCAGCTCCACATGGATAATCTGGGCTGACATTCTGCTCTCTTGCTTCCTCTGATCTGAGTTCCCATGAGGCTGGCAACTCATTATAGCCACTCAATGTGGTTAAGAGGTCCTTCTCACATTACACGGCCCACCGCGGCTCGGCTTCACAGGGAAGCAAAGGCAAGAGATGAAATTGCACGGAAACAACTGGGGTTCCAGACTGTGCCCGTGAAGGCGGAGGCGGCCTGTCTGCTCAGAGCACACAGGAATTGTGTACAGAGAGAACATAGCAAGTGTCTGGGACTCAGTAAACAGAACGCCCCTAAACATTCGACTGATAGATTAAAATAAATAAACAAAGGAAGATAGAAACTAAGAGGAATCACTGTGAAATCTACTATCAGCAGAAGGCAGATGGAGCTGAAGGACAAAAAGGCTATTCCCCTCAGCAACAGCTGGAGAGAAGACTTTAGTTTGTAGTGGAGTGAGAGCTCCAGAAAGGAGGAGGCTGGGAGAGAGTGCAGGGTTGGGAAGGGAGTGGAAAGCTGTCACAGCTTGTCCAAGAGATTTTAAGGGTCTGGTAGAGAAATCTTGACAGGATCTCAAGAATTTGCTGATGGCCAGAGTTAACTTTTGCATCTGTCTGCCTAAATCTGGGTCCCAGAATCACTAGAAAACTGATTACACGGGGTTGGGGAGAAGGGGTCAAGATTAAAGGAAAAGAGGTTCAGAGAGGGGAATTTCCTCCTGTTTTGGGTGAATGGGCCATGTGCCATAATCCTCAGACTCTGGAGGCTTGAAAGGGTGCAGAGGAGAGGTCTGAGAGCAGGCTGAGACCTTGGGCCTCAGTCAGGAACAGGAGAGAGGGGGAATGAGGGCAGCTCCTCCAGGAGGGACCAGGACCCCATGGAGACCCCTGTAGAGCAAGCAGTGATGGGATGGATGTAAGCACTGGGTTCTGACTGCCTGGTGTCCCAGGGAAGGAGGTTAATTTTAGGGCCTCATACCCTGGGGGAGCCGGGAGCTTACCTCCTCCATCTCTGCCATGAATCAGTAGATCTAGGACAACAATTCTTTACAGGTCCATTTCCCCACAACTCTCAAGTACCAACTCAAGCCTCTCTGCTCTCCTTAACCCCTCAAAGAAGGCATAGAATCACACAACTTCAAGACTACCAGGTATGAATTCAGCATGGCATCTTAGAAACCACACAGGCTCTGGCATCAAACGGGTGACAGGCTTTGCCACTTGCCTTGGGCAAGTTACTTAACCTGTCTGAGGCTTTATTTACTCATCTGGAGAATGGATATTATAATTGTGGATACTCATCTCATTTGTGGTAAGGATTAAGTAACATACGTGAAGCTCTTAGCTTAGTGCCTGATACAACTCAGTGCTCAATATACACCAGCTGAAAGATCTAGGTTCATGCTCACTGCAGAGCCTGGCACACAGTAGCCACTCCATAAATGTTATTTCTCCTTTTCTCCATTTCCTTATTTTTCTCTATCTCCTACTGCTTAATCTTTCTCACCTCCACATACTCTCTTGTTCTCCTCAAGCACATTCTGATCTGACTAAAAAATAATGAACAGGATACATTTTTCCCTTTTTTCTTCACACACCACTCCCTTTGGGAGATGAAGAGACCTTGGGGTAACTGGCCTTCCTTTTTAAGGAGAAACAGCTCAGACCAAAGAAATAAACAACAACAAAAAACCCTTTGTAAAAATAGTCCATCATTATATAGTGAATGGACACCTACAGTACATGAGGACATGCACCTCCTGGTGTTGTGGCACTTTTGGTGGATCTTATACTATGGTCCAGAGCTAAGGACAGCATTTATGTCAAGACAGTGGAGCCTTTATAGGGTGAGGGGCTGAATTCAACACTACTTTCCAAACACTGATGATGCTCAAAATTCTGCTGAGCCAGGAGGAACAAAATATGGCAGCAAAGTGGGGCAGCGCTTGTCAAAGGAAAGGGATACAGGCCTTTTGAGTCTTTCCTCAAGCTCATTGGTTTAGCATAAAACCCTAAATGTGACCTGGGGACACAGTGGCTCAGAGCATCAAAGAACAAAACAGCACTTGATTCTGGCACAGTGAGGGGTATCCATTCATGCATTAGCTGTGGCCCTGGGCCCTGCTGGGAGGCTGCGCCCTCTGGGGCTCCAAGCCCCCAAGTGGCAGCAGAGATGAAGCCCATGTTTGGAGCTGTGAAGAAAATCAGTGGACCCATGAAAGTGGGGTCCTCTGGGATTCATAGTGATAATGTTTTTGGAGGGTGGTAGACAAGAGTGGGTGGTGGGCAGGGGTGTAGGGAAGGGAGACATTGAGGCCTGAATGCGTCTGCATGCTTTCCCACTTCAATGGGGATGCAGAGAGTGCATCCCCACAGAGAGCAAAGGGCTCATGGACAGAAGTCATAGAAACTGCAGGTGTCTGCTAGAGGGGCAGCTGGACAAGTGGAAGGAGAAATATGGCACTGTAAACCATTAACTCACCCACTCGTCATTCCTTCAGCAAATATTTATTGACTATCCGCTACATTCTATGCTCTGTACTAGGTCTGTGGGAAAAAGTGATGAATGAGATAAAGTCCATGCCCTCACGGAACTTACATTTTTGCAGGGAACACAGGTAATCAAACAGGCAATCAGCATGGCGTAATAAGAGCTCCAATAGGAGTAGTTAGTACAGGGCACATGGGGGCACATTGGAGGGGCCCCTCATTCAGAGTAGGGGTTAGAGAAGACTTCCCGGAAGAAGTAAAAGTCTAAGCTGAGACTGTACGTGTGAGAAGGAGTTAGGCAGAAGAAAAGTGTGGAGAAATGAGGAAAGGATGTTCCACGCAGTGGGAACTGTATAGGTGAAGGCTCTGAAAAGAGAGAAGGATGACATGTGTGGAGAGCCACTGTATTGTCTGCCTGGGCCACAGCAGGGAGAAGACAGGTCAGGGGAGATGAAGCTGGAGAGTAGGCAGGGGCCTGGGGATAATGGATTTGTTCCTCTATCCGTCTCAAATATTATAGTCCTTGTCAACGCCCCATGTCTGTAGAGCCACCCATATCGTGTGGAGCAGAACAAGAACTGCAGGATTTGCAAGGCGCTGAAAGGCCCATGTCAATTCAGCTCTATCTCTGTCCTGCCCAGATTGGGTCGGCGTGGCACCGCGGGTGAGGCCATTCCTAACCAGAACAATGTGGGTCAGCCCATTTACTAGAAAGGGGGCAGGAGAGGCCCAACCTGTGACCTGGGCTCCAAGGCCACAAGACTAGCCCACTGGTCTGCCTCCAACTGGGCAACTTTGGGCAAATCACTTCAGCTTCTAGGCTGCCATTTTAGCATCTGTAAAATGGTGGGCCACACTAGGTGAGGTAAGTTGTCTTCCAGGTCTCATAATATGATCTGAAGAGATGACCCAACTGCTAAACTCTGAATATGAGTGACAGTTCAAAGCTTCCGGATTATTGACCAACCCTCTCCTCCATTTGTGCTTTGAATATTGACTTACCCGTTGCTTATCTGGGTCCACAAAGCGGATCCCAAAATAGTCTTTCTCAAGTAGGTTCAGGTGGTGGCAAAGAAGGTCAAACAGGTACTGGCCTTTGGCATCTCTCTGCAAAGAAAGAAAACACTGAGAAATGAGAGGGCTTCTTCTCTGTAACTTTGTTTTGATAGTTATTAAAAACCATTTATAATAGTTGCATGAGGATAGTGAAGGGGCACATGTCCATAACTATGCCTTCCATATTGTGATGCATTAGATATTCTCGAGAATTCTGAGGCTTTTAGCACCTAGAAGGAGCCCAAGAACCCTTCCTTCCACAAAGATGTCCGAGAGGTCAGAGTAGAGTCAGGTAAGCCCAGTCTCGATCTCTAATGCACAAAGCTTTCCTAGGGAATGTTGCTGTAGAATATACTGAGTACAACTGGCTCTGCCTCTAAAGTATATCTCGAATCCTCCCACTTCTCTCCACTCCCATTACCAATCCCATCGGTTAAGCCACCACCACCTCTCAACTGGACCATAGCCAGAGCCTTCTAACAAGTTCTCTGCTTCTGCTCTCACCCTCTCTCAACACAGCAACCAAGGTGACCATAATTTAGATATAAAGTCTTTTTTGCTGAATAAGTAATACAGGCACACAGTAAGACATTCAAACGTACAAAGGGATATACTTTGAAGACTAAGTCTCCCGGGGGCCAGCCCTGTGGCTTAGTGGTTAAGTGCGCGTGCCCCGCTACTGGCGGCCCAGGTGCGCGTCCCGGGTGCGCACCGATGCACCGCTTGTCCAGCCATGCTGAGGCAGCGTCCCACATACAGCAACTAGAAGGATGTGCAGCTATGACATACAACTATCTGATGTGCAACTATGACATACAACTATCTACTGGGGCTTTGGGGAGAAAAAGGGAAAAAAAGGAGGAGGATTGGCAATAGATGTTAGCTCAGGGCTGATCTTCCTCACAAAAAAAAAAAAAGAGTAAGTCTCCCTTCTACCCTAGTCACCCTGTGCTTCAGTTCCACTCCCTAGAAGCAACTCCTTACCAGCTTCTTGTGTATCCTTAATGTGGTATTTTATAAATGGGCAAGCCTACATCCTTATACATCTCCTCTTTTTAAAATACATTGGTGGCATATTTTATACTGTATTCTGTTTCTTGGGATTTTTCCCCACTTAAGATATCTTGCAAATCCTTCTACAGCAGTATACATAGATACGCCTCACAGTTTTTAACTGCTGCATACCTCTGGAATACCTAAATGTATTTACCCAGCTCCATATTGAAGGAATTTGTTTCTAATCTGCTATTACAAACAAGGCAGCAGCGAGCACACAGTGATCTTTAATTACGTTACCACTCCTGCTTAACGCTGTCAGTGGCTTCCCGTTGTTCTCAGAATAAAATCCAAACTCTGATCATGGCCTCCAAGGCCCTACATGACCTGGCTCCCGCCTCCTCTCTAAACTCATCCGAAATCATTCTCCTCACCACTCTCTGGCTACAGCCTCTCTGTTCCTGAACGCTCTGAGGCTTTTCTTCCTGTCTTTGTATTCCCTCTGCCCAGAATGCCCTTCCTCCAGCTCTTCCCACAGGCACTCCTCGTCTCCTTGAGGTCTCAGCTCAAATGTCCTCTCTGCAGAGAGGTCTTTCCCCTATAGGATGGCCCATCCCAGTTACTATCTCATTTATCCTGTTTATTTTCTTTATAGCACTGACAACAATCTGTAATTATCTTGTTGATCTGTTTACTTATTTATTATCTGCTTCCTTTCTAGACTATAATTTTCATAGGGACAGGAGCCCTCCCCTACATTTAGCATAGGGCTTGGCATGTGGCAGGTAGGTCTTCAATAATTATTTGTTGAGTAAGTGAATGATTGAATAGAATGTAGAAGGTTAGCTAAAACGTTTCACAAAATGTTAGGAAATTAGGCCATTTCTAAACCCGTAATCTTCTCATTCAGGGACCTGCCTGAGTATCGGGATGAGCTGGGAGGAGAATGACTTGCAGGAAACTGTCAGAACATCTGGAGCTCTGCAAGACAGTGATCTCTGGATCTGTCCCCCGTGGTCTCCGCGGCTCAGCTGAGATGATCAACTCTGTGTCTAATTCTGCATCCAAATCAAGGTTGTTGTCTTATAAGATCCAAAGTATCTCACTTGTGCCATGGCCCAAGGCTATGGGTAATTACAGAAGGGCCTGGCCCTGTTCCAAGAATAGGCAGATCTTTAAGACCCCCACAAAAGGTTTACACCTCACCTCTTTCCCCTCTGCTGGCTCACCCTATACTTTCTAAGGAGAACTAGGGCAGGATATTAAATCTCTCAGCAAATATCTTAAGCAGCTTATCCTTGCAGGATTGGAAGGATGAGTGAGTGGACAGCTCAATTAAGGAAGGCGGTGCCATGTGGGCACCTTCCCCTCTTCTTCTGCTGCCCCACACTCCCTCTCTCAACATAATCCTGAGGGAGTGGACCTCATTCTTACACCCTTTGGTTTCCCACCTGAAAGAGCTCCTCTCAGGACAGAGATTTGTTATGAATCACACTGGGACTTCTGGGTGGTGGGCCACAGACCAGGTCTTTCCAAGGACTCCATCAACAACTGTCTTTTTGGGCAGGGGCTGTCAACTGTTTACCTACTGATGCCCCACAGTGTGATATGCTCATTTTTAAGGTTGTTTTAGGAGCAGAGGAAATATGTTTAACTCTATCCCAAGCAGCATATCCTGTACTATTATCTCCCTCAGAGCAACTGAAATGGAATATTAAGAGACAGTTGCATATTGTGAATATTTTTCTCTACAAATTTTACTTTGCACCATGCTGGCTACTACATTCTGATCAGCCGGGGTGAGTTTTAATGGCTAAAGAAGTCTGCTTCCATACATACAACAACCGTATTAGCAGGATCGTGGGGTAGCCATGGGAGAAAACATGCCTCTGTGATAGAAATCCCATGGACTTTTAATGTGAATCATGTCTTTCACAAAAACAACTCATTCTCATGGGCCTGCAGCTCAGATACACTTGTAGGGCTCTAAGCTGGTAAAAACTTTAAATTCAGTAGATCCAACCTCAGAGTTCTCCCACTTCACAGGAAGAAAAAGGAAGGATGGCTTTTCTCCATGTAGTCATGAAAAAAAGACGCATCCCATTATATATTCCCTATATCAATAAAAAAGGACCTTTTTCTTGTTATTTCTCAGCATCTGTTGAAACCCTTGCTCTGCACCATGAAGTCATAGTTCCCTCAGGTTCCCATTTACCAGTGGTAGATGCATGGTTTTGAGCTACAAGGCTCTTGTGTAGACTAATGAAGAGAAGCATCTTCCTTTGCTGTTTCTCCAAGGCTGGAGGGTGGGAGGTGAGGGGAATGCAGAGAGAGGTAAGAACAGAGCTCCTCTTTATAGCAGAATTCCATGAAGTTTAAATACCCAGCAGAAACACAAAGGCAGAATCAACTCAGAGCACTGCTGTAGCACCTTTCACAGTGGGTTGCAACCTGCCCCTCTCTTGGAGCACTCACGCCTGTGGCTGCTGGAGAGGCCTAAGGCAGCCTTTGGGAAGAAGTTGCATTCAGCTGAACTATACTAGTGGGCTCCCTACAACAAGCCACTGTCTGGGGCAAGGTTTTAGGAATTTTAAACTTCCTGGCCTTGTGGGTCCCCTTGCACTTCCAGATGCCAGCTGTGACCTAGGATTCCCTCTGTGTGGTCTCCCTGCTCTAAGCCTGGGGCTTTCTGGAATATTGTTGCAGCCAGTCTTCTCTTTTGGTGGGATGGCAACATCCAATGACTTCTATCTTCTTTTCCCTTTGCCTGCAATTGCCCTGGTTCTATGGCTAAACTGTGTGTTGTGTACTGAATGTTGTGCCATTGATTACACAGGAGAAACAGGCACTCACATTGACAGGTGATTACTGTTCAGTCACAAAGCCAGGGCTCCATGCCTGAGGACGTTTATCTTCAGGACAAGTGAGCTGAGGCAGAGCACCCAACTCCAACTAACCCTCTGAGGTTATTCTCTTCCCAAAGACATTATTGGGTCAAAATAACTTATTAGGCACACATTTAAAAAATAAATTTATATTTTATGAACCACAATAGTACCCACACATATTTGAAAATAATAGTGCATATATAAGTGCAACCCATTTATTCTCTTTATATGGTGCACAGAATGATTCATGAGCCCCTTGGAATCATTCAGCAACTCTGAGGTTGGGATAATTCATATTCTTGCTCCTCCCTGGAGCGCCTGGTTCTGATTTTCTATGGTGTGTCTATTCTTTAGGGAAGGGACTGAAGCAGCAAGCAGTAAACAGGCCTGGGCCAGTGACCTAAACTATTCAATAATGTTAATTGCATTTTCTGCCTCATAATCAACACCCTTAGGCAGGAGAGAAGCTTCATTTTAACCCATCATGGGGTCAATCCCAGGGACTACGGCATGGGACATCCTGATCAGAGGGACTAACATGTAGAAAGCCCCCACTCATTAGGCCTCACCTATTCAATCCAGCTTCCCTGCGAGGCAGGCAGATTTTAAGTTCAAACTACGTGAATCTTGAAGAGGGCAACAGCGATCACAACTTTCAGATCCTGGGCCACATGCAGTGAAATGGGAGCTGGCCACAGTTTCGTGGGCCCTTAGAGAAGGCAGAGGTGAGATGGAAGGAGTAAACAGTGGGCATCTGCGGTCCAAAAGCACAAGAGGCTGGGGGGTGGGGGTGGCGGGAGGCTCCGCCAGGATGGAGATGCCTAGAGGAGAAGGCAAGAGCTGAACAAGTTGTCTTCAGGGGCCTGACAGGGAAGGACTAGGCACCAGGGGTGGGATGGCATCTCAGCCTCTATTCTAGCTTAACTTGATAGTTAAATTTCTTGTAGACCAAAGACTTCTTTGTTTTTCTTACCAGTGTCCTCTAAGGGCCTGTGTGTGCTGATGCCTGCCAGGTTCAGGAGCAGATGCTGTGTAAAAGCACTTTAATGTCACAGAGGAACAGCCACATTAGCTCATCTTCTCAGGGCCATGGCATGAGTAAGCTGAGCCAGAAAGTGTGAATCAATTACTGGGGTGCAGTTCGCACACTATACCCAGCCCAGCTTTCTGAGGAGAGGGAGGATGAGGTGCACAAATCCTAACAGCAGGGCCCCAGATTTCTTAACTTCAGCACCTTCCATGCTAATTTACATTTTCTTTGAAGGGAGGGAACCCCTACCAAGCTCCTGGCCCAGGAGCCCACTTTTCTTGCTTAGCTGTAAACCAACAAAATCTGTCCAGGAACTGCTGAGGCTGCAGCTGGAAAAGCAGCCAGCTCACTTTGGGAGAAGATGGGGAAGTTCATTCCAGGGAGAAATGCAGCCATACTGTCTTGTGTAGCAGGTCGCCCCAAATGCAGCAGGGCCATAGCTGAGCCCTGACCAGGCATGCCCTCTCAGGAGGAGACGGACCCAGAACTCGGCAGTTAGGCTGGGAAGGATGGGGTCCACACAGCCACTCGGTATCCGACTGTAGCGCCAAGAGGCTGCTGTGGGGCTAGGTGGCCATGCAGCTCCTGGGGGAAAGGCCAGGCCCCGAGTGGAGGGAAGTCAGAATTCAGAGGGAGAGAAAACAGTGCTCACCCAGACTTCTGCAGCCACTGGCCTCATAATCCTGAATAAATGCAGCAACTTCTTGCCCCAATACCCTCCCTTCTACATGCAAATTGAGGGAGTCAGGGTGATTGTCATGACGCAAATAGATATCTACAGGTTCAGATGTCAGGCAGGGTGCCTCAGGGAGCCCTGTTGGCAGTCCTTGCTCAGGTCAGGGAACTGGCTTAGCTCATCACCACATGGTATGGCATGCAGAGGATGTGCATGTGGGGCAGGGAAAACATATTCAGTCCGGAACATGGAGGTCACTGTGTGCAAGTAAATGTCATGGAAGGGAGGACTAAGTGTTCTGTCAGCACAGATGGCCCAAACCAGACCCAACAAGGGCAATTAAGACCCTCTGAGCAGAACCTTCAAACCTGCTGTGTGCCTCTTGTAAGAGCAGGGCTAACGAGAGGGCTAGACTTAGTGAGATATCAATGATGATGCTTCAAGAGCCAAGGCGTCTTCATTCCTATGTGGATTCCTCGTACCCAGTGAAGTTTCCGGAAAGAAAAAAAACCTGAGCTGCGCCTGAAGAAAAGCAAACTTGTTTCTCTTCCCACAGTGAGGCCACTTGTATAGGAAGGTGACTCTTAGAAGCATCACTGTTTCTTGCTATTGATTGAATAAATTTTGGTTGTATTTTTCAAGCCAGTGCTGAATATCTCAGTGGACTAGCCATGTCACAGCTGCAGAATTACTGAAAACTCAGGCAGGCTTATTAGAAAAAAACTCATTACTTTGTATTTGTGTGAAGCTCATATTCTCTCCCTCTTTCACACACACACACCCTCTCATACAACTATGCCTCTCATACAATGTTGCTTCAGATAACTTGTAAAGAAAGTCTGGCATTTTGGGGGCAAATAGACTTCTCTTTGCCTCCAACTCTAAAGACAGTTTGACAACTCATTTTATTGCCTCTTTTTTATTTTTTTATTTTTTGCAAAGGGCAAATGCACGTGTTGTTTGGCAAATCCGTGAATTTCTGGGATTGTAGGGAGTGGCCTGGGTGGCCAGTGTCAGGAGAAATATGGCAAGCTTGGCATCCTCACTGGTTCTCATAACCCTGTAGCTATTTCCCTAACTTCCTCCCAGCAGAAAACTGTTTATTGGCCAGTACCAACAAATGTGATGGATTCTGAGCTAGGCACATCCCATAAATGAGAGAGGCCAGGATTTTTGAGTTCTGGTGCAGTTTCCTTTTCAACTATCCCATCAGGTCACTCATGTTCCCTAGAAGAGAGGGGGAGGCAAAGGGAGCAGAGAGGGGAAGGGCTCTGGGAAGGTGAGGGCACTGAAGATGAGCACTAGGCTTGGAGTCAAGGCTCTGCTCTGCCACTTCTCAGCTTATGACTTCAGATCTGTCTGAGCTTCTGTTTCCTTATCTATAAAACAAGGTTAATACTACATCTCTCAAAGAATTATTGTGAGGCTCAAAACAAGAGACAAAATTTAGTAGATAAAAACCCTGTGTATTTTTCCTACCAACTTCCTCTGCCTCCTGTGACCTCTTCTTCCTTTAGGCAAAAGGGCTTGAACATGACAAGGCCCTAGCAATGAGACTGTGCACTCATGGAACACAAGCCAGTCCTCCCTGGACAAGAACACTCAGGTGGGTCCTGGCTACATGTCCACCTGAGCAGTGTCCCCAAGCTTATGGGGATGGCAACCATTTTGGAAATCTGCCCCACAGGGCTCTCAAAGCACAGATCTGCATCTTCTTCACACTCCAAGGCTATTTTCCCAGACTAGGTCAGAAGAAGAGTAGAAAATCTCAAATATAGGCCATCAACCCAAACCCCTCAGAGGCTTGGTAGCTTCTACTCAGTGCCATGGAGACAAAGGCAGAGCTTCTTATGATACACTCTTGACATGCTCCTGACACTCGAGAAGGAGGAGCTGAGTGAGATGGAGGATGAGATATGACACAATTCCAATAGACACGGTACCTTTCAATGCCTTGGCATTAACTAGAATAAAAAGAAAAAAGCATTTGGCAAAATGTATTTCATTAAATTAACCCAGAGCCTCAATCTCTCTCAAAAAACATAATTGGTTCTCTCTGGTGTTCAAGCTACGGAAGCTAACTGTAGTCTCAGACTCTTCTCCCTGGAATCCTGTTGGCAGGTAAAGGGGGAGGGATGGACAAGTAGAGCCCACGGCTGTCTGATCAGAGTCCCAAGTTCCCTAAAGCTCACCCAGTCACTCATAGCCACTGGCATCCCTAGCTAGGACCAGACAGGTCATTCTCATTGCTTCTCCTGAGAAGGACAGCCAGGGTCTCCCTTGAAAAGTCCCTCATCATAGCAGACAGAGCTCTGAGGTAGGGTTCCAGGGCCTGACTCTTGGTCTGTGGTCCCACTGACGGTACAAAGCCACATTTATGAATGCCTCCCTTCCCAGCACTAAGGGGAAACAACCTCACTGGAACAACAAAACTGAGAGTCCCAGGAGAGCAGTGAGACAGCTGGGGCCAGAAGCCAAACAGATGGTAGAGAGATGGTTTACTGTACAAATGCTGAGGCCTGGGAAAGCAATAGGATAAACCCCAAATCTCCCAATAGTGGCTGTCCCAGTGGTGGAGGGGGACAGAAGGGAGGCAAGGTAGGAGGCAGATGGCTAGCTCACTTGAAAGTAGAGTTTCCTTAATAAATAACCAATTCAGAACCATACCATGCTCTGGGCCAGTGGTTCTCAAACTTGAGCCTGCATCGGAGTCACCTGGAGAGTTGTTAAAACACTGAATGTTGGGCCCCTCTCCTAGAGTTTCTGGTTCAATGGGTCTGGGGTGGGGCCCGATAATTTGCATTTCTAGCAAGTTCCCAGGTGATGCCGATGGTCTGGGGATCACTGGACTAGATCAATCCTTCTCCAGCACCTGTTGGTCACTAGCACCTCTTGGAGCAAAGACTGCAGGGATAAGGGAGGAGGAAAAGTGGATACCTGAGCCCCACCACAATCCAGCTCTGTCAGCACAACTCGCACTTTTATTCAGCTTCCACGTTGTCACATACCAAGAGTAGCAACTTCAGAGCGTTAGGCTTGTGAGTTAAATACTACAGACTCTGCTCCTTCCCACCAGGATTTCAAATCTTGCCTTTCACAACAGTGGGCAGCTGCCCAATTCTGGCTGAAAAGTTCAAGTCTCTAATTACAATTTACTTTCAATGGTTAAGTAGCTCTAAACTCACTGCACTTTTGCTATGAACTAGATCAGCAGAAAGTAAAGCTGGCAGTTATCATCAAACCTAATTCAAAAGCTCCCTTCTCACCTCAGTTCTGCTGTCAGTGGCAGGGAGTCTGTTCCAGAACCTTTCCTCTTCTGGCCTCTAGGGTCTCATGTCTACGAGGTGAGTAGGGAGCTGTCCCAGACCTCTGCCTGCTGCTTCCTTCTCCCTGTATCTGTGCTCTTTAAGCTTCTCAGTCAGACTTGAGTCTTGGCTGTCATGACAAGCCTTCTCTCTCTCTCTTTCCTGGGAGAGGATCCAGCTTTCTCTCCATCAGGGGATGGGGAAGTGAATGGGCTTAGGATATGTGCCTTGAGGATGTCCTTCCATGCCAGGGAGGCAAGTCTTCTGTGTTCAGCTTTGAACAGGGAGTTTGGGGCAGGAGGAAGTGATGGGAGTAAGGAAAGGCACATTCTGATTGTGATCTCTTGGACAAGTCATTTCCTTTTCTGAGCCTCAGTTTCCTTCTGTATAAATGATCTCATGTCCCCTTATGTGCCCAAAGTCTCTGATTCTGTTATTGGATGACCAGAGTAAATGCACCCCAGGTCTATCTGGTCTTAAGTGAGGATAAAAAAAAGTTAAAAAAAAAAAGGTTTATCAGGTAGCTTTACAAGGTAGATGTTTATTAAGACATTTATTGCTAGTTTAATTAATTTAAAAAACTCAGGGCAATTGCTCAAAATAAACGGAAAGAGTAACTAAACAGAATCCATTCAATTCTACCAAGAGCCTCTAGCAGGCCTGAGACAGTGAAGACCATTATGTGAAACTATTATCCTTCATGAGTCTGGTCATTTTACATTCCATTGTGAGTGATGGAAAAATCCTGTTAGATCATCCAGTGCCCGCCTCCAGCCTCACATAGTGAAGATTGTTGCAGGATCTTCTCAGAAGGGATCCTGAGGTTCTACCTCCCTCTGTCCTCCCCAGGCCCACTGTTTCCTAGACTACAACCCAGGTGGCAGTGGGGCTCCTGAATCTCTATATGGTAGGGCCTGAGGGATGACAGTCTGGCCGGGGTAGGGCTGGGGAATGAAGTTTTATTTGCATGGCTCTGTGTATAAGATTGAGAACTCTTCAACTGTCCCATAAAGAAGAGACAGGAATGACAGAGATGGGAAGGGGTTGATAAAGCATCCCTTCCAACCTCATTCCACACTATCCTAAACCTACCCAGAGGCAGAGCCTCCGAACCTGGGCTGAGGTAAAACCTGAGAGGGTGCTTTGAGGTGAATGCCCTTGGGTCCCAGAAGTTGTTAGTTTCCCAAGAGTTCTCCCAGATGTCATACTTCAATCGCTGAGTGGCAGCAGGTGCCTCTTGGTCTATAAATAATTCTTGGGCTTGGAAATGTATCTCCTAATGTGCACTAGGGGTGGGGTGAGGATCACCAGGTCCCCAGTGAATCAGATAAAACCATGGCCCAGGCCTTGCAGTGTGATGGAGAGAGCAATCAGAGGAGGCAAGACTTCTGGAAGTGTGTCACTGGTCCTCCAGCAGTTCTTTGGCCTGAAGAGTAGGGGTACGCACAGGAGAGGCAGGAGTCTTGAGCCTAGGAATGCCCCCGAGGCCTCTGGTGCATCCCTGTCATCTCTGTGCCTCTGCACAGCAAGGCCACCAATACTGAGACCAAGAGTCCACTGAGGGCTACAGAGCAACACTGGTCAAGATGTCACCACTGAAAAAGTCTTGCACATCTGCTGCCATCTGAATATTGTGATATTTGAAGGCCAAAAAATGGATGACAAACCATTGGGAAAAATACTCAATTCAATATCTATCTATTGAGAGCCTTCCTGGGCAAGGCACTATCTGAGCGTTCTCAGGGCTGCAGAGATATGGGATTTAGAGATATCTGAAAAAGCGACTTGGAAAAGCCATCTTCTTTCCTCTAATTTCATGGCACTCACTATCTGTACCACTTAACTGTCTTACTGCTGCCCCTTCCACATTCATGTCCACTTTCCTCTCCATTACTGAGCAAGACGGAAGTGTGGTATCCAGTGTTTGCACCCATGGTGCACAGCCTAGTGCCTAGTGCCTGTACATGATCCTCAGGAAGTATTTGTTGACTAACTATTAAGTGCTATGATATGACAAGGCTAACAGCTGAAGATGAGCAATAGCTCATCTTACCTGATGAACTCCTCCTTCCTGGGTCTCCAATTCCTAATACCCAGTGAGATCAGTGAAGGAAAGAACAGAGAAGGATCATGTTGGGGTAAGACTGTTTCTGGAAATGGAGTTTCTGTCCAAAGCAGAGTCTAACTTAACTCTAATAATTCATTTCAGGATTGGTCTCCCAGGTATTACCTTTTGTCTAGTTTACTGATTCTAACTCCATAGACTATACTTGAGTGGGACAAGGGGCTCCCAGCCGAAATGCCACTGGGTACCAGAAAGGTGCCTGCAATACAGCCCAGCTCCAATACAGCCCAGCCTAACTGCTTAGGCCACCCACACACAGTCATGGGAAAGGAAAACATGGCTCTACTTCCAGGAAGGTTTCTAGCTGGGTCCTTGCCGTTGGAAAGGGAATTAAAAGTTCAATACTTGAAAAGAATAATCATTACATCTGCTAAATTACATTGATGTGAATCTCACAGCCAAGTTCTTTCGAGGGAGTTGATGTTGGAAAACACCTCCATGCTCGTGGGCTCATGAGGAATAGAATTTAGGATGCTTTTAACTTCTGGAAATTATCAAATGCCTGCCTATGGGCAAATTCCATGTGTCTCTAGGGATTTCCTCTGTCCCTTACAGTTTTTCTGATGCTTTGCCTGTCTTTTTTTTTTTAAAGATTTTATTTATTTATTTTTCCCCCAAAGCCCCAGTACATAGTTGTCTGTCATAGCTGCACATCCTTCTAGTTGCTGTATGTGGGACGGGGCCTCAGCATGGCTGGAGGAGTGGTGCCTCGGTGCGCACCCGGGATCCGAAGCCGGGCCGCCGGCAGTGGAGCGCAGGCACTTAACCGCTAAGCCACGGGGCCGGCCCTTTGCCTGTCTTTCTAAAATATTTCTGACACCTGGCCAAGGTGCCACAGGATCTTCTTTGGGCTTCAGCACCTCAGACCAATGGGTAATTAATAACACAGGACTGGATACCTGCCTTATTACTTGTCACAGGTCACGTTCCTCAGGAAGTGGACTCGGATGGAGTTTAGCATGCAAGATGTTTTTAAGGAGTGCTCTTGGGATCAACACCCATGGAAAGGAGTGGAGGAAAGCTGAAGTGGGTAGAGGCAGATGCTGAGCTGCGATGCAGGCCTACTGCTGACTTGGCTGAACCATGGGGAGCTCTGGACTAGAATGGTCCTTTAGAGCTGTTTCAAGTTGAGTCAAAATAGCCAGGCCTTTTATAACCCTGCCTCGAGCAGTCATTGGATGTGGACCTGAAACAGCGTTCCCAGGGGGATTGGACATCAGAGTTCATTACCTCACTCTCGACACAAACCCAATATCATAACTACCATTTCTTAAGAACCTACCATGTGCAAAGCATTCTACAAGCATTATCTCTAATGCTAACAACAATTCCATAATCCCATTTTACAAAACAGGAAACTAAAGCTTAGTGGAGTTAAATGACATGTCTAAGACCACATAACTAGTACATGGGACACAAACCCAGGCCTGCCTTGCCCCAGATTCACATTCTTTCCATTAAGCTAAATTACCGTCCTTTGATTTTCTCATACGGCCCCTGCAGAAGCAACCTACAGCTCCATCCTTCTATGTAACTTTGGGTTGGATTTATAACCCTCTGACTATGTGTTTAATAATGTAGCTAAGCCCATTGCTTGAATTCTTTTATGAATTCTTTGGATCTCTTAGACCTGGGCACTATTGGCCTGCTTCAACCAGAAAACCACTCCTGTTGGTAAAAGTACAGATGCTGGGCTTCTCTATGAGGGCACACAAAGGGGGAAATCCTCAAAACCTAACAGGAAACCAGCAACTTAGTCAACAATATTTGAAGATGATGAATAAGAAATGAGCAGCATTTAAAGCCAGATTTCTTTTTACTTTTTTTCTTTTAGATTTTTTTGGATCAGAAAATTTCCAAATTTCTATATCCTGGAGATAAGAGATCAGCTGGTAACCAATCCCAAATCCCCCAGATTGGGGAGTGGAGGCAGGAGCTGGGTGTAACATGAGAGGTCATATGCACTCTTTCTATACCCCCAAAGGCTGTTATCAATCTTGTTCTTCCTTTGTACACTCCACATATCCCTAATCTTCAACATGACATGTGTAGGCCAGAGGAAGTCATCAGCTCATGACAAGAAAAGCTGCTACCTCGGCAAAATGATGCATCATTGGCAAGTTTATTTGGCCCTGTGGGTCTTGCTCCCCAGGTAGAGTATCTTATATGTTGTTCTCTGTGGTGCTTGTTCCTTTTTTTTTTTGGAAAGATTTGCTCTGAGCTAACATCTGTTGCCAATTTTCCTTGTTTTTTTTTTTTTCCCCTCCCCAAAGCCCCAGTGCATGGTTGTATATCCTTGTTGTAAGTTCTTCTAGTTCTTCTATGTGAACAGCTGCCCCAGCATGGCAAGTGACAGACAGGTGGTGTGGTTCTGCCACCGGGAAACGAACCCAGGCCGCCGAAGCAGTGAGAGCACCGAACTTTAACCACTAGGCCATCACTGCTGGTGTTGGGGTGCTCTTTTTAATTCATCAAAGATGCTTACTTAGAAAAGCATGCGACATCAGACCTATGTAAGCAGCAGAGTTAACGGTATGGGCTCTGGAGCAGCCTCCTCAGTGTATTCAAGTCCTCCCTGCACTTCAAGTAAGAATTCTTTTGAGACCCTGTTACTTACACCTATTCTCCCTGCCCATGGAGACTCTAGAGACAAAGATTGATGGGATGATTCCCTCAATTTTCCATTAACTAGAGATGAATCTTATTTTTGGGTAGGGAAGAATCTCTTACAAACTACAAAGGGATGATATACTATGTCATAACAGAGGTATGTTCAAGGTACAGGAATAGTTGGCATAATGAGACTATCAGAAAGACCTCACCTTTAAAGGAAGTGATTTACAAATAGAGTCTTGAAGGATGCACGGAAGCTTACTGGCCTAGGAGTGGGAGACCAACAGAGAGGGAACAGCATGTGCAGAGAAGGGCATGTTCTAGGAATTTCAACCAACTGCCCTGGTACAAGGAGGTCTGCTGCAGAGATCAATGTGGAGAGACAGACAAGGACTAGATGGTGCTGTGCATGCTGTGCTAAGAAGTTTATTCTGTAGGTGATGGTAAAGGGTGGAAAGATTTTTAAGTGGGAATGGAACTTGAACACATTTCGTATTGGTGGAGGAGGACTGGAAGATGGTAAAACTAGAAGCAGGGAGACCAGTTGGAAAACCATTGTAACAATCCAAGTGAGCTCTGATGGGCACCCTGACTAAGATAATGGCAATGAGGATAAAAATGTGATGGATTAAAGAAATACTTAGGCGGCAGAATGAACAGTGGTTTAAGTGACCAATATGAAGAGGGGTGTGAATAAGAAGTAGGAATGGAGGACAATTTTCACAATTTCAGTTCAGCAAGGAGGCTGGAAGAATAGGTTGAAAAGCTATTTTTAAATTGAGCATTATCATGATGACTTTGGTGAATGGGTCACTAATTCTTTTAAGGCTCTGACTATTCAATTAATTAAGGAAATAATTGAGATTTCTTAGCTTGGTCATTACATTGATTTATTTTTAGAGCACATTGTTTTGACAAATCTGGTCTTTTAAAAAAACGTTTGCTAGGATACATTTCCTTCTTGTAGGTACCACGGTTGAATTCAGTTATCAAAGCACAGAAATCACGTTTGTATAAATAGAGACTTGACCATTTCTTTAAAGCAAGTTGCAGATGCTCTCCTCTGAGCTTCCATAGCATTCTGGGCATACCTTCCCTCTCAATATGTTGTAACTATCTACTAATTTGTCATGGAGACAGGGTGGGTGGGACAGAGACCTGGTCTTATTCCTTTTGGTATGCCTGATCCTTGAAACACAGTGGGCACTCAAGAAATAAATCCTGACTGTAAAAGCTGTGAAAATAAAAGTAGTAAATTATATCTAACAGATCCCATTCCAAGTGCCTTTTTCCCAGACTGGCCAGCAGAACTGAAACTAATTCTACACAAAAAACTACGGGGATGCTCCTATTGACCCACCAGCTGAGGTTCAGCACTAACTTCGAGTTGTATGTTGGTGATCACTTTCACACCAAGGAGAGTCAATTCCAGGCATAGGAAATACAATACATCTGAAGATTTGGCCCATCAGTGGGAGCTTTGGAGGCAATATTTCTTCACCTCTAAGATTCTTACTCAAGAAATATATTAAGAGAATTACTGCCGCTCATATTTATTGTCAAATTAGCCATGACACCTGCAAAATGTTTTGACTTTAAGTTGAATCTCAAAAGCTTCATTTGCATTTTCTCTTACTCAGGGATATTGCTAGAAAAAGTCAGGACTGGAGGTATAGGGGTGGAGGGAGAGGGACAGAGAGGATGTTTCATCTTCGGTTCTTCAGAGTTGAATTAAATATTTTAAATTAATCATCTCTGATCTGTCATTAGGGAATTTTCCATATGCTTTTTACAAATTAAAGCTGCTAGGAATTTACAACTTAAGAATTTATGAAGGTCAAGAATATGGAATTCCAACTAATATCTGAAGTGAAAGCCTCAAAGACAAGAGTCCCTCACATCTGCCCCCTCCCTCTTCTAGAGCAATCTAGTACAAGGGCTACTGCTGAGATGTAGACATTTCCAAATGCAGCAACACTGAAACTCATTATGAGTTTTAACAACTTGCTTTTCAGAGTCTATGGGGCTTTGACAATCTAAATTTAGGTCTCCTTAATGGAATAGCTTTGCTTTAGAAAACAGATTTTGTCAAGGGCTTTATAACCCTATTCTCCCCAAAACTCATTTAAACTTACTCATTTGGAACAATGGAAGGGGGAAGGGATAGGAGAGGGCTAGGATTACTTAGCAGTGTCTTAATTTTAAATGTTTAAAATAAAATGAAATTTTTGTTACTTTCAATGACATATATATAAAAGTTAAAATATAAATGAGTCATGAGTAATTAGGTATTCATAATCATAACACACAATACATTTTCATGAATAATAGTGTTCCATAAGATAAAGAGTACTTTAATATTTAAGAATTAATTAGACCCAGAACCTAAAGTTCCAAATATTTAACAACACTTTTTATCCACCTCTGTGCTGGGTGGAATAGTATCCCCCTAAAATACATGTCCACCTGGAACCTCAGAATGTGACTTTATTTGGAAATAAGGTGTTTGTGATACCAGCTCAAGACAAAGTTGACATAAGGGAAGCCATATTGTAGAAAAGAAAAACCCTATTGTAACTTTGAATGACCTCTGACAAACTAACCCAGCTGGATATGCACCCTCCAGGAGATCTAATTGCTCTGTAGATTTTATGACTCCTGCTTGTGCATGTTCCTTCCAGCTGCGATAAGATGATAACTTTGTTCTTGTGAGTTCCTTAGGAATGTGATTGACCCCCTGAACAGAGAGTCTATGCTGATAGCCATCATCAATGAAAATTGAAAGATCTGGTGTGGCACTCCCAGTCTGTAACACCAGAAGGTCAACATTCCTAACCCCTTCCCCTGTAATCCACCAGCCTATATAACTGCTGTAAGCTTTTGTGCCCCCTTAAGATGGTTCTTTCAGACATTAGTAGGCCATCTTCCCCCTTGCTAGCAAGCTGTAATAAACTGCCCTTTCTTTTCCACCATCTTGCCTCTTGACGATTGGCTTTTGTCTCGCGGCAAGCAGATCGTGCCCTTTGTGCAGTAACATTTGGAGACGTAATTAGTTAAGATTAGGTCATCCTGGATTAGGGCGGGCCCTAAATCTAACGAATAGTGTCCTTATAAGAAGGCCATGTGTAGACAGACACACACAAATGGAAGAGGCATGTGAAGATGGAGGCAGAGAGTGGCGTGATGCAGTCACAAGTCAAGGAATGCCAAGGGTTGCCAGTAACCACCCAAAACACCTAGAAGCTCAATTCCCAAACACCTAGAAGCTAGGAAGAGGTGAGGAAACCTTTCTCCATAGAGGCTTCAGAAGGAGGGTGGCCCTGCTGACACCTTGATTCCAAACATCTAGTCTCCAGAACCATGAGAAAATAAATTTCTGTTGTTTCAAGCCACTCAGTTTGTGATTATTGGTTATAGCAGCCCTAGGAAACTAATACAACTCTCTTTCAGGACAAAAGTCCCACTTTGTGTAAGGCAGTCCTTTTGGCACCGAATGTGGCCTTGTATTATTTAACGTTGTCACATATATGTATGTTATGGTTTCATATGTGTACAGAATTTCAACTAATGTCTGAAATGATAGTTTCAAAGTCAAATTTCAATGATATTTAAATTCTCCCAGCACACACCTGCACACCAAAAAGGCATTCAATGAATGAGTTCTGAAATGATACCCTCAAAGACCAGAGCTCTTGAGGGCTCTTGGTTGACAAATCCTAAAGTCCTAGGTACTTATGAAAATAACATTTTTTCCAAAATAAATGCTCAATAAACCAGAAATTTATTTTCATTATTTTATAAAACAGATGCTACCTGGACAAGATAGAAACATTCAGAAGTCTTAATTCTCTTTGGCTTAGCTGGGCTCTTTGGCGTCTATCCCATGCGTACACAGTTAAGGAGCCAGCCAGAAATCTGGGTAGGATTTATGCATAGAATTTGGGGCTTCCCTTGTCTGCCTGTCTCCTTTCATGTTTTTTCTCCTCACTTTCCAGCTACTTTGGTTCTCCCAAACTCTGACCTCTGTGGGTTTGATAGAAACTGTGGGTTTCTATGAATTTTAACCACCTTACATGACACCAAATGGGACATGCTCTCAAGCTAAAAGTCATAAAAGAATGGGAAGCTCACCCATTGCTATTTCCTTCTCTCAAGAGTATACCATCCTCAGTTTCTGCCTGCTTTTGATCATGCTCCAATGGCGTTAGGTGGTTGCTTTTCATATTTTGTCCAGCATTTACAGTTGTTGTCTGTGGGAGAGTCAGTTCAATAGGAAGTATTTGGCCATTACTTGAAGCAGAAACTTCCTTAACTAAAAAAGTTTATGCCATTTTTTCTAGATAAAATTTTTTCCTGAACCCAAAGAACTAGAACGAGTACTAAACAAAAGCCAAAGTCATAGTCAGTTGTAAGCAGGGGAGAACTGATTTAAATTACTACTCAGGAAGTCTCAATTTAATTTTTTTAAAATATGAACTTACGTTTACCTGTTACATTAGAATGTCAATATGAATGAAGAAGGTATAGAACCTGAGCCTTTTTATGCCTGCCACACTCCCATTCTGTGCCCACCGTGAGGACACTGATACAAAAAAAAACACATTCAATGTCATGCACACACAACCACATACATCCAACTCCAAAACATCCTGATGTGTAATGTAACCTTTATGACAATTTCTTAGGGGTATGGAGGAGGGAGGTACACAGCACGACAGAGAACAAAACTGCCCCCCAAATTACTTTTTAAACATCTTCCCCAAAGTTTCACTTCCTGTGGCAGCTACACAAATCTCGCCTCCTCTCAAGTCTCCCTCTTGTAGTCCCATCCAGCCCCCTTGCTCTCTTCCCTTCCCCCTCTCTCTCTGTCTCTCTCCCTATTTTAAGGCAAAGCTCTTGACTACTTCACATCTGCAACTCTACCCATTTCTCTGCTTATCACAACAAAGGCAGAAGAGTTGAGGTGTTCAACTGTGGGATTCTTTTCCTCATAGTGTGGTGGGGTGTGTATATGTGCGTGAGTGTGTAGCATGATTGTAAATACTCGTAACTTAATAGTTTCTCCTGTCATAGTTATATATTCATATACATGAGGAAATAACATGAAAGAAAGGGATGTGTTTCAGGATGGCAGAGTCTGAACTATGTGCCAGGCACTTTATTTACACACATTATTTCTAATCCTCTCCATTTTTCAGATGAGGAACTTCAGGCTCAGAGACACTGTTCATTCTCTTTCCTCCCCAGCACACAGCCTCTGGGATGTCTCTAACATATTAACGTAAAATGTGATAGAAAACATCAAAGATATATCTGGGAGCCTTGGGGGAAAGGAAGGGGAGCAGAGGTTGGGTTGTTTTGTGTTCAGGAGGGAAGGTCTGGGGGCTGGGGTGGTTGAGGGAAAAAGTTTAAAGGAAGAGTCCTGCGAGGTGGGACGGGGGGGCTCCAGGGACAGAAAGGGTCTCGGACTCATCTGGCTCTCTTCTTTCCCCTTGCTCCCCACATGGTGGTCACACGGCCTCCTCTCTGTTCCTCAAACACTCCCAGCTCATTTTTAAAGATAGACATATTCTGAATGATGAGTCGGTTAATTTATTTACTAAAGCTAATTAGATACTTTGGAAGTCTCATAGGCAATTTCAGTCTTTAAAACGCTGGATGACACCATTTCAAACAGTAAACTACTTCTCTTGGTTCACCCTTAAGCTAAAAAGTACAGTACAAGCTTTTAAATTCCCAAACACCTTGTCAGTTTGGGGTGAACTGGTCCAAAAGAAAAAAAACCCACAAACCTTTCTTTCCCATATCTGAAGAAGTGACTGCTTTTAAAGTTATCACTTGAGTAGAATTTAAAGAATATTGGAACTTAAGTGATTTCTCTTTAATTGTATGATACCCTTTAAAATCTAAATTTCCTAGCATAAAATGTCTTGACTGATTCATTTTTAGTAAGCATTACACAGGGGTGGCTGCTGGATATTTACCTTGGATCTGATAGTATGTGTGAAGAATATTGGCTAGGAAATACACTATTGGTAGATTACAAAAAGCCATGCGTGACCACAAAAATTTCCATTTATACTATGTTCCAAACACCATATATTTAGAAGCTATCATCTCAGTTTCATGCTGGTAACTTTCAGTTAGGCAAAAATTGACAGTTAAAACTGTCTTCCTATAGAGTTTAGGTGTTGTTTTATAAGAAGCAATTTACAAAAGAAAATCCATTTGAACTTTAAACGTTTGATTTTGATGGTTTTTATGATCCTTGGTTTTGAGGAGGTTTCAAGAAATAGGAAGGTATGGAAAACAAAAAGAATGAACAAATGATGAAAGAAGATGGAGAAGGAGGCAAGGGAATGACTAGGTTGCATCCCTGACAGAGTGATTCCGAAAGGCACAGGCAGAAGAAACCTCACAGCCAGGAAAAAGCACAGCTGTACGTTATGTCACAAAGACCGCAGGGTCCTGGGAAAGTTCAAGTTCTGATAAATTCAATTTTCCTTTTTACTGAGGCAGAGGCAGTAGGGATACATGAAAATTAAGAGGTAACAAACCCTACCACACTTCAAACACCTCTAGTACTTAAAACCTTTTACCCCAGCTGTTAGCAAAAGCTAACAAGCGGCCGAGCTGACACTGTTTAAATAGCTATCCTGTGCTTAATTCTCCCACAGGTGGAGAAGTCAAGAGGGGTTGGGGAGGGAAGGAGAAAGCAAGCTAACGCTGACTGAGTGCTAACTATGTCAGGCACTGTGCTAAGCATTTCATGTGTATTCTTTAATCTTCAGAGCAACCTTATGAAATAGGTACTATTATCATACTCATTTAACAGATGGGAAAACTAAGCACAGAGAAGGTTGGTAACTTGCTCATTATCATACAGTCAGTAAGTGACTGAGCTGGGAATTGAACCCAGGCAGTTTAACTATAGAACCTGAATACATAATCACTGTGCCATATGGCATTTTCCAAAATAACCAATTGACAGGATAAAAGGGAATGAAAGGGTATTGCACTCTAACACCTGGCCGCTGCCTGGGAAATCTGTTAGGATACTGTGGTAGAAGTCCTGAGTCCTCTTCGGTCCTAGTCTCTGCCATCCACCATTATTTTTAAGCAAGGGAAAAAAAACCTACCCAAAGCCATCCTTTCTTCTAAATTCAAATACAAATAAGTTAAAAATTAAAAATGTTTGAATTTTTTTACATATTCACTTCATTATATTAAAATTTCTTCTAAATGTCAAATACTCCTTGAGGGGAACATTTCAGTAATTTGGTGGTTGAATCATGTAGCAATTATAAGCCTAACTTTTAAAGCAGTTTCCATAAAGAGAGTGTAATTTTTTTCAAAGTATGTATAAATACACACATACCAATACTCTCTCTCTATAAAATATCTTCAAGCCAAGTTCTCATTTTTTTCGGGCTCTATTTATATGCAACCAGTTCTAAGAATTCTCAAGCCTGACACTGTCCCCTCACATCCCTCAGAGCAAAAGTCCTCATCCATTTTTCAGGCATGACCCACTTTAAGGGTTCAGACTCTGTGATGAGTCACATGCACATCTTCTAAGGACCTTGACGGGTTGCAAATGAGATGAAATGAAAATGACCAAAATGTTCCGAGTTAGCCACCTTAGTCTCTCTTTCTTATTTGCCATCTGTCCACAGATCCTTAGGTTCAAATCACATTTTTGTGAATAAAAATCTAGAATTCGGACACCTCTACTCAGAGCACTTCTGCTTCACAGCCATACAGCCCAAAAGCAGCAGTGAGTAAGGTCTAGGGCTCCACAGGTCGGTAGGCAAAGCCCGCAGAAAACGAGGCTCACAGATGGGGGCACCACAGGCACCTGAGCCTAGCACTTTGGTGCCTGTGTGGATGACCCGGAAAGGCCCTGCAAAGCCCGCACAAGACTCCTGACATCCCCTGCAGTAACTGCAAACTCCTTACTCCCTGCCATTCCCTCATTCCCATCCACTGCCATTTCCTCACTGTCTGTAGGAGTCCCCCTCCACAATGGACTTTCCATCCCTCTTCTAAATCAGTTTTAAGGCCTTCTTAACTTTCCACTCAGTGCTATAACTACTCATAAACGTATTCTATTTTCTCCTAGACTGTAAGCTCCCTTCAGGTAGGGCCCACATCCAGCTCTCCTTTCTGGAACTCATGGAGCCTTGCCAGTAGATGCTCAATATACACTGAGTTAAACAAATGATTCTGGAATCCAGTCTCTGAAAACCGAGAAGTCATAGGCAGCTCAGGGGAAACCACAGAATTGGACAGGCACCATCCGATCCTCAGAATGTTCACTCTTTGTACAGCACTGGAGTTGTTAGATATTCCACACACGCCAGTGGTGTTTTCTGTAAGTCTGCTTTGGGACACTACCAGTGTCCCAAAGGTGAAGCAGTCCGATTAGGCAATGACTGTTTAAACACACATTAATTATGCATTAGGAGTCCTAAATTGAATAGCACAATACACAGGAAAATACCTTGGACACAGGGCATCCATTACAGACAGCAGTGATCTCTCACATCCTGCTGTGTACATATTTGGAGAGTAAGTGCACTTCAGGGAACTCTGCTTACTTAAAAAAAAAAAAAGGATGAAAGAAAAGAATACATTTGCATGCTGCGTGGAAACCCATGGCTTGGGGAGGGGGTCAGTTGTCAGGCAGCCAGGGGCTTTGGAACTTGTATTGGTCATGATGATGGATGAGCTGCTCAACACAAGTGTGCCTCGGTTTCTCTGACTGCTTCCTTCTTCCTTCTTGGTATGCAGGAAGGCTAGAAGGTTGTCTTATACTGCAGGTTCTGAGTACAAATACAGGCCACTGCTCAGGGGTCTCAGCCCTTACAGCTGAGGTACCAGCAGTTGGTGCAGCCTCTGAAGAAGCCCATTCAGATTCTGGTCTAAATGCCTTATGTGCTAGACGTGCTTCTGCAGAACGGGGAGGTTGGGGGGTGAAGAGGGGAGGAAAATGTGACCAGTGGAGACATGTGCCTCCTTTAATGAGCTCCTAAACCCTCACCCGTTCTCCTTAAGAAAAAGAGGAGCAGGTCCTAGACTGGGGAGGAAACTGGCTTTACCACTTAAAACATGCATTCACACAGACAAACACCCACGCTTGAATTACACTAGAGTGAAAGCTGATGACAGGTCCCTGGGTGTGACGATTCTGTGCCCTCTCAGCCGTCTCAGGCATGCTTGGACCCACACACACACCTCTGGGCAGGGTCACATTAAGAGAGATGTCAGCCTCTTAACCTCAGTTTCACCCACAGCTCCTAAATGACACAGGCAGAGGCCAGGCACTCCCATTCAATGGATCTGAGTTCCCAGAGTGAGCTCAGCTTGAGATCTGGCATCCTGAGATGATGAAGAGATCTTGAACAACAAGGCACAGCTGGGACATCCTTAGCAGCAACAGCAATCTTCAGATTCTCAAATGGTTTTCTCCAGCTGTCTTGCTTAGCTGTTTTAATAATCAGAGACAGAAGCTGGGTATCTATCAGAATGAATACTCCCCTCACCATTTTTTTGGTACTTTGATTATGGACAAAGTGACACTGACTTTGAACAATGTGATATAATGCCTTTCATATAAACAGAGGTTGATTAATCTTGGTTTCTTTCCTTTAAAGATGGTATGAGACCAGATAACAAAATTCAGCTGGAGCAGTCTGGAAATCTACAGAGGAAAAGTACTTCAAAAACGTTAGCGTTATGATTACATGTATGAGGATGCATAAGAAAAAAAAAGACTCGAAGGAAATAAGACCACATAATAATATTAGTGTATTAGGGTGCTGAGGTTATGAAGACTTTTCTCATGGTTTCTAAAAGTTCTATAATGGCGGCTGGCCTGGCAGCATAGTGGTTGGGTTCGCACGCTTCACTTTGGCGACCCGGGGTTTGCAGGTTCGGACCCCAGGCGCAGACTTAGGCACTGCTTATCAAGGCATGCTCTGGCAGGTGTCCCATATATAAAGTAGAGGATGGGCATGGATGTTGGCCCAGGGCCGATCTTCCTCAGCAAAAAGAGGACGATTGGCAACAGATGTTAGCACAGGGCTAATCTTCCTCACTAAAAAAAAAAAAAAAAAAAAAAGTTCTGTAATGCAGTTTTGTTGTTGTTGTGAGGAAGATCAGCCCTGAGCTAACATCCATGCTAATCCTCCTCTTTTTGCTGAGGAAGACCAGTTCTGAGCTAACATCTATTGCCAATCCTCCTCCCTTTTTTTCCCCAAAGCCCCAGTAGATAGTTGTATGTCATAGTTGCACATCCTTCTAGTTGCTGTATGTGGGACACGGCCTCAGCATGGCCGGAGAAGCGTTGCGTCTGTGCGCGCCCGGGATCCAAACCTGGGCAGCCAGTAGCGGAGTGCGCACACTTAACTGCTAAGCCACAGGGCCGGCCCTGTAATGCGATGTTTTTATAAGGAAAAATATTTATAAATAAAAATAATTCATGGTGCTCTTAGACTTCAAGTATTAAACACTTTGTGCTCTGGATAATTAAACATAGATTACTGAATTCTTCACACACCAGATGACATAATGGCGAGGTGTGTGAAAGCACCTCGTACACAGTAAGGTGGTATAAACATGTTAGATATTATTGCCCCTCAATGTTTTTGAGAATTAGGCTGCCATAGCAGCAAACTATTTAGATTGGCTCTTGTTTTTTGTGGTGAGTGACATTCAGTATGGCTGAAGGGCTAATTCACGAGCCATCAATCAAAAACATTCTTATGCTAAAAAAGGGCTTGCCCACCATCTCTTGGAAAATAAAGAAACAATAACCCTGGCCAAGTTCTATCCCATCTTGGGTGAATAGGTGGAACTGCTAAGGGGGCACATTCTTCTAGTTCTGAGTCTGTGTGTGCGTGTGCGTGTGTGTGCGTGTGCGTGTGTTTCAGAGTTAGCTGCCATGTGGTCAAACTGCCATAGAGTGTCCCACCCAAGCTGGCCAAGTGGCTCTCCCAGGAGGAGTAAGATCAAACAACAATCTGCTCAGCACAGCGAGCAACTTCCTCACCAGGTGGGAAAATCTGGAGCTGCCCCATCCCGACTTTTTATCATGCCCCACATAAGCAAAGGCTGCACTAAATATATATTCCAAATACATTTTATCAGGAAGCCAGAGCAACACCAGCCTTTATGCTCAGGCTAATGCTCTATTATATGGATTATATTCAACTGGAATAAAATGAATATTCTCCACCACAATTCAATTGTTCTTTATACAGTTTTTAATGAGATTCCGCCCAGTGTCACAGCAGTACTTATGTAATTACTCTATATAACTCTGCCAGCAAGGAGGGAATGAAATCTCCTTATCAGGGTATTGCAAACTAATAACACCTCAGCAGACTGTCTCTCTCAGTGCACTGCTACATTTTGGATAGTCTGGGAGCGTGGCCATCATGCAGAGGGGATGCTCAGGTGACTAAGGCTTCAGCACTGCAGAATAGCTTTCAGGGAGGAGGACTGCACTTTCCTGAAATTTCTCAAGAAAACATTAAATAAGAAGAAAAGGAGCCTGCAGCTTATGAACTAGGTGTCTTTAATCAGGACGATCAAAGGGACACGTGTGGCCAGTTTGCAGCCTCAGTCAGGCTGCTGAAGGCAGCTTTGCTGGAACCCTGGGACAATCCATCAGGGAAGGGTAGTGAGCGGGAGAAGAGGGGAATGGAGTCGAAAAATAGCTTGTTGGCTTCCTTGAGGAAAGCTGTAAGTCAGCAGAAAGCAGAATGAAGGAAAAAGAATGCCGCTGAGAAGGAGGTTAAATCTGGTCTCGGGAAATTATCTAAATTAGGAAGATGGGCCTCTGACCTTTGCTGCTGGGGAACCCCAGAAGCCAGAGGCTAGACCTTGAAAAGTTCCACTGAGACTTTGTTCTGAGGTCCTAAGAATGACTTTCTTCCTGACTTGCAGTTCTGCTTCAGACTGTGAGAGGAGGAAGCCCAGAGCTGACCCCAGGGGCAGTATGTAATCCAAGACCACAGTCCAAGGACTTGCCCACCTGTCCGATGAAGGAATTCAATCAAGAGGACATAGCAGCACAGTCTTGATATCTGCTAAGGAGTTCTCAGAGCATTCCCAGGGAAGCGAAACTCCACAGAACATGCCAAGGTGGAGCGTAGAGTGGGGGACAGGACTATTGCATACAAAGTTCTTGCTCCTGCTTTCTGGGCTTCTCTCTGGTAGCAAACTCTGCCCTCCCCAAACAAGGCCCAATCCTTGGTGGCAGAGGCAAGCAGAATTAAGAAGCGAGGGTGCTCCTACTCCACAACCAAAAGAAGTCCAACGATGATAAGGCTTGGTCAGATAGCAACAGGAAAACACAAAGAGAGAATCCCTACTCTTATGGTCTACACTGTAGATTACTTGTTCTATATGGTCGACTTCACTGATCAACACCATAGACCATGTTGCTCACTAAGCCTTGTAGATCCTTCTTTGCTCTTTACTCATCTGCCCTTCACACCCACTTCCCCCACATTTCATCTCCAACCTCCTCTGCTAATAACAACAATAACCTCACACCTTAGCTATAATTTACACTCCTTGTGTAAAGAGACTGCTTAGCAAGTTTCCACATTGTGCCTTTCATTTGTTACCTCCATGGGTGGTATTATTTGCACTTAGGTGTGTTATTAGTAAGACTCTAGTAATAATAACACTCAGCACATTTTTAACCCTTCAAAAGGTATTCTCAGGTATTATGTGATTTTATAGTCTCAGATACAAAATTCACAGAGACAGCTGGATGGGCATTCTTCCTAATTTATAAATGAAGAAAATGTAACTCACAGATGTTAAGTAGCTTGCCTAAAGTTTATGGCACAGTTGAAACCAGTTCCCAGGTTTCTTGATCCTTACCCAAGGACTCATTCTATGAAAAAGTTCTGTGCTACCTGGGTGGAATGATCATTACACAAGAAATTTGGCAGAGCTGAGCTGCACGTGATGGGAAGAAAGCTACTGAGCCAAGCCGTGTCAGTGCCCAGATTCAATTAAACATCATCAGGAAAAGGGCTATTCAGTTCGTGCACTTCTCATCCCTTCCTGCTCTTGTGCTGTCACTGGGGACTGGCACAGAACCACACAGGCTGTGATCCAGGGCACTCTTCTGGGCCAGAGATGCCTCTGTCTGTATGCTTACCCAGGAGAGGGAGGCCTGCTGGAGGCTGAAGCCCAAAGCAGATGGGCAGGCTCATCAATGCACTCGGCACTGTCCTTGGCTCAGCGAGGTGCTGTGCAAGACAGTGACTCAAAGTTATATTTACAGACCCCAAATTATTCAGTTGGCCCTATGTTCTTCCTCACTCCAAATATCGAGGCTGGGTGAGAGGACAAAGTAAGAGTTTGGGGGCCAAAGTAAGATGAGTAATATTAAAGAGTAGGCATAAGAATGACTCAACAAAGGTAAATGGGGTTGCTTTTTACTCACCCCGACACCATCCCAAAATGTGTAGGTGATAATGTGTGTGGGGAAGGGGAGTTGATTCATCCTGGTTTGCCATATCTGAACAACAACTATGACATTTTACTTAGCATTTCTGTAACATCTCTTTCTATAGAGCCTAGCACTTGCCACTCTTGACTCTTGACTTGATGAAGTAGCCTTGTTTAACAGGGATGAGAGGGAGCAGTCCATGCCCTTTAATAAGACTGTTCCCACCATCCTGCAAGGCCTAAGGTGAAATTTACCTTCCTTCATGAAGTCTTTTCTGATTCTTTCCAATGATCTATGATATTTCCTTCCTTTAAAGGCTCAAAGCATCCGTCTCTAAACTCATGTCTTTTTCACAAATTTTTGTGCAGTACGCTCATTTCCCCACAAGGAATAATCATTAGATTATGTTCGTTGGGGTAGGGCCTGTGTCTCACTCATTATTTACCCTCTCCAAGGCCTGGCAATAATGCCTTGACCATGGTGAGTGCTCCATGAATACTGCTCAACAGATGTGAATTATTTTCTTGCTGCATCTATGCTGAGACCTCCCTGGTCCCACAGTACCTCCCTGGTATTCTCCCAGGTAGTCTTGCCCATGGTGATGCCCACCTCTATGGAAGTAACTAAGCAGAGGCACAACCTTCATCTCTCAGAGGTGCGGTGTAAGCAAAGCTGGACAAACTGATTAGGAGTTCAGATTAGGTGGTTGCTGAGATTCCTTCTAGTTCTAAAACAATAATTCTAAAATTTTGACTAAGTGAAAATAAGAAGTGAGTGAATTTGGAGGAGGAATAATAAATATTGAAATAATAAATACATGAAAAGGAAGTTGGATACGTGTGTAGGCCCAGGAAAAATACCAAATATTCAGGGAAGGCTTTCTGGGGATGATATAATTTAAGATGCTCTATGAATAACAGGAAGAACATTTCCCAGATAAAGTGGGGAGTTTCTAGTACAACAGAGTCTCGTTTAGGAAATGTCTTGAAATGAGATCAAATGAATATAGTGTAGAGTAAACCTGACAAGGGGAGCACAGTAAGGCAATAAGGCATCTGAAACAAGTGACAATCTGAAAAGATGGTGTACTCAAAGACACTGTGTGCGTGTGTAGGTGGATGTGATATATTAAGTATAGGCTTTGGAATCAGATTATAGAATTCTGACTGCCGTGCTTACTAGCCATGTGACACTGGATAAGTTATTTAACCTAAGTTTCAGTTACTTTGTGTTTCTCAAGAAGATATATATGCATCTTCATGAGAGATTAAATGAGATAAACAATATAAAATGCTTAGCACAGACCTAACACTCATTCATTTAACAGATATTTATTGAGTATCTTGTATGTGCTAGATAGTTTACTGAGCATTTTATATGGTAAACAATCAGAATGGAAGCTATAATTATTATTAGCTAAAGGGACTATGCCTCCCCTTCCTGCATCCTCCACTGCAAATTATGTTCCTTTTGATTCTGGAACTTAGAAGAAAAAATGGCATTTTACTGTATATGTGAGCTCATTTATTTGCCTTTGGTATGTTTTGCTTAATAAAATAAAACAAACCAAAAGTGTGTCCTCAGCTATGGGGGCACTGTAAATGCAAATTAAGTAACAAGAATTTTCTTAAAGTCTCAACTCTTTTAACACAGTCTCTCCTTTGTGCACAGAGGCATAATCAAAAAAGCCAAAAGCCAGATCCTTCCCTTCTCTTGGAAAGTCATTTCTCGACATGGTACCCAAAGAGACATCCTGAAAGAGACATGCATGGTTATGTGTCCCTTTTCCAGGGACAGTCTTCTCCCATGGATATGAAACAGGCTTTGGCAGCTGCTCAGTATCATTAGACCAAGGGCAAGTCAACTGCTCTCTCAGGCTTAAAATAAAGTTATCGTCTCAAACCAAAAATACTAAGCATTTGACCAAGGAAAGAAAGCCAATGGAGATCTAGTTATCATGAGGGATTTCTTGTTGATCTTATGAGATTTCTACAGTGAATACCTGAAAGTATGATTTGTATTTATATATGTATGCATTGGTATGCACGTATGTACATACGAACATATGGTATTATGGAGAAACTGCTGAAAGGCACTTGCTTTGCAAAAAGGCCTGTTTTTTTGTGTGTAGATCAGCAAGCCAAAAAACTTGAGTCAGGTTTGTTTTTGCTAAGCACAAAACTTCTTAATCCAGTTCATGAGCAATCAATCTCTGCAGTAAATATATTAGTTTCCAATAAAGAAGCAAATTATTCTTATACAGGTTGCAATGTTTTCTAATGGGCTGTCTCTCTACTCTGTAACCAAGAATAGGTAGCAACTTCAGAGACTGTTTTCTTGAAGTCTCGGCTGTATGAGAGAACCAAAGTGTTTTCAGAATTTCAGATGGATAATTTGGGATCCATTTGGAGCTCAGGTATTTTGGTGGAAGTTCCCCACAGATAAGGCAAAGATGTAAGCTAAGGATAAGTAACTAGTACGTGTGAACAAGGACTCGAGAAAATCACTCACAGCTGCACTTACTCAAGCCTTGGGTAAGAACGAGGGCGCACAATCACTACTTCATCTAATAATTTAAATATGATTCCATCACACTTAAAGTAGATCCATTTCCAAACCAATGCTTGGTTTTCCCTAATCCTGTTTATTCTTAATTGACACAATCATCTGTAGGCAGGATAAGGTGTTTTCTCTCATAAATTTATAAACCTTTACAAAGGAAATTACTTTGGGGGAAATTACTTCAAATGTCAAGTAACTCCAGGGACTTAATCTTGGAATTTATGTTTCTATTTTTAATGTTTTAATCCAGACACAATTTTTGTCCCTAAGTCCTTTCAAGTATTGACGGTACTAAATCGGCTCTCATACAAACAGGTCATCAGAGGCGAAATCAGAATTTTCCTCCTCATTTAGTTCTTTTAAATTCAGCTGTTTTGTGGGAAGATGTAAAAAACTAAATAAATAAAATCAAACCAATTAAAATACACATGATGTGAGATGACATATTTTCTGCTCCAAAGTTTTCAATATCTCAGTTACTTAGAAACATCTGCTCAACTAAGAAAAATAGACTGAATGAAGGAATCTCAAAAAGTCATTCAGTCTATGATCCTGCTCCTGAATCATTTGTCAACTAAAATGTCCCCCAAATATAACTGCCTATATTAGTGTTTCCAAATCTTAACTTTGCAACACTCCAAGGAATCAAACAAAATGAATTTTAAACCATTTTCATTTGTTAAAGACGCTATATAGCACTTTCTGTGTGTGTGTGTGTGTGTGTGTGTGTGTGTGTCCTTCCAAAAAGGCTGGAAATTGAGTCTATGAATTTCAGAAGAGGTACAAGCAAGGAGGGGACTACTAATGTCCATTAATAGTTGTCCATCGTTTAGATAACTTTATATTCAGGCATTTTCTCTTTTGTCTCTGCAACATTGATCGTACTACCATTATCTCATGTCTTCCAACCCTACCATTTGTGAAAATGAAGAATTACCAGCATCTGTCTCTTATTTATTCTTTTATCTATAATATCAGAAGGCAATTAAGTCAGCCTTTTTTGAGGGGAGTAAATATCTTCCCCCATCATCACCTTAAAAATCTGACTCGTGTCGTGTTTTGCAATTTGCCTATTCACAAAAATTCTCAGAAATTTAGAAATTATTCTTAGTCGTTTTTACAGATGTGAAAACTGAGTGAGGTTATGTGTCACCTATTTGTTGGTGAAAATTTCTAGTTAGGTAGCTAGAAAATACTGAGGAGAGGCTCAAATCCAGGTTCTCTACTCAAAATCCTTGATTCTCGCCACTGTTCTTTATTGACCCCCAAAAGGTGTTCAGCCATTTGTATTACTCAATTTAGTTTTTCTCTCATTGCTTGCAAGTCATGCAGCCCCAAACTGAAGTAACACTTCAGTGACGTACAGTGAAAGCATTACACTCAATGTCATGCTCTTGCCAAACAGCCTTTTAAAATAGCCTCTTCTCATTGATTATTAATTCAACTATCAGTCTGCCTTGATTCCTAATCATTTTTCCTGTGTTTCCTTGTGCTAGCAAGCACGCAAGCATCACCGCCTACTCACTCAGTTCACTTTCCCTCCTAAATACAGAGACCATTTATTGAGTCCTTACTGTGGGCGAGACCCTAGGCTTATTTCATTTCACTTAATTCTCATATAACTCCATGAGGTATGTATTATTATCCTATTTTACAGATGAAGAAACTGAGGCTCAGAGAGGTTAAGGATGGGTCACCTATTAAGCTATTTGTGATTATTTCTAGAATATATCTGAGAGAATTTGAATATTGTCTTTCAGGTTTCTCTTTGCCCCATTTATGATATAATGTGTGTTCCCTTTTTCTTAAGTAAATTAAAGAAGCACTAAATGCCATTCCAAAGAATGATTCACTTGTGCACACACTAGGACCCAGAACCATCAGACAAACTACCCATGTAGCTAGACTCATGGCTAACACAGTAGCTGGCACATAGGTGCTGAATAATGTTGTACTGAGAGCTGCTCATGCCTTTGAGTACCACTGATGGATCTTAGTAAAAAGATAGGGAAAAATAATCGAGGAAGGAAAAGAAAAAGGAAAAGGTGAAAGAAAAAGGAGAAAGGGGGTGACGTTTCTGCATGTTTCTGTTCCCTCTGAGATAAATGCTTTTTAAAAGGAGGGTTCGTTGTTTCATATTCTATCACCAAGTTCTTATTGGTACTACTATTGCTCGAGTGCCTGTTCTTTCCTGTGTGTTTCTCTGTGACCAATAGTTACCAGGATGACAGGCCCCATAGAAACAGAAACATTCTAGTATTGGACTTTGTGCCTTCCTCTTGGCCATTTATGTCATTCCAACTCACAGCCGGCATACCAGCAACCCTGATGTCAACTCTTCTATCCATTCTCTGAACGGAGTAGAAAAGAAGAGCCCTTCCCTACCTCATTACAAAGCCTAACCCCACCGTCACAGACTTCTGTGCTTTCTTACAAATTCAAACAACCTCTAGTGCCTAATTATGTAAGAAGTCTCTCTCCTTGGACCTCATAGCTCACTGCCTCAATTCCTCTAAACAGAGCCATCTGTTAGCCAAGGATTCAACATCAAAACATTCTTTGATGAGTCACAATTAATGACAAGTACAATGCGAGTACTGCCAGAATGATAAATATAACACTACTCAAATATTCATCATGGACTAAATAAAGAGCCTTTTAGGTTTCGAAAACGAAATATTTTAAGGTTTTAAAAAAACTGCTTGGCTATAAAAATAAACCAAACACAGTCCTGGTATTTCCAAAGAAATCAATTGGAATTGAGATAGTGTTAGCAAAGCTGACATTATGTGCCTGAAAATAATCCTGATTGATTTTAATAGTTGATATAGAAAACTTTGCAAATATAGTAGTGAGGTGAGCACAATGAGCTGGGAGATGAGATATAAGAGTTCTGACTTGAGCTGGGACATCAACTACTTTATGTCTCTAGACCAGGTAATTGCCAAAATCCCTTCCAGGGCTAATACTCCACATCATTCTATGAGTGCATGATTTAGAGCCAGAGACATATGGCTGCCTTTTGAATTCCAAGAGGACCTCACTGACAATAATATTTTCTGTGTTGAGATCCCTGGCATCTTTGAGTTTTTTCTGGACATTCTTGCTTGTTAAAAGACTAGCAAATACAGTGAGTAGACTTAGTATTTCTTTTCCCTATTAATGAGTTCTAGTTGGCAAGACCCATTATTTGGTATTAATGAAAGAGCAAGTTATTTACATTCATAGTCACTAAACTTCTTCAGTAAGATGACTAAAAAAAATGAGATCCCTATAATGGAAACTAACAGTTCTCCTTCAGTCAGTTTTGCAATCAATAAAAGATAAATAAAAGACAGGTTAGCAATAATGAGCAGTGGAAAAAATATATAATTTAGAATTTGAGTCCCTTTTTATGACTCAAGGCTGAGTAGCAAAAGTAGACAAATTGAAGTCTAATCTTGTGTTTGAACAAATGTAACATATAAAATTGCTGTTTTAAAATCATTTGTGAATGCAACTTCCATTATAACCATAGATTAAGTAAGATGACCATTCACTGGTTATAGATCAACTTTAAGAAGATTAGTCACAAGGAATCCATCTCAGAAATGTCACTCCACACAGTGGGTCAGACTCACAATCTAAAGTCCCTATATACAACAATAATATAATCTTGTGATTCCATTTTCCCTGTTCATTTCCATGATAACTAATGCTTTTGTGATTATTGTTTCTGAAATATTTTTTTTCTTTTTCAAACATGAAAATAATATAGCATTAAATATAAAAGAAAAAGCCCATAATGAATGACAGAATCCTGACATAACAAGGTTTTTCAATTTTGGCCTCTTTCACATGCTGATGCTTTTTTTCCTGTGTAAGCAAGCACATGTCCAGAAGCCTGCCCTCAGCAAAGAAATTACCTAAAGGCCAACTCCAGATGATGAGAATTCTCTTTTGACCTTGCATTCTGCTAGTTTTATGTCTTCAAGCGTTGACAATGTTGTGCTTTATGACTAGAGTCCATCTATATCATTGCTTTGGGCATTTTCTAGAAGAGGCAACCTTGGACCACTAAATAAATGAAAACATGATGATTTATAGTTCGTGGTTCAGAAGTCTCAGAGCTGGCAAACCCAACATAACTGTAGGTAGAAGACTGCAGGAGAACTAAGTATAATTAAGGTTGCTATGAAATAAAGAGCAAGCAAAGAAAGAGAGTATGCCTGAGCTACGGTTTCAGTTGAGGGGGAGCCTGCAAAGAAGTACTAAGGGAACTCACCTAGTGTGGAAAGGGACAAAGAATGGCCTGGTGACCTAGGACTTTTTAAGTTGACAATTAGGGATTCCAGCATACTTAACCCATAACCCTTATGGCTAAGGATGCACAAGAACAAGTAGAGAGCATGGAGGCAGGGCTCAGAGAAGTGGGGAGAGGCTTTTCCAGACTCTGTTCTATACTTACTGCATCCTAACCCCCAAGAGTCAGATAGAACCATAATCTTTCACTTTGACAACATGTCAAAACCATATGATTGGGGCCGGCTCCATGGCTTAGCGGTTAAGTGCTAGCGCTCTGATACTGGCAGCCCGGGTTCGGATCCCGGGGGCGCACCGACGCACCGCTTCTGTGGCCATGCTGAGGCCGCGTCCCACATACAGCAATTAGAAGGATGTGCAACTATGACATACAACTATCTACTGGGGCTTTGGGGGAAAACAATAAATAAACAAAACAAAACAAAACATATGATGTGCACTAAGACAATACCTGCCTTTTATTGATGATGTGCCAGGCACTATACATCTATTGTGCCTAACTGTGCAAAGCAAGTATTATTACTGCTTTTATTATTATTCATTTTATGACTGAGGAAGCTAAGGAATAAGGAGGTCAAGTAAATTGCCAGGATTTCATGTAGCTAATGTGCCTAGGTTGGGATTTGAATTTAGATCTGTGTAACACTTACAATTGAACTTTTTTTCCCACTATGCCACTCTATAAGGTACTATGTAAAATTTTTTAAAAATTTTAATCTTTAAGAGCCAAAGAAATACAAATGAGGTATTATTAATATGGCCATCACGAGTATAAAATTCTACCACAGTTCAGGTAATATTTTCCCACAAATGTTAATGAAAGTGCCTACTATGTGCAAAGCACTGGGCCTTGAGGCAGAAAGATATAAAAGTCACAATTCTTGCCTTTTAAGAGTTTATAATCTAATTGGACAGGCTAGGAAGTAACAATAGAGATAATTAACTATTTAATATAATAATAAAAGTGATATCATGAAGGAATACGTGATTAATTGCCAAATCAAACATTTAAAACTGAGAAAAAGGAGACATTAGATGGTCTGGAAAGGTTCAGGAGGTCTTCTTGGAGGAGGAAGCATTAAGGCTGATTCTACTGGATTGACAAAATCTGGGCAGACAGGGAGAAACGGGGTACTGCATTCCAAGAGGAGAAATGGGGGAAAAAAACACCACAGAGTAAGCCTCTTGCTTGGAGCTAAAGGTCTGAGAACATGAGTGGTTGTGAGGTAGCTGGAAAGGTAGGTTAGAGACTTTGAAGGGTGGGTTAAGAAAACTGGATTTAATCCTATGGGAATGTTTTTAAGCAAGGAAGTCACATGATCCAAGTGGTTTTCCAGGAAGATTTCTCTGGCAGTAAGTCACAGAAAGACTGCAAAGGGGCAGAAGGAAGGCAATAAGATCAGTTAGGAGTTGACTATAGGAGCAGCTCAGACATCCTATGGAAGTAGAGGGAAAGAAGAGGAAGACATTTTAGTTTTGTTCTGATACTATAGATTTAGAAAGATCTGGACTTGGTTCTGGTTGGAACTGGTTTAATTAAGTGCAAATTTGGGGAGAATAAAGCACAAACAACTTTGGATAGGTTTATAGTTCAATTAAAAATTATTTAACTTCACAGTTTTGTATAATTTTACAGGTTCTATAGTATTTTCAGAAGTATTCATTCACTTATCCTCGTAACACCCTAGAAGGTAGATAAATCTGGCATTGTTTCCATTTTTCAGATGTTGAAACTGAGGTTTGAAGGCCTGCAGGCCACACTCTTAGCACATTTTGGGACTGAGACCTGCAGGTAATGAGCTTCTGATTCCATATTCCATGCATCTGCTATTTACCATACTAATCTCAAAAAAATTTTTTTTTCCATCTTGGAAGTCCATAGATTTTAGTTTGCTTATGGAAAATTTCAAAAATACACAAAAGTAGAGAAATAGTATAAAGAACTCCCATGTGCTTATCACTCAGCTTCATCAATGATAAGTTCACAACCAATCTTGTCTCATCTGTACTCCACCCACCCTCAATTATTTGAAGCAAATCTTTGAAATCAAATCATGATTCTTTTTAATTTAAGGCCCAGATAATACTTTTAAGAAGAACTCAAAATCAGTTATATTCCTTACAAATGGAATATTTTCTATCTTTAGGTTTAATTAAAAAACAGAGGAGGATGTATGCTGCCTTGCAAGAGTACTCCTTTTCTTACCAAAATGTGAGAAAGTGAAGAGCAAAGCAATTGACCCCCTCTCTCAGAAGACTTTCCTGGGAATTTCATTTTTTCAAGCTACCTCTGGTACGTGAAAAATGAAATATATTTCTTTTGTTCTCCTTCTGTATGTTTCTTTTTTCCAAGCTGGAATGATGACAGTCTATTTATTGTACATGACGTGCTTGTAGCTTTCCTAAATGTGGTTTTAATAGAATACCCTGTATCTATCTATGTTATTCTACTGTGTATGAATGTGTATGGAATATGCAGGGTGATTTTACTGGCACATTACTGGAAATTGTTTTTCTCTCTGTACCCTGAGGGAAAAAATACATTCCTGTGTTTAACAAGTTTTTCCTAAATTGCAAAAAGACTTCTTTTGCTAAGGACAGTATCATTTCACAATCATTTATTCTTATATCCCTTAGAAAAAAAGTTTTATCTAGAATTTTAAAGTTAATAACTGAAGGACACTGAAAAATCTTTGCTTTCACCAAAATCCTATAAGTTGTCTTTTTATTCCAAATTTGTGCCTGAAGTAACAGTACTTTGTGTTTCACAGGGTAAGACAGTACTGTGGGTAAATGAGGACTGATTATACGTAAGGGCCTTAATACAGAGTTAGAGGGAAGGATACAGTTTGTTACAGACACCCCCCAAAGAGAGGTTTAAATTGTTTGATTCTTTAATTCTTCAGACTTTTATAGCCATGCAGTTTCATTCAACAAATATTTACTCAACGCATACTATGCCCAGGTTCTGTGTGAGGTTCTGAGGATACAAATGATGAACAAAAAAGATATAGTCCTTCTCCCCAGGTTGGAATTTCTCCATATAAATTAGTAGAATTTCTACATACAAATACTGTAATCTTTTGATTCCTGAAAATTATCACATATCACATAAGTTCAAAAACACTAAAAGGTCTTCTTAAAAAAGACTCATTTTCGGGCCGGCCCTGTGGCTTGGTGGTTAAGTGCGCGCGCTGCAATGCTGGTGGCCCGGGTTCAGATCCCGGGTGCGCATCGAGGCACCACTTCTCGGATCCCGGGTGCGCATCGAGGCACCACTTCTCCGTCCATCCTGAGGCCGAGTCCCACATACAGCAACTAGAAGGATGTGCAGCTATGACATACAACTATCTACTGGGGCTTTGGGGGGAAAAAATAAAATAAATAAAATCTTAAAAAAAAAAAAAAAGACTCATTTTAAAAAAAAGTAGGATTCATTTTAAATGTCAAAGCCAATAAATGACTGTGCCATGAGAGGATTGTATGTGGTCTATAGCAATATCCATGAGACTTTCCAGAAGAACATATGCCATTGATAAACCTGTGACTGTGGGAATAAGAAGGGCCTATCCTAGTTAACTGGATAGTTTCCTGGTTAAGAAAAGATAAATGACACTATCCCTCTGTCCTAAGACTTTCTAGAGGTAAGAACTATAGTGGTTATAAATATGCTTTTGTTGGAGCTATGTACAGTAGTCTCCCCTTATCTGCGGTTTCACTTTCTGCTGTTTCAGTTACCCATGGTCAACCACAGTCTGAAAATATTAAATGGAAAATTTCAGAAATAAACAACTCATAAGTTTTTAATTGTGCACCATTAAGTAGCCTGATGAAATCTCAGGCCGCCCTTTTCCAATGTATCCACACCGTATACGCTACCAGCCCGTTAGTCACAGTGTAGCCCTCTCGACATCAGATCGACTATCATGGTATCAGTATTGCAGTGCTTGTGTTCAAGTAACCCTTATTTTACTTAATAATGGCCCCAAAGTGCAAAAGTAGTGATGCTGGCAATTTGGATGTGCCAAAGAGAAGCCATAAAGTGCTTCCTTTAAGTGAAAAAATGAAAGTTCTCAACTGAATAAAGAAAGAAAAAAAACTGTATGCTGAGGTTACTAAGATCTACGGAAACTTTTATTACAGTATACTGTTATAACTGTCCTATTTTATTATTAGTTATCGCTGTTAATTTCTGACTATGCCTAAATTATAAATTAAACTTTATCATAGGTATGCATGTATAGGAAAAAACACAGTATACATAGGGTTGAGTACTATCCCCAGTTTCAGGCATCCACTAGGGGTCTTGGAATGTATCCTCTGCAGATAAGGGGGGACTACTGTAATTTTATTTCTTCTGCTTCCTAACATAAGCATCCTCCTCCCTCAGACTACCTTTCTTTATGAAATCTGCCCACTGGCTTTAATTATTGCCAGTTTTTCTGTCCGTTCCCCATGGTGAGGGTCCTTTTTCAGTGGGAACCTTGCAGGAACTTGTGGTAAATTCCTGTCCTGGCAGCGTCCTAGCAATTGGAACATGCCCTTTAGCTGGTGAGGTGTCTGGATCGCACACAAGAGTGAAGTCAAAGCAGATTGATGCACACACAGAAAGTCACAAGAGTGTCCTGGCTGAGGCACAGACTGCACTTGACAAAATGCAAATCACAAAAGGAAGGATAGAAGAAAATCGGGACATTGGATTCTACGCTAAATTTTCTGCAAATACTACATTGTAATGTGATTGATGAACTAGATAAAGAGAGTTCTAAAATTAAAACTAGAACTAGGTGGAGATTTCTTTTAAGATAAATCTCTATTCCCAGAAACATCAGAGACAACACGGGTTGCTGGCCTGACGCTTGTGGCCGATCTGCTGCCAGCACTCCAGACAATTTACTCTTGCTAACTGCTTCACGCTTCTATTCTTTGTCTTTGAAATCCAGCAATGGACTGAAGACAGCACAGCTTAGGAGTCGAAAGTACTGCATCAGATGTTTGTTTTCAGCTTATGCCTTCTCCTGCTTCAACATGTATGGTATCTAGGGAAACTCACTCTTCTTGGATGTAGCATTTTACCCCGTCTGTTTCTGAAGCTCATTTCCAGCAGCATTTCTTCAGTAAATGAGGTATCTTTTTTCCCCAAAGGACTTTAACTGCACTCAGTTTATTTTGGTAGCATGTTGTAGTAATGTGATAAAAGAAATGAGAATGTAAAAGGTGCGAATCCCATTGGTGAGTAAGCTGCTGGCAGAGTGGGAGGATGAAATTTGCGCCCTTCAGAAATTCAAATTCTTTTTTTTTTTTTTTTGGTGAGGAAGATTGGCCCTGAGCTAACATCTGTTGCCAATCTTCCTCTTTTTGCTTGAGGAAGACTGTTGCTGAGCTAACATCTGTGCCAATCTTCCTCTATTTTGTATGCGGGATGCCGCCACAGGATGACTTGATGAGCAGTGAGTAGGTCTGCGCCTGGGATCCAAACCCACAAACCCTGGGCCACCAAAGTAGAGCGCACGAACTTAACCACTGCACCACCAGGCTGGCCCCCAGAAATTCAAATTCTTTTGTGTTACCAAGATACTACTAAACTTCAGTGATCAACTTGGACATACCAGGGATAATAATGAACTGACCCAACCCATGAGCTCAGTATTATAGACAAGTTTGGGTCATGTAAAGCTAAAAAAGAAGAGAACATTTTTCTTCCTATATCATATGTGGAGAAATAAGGTGAAATGAAACGTTTTAAATGTTTATTTTTCAAAGTGAAGGAAAGATTGTTTTAAAGTATTTGTTTTCTGTTTATAAAAATACAACACATAAAAATCACCCATAAAAAAATCACCCATTATTCCATCCTTCAGAGAGTAGATCTCTTACTATTGTGTTCTTTTGTTCAAGAAAATTTCTATGCAACAGAGTTGAAATGATATTAAATGTACAACTTTATATCCTGCTTTTAAAATTTCACATTTAAATACAAGGATTTTCAGTGGAAAACATTTTACTGGTGCTTCAACTCCAAAGACAGATATAACAGGCACTGAATATGCCTCAGATGCAGCACAGCTCACTCCCTGTTATTAAGAGAGCTCACCAAGCATGGAAGACCACTCACCCCATCTCTTTCCCTCCAGCAGCAGCACATCCCAGAACGTCATGTGGGATGAAGTTAAGAAGGCCTTCAAATGCAACAATACTTTGAAAAGTGTAATTAAATTATGCTCCTTTGGGTTAAATGGAATATGTTTGCTTGGATTTTCTTCTTCACTTTATTTTCTTGAGTTTTGATTATACATAACTGTGACCATAGACTAATAGATGATAAGAGTTGGCAGGGAGTTAGCAGTTACTGATCTGATCTCTCACCTAATGAGGAAATCTCTCTGTATCTGCTACATCTGGAGTACCTTTAAGTGAAGTATAAAAAGGAGACTTTTCCTCTGAATGACAGATCCCAGGATGCATGACATACCTACTGCAGCTCTGGCTGGATTTCAGCCTTAGTCGCCCTCTTAGCCAGGTGCCCTCATGCACTAACCAACCTATACAACTGTACAGTCCTGATCTCAGGGTTAAGGCTTTCCAGTCTCCACTTGAGTGACAGAGAGCTCACCACCTCATACAGATAGTCTACTTCACCTCTGAACAGCTTTGATTGCGTCAAGTTCTTCTTAACAATGAGAAGAAATGTCTTCCTGTAACTTCCACCCACTGATCCTAGTTCTGCTTCTGGGAACTGAGATGACCTCTACCCAGGCTTCCACATGATTGCCCTTCAGATACTAGATACTATACTACACCGTGTCTTCCAAGTCTTCTCTTCCCCAGGCTGAATACCTAATTCTTACAACTGGATCCTCACATGACTTATTTCTAGACCTTGGTCAATATCCTGTGTTATTCTCTGGTATGCTAATATTCTTTAACTCGGAAAGTCATACTGAGCATGACACTCCAAATATATTACAGCTTTACAATAAAGTAATTAAATCTTTTTTTTTTTTTGTAAGGAAGATTAGCCCTGAGCTAACATCTGTCGCCAATCCTCCTCTTTTTGCTGAGGAAGACTGGCCCTGGGCTAACAGCTGTACCCATCTTCCTCTACTTTTATATGGGACGCCGCCACAGCATGGCTTGACAAGTGGTGCGTCAGTGCGCGCCTGGCATCCGAACCCCGGGACGCCGCAGCAGAGCGCGTGCACTTAACCGCTGCGCCACTGGGCTGGCCCCTAAAGTTATTAAATCTTGATCTGAAGGTTATATTTCCCTTAAATACAACCTAAACTTGTATTTGGTTGGCCTTATTCAATTTGTGGATATCTAGAACCCCAATTCAAGCATTCCTTTACTAAGCCAGACCTCCCCAATTTTCTACTTGTGCAATTACTAGAACTCAATACGGGACTTATTATGCCTAGTACATTTCTTTTTGTTGGTTTTAGTCCACTGTTTCAGTATCTTAGGATCTGTTGAAACACATCAAATTAACTTTTTTTGGAGGTCACTCCACAGCTAAGCCAGGTTACCGTCATAGCTATGGTGCATTTGGCTTTCAAAAAGGCACTTCATCAAGACGGAGAATTAACACTTGGGTGAGTTTGATTCATAGCCATTTGAATACCCATGTCTGAAAGGTGTTGCTTACTAGATCAGTTCAATCTAGAGGGGAGATCTAGGTCCTGACCCTGTTGTTTTTTTGTAGTCCTTTCACTTAGATAACAATAGAAGGTACCAGCCTGATCTGTAAGTGCTCTATCGGCAGAGACCATAGTTCCCAGGGCACCTAGAACACAACTAGGTACATAATCAGTTTTTGATAATTCTTGTCAAATCTGGAACCCGAACCGTGGAGGAGACTGGGGCAACTACGATCCGTAGCACAACAAAAATGAGACACTCCTCCAATTACAGTTGCTCTCTCTCTAAGGGGTATTTATCCCTCCAGCCTCAGAGCCCTCAGCCTCATTCTTATATTTAGGCCTTTTCTTTCTCTGGGCTAAATACTCCTCCCTACCCCACATCTGTTCATCTGTCTGTTCATTTACTTATCAGATAGTTCACTGTTCACTCACCTATTCATCAGATATATTTATTGAGTGCCCACCATTTGCCTTATACAGTGCTAGACACAACATATACAATGGTGAGCAAGACAAGTCCATGATGTACTGGGAGGAGACAGACAAAGAGGCACTTTCAATGTAGTGTGACAAGTGGAACAGTCAGGGTATGTGGTGCGGTACGGTGCTATGAAAGCACATAAGAGGGCCCCCTAGCCAAAGTGGGTGGTTAGGAGGAAAGCCTTCCCATAGGAAATAAAATCTAAGATGAGTCCTTAAGGATGAGTGGGAGTTGGCCACATGAAAAGGGTCATGGAAAGCATTCTAGGAAGAGAACAGCACGAGAAAGGGTCTGGGAGCACAGAAATCTCTGATTGCCAACTTCTTTTAGTACGTTTCTCTTTTTGGTCTCCTGTCCAGTAGTCCAGAAATCACGTTACAGGCATTCATTTAATTCTCTAGCTTTAATTCTTTCTGGCCAAGTTTCTATAAGTAAAGACTACTTGCTTTTTGTGCCGTAGAATGTTCTCATTCCTGCCTCTACTCTCCCATTTCTTTCTCTCTTTGAGAAAGCATTGGAGTTAGTTAACTCCTACCTACTACATTCCGGCTTCTGCAAGCCTCTCAGGGGAAAGGCCATGCCTTATTCATCTTGATAGTTCAGGTCCCTCACAGTGCTTGGTAAGCAGTAAGCACCCAACAAATGTTTGAAGCACTGAAAAGCAGAACTTAACAGTTTACAAATTCTAATATGCATAAAAAACATTCTGTAAGACACAACCAGATCCATGTAGCTCTACGACTTAGAAATCACAGAAAGCCTACTTTGTAGCCAACAGAAATCAAAGCCCTACTTTATAGTTAAAATCAATCAACAACTTTTTCTTGAGAAATTGTTAAGTGCCGATCCTTTTTATTGCTTAAAGTGAGTTCACAGAACAATGACTGAGGCTCTTGTGCCTTCTGACAACCGTCTCCCAGAGTCGCTGAGCAATTTTCCAAGGTGCCTGCTGCCTCAAAGGTGAGAACCCCAGGCTACCCAAGTTCTGCCCAGTGACGCAGAATTGTCTCTCTCTTCTAATGTGCTCAGTTGGAACAAAATTGCAGAATGTCCAGAGCAGTGAATCATGAGGAATGAGAACAGATTAGCTGAGCAAAGATAAACTAGGCATTGCCAAAGGGACATTGACAAGTGAAGTGACCTCCTGCTTTGCTCTCAAATCAGAGTTCTCAAAAGTTATCTAAGTTGGAACAAGCCAGTGCACATGAGAAAGACTGGAACTTCCTACTGGCAGAAAGTAAGAGAGGATAAATTAACAAGGAATGAAAAGATGTATCGAGATATTTGCTCCAAAGTCTAAATTACTATTTCAGCATTCAAAAGCCAAAAACCCCAGAAAAGTCTTGGCTATCACCCCAACAGAGATATTCTTGGCAAATAAAATGCAGGGCCAACATGAAACCAATCCTGAAGAGGAAACCTGAAGGGCCAATAAACATTTGAAAGATGCTTGATCTCCATGGTGATCAGGGATCTGCACTAAAACCACAATGAGATACTACTTCACATGCAAATAATTAGCAATAGTAAAAACTCTAACAATTACACTAAAAACACAACACGTTGCTGAGATAAATTAAAGACCTAAACAAACGTAGAGATATATTGTGTTCACGGGTTTCAAAACTGTTAAGATACCAATTCTCTCCAAATAGATCTACAGATTCAGAGCAATTGCTGTGAAAATCTCAGCAGGCTTTTCTGAAGAAATTAAGAAACTGACTCTAAAAGTCATGTGGCAATACAAAGGACCCAGAATAGCAAAAAAATTTTTTAAAAGAACAAATTTGGAGGATGAATACTAGCTAATTTCAAAATTTATTATAAAGCTATAATAATCAAGACAGTGTGGCATTGACAAAAAGGAAAAAGATCAATGGAACAGAATAAAGAGTCCAGAATTAGACCTACACATTTTTCCTAGGTTGCTCTAGGCTAGCATCCTCCTGATTTCTATACTGTTGGTTCATCAAACTCTTTCTTAACCATCTTCGGAGGGAGAGAGCTAACTGTGACTTTGGCCCTGTGTGTGTTAAGAAAATGGTCCTCCTGGTGTTGGGTATGTGATTAGTTTTATTACATGAAATTTATGATTGGTGCATACAGTGCTGTAGGCCTGTAATGATAAGGTGGTCTCTCATGAGGGAAAGGATCAGACCTAACAGGCACAATCATTCTTGCCAGGGCCCACAATCTTGCCAGTCAGCAGGGACAGTGGTTCCCTCACCAGAAATTAAGTGGGAGAGTCCTGGAAGTGTAGGAGGAATGGACTTGCTCTTTTTATTCTTTTTCTTTTTGGTGAGGGACATTGGCCCTGAGCTAACATCTGTTGCCAATCTTCCTTTTTTTGCTGAGGAAGATTAGCTCTGAGCTAACATCTATATCCATGTTCCTCTATTTTGTATATGGGACACCACCACAGCATGGCTTGATGAGCGGTGTGTAGGTCGGAGCCTGGGATCCAATCCTGTGAACCCTGGCCCATGGAAGCAGAGCACACCAACTTAACCACTAGGCCACCAGGCCGGCCCCAAGAGGAATGGACTCAGTCTCTTTTGGCCATGCTAACGAGCACCCTCAGCTTCTCCTCATCTCACCCCATCTCTGTGGTCAACAACCTCCTCCTTAAACACTCTTCCATGTTGGCTCCCAAGATACCATTCTCTTGGGTGTCTCCTGTCTACTGTTTCAGACTCTCTTTTCCATCCCTTAAATGTCGGTGTTCTCCAGGGTTTCTCGTTCTAATCTCTTTCCTTATTCTATGAAGTCTCTCTGGGATTTCCCATCTACTTCTTTTGTTTCAAATGCCCCTACAAAGAGATGACCCATCTCTCTCCTGAATTCCAGTTTAGTTAATACCACCTCAGGCAATGTATTCCCCATTCTATACATTCTTTAAGAAGAAAATTTTAATTTTTTTCATTATAAAGGTAAAGCACTCTTACTCTTAAAAGATTAATACAGAAAATAAAAATAATTCACAATTCCCACATGTATTTTTTTATCTACCTATCTTCTCATACAATTTTTTCCAACTCGAAACATTTTTATTTTTTGCCTTTCTCCCTCTCTTACTCTTCATTCAACTCATAAACACAGAATGATCCAAATTATAGCTAATGTACATAAAAGCAGGTCTAGTTATACACTGGTTTCAATGATTATGAAAGCAATATGCCTGAAGCAAAGACAAATAAAAAAATTAGTGATACATGTATAAAGCCTCTAAAAATGTCCACAAGCCTACTTCAAAATCACTATAAAATTTTATATCAACTTCTATATCATCCTCTCATAACATGATTTTCATTATGTACCACAGACAAAATAAATAAAAACTATATTATTCAATATTGAGTTTCATTTTTACAACCTATAAAGAACAAAGAGTTCTTTAGCCCTCACTCTAATGAATGAACATGGATTTTTGCATGTGAGGTTTGCTTAAAGAAAGATGGAACTGTATTGACAAAGTACTGTTCCCCAAATTGCCAGTAAAAAAGCCTATGCTTTTGAGGGCAACACACTTTATTTTGGGCACTGTGGAAACAGCTTACACAAAGGGTTCAATTTGCTTCTCATGACATGTTCATGCAGCTCCTATAGCCCTGGACTCTTATGGGTAGATACTGGCCCATAATGATTTGGATTCTATTTCTAGGACTGAGGATAGACCAATAGAGTCCTTGCTGAGACAAGAGACTGGGACTTGAACTCAGCCTTCCATGGCTTAAAAGAGGCAAACTTTTTCCATATTCAAAATAGTTTACTCCCATGGATTGGGGTAGGGGTCAGGGGAGGCGATGGGGAATCTGGAAATACCACCACCATCACTGACCACAAAGAAACCTAGGTAATGATACACAAAACTACTGGGGGATACCTTTCTCTCCAGTCCAAAAAGTCCAAATGGATTGTCACTGGGCATTAGTGGAGATGCTTGAATATTTTTGTATATTTTATGTTTCATTAAGAATTTCTGGAGTGATCTCTGCTCACTTTTACCCACTATTCTTCACAAACGTTAGATTAGCCTGGAAAGTGTCCCAGAATGGTCAAATAGTGAGATAAGGCAGAATATTTCTTACTTAATAACAACAACAACACAGGCACTGGGCGATGATGTGAAAATCAAGACTTGAAGAAAACCCATCTCCAATTGGAGAACAGAGTTATTTAGGGTAAGGGAACCGGAAGATATCAGATTAGGGTTGAATTCAAAGTCCAATGCATTACTCAGAATCCCAGATGTTCCATTTGAATTCCTCCAGTTGCCACTTTGAAATACTAGTCTATAAATTTAATTGGTTATAAGCGTGATTTCCCAAGATGCTTGTTTACTCTTTTAATGTAGTATTGTATTGCTTTTAATAGGTATTCAGGCCCTACAAAGTATGTTTCCAAAAAAAAATCAAAGCTAATTCACTATACTCAACACTTAAGTCCTTCTCTAAGTCAATAAAACCCACCTCTGCTTAAGTATAACCCACATCTAAACTCTTCCACTCTTGCAGAAGTCCTTCAGAAAATTGACAATGATGGTTGGGTGTAAGAGATAGCCTTTAGATCACTGCTATTAGAAAAACAAATGTGCTCCTCTTTAGGAAGAGTTAGTGTTACTGAAAATAATTCATTATCTCTAACGCAATATCCTCCATTAAGTCTTTAACATTTCCCTATACACCTCCTAATGTCTTTTCTGCTACCACTGAAGTCATTTGGTCCCTTAAATGCTTTCTTGCCTCTGATTTTAATTAGAATCTGGCCCTAGCTCTCTTTGAATGCTCCCTGGCTTGTGCTGCTCCATCTTTCCACTCTGACACCCCTCTAGTCTCCTGACAATTTTTCCTTTTACATATGAAACAAAGTAATCACTGAAAACATAAACATCCAAACCATATATCAGAAATCAGAGTCTTGTTGATCTTAATACTGGTTCCCAGTTGGAAGCACCCTAGGAGACTGAAAATATATGCTATTTTAATGGAGGAGAGGATTTCAGTCAAGTTAAGACTGGAGCTGATCCCGGCCAGACACAATGGATTGTGGATGTTCATTTTCGTGTATTCATTATAAACTATACGTAAGAGGCATTCATTTATTTATCCACTCAAAAACATTTATTGAGTACCTACCCTGCCAGGTACTGCGCTTGTACTACAGATAGAATAATAACCAAAGTGGCGTAACTCTGCTGTATTGTGGATTATTATTATAAATTCAAAGTCTACAAATCCTTAAACCTACTATGTAAGCGTAATAGAGGAAAACTGCAGGGACAATAGGAGGGTAATAATGAGGGAGATCTGACCTAGTCTGGGGTTTCGGGAAGGTGTCCAGGGAAGTCCTCTAATGTAAAGGAAGCAGAGAAGGTACTCAAATGAAAGGGGAGTGGAGGGAAGAGCCCTCCAGGCATAAAGAACAGATTTGCAAAGGCCTTGAATCAGAAAGCAATGAGGCACACTGAAGCAACTGGAAGAAGACCAGGATGGTTGAGGCCTGAGCAGGGCAGATGTGGGATGTGGGGAAGGAGTAGAAGTCAGATGGTGTAGAGCCTTGGGGACAATGTTAAAGATCTAACATGCTATCCTAAGAGCAAAAGGAAGCCACCGTAGAGTTTTTAAGCAAAGGAGTGACAGGATCAGACTGTGAGTGATTAGAAGGGAACAAGATTGTGAGAAGCCTAGTTAGGAGGCTCTTTCAATGGCCCTGGCAAGAGATGAGAAGTGGATGGATTTGATAGTTCTTTAGGAAATAAAATAGATAGGAACTGGTGATGGAAGGACCATGAAGAGGGAGGCTTGTCCAGTGGGTAGATGGAAGTTCCACTTAGTGAGATAGGGCTTGCCTAAGAATACTTCTGTGGAGAAGAGAGGAAAAAAACACACTTTCCTACTTTGCAGGAGTAGAATCACCAACTAAAGCTTATACAAGAAGAGTTAATGATACCAATCTTCTAAGTTAACAATAAGATTGGGTGAATTCTTAGCATCATCTTCTACTTTGGAGGAAAGAAAAATATTTTACAGTAGTAGAAAAACTATCTGACGAGGATGTCAGAGAACATTATAAAACGCCATATAATCTACTTCATTAAAGAAAGTATGGATCTCAAGAATTTTAAAGTAGTGAAGAAAAAATTTTATTGATATATTTATTTAATAGCAAAATGAAATGCTTTCACTTAGAATGAAGCCAGGACACTACAGCTTTTAATCTTTTTTTCTTTCATTACTATTTTTCTTTGGAGAGAATGAAAAGAAGCACTGGAGGACCTTTAAAGTTTCATTGGAAAGGCATGCTCACAGGAAAACCTAGTAATATTAACCCTGGTCCTCACTAAATGTCACAAAGAAAGTCTCTGACGGATAGCATTTTGCAGCTCTTGAACAAGTGACCAGCTAAAAATATCGAATTGAGACTGAATTGGTCTCTGCTTAGACCAAGTCAAGGACTTGAAAATGACGGAAAACTGCAGGTATCTAAATATAGCACGCAGACTGCAGAATATTTAAGACAGACTACTGAGGATTGGATAGGATTCACAGACTGGAGGGAAGTCACCTGATTCTATATACAGAGAACCTGCCAGCAATCCTTGCTGTCTGCTTGGAGGACTCAATTTTTATACCTCACTAAGGGAGAAATGGAACTTCAGCAACCCTGCTAAGAAGTTCTTAAAGAACACTTTGGCTTTTCACAAATTAAATTGGAAAAAAAAAAAAAATTTAAAGCAAAGAAAATAGAAAATAAAAAGGAAACTATTACCTTAAAATAGACTTCTGGTATGGTTCCCAAAGAAGAGAAGGTAATGTTTCTTTGTTTATCAGGGTGTATGACTTAATGTTTAAAATCTTTTCAATTGATGCTAACCTTCACTTATAAAGATAAAACTGAGCATTCACTTGCAAACTAAATTTCCCTGGGTTTCTTTTTCAAATCTTCTAGCTTTTTAAGATGATTTTTCCTTTTTTATTATCCCGGGATCAGATGCATCTATACATAATCAAAATAAGTGTTTTCTGTACATTTTTGTCCCAGTCTTCAGGGTAAACCTTAACTTAAATCAGTAATGGAACTTTTCTGCATCTTCTCGGTAGGGCCTGTGAATGTTTTAAAAAGCATATGCTACTATAGAAGGTACTTAGGGATAATTCTTTATGTTTCTACTGTGTAGCACAGATAGGACTGTCTCGATCTCTTAAAAGAACTTTCTGAAAACTTGAATCATGTAAAAAACATGGAGGGTAGTTTAATAGCTTCAAAGCATCAGCCTGCAGTAATGACTAAGTTAGTACTGTTAAAATAAATCAGAAATGGAACACACCAGGGAAGTGGAGGAGATGACACTGCAGGACCAATTCTTCTAAGAACTAAGCAATGGCAACGGCAGTCTATACAGGGAACCCACTCTCAGGGGAGATGGGCGTGCTTTTAGAAGCTGAATTATGTTTATTTATCAGTTCTGGTGAAGCTAGGAAAAGGTAAAAGCTATTTTATTTTATTTTATTTATTTTTTTAAAGATTTTATTTATTTATTTATTTTTCCCCCAAAGCCCCAGTAGACAGTTGTATGTCATAGCTGCACATCCTTCTAGTTGCTGTATGTGGGACGCAGCCTCAGCATGGCCGGAGAAGCGGTGCGGTGCGTGCCCGGGATCTGAACCCGGGCCGCCAGCAGCGGAGCGCACGCACTTAACCGCTAAGCCACGGGGCCGGCCCTAAAAGCTATTTTAAAAGGGGAAAATCACCACCACCAAGGAACACTCAGTGGGCTCAAATCTATGATTTGGCTGTTAAATCAGTCCCAGAAACATTACATTTCAGGTAAATACTCCTGCAGAGAATCAACTGGAAAATGAATACTGTCCTTCCTAATATCCTGTTCATATAAGACTTCTTTCTTCCTTTACCTCTTGAACATTTTTAGCAGACTTATTTTAAAGTTCCTTTCAAATTGTTCTATTATCTGTAGGTTCTTGGTTTTTCTATCTGCAAATGGGTTTTGTTTTTTCTGTGAGCTACTCTCCAGTAAGAGCTGCCTTTTGTGAGACTTGGTGCCTTGAGTTGAAAGGTTATCTCAATGGGGAGACTGTGAGGAAGGGTTTTTTTCAGTCCTTGGACCAGTTTTTACATTAGTTTCCTTGGCTTGGGGCTTCTCCACTTTACAAGTAGTATAACTTTGGGCCCCAACTCCAGGTGTGGCTGGATTTTGATTGGGATTCTGATTTTTCACGGATGACTCTTTTTTCATCCACTGCCCAAATGGGCTGCCCAATTCTGTGCCATATCCCCTGGCCAGTGAGTGAACCCTTACCACAGACTGGACAGTCCCTTTCTGGCCCACGGCTTTAAGCAAGGAGCCCAGGTCCATCTCCTAGCCACTCACAAGGACCTACTGTCTCAATTTCAGCCACCCAGGACACATTCCAAATTCCATCTCTTTTTTAGGAGACAAGTATTGATCTGGTTTCCCCAGCTATAAAAATGTAGTTCTATCTCCTCCAAAAGTCTGTCATAGCCATCAAAATTCACAATTGTCAAATCACTAGGATTTCATATTTCACTTAAGGAAGTCTGAAAATGTTTTTATGTACAATACGATGCAGTCAAAACAACATTGGCCTGGGAGTCAGGAGACCTGAGCTCTAGTCTAAGTCTAGCCCCAAACAAGCTGTGTGACTGTAGCTAAGTTCGTTGACCATTTTGGGTTCAGGGGAGAAAACCAAGAATTTAGAATGCTAGGGCCTCTTCCAGCTCTAAAATACCATGATTCTATGAAATACTATCTTTCATCTCCTGGGGCCTAGTGGGAGGCCAGAGTGGGGGTAGCATGTGCTTGAGAGAAAGTCAGGATAATTTATAAGGAAGTCCCTCCATCCCAGCTTCCCAGGATTATGCAGCCCCTCCTTTAAAATGGCTACAAGACAAATTAGCATTTCAAACACTGTTGTCTATGACAGGTGAGCTCAGGGAGATTAGGAGGTAGACAAATTCTGTTTTTGTTAAGCCAGGCTCAGTATGTAAACATTAACTGTTCCTACACACTATTCAACATTTCCCATTCATTTTTCATGAGCTCCTACAACATATCAAAGGGATAGATGCTTCACTCCTTAGTGCTTCTCTCAGAATTACAGACAGACTCATTTTCTTCTGTCAGCAAACCTGAAGGCCAGAGTCTTTGTTTAGTTGTGAGAACATCTCATGGAAATAGAAAAAGCTTTACAGAATAGTACACCCTCACCCCACCCCACCCGCCCGCGCACCCTCCCTGCCTTCCTCCTCTCCCGTCAGGCAGTGTGTGCAGTCACACAAACAGCCCCTGAAAACAAGCACTGTGTACAAATCAAACAGATATCTAAGCACAAAAGGGCATTAGCTTGGGCACGTGCACAGGCACAGAGCAGGCAGAGAGTAAGCATCAGAGCAGGACCGAATTGAAGCTCCCAGAGCCTCTGCAGGGCCCACAGCACCAATTACCTCAAAAATCCTTGCCACAACCACTTTCCTATTCACTATAGAAAAACTTATTTGAACATCTCTCCTCAGAAGTTATTCCACAGATACACTCATACCCAGAAAAAAAAAGATCACTGCAGGAGAGCTCGAAGAAGATGATAGCCAGTGAGTTTGATTGTGTCCCATATGAAGGAAATTAGGTAGAAAGAGTAGTACTGGATTCAGAGTTTGGAAACATGGGTTCTAGTCCCCACTCTGCCTGTAACTGTGAGACCATGGCCAAGTCATGCGACATCTCTGGGTCTTAGTTTTCTCATTTATACAATGAGGAGGTTTGACAAAATGATCTCTAATGTTATTTGTCAGTTCTAAAATTCTATTTGTCTATGATAAGGTTACTAAGAACTAGGAAAGCATGGTTTACAATATAGACCAAACCTAGCTGATTACATGGGGAGCATTCGAATATCTAGATTCTCAGGCCCCACCCCAGGGCCCTTACAGGGCTTGGGAAGTGGTGTGTAAAGCTCCTCAGAAGATCCTGATGATGAATCAGAACTGGGAACTACTGGCTTCAACGCTAACACAACTGACTGGACTGTATGACCAAAAGGATAACAATGAACTATCTGGGTCAACCTGGGAGATGTTCAGGAACTGATATTCCGTGGGATAATTAGTATCCACATTAATGAATGGAGAAATGTCTATTTATTTGCAAATGATAGTAAACTTGGGAGGAGAATCAGTATTCCAAACAACATTAGAGACTAAAAGAGTGGTCGGAAATCAGTAGTATAAAGATCAAAGAGGAAAGACCCAGTGTAGTCTCCCTGGAGAAGAAAGAAAAACCTCACTAAGATGAAGTTGGCAAGACTGCATGTCAGAAAAAGACCTAAGTGTCAGAGTGGATAACAAACTGACCAGAAACCAGAACATTCGCACTGGACCTGAGGGTACATGTTGGAATTGAATAAGGCTGTCCTTACTTTGCATGGTAGTAAAATGCAAGACTTTCAGTTAACAATCGTTTAGTTAAATACTACCAATCCCCCCGAAACAGGGTTCAAATTTCAGTTTCCACTGTATATTAACTGTGAGTAATTGCATAAGGTACACATTTCATTGCTAGCTCTTCAGTTCACAATCATAAAGTAATTAACAGAGGAGGATCATGATCAGTAAAAAATCATGTCACTTCTTTCACAGTCTGTTGGTGATTGGTCACTATATATCTGTTATTCAGTTCGCACACAAACAACAAAGTGTGTAGTGGAGTTGTCTTCTGGTCTCCCAGTGATAAACCCACAAGTGGACAATGGAAAGAGGAAATTGGCCAACAAAGATGAAAGTGCAGCAAAGAAACAAAATGTGATAATGCTGGAATGTAAGCAGTTATAGAAGAAATAGCTAACTGTGGGATTGTTGACACTGCTGCCATTCAAGACACTCTAGATAGGCACCAGAGGAACTCAGTCAAGGCAAACTAATCAACATAAATGAGGAAAGTGGGTACGATGAAAAAGTATGAAGATGTCCCAGAGGAAGTGATGCTGGCAAAAAACTTCACATTAAAGGAACTCTTGGAGCTATTTCATGACATTGAAAGCACAGATGATGAAATGTTGGAAGCTGATCCAAACTGAGAGAGAAGAATTCACCAAGACGTAGAAAGGATGTTTGCTCAGTATCAGAAGTTATATGACAAGGACAAGGCAAGCACTGTTCCAAGTACTCTGGATAAGTTTTTTTTACAAAGAAATAAAACACTTTAATTCTCAATGTTTATAATGTTTTAAATTACAGTATACAAATATAGTTTGACTATGTTTTTTCATTTCTCTATACATTTATAACCAACAGAAGTAGAGTTTTAAATGTTTTGACATACGTTTATGTATCATAATTTTCCCATTGATCATTAAGATCACATTGTACAGTCTTAGCTTGCATGGTTATTCTTACAGTCTCCCATAGTCATTATTATAGCCTTGCACTACCATGCAAAGCAAAAACTGCTAGTATTTAGGAATCATGAGGTGAGTTTCTCATTACTAAGTATTCGTCAGATATTTCTACAGCACTGGATCCAATTTAGACATTACAAACAAAAACCAACATGGAAAACCTGAAGGAGAAGATGAAGGAAATAATAAGTAAGAAGCTAAAAAAACAGGCCATAGAAAAATGTTTAAGGAAACTGAGAGATTTCTGTCACTGAAAAGAAGGTTGAAGTGGTAATTTAACTCTGACTGATCTTCAGCGACTTTTACGTAAAGGATACTGACTAGTCATTAGACATACATCTCTACTAAAGACTGAACAAATAAAAACCAATTTTAACTGCAATATGATGGATCTGGGTTAACTGAAGAATGGACTTACAAACAGTGAAAAAGGTACTATATATCAGAACACGTTTCAAAGAGAGCTGTGTAACTTTCTTTCTGGAAGTCCTAAAATATAGAATCAGTTCTTATCTATCTGGAATGGTTTAAGTTTTGAAGATAGGCAATGGAAGATGGACTGTATGACCTTTCAAAGTCTCTGCCAGAGCTAAGATGCTATCATTTTTACCATCGAGGGACTTTATCTTACCCTAAGCTGCCAATTATTTCTGAGCACTGTACTTAAATTGGTCTTTGCTTTGTACATTCAGCTCTTTGTCCCAGATCCTTTCTAGTTAAAGAGCACTAGATTATGGAGTGGAACTCTGATGGGAAAGCAAACCTGCAGAACAATCCTGTTATCCATGAGGCTCTATGATGGGGACTGCAGTGGCTTTGATGTATGCAGTTCCACAGCATCAGTGCATCCATACAAACGAGCCCTGAGTGCCCAGGACAGGTCCTTGCTGCTGTTGCGGCTGCTGCGTTCTGTGCACTCAGACCAGCGCTGCTCCAGAGCCCGGGCTTGGTTTGAAGCACATATTCGTTGAAGCATATTCATTACAAAAACCCATCGCCAAACCAGGCTTTTTAACACCTTCAAAGGACAAGGCATTTACAGTGAGGACAAATAAGGACCTTTTGAGTTCCAGTACTGACAATTCTTGAACTATAACCTAGGCAATTGTTGCCACAAGAAACCCACAATCACTTCTCCATTAAGAATTATCAGGCCTACCACATGAGGAAACACTTGATTTTTTTTTTTTTGAAGCTCTGTTTTTGTTTTTTGCAGGGAAAGATTTGCCCTAAGCTAACGTCTGTTGCCAATCTTCCTCTCTCTTTTTTTTTTCCCTTCCTCCCCAAAGCCCCAGTATATAGTTGTATATTCTAGTTGTAAATCCTTCTAGTTCTTCTATGTGAGCTACTGCTACAGCATGGCTACTGACAGACCAGTGGTGTGGTTCCCCACCTGGGAAGTGAACCTGGGCCTCCAAAGTAGAGCACGCTGAACTTTAACCACTAGGCCATCAGGGCTGGCTCAGTACTTGATATTTTTAAACAGGACAATGACTTGTTCTCCATTCTCTGACCTCCATACATGTATTAGCTCTGCTAAATTGGACACTCACTCCAATATTCTTCAGGAGATGACTCACAAGGAAATCTCTAATACAATGCAGTGTCCTAGCCTAGCATCCTTCTTCCAAGTACTAGATTTCCAGGGAGAAAACATGTGATAGATAAAACCCAAACCTTGACTCCCCATAGCTCCCAGCAACACGAAGTATGAGAGACACAGAAGAGCTCACTAAACTATAAGTTACTTGAGAATAAGGTGTCTTCCATTAAAAAAAAACTACTACTACTGGGAATAGAATATTTGCTTTTTGTCATAAACTTGGATTTAGACATAGACTACAAATATTTTCCAGTAACGAGTCTTACACCAGAACTGAAATTTGTTCTTTCAGCAGACTTCTAATTGGAGATTGTTCTGAGTTTTGTTTGTTTCTGTTTTAATCTGACCTGTAGTTTCAGACTTGAGAATTGTCCCTACAACAGAAATATCCAATTTTGATTGAGCATTCCTGAGTATGACCAATTATTGATTTGAGGGGAAAGTTGTGTATTCTTAAATGAAAAGAAACTTGTAATAACAAGATTAATTTTTCATCTAAATTTAATGTTGACATTAATAAATACATGTCACCAAACACTTTTAGAGTTTAACCAAGAGATGTCTCAGCCTACTCCTTATCACACATGTACAACCTTGCTTCAACATCTGATACAGGCATCTCTACTTATAAAGACTGGACAACACCGATCAACCAATTTGTTCTTTCACAAGCTAACAGAAGATTCTATTAGGAGGATGGGAGAACAGGATTGTTTCAATAGTTATTGAAAATAACTATTGTAAACTGAAATAAAACAGTAACTACTATCATCTGGCCTATTTTTCAGATCAAATTTGTTTTTAACAAAGAGAACAGAATGCAACAGTTTTAGAAATAAGAGAATTTCTCCTTTGGGAGTATTTCTTGTATACAGTTGCTCTAGATTTTACAATGCTGGCCAACAGAACTTTCTGTGTTAATGGAAATGTTCTATATCTGCACTATCTAATATGGAAGCCACTAACCACTTGTGGCTTGATGCAACTTCAAATGTGGCTAATCAAATAAGGCACTGAATTTTTAGTCTACTTTAATTTTAATTTAAAAACTCACATGTGGTTAGTGGTTAGTATGATGAAGATCTAGAACCAAGGTTCCCAAATATAGCTATACAATGGAGTCACCAGGGGAGCCTAAAAAAGACCCATGCCTTCTAGACCCTCTCTCTTATGGATTCTGACTTAGTAGGTCTGAGTAGGGACCACCATTGGTATTTTTTTTAAGTTCTCCAAGTGATTTTATTTTTTACAATTTCATTTTTTTACAGCAGTTTTAGGTTCACAGCAAAATTAAGAGGAAGGTACATGATTTCCCATTTACCTCCTGGCCCCCCATGTGGACAGCTTCCCCCATTATCAACATCCTCTACCAGAGTGGTACACTTGTCACAACTGATGAACCTACATTGACAAAGAATAATCATCCAAAGTCCATGGTTTACATTAGGGTCTGCTATTGGTGGTGTACTTTCTGTAGGTTTGGACAAATGTACAATGACATGTATAGTATCATACAGACTATTTTCACTGCCCTAAAAATCTTCTGTGTTCTGCCTTTTCATCCCTCCTCTCACCCAACTCCTGGCAACCAGTGATCTTTTTACTGTCCGCATAGTTTTGCCTTTTCCAGAATGCTATATAGTTGGAATTATACAATATGTAGACTTTTCAGATTGGCTTCTTTTACTTAATAATATGCATTTAAGTTTCCTCCATGTCTTTTCATGCCTTATTAGCTCATTTCTGTTTAGCACTGAATAATATTCCATTGTCTGGATGTACCACAGTTTATTTATCCATTCACCTAGCGAAAGATATCTTGATTGCTTCCAAGTTTTGGCAGTTATTGAACAAAGCTGCTATAAATATGCATGCACAGGTTTTTGTGTGGACATAAGTTCCCAACTCCTTTGGGTATATACCAAAGAGCTCAACTGCTGGATCATATGGTAAGAGTATGTTTTGTTTCGTAAGAAACTGCCAAACTGTCTTCCAAAGTGGCTGTACCATTTTGCATTCCCACCAGCAATGAATAGGAGTTCTTGTTGCTCCACATCCTCACCAGCATTTGGTGTTGTCAGTGTTCTAGAGTTTGGCCATTCTAATAGGTGTGTAGTGGTATTTCACTGTTGTTTTAATTTACATTTCTCTGATGACATATGATGTGGAGCATCTTTTCATATGCTTATTTGCCATCTGTATACTTCTTTGGTGAGCTATCTGTTAAGGTCTTTGGCCCACTTTTTAAATGAGTTGTTTGTTTTCTTATTGTTGAGTTTTATGAGTTCTTTATATATTTTGGATAACAGTTCTTTACTGGATGTGTTTGATAAGTATTTTGCAAATATTTTCTCCCAGTCTGTGGCTTGTTTTCTCATTCTCTTGACACTGTCTTTAGTAGAGCAGAAGCCTTTCATTTTAATGAAGTCCAGCTTATTAATTTTTTTGCCTGAGGAAGATTCCCCCTGAGCTAACTTCACCCTGTGCCAATCTTCCTCTATTTTGTATGTGGGTCGCTGCCACAGCATGGCTGCTGGTGAGTGGTGTAGGTCCACACCTGGGAACTGAACCCAGGCAGCCAAAGCGGAGTGTGCCGAACTTAAGTGGCTGGCCCCCAGCTTATTAATTTTTTCCTTCATGGATCATGCCTTTGGTATTGTATCTAAAAAGTCATCACCACACCCAAGGTTATCTAGATTACTCCTATGTTATCTTCTAAGAGTTTTATAGTTTTGCATTTTACATTTAGGTCTATGATCCATTTTGAGTTAATCTTTGTGAAGGGTGTAAGGTCTGTGTCTAAATTCATTTTTTTGCACGTGGCTGTCCAATGTTCCAGCACCATTTGTTGAAAAGATTCTTCATTCCATTGTCTTGCCTTTGCTCCTTTGTCAAAAATCAGTTGATTATATTTATGTGGGTCTATTTCTGAGCTCTCCATTCTGTTCCACTGATTGATTTGTCTATTCTTTCACCAATACCACACTGTCTTGGTTACAGTAGCTTTATAGTCAGTCTTGATGTTGGGTATCTCAGTCCTGCAACTTTGTCTTTCTCCTTTCATATCAAGTTGGCTATTCTGGGCCTTTTGCCTCTCCATATAAACTGAAGAATAAGTTTGTCAATATCCACAAAATAACTTGCTGGGATTTTGATTGAGATTGCATTGAATCTATACATCAAGTTGAAAAGAACCAACATCTTGACAATATTGAGTCTTCTCATCAATGAACATGGAATATCTTTCCTTTTATTTAGTGCTTTGATTTTGTTTATCAGAGTTTTGTAGTTTACCTCATATAGATTGTGTACGTATTTTGTGAGTTTTACACCTAAATATATCATTTTTTGAGGTGCAAAAGCAAATGGTATTGTGTTTCTATTTCAAATTCCACTTATTCATTGCTGCTATATAGGAAAGTGATTGACTTTTGTATATTAACCTTGTATCCTGCAACCTTGCTACAATTGTTCCAGGAGTTTTTGGATGAATTTTTTCAAATTTTCTACATAGATGATGATGTCATCTGTGAACAAAGACAGTTTTATTTCATCCTTCCCAATCTGTATACCTTGTATTTCTTTTTTTTGTCTTACTGCATTAGCTAGTACTTCTAGTACAATGTTGAAAAGAAGTGATGGGTACAAACTTCTGGTTATAAAATGAATAAGTTCTGGGGATGTAATGTACAGCATAGAGACTATAGTTAACAATAATGTATTGTATATTTGAAAGTTGCTAAGAAAACAAATTTTCAAAATTCTCACTACACACAAAAAATGGTCACTATGTGAGGTGATAGATGTGTTAACTAAACTTACTGTGGTAATCATTTTGCAATATATACATATATCAAATCATTATGTTATACACAAAGTTATACAACGTTGTATATCAATTATATCTCAATAAAGCTGGAAAAAGTTGTTTTCCCTATGTTCACTGCTCCCACAAGATAAAGTATAAAAGTTTTTTAAGAAATTAAAAAGAAAAGGAGTGGTGAGAGGGGATAACCTTCCCTTGACCCTGACCTTAGTGGGAAAGATTTAAGTTTCTCACCATTAAGTAAAATGTTAGCTGTAGGTTTTTTGTAGATATTCTTTATCAAGTTGAGGAAGTTCCCTCTATTCCTAGTTTACCAAGAGTTTTTATCATGAATGGGTGTTGGGTTTCGTCAAATACTTTTTCTTTATTAACTAAAAATTAAATAATGTTTTTATTTATTAATATGATCATGTGACTTTTCTAGTCTGTTGATGTGATGGATTAACTGATTTTTGAGTGTTGAACCTTATGTTACTGGGATAAATTTCACTTGGTCATGGCATATAATTCTTCTTGTACATTGTTGGATTCAATTTGCTAATAAGTGGTTTAGGATTTTTGCATCTATGTTCAACAGGGATATTATTCTATAGTTTTCTTTTCTTGTAATGTCTTTGTCTGGTCTTTGTATTGGGGTAATGCTGGCCCCATAGAATGAGTTAGGTAGTATATCCTCTGAAAGAGATTGTAGAAAATTGGTATAATTTGTTTATAAATGTTTGGTAAATTCACCAGTAAATCCAACTGAGTCTGATTTTTTCTGTTCTGGAAGGTAACTAATTATTTATTCAGTTTCTTTAATATATATAGGCTATTGAGATAGTCTATTTCCTTTGTGTGAGTTTAGGCTAATTGTGTCTCTCAAGGAATTGGTCTATTTCATCTAGGTTATCAAATTTGTGGGCAGAGAGTTCTTCATGGTATTCCTTTATTATCCTTTTAAAGCCTATGGGATCTGTACTGATGTCCTTTTATTTCTGATATCATTAATTTATGTACTCTTTCTTTTCATAGTTAGTCTGGTAGAAGCTTATCAATTTTATTGATCTTCTCAAAGAAACAAGTTTGGATTTTGTTGACTTTTTCTACTGATTTGTTGTTTCCAGTTTCATTGATTTCCATTCTAATTTTTATTATTTTTTTCCTGCTTACTTTGCTCTTCTTATTCTAATTTCCTAAGGTGGAAACTTAGATTATTGATTTTAGATCTTTCTTCTCATCTAATGAGTACATTCAGTGTTATAAATTTCCTTCTAAGCACTGCTTTCACTATATCCCACAAATTTTGATGTTATGTTTTCATTTTTATTTTGTTCTAAATGTTTTTAAATTTCTCTTGAGATTTCTTATTTGACTCCTGTTATTTAGAAGTGTGTTGTTTAATCTCCACATATTATGAAATTTTCCATTTATTTTTCTGTTATTGATTTCTAGTTTAATTCCATTGTGTTCTAAGAGCATACATTGTATGATTTCTATTCTTTTAAGGTGTGTTTTACAACACAGAGTGTGGTCTATCTTGATAGGTGTTCCTTGTGAGCTTGAGAAGAAAGTGTATTCTGTTTTTGATGGGTAAAGTAGGATACAGATGTCCATTATATTCAGTTGATAGATGGTGTTGTTGAGTTCAACTACGTCCTTACTGATTTTTTGCCTGTCGGATCTCTCCATTTCTGACAGAGGGGTCTTGAAGTCTTCAACTGTGATAGCAGAGTTATCTATTTCTCCTTGCACTTCTATTAGTTTTTGCCACATGTAGTTTGATACTCTGTTGTTAGGTGCATACATGCTAATGATCGTTATGTCTTTTTGAAAAATTGACCCCTTTATCATTATATAATGCCCTTCTTTATCCCTGATAATTTTCTTTGCTTTGAAATCTGCTCTGTCTGACCTGAAATTAATAGAGCTACTCCTGCTTTCTTTTAATTCATGTTAGCATGGTATATTTTTCTCTATCCATTTACTTTTTTTTTTTTGGTGAGGAAGATCAGCCCTGAGCTAACATCCATGCCAATCCTCCTCTTTGTGCTGAGGAAGACTGGCCCTGAGCTAACATCTGTGCCCAATTTCCTCTACTTTATGATGCCACCACAGCATGGCCTGACAAGCGATGTGCTGGTGCACACCCAGAATCCGAACCCAGGCTGCCAGCAGTGGAGCGCGGGCACTTACCCGCTATGCCACAGGGCCAGCCCCTCCATCCATTAACTTTTTTTTTATTGATGTTTTAATAGTTTATAACATTGTGAAATTTTGGGTTCTACATTTTTGTTTGTCCATCACCATATATATGTCTCCCTTCACCCCTTGTGCCCACCCCCTACACCCATTGCTCCTGCTAACCACAATGCAGTTTTCTCTGTCCATGTGTTGGTTTATATTCCACATATGAGTGAGATCATACAGTGTTTGTCTTTCTCTTTCTGGCTTGTTTCACTTAACATAATACCCTCCAGGCCCATCCATGTTGTTGCAAATGGGACGATTTTGTCCTTTTTCACGGTTGAGTAGTATTCCATTGTATATATATACACCACATCTTCTTGAGCCAATCATCAGTCGAGGGACACTTAGGTTGCTTCCACTTCTTGGCTATAGTGAATAATGCTGCAATGAACATAGGGGTGCATAAGCCTCTTTGGATGGTTGATTTCAGGTTCATTGGATAGATTCCCATTAGTGGGATAGCTGGATCGCAGAGTATTTTTATTTTTAATTCTTTGAGGAATCTCCATACTGTTTTCCATAGAGGCTGTACCAGTTTGCATTCCCACCAGCTGTGTATGAGGCTTGCTGTTTCTCCACATCCTCTCCAACATTTGTTGTTTTTTGTCTTGGTGATTATAGCCATTCTAACGGGCATGATGTGATATCTTAGTGTTGTTTTGATTTGCATTTCCCTGATGATTAGTGATGTTGAACATCTTTTCGTGTGCCTATTTGCCATCTGTATATCTTCTTTGGAGAAGTGTCTGTTCATTTCCTCTGCCCATTTTTTGATCGGGTTGTTTTTTTGTTGTTCAGTTGTGTGAGTTCTTTATATGTTATGGAGATTAACCCCTTGTCAGATATATATTTTGCAAATATTTTCTCCCAGCTTGTGGGTTGTCTGTTCATCTTGATTCTGGTTTCATCTGTCTTGTAGAAGCTCTTTAATCTGATGAAGTCCCACTTGCTTATTTTTTCTTTAGTTTCCCTAGTCTGGGTAGGCATGTCATCCGAAAAGATTCCTTTATGATCGATGTCAAATAGTGTGTTGCCTATATTATCTTCTATGAGTTTTATAGTTTGAGGTCTCACCTTCAGGTCTTTGATCCATTTCGAGTTAATTTTTAGGAATGGCGATAGCAGATGGTCCACTTTCATTCTTTTGCATGTGGCTGTCCAGTTTTCCCAACATCATTTATTGAAGAGACTTTCCTTTCTCCATTGTATGTTCTTAGCTCTTTTCTCGAAAATTAGCTGTCCATATATGTGTGGTTTTATTTCTGGGCTTTCAATTCTGTTCCATTGATCTGTGTGTCTGTTTTTTTACCAGTACCATGCTGTTTTGATTACTATTGCTTTGCAGTATGTTTTGAAGTCAGGGATTGTGATGCCTCCAGCTTTGTTCTTTTTTCTTAGGATTGCTTTAGCTATTCAGGGTCTTTTGTTGCCCCATATGAATTTTAGTATTCTTTTTTCTAAAATTTCCATGAAGAATGTCATTGGGATTCTGATGGAGATTGCATTGAATCTGTAGATTGCTTTAGGTAATATAGACATTTTAACTATGTTTATTCTTCCAATCCACGTGCATGGGATGTCTTTCCATTTCTTTATATCATCGATTTCTTTCAATAATGTCTTGTAGTTTTCATTGTACAGATCTTTCACCTCCTTGGTAAGATTTATTCCTAGATATTTTATTCTTTTTGGTGCAATTGTAAATGGTATTACCTTTCCAAGCTCTCTTTCTGTTAGTTCGTTATTAGCATACAGAAATGCAACTGATTTTTGCAGACTGATTTTGTACCCTGTGACTTTGCTGTAGTTGTTGATTATTTCTAATAGTTTTCCAATGGATTCTTTAGGGTTTTCTATATATAAAATCATGTCAGTTGCAAATAGTGAGAGTTTCACTTCTTTGTTGCCTATTTGGATTCCTTTTATCCCTTTTTCTTGCCTAATTGCTCTGGCCAAAACCTCCAGTACTATGTGGAATAAGAGTTGTGAGAGTGGGCAGCCCTGCCTCATTCCTATTCTCAGAGGAATGGCTTTCAGTCTTTCCCCGTTGAGTGTGATGTTGGCTGTGGGTTTGTCATAAATAGCCTTTATTATGTTGAGGTACTTTCCTTCTATACCCATTTTGTTGAGAGTTTTATCATAAATGGATGCTGTATCTTGTCAAATGCCTTCTCTGTGTCTATTGAGATGACCATGTGGTTTTTACTCTTTGTTTTGTTGATGTGGTGTATCACGTTGATTGATTTGCGGATGTTGAACCATCCCTGCGTCCCTAGTATAAATCCCACGTGATCGTGGTGTATGATCTTTTTAATGTATTGCTGTATTCGGTTTGCCAATATTTTGTCGAGGATTTTTGCATCTACATTCATCAGCGATATTGGCCTGTAATTTTCCTTCTTTGTATTGTCTTTGTCTGGCTTTGGTATCAGGGTGATGTTGGCCTTGTAGAATGAGTTAGGAAGTGTTCCATCTTCCTCTATTTTTTGGAATAGTTTGAGAAGGATGGGTATTAAATCTCTTTGAATGTTTGGTAAAATTCACCGGAGAAGCCATCTGGTCCTGGACTTTTATTTTTTGGGAGGTTTTTGATTACTATTTCAATCTCTTTACTTGTGATTGGTCTATTCAGATTCTCCATTTCTTCTTGGTTCAGTTTTGGGAGGTTGTATGAGTCTAAGAATTTACCCATTTCGGGCCGGCCCCGTGGCTTAGCAGTTAAGTGCACGCTCTCCACTGCTGGCGGCCCGGGTTTGGATCCCGGGCTCGCACCGACGCACCACTTCTCCGGCCATGCTGAGGCCACGTCGCACATACAGCAACTAGAAGGATGTGCAGCTATGACATACAACTGTCTACTGGGGCTTTGGGGGGAAAAAACAAATAAATAAAATCTTAAAAAAAAAAAAAGAATTTACCCATTTCTTCTAGATTGTCCAATTTGTTGGCATATAACTTCTCATAGTATTCTCTTATAATCCTTTGTATTTCCATGGTATCCGTTGTAATTTCTCCTCTTCCCTTTCTAAATTTATTTACTTGAGCCTTTTCTCTCTTTTTCTTAGTAAATCTGGCTAAGAGTTTGTCAATTTTATCTTCTCAAAGAACCAACTCTTTGTTTCATTAATCCTTTCTACTGTTTTTTTGGCCTCAATTTCATTTATCTCTGCTCTGATTTTTATTTCTTTCCTTCTGCTGACTTTGGGCTTTGTTTGTTCTTTTTCTAGTTCTGTTAGGTGTAATTTAAGGTTGCTTATTTGGGCTTTTTCTTGTTTGTTAAGGTGGGCTTGTATCGCTATGAGTTTCCCTCTCAGGACCACTTTTGCTGCATCCCATATGGTTTGGCATGGCATATTTTCATTTTTGTTTGTTTCCAGATAGTTTTTGATTTCTCCTTTAATTTCATCAATGATCCATTGGTTGTTCAGTAGCATCTTGTTTAATCTCCACATTTTTGTCACTTTCGCAGTTTTTTATTCGTGGTTGATTTCCAGTTTCATAGCATTATGGTCTGAAAAGATGCTTGTAATGATTTCAATCTTCTTAAATTTATTGAGGCTTGCTTTGTTTCCCAACATATGGTCTATCCTTGAGAATGTTCCATGCACGCTTGAGAAGGATGTGTAGTCAGCTGTTTTTGGATGGAGTGCTCTGTATATGTCTACTAGGTCCATCTCATCCAGTTTTTCACTTAAGTCCACACTTTCTTTATTGACTTTTTGTCTGGATGATCTATCCATTGATGTAAGTGGGGTATTAAGAGCCCCTACTTTTATCATGTTGTTGTTAATGTCTCCTTTTAGGTTTGTTAATAGTTGCTTTATGTACTTTGGTGCTCCTGTGTTGGGTGCATATATATTTATAATTGATATGTCTTCTTGGTGGAGTGTCCCTTTTATCATTATATATTGCCCTCCTTTGTCTCTCTTAAACTGTTTTATCTTGCTGTCTACTTTGTCTGATATGAGTACGGCAACACCTGCTTTCTTTTGTTTGCCATTAGCTTGGAGTATTGTCTTCCATCCTTTCACTCTGAGCCTGTGCTTGTCTTTAGAGCTGAGATGTGTTTCCTGGAGGCAGCATATTGTTGGGTCTTGCTTTTTAATCCATCCTGCCACTCCGTATCTTTTGATTGGAGAGTTCAATCCATTTACATTTAGGGTAATTATTGATATATGATGGCTTAATGTTGCTGTTTTGTCACCTATTTTCCAGTTCTTTTACAATTCCTTTGTCTCTTGTCCCATTTGTTTCGGACTGCCAATTCAGTTTGGTTGTTCTGTCTTACGACTCTTCTAGTTTTCTCTTTGTTTATCATATGTGATTTTGTTTTGATTATTTGTTTAGTGGTTACCTTGAGGTTTGTATAAAAAATCTTGTGTATGAGATAGTCCATTATCTGATGGTCTCTTATTTCCTTATACTAAGTCAATTCAATCACTTTCATCTTCCCCTTCTAAGTTATTCTTGTTATACCTTATTCCATCTTGTGTTGTCGGTGTGTGTTTACAGTGATGAGGTTACATTTATTTTTGGTTAATTCCTTCCTTTGATCTTTGATTTTGGTATTTAAGTGGTTGCTAATCTATTCCAGTAATGATCTACTATTTTTCTGATTTTGTCTACCTATTTTTCTCCTTGCTCCAAGTTTTGTATTCTCTTTCTTTTCTTTTCTTCAGGCCTGAGGGCTTTCTTGAGTATTTCTTGTAGTGGGGGTCTTGTGGCCATGAACTCCCCTAGCTTTTGTTTATCTGGGAAAGTTACTATTTCCCCATCATATTTGAAGGAAATTTTTGCTGGACAGAGTATTCTTGGCTGAAAGTTTTTGTCTTTTAGTATTTTGAATATATCATTCCAGTCTCTCCTCGCATGTAAAGTTTCTGTTAGGAAATCTGCTGAGAGTCTGATGGGAGTTCCTTTGTATGTTATTTTTTGTTTTTGTCTAGATGCCCTTAATATTGTTTCTTTGTCATTGACTTTGGCCAGCCTCACCACTACATGTCGTGGAGTGGGCCTTTGCCTGTTGACATATTTAGGTGATCTATTGGCTTCACTTACTCGTATTTCCTGTTCCTTCCCCAGATTTGGGAAGTTCTCAGCTGTTATTTCCTTGAATAGGCTCTCTGTTCCTCTTTCCCTCTCTTCTCCCTCAAGAATACCTATACTTCTTATGTTACATTTCCTAATAGAGTCAGATATTTCTTGGAGACTTTCTTCACTTCTTTTTAGTCTTAGTTCTCTCTCCTCTTCCATCTGGAGCATATCTGTATTCCTATCCTCTATAATGCTAATTCTTTCCTCCATATTGTCAGCTCTGTTCTTTAAAGACTCCAGATTCTCCTTTATCTCCTCCATTATGTTCTTCATCTCCATCAGTACTGATTGGTTTTTCTTCATGATTTCAATCTAAGAAACTCCTAATCTCACTGAATTGTTTGTCTGTGTTATCTCTTATTTGAGTTTTTTTATGATAGCTATTTTTACATCTGTCATTTAGGTTATGGATTTCTGTGTCTTCAGGATTGGTTTCTGGGTGATTGTCATTTTCCTTCTGGTCTGGTGATTTCATGTACCTTTGCATTGTGGTTCCTGTATTGGCTTTGTTTTTCCTCATCCTGGAAATATATGGCTGCAATTTCCACCTGCCGCCACTGTGTGGGTGTTAAGGGCTGTGTAATCTGAGCCCCCTGTGCTCTGCCCCAGCTGCTCGCTGCGATCGGCTGGCCGCTTGGTCTGGTCTGGTCGCCTGAGCTCCAGTGTCCAGCATGCAGGGAGGGGGGGATCTCTCTTCTGCCCAATGGGTCCCTGGCGTTGTGGGCTTCTTGCTCGCCCCTTGTTATCTGCTCTCCTGGGGTGCTCAGATGTTGATGGTATCCCTGTAGCAGTTCTGAGTCCTCTGTGTGGGAGTTTCCCACTGGCTGAGAGAGCCCAAAGAGCTATGGTTTCGCCACAGAGGGCCGCCCCTCCCCACTCCCTGGGGGCTGCACAGACTGGGATCGCTGATCTGATGGGGGGGAGAGGAGTTCTCCTTACCTATCCCCACTTCCTCCGGGGGCCCCAGCACATTGCACTCTCAGATGTGTGGCAGCGTGGATCTTTCTGATCTTCCTTTTCGCTGTCTAGGAGTTCGTTGTTGGTCTGTGACTGTTCCTTTTGTTGTATCTTATCAGGGGAAGAGTTTATGGGAAAGCTCGACTCCGCCATGATGCTGACGTCACTCCATCCATTTACTTTTAATCTATATGTGTCTTTATATTTAACGTGGGCTTTTTGGAGACAATTTGGATGTTGTTTTATGATCCACTCTGACAATCTCTGTCTTTTAATTGATACATTTAGACTATTGATGTTCAAAGTGATTATTGATATAGTTGAATTAATAGCTACCATATTTGTTACTGTTTTCTATTTGTTGCCCTTGTTCTTTGTTCCTGTTTTTGTTTCCACTCTTTTTCTGCCTTAGGTAGTTTTAACTGAGCATTTTATATGATTTCATTTTCTCTCCTTTATTAAGATATCAGTTATACTCTCTTTTCACTTTTTTTAGTGGTTGCCCTAGAGTTTGCAATATACATTTACTACTAATCCTAGTCCACTTTCAATTAACAATGCAGTAAGTAACCCCTTATCTGCAGGGGATATGTTCCAAGACATCTAGGAGATGCCTGAAACTGTGGATAGTACCAAACTCTCTGCATGTCATGTTTTTTCCTATACATGCATACCTAAGGTAAAGTTTAATTTATAAATTAAGCACAGTAAGAGATTAACAACATGGGGCCAGCCCTGTGGCGTAGCGGTTAAGTGTGTGTGCTCCGCTGCTGGCGGCCCGGGTTTGGATCCTAGGCACGCACCAACGCACCACTTGTTAAGCCATGCTGTGGTGGCATCCCATATAGAGTGGAGGAAGATGGGCACGGATATTAGCTCAGGGCCAGTCTTCCTCAGCAAAAAGACGAGGATCGGCATGGATGTTAGCTCAGGGCTGACCTTCCTCACAAAAAAAAAAAGAGAGAGAGAGATTAACAACAATAAGGAATAGAACAAATATAACAATATACTGTAATAAAAGCTACTGTAGATCTTAGCAACCTCAGCATATGATTTTTTTTCTTTTCTTATTAAGTCAAGAACTTTCACCTTTTCACTTAAAGGAAGCACTTTATGGCTTCTCTTTGGTGTATCTGAATTGCCAGCATCACTACTCTTGCCCTTTGGGGCCATTATGAAGTAAAATAACCATTACTTGAACACAAGCACTGAGATACCAAGACACTTGATCTGATAACCAAGACAGCCACTAAGTGACTAACAAGTGGGTAGTGTATACAGTGTGGATACACTGAACAAAGGGATGACTCATGTCCCATGCGGGATGGAGCAGGACAGCTCGAGATTTCATCACACTACTCAGAATGGCATGCAATTTAAAACTTATGAATTGTTATTTCTGGAATTTTCCATTTGATATTGACCACAGGTAACTGAAACCGTGGAAGGCGAACCCGTGGATAAGGGAGAACTACTGTACCACTTCATGGGTAGTACCTTAAAAGAAAATAATCCTAATTCCTCCCACTTGTTTCTTGTATCATTGCTGTCATTCATTTCACTTAGATGTAAGTATACACAATCAAAAACACTGTTATCTGTTAGATCAATTAAGAATTAGAAAAATAAAAGTTTTTATTTTACCATTACTTATTCCTTCTTTGATGATCTTTCTTTCTTGATGTTGATCCGAATTTCTGACCCATATCATTGTCCTTCTCTCTAAAGAACTTTTAATATTTCTTGCAAGGCAGTAACAAATTCTTTCAATTTTTGTTTGTCTGAGAAAGTCTTTATTTCTCTTTCACTTTTAAAGGAAATTCACAGAACACAAAATTCTAAGTTGGTGTTTTTCTTTCAACACTGCAAATATTTCACTCCACTTTCTTCCTGCTCTCATGGTTTCTCAGGAGAAGTCAATGTAATTCTTATCTATGTTCCTCTATAGGTGAGGTTTTTGTTTTTTTTCCCTCTGCCTTCTTTCAGGATTCTTTATCTTTGATTTTCTGTAACTTGAAAGTTATATGCCTAAGTGTAGTTTTTCTTTTTGCCATTTATCCTGCTTGGTGTTCTCTGACCTTCCTAGATATGTGTTTTGGTGTCTGACATCAATTTGGGGGAAATTCGCAGGCATTATTGTTTCAAATATTTCTTCTATTCCTTTCTTCTCCTCTGGTATTATCATTATGCATGTTTTACACCCTTGGTAGTTGTCCCACAGTCTGGATATTCTGCTCTGTTTTTTCAGTCTTTTTTCTCTTTGCTTTTGAGTTTTTGAGGTTTCTATTGAGAAATCTTCAAGCTCAGAGAATCTTTCCCTAGCCATGTCCAGTCTAACAAACCCCTAAAGGCATTCTTCATTTCTGTTACAGGGCTTTTTATCTCTAGCATTCCTTTTTTGGTTCTTTCTTAGGATACTTATCTCTCTGTTTACATTGCCCATCTGTTCTTCCACATTGTCTACATTCATTAGAGCCCTTAGCATATTAATCATAGTTGTTTTAAATTCCCAGTATGATAATTCCAGCATCCCTGCTATGTCTGGTTCTGATGGTTGCTCTGTCTCTTCAAATTGTGCTTTTTGTCTTTTAGTATGCCTTGTAATCTTTTCTTGATAGCTGGACATGAAATGCTGTGTACAAGGAGTTGCTGTAAATAGGCCTTTAGTAATATGGTGGTAAGATGGGGGGGAGGGGAAGCACGCTATAGTCCTATGATTAGGTTTCATTCTTTTTGTAAGCCTATGCCTCTGGACTGTGAACTTTACAAGTATTTCTCAGTTTTTTTTCTCCCCACTTAGGTGGGACAGGGTGGCTAGAGTGGGCTGGAATTGAGTATTTCCCTTTCCCCAAGTCAGTCAGGCTTTAATAATATGCCATCAAGTTAGGCTCTGGTTAACTAGTTTCTCCTGAGAGTTGGCCTTATTAAGAAAAACAGAGTGCTCTGGTGTATTTCAAAATGGTACCTTTTCCCCTCCTCCTGTGGGAAACATGAAGGGATTTTTCTCCAATACCTTCTGTGGGAATGTGGATGCGCTCCTACTGGCAAATCTCACAATATTGTGGGGGGGCCTTCTATGACTGGGTCCCCCTGTAGTTTTTAACTCTCATAGTTGTCCACACTGAGCCTCCAGCAATTCGTCAATTACAGCTCAGGTTTTTCTACCACTGGTTCCCTTGGGAGTTTGTGCTTGCTCACTCAAGAGTCTCTGCTCTGGTAAGCTGCGACTCCCTGTATTCACCTGTTTCTCCAATCATGGTGGCAGTGGTTTGCCCTGTGTCCTCTCCTTTCTTTTGGATCCAAGAAGAGTTGTTGAATTTTCAGTTTGTTCATATTTTTACTTGTTAGAACAGGGTGGTGACTTCCAAGCTCCTTACATGCAGAATGGGATACTGGAAGTCTCCTCAGGTGATTTTTTTTTATTGTGTGGCCAGAGTTTGAGAATCGTTGTAGAATTTTGCTACTCAAAGTGTTCTGCATCACCTAATACCTTGTTAAAAATACAGAATCTCAGGCTCTACCTTGGACCTACTGAAATCAGAAACTACCTTTTAATAAGATCCCCTCAGATGATGCACTTGCACATCATAGACTGAGATTACTGTTCTTGAACAGTATTGTCAACCTTGGCTACACATTAGAATCACGCAGAGAGCTTTTAAAAAAAAAATGATACATGCATCAGTATTTCTTTAAAGCTCCCAATTATTCCACTGTGGGGTTAATGTGAGAACCAGTGAACTAGAATGTATAAACACAAATAAGAACTGCTTGGGTATACTCTGGTCATGATGGGTAGAAGGAAAAGAGAGGAGTGTTGAGTCTCCACTTTCAAATGGAGAGGTACGTGGGACCTACCTTACCAGAAGGATGCTGCTAGCACCAGAAGAAAAAATGACCCTTTTATGATAATAAAGGCCTGGAGGGTACCTCTCAAGTTTTATCTGGTTCTCACCCAAAGTGAAATAACTAACTGCTGTGCTTTACAGCATCTTTGCTCTTTATCTCTAAAACCAGTCTTCATTGTTGTCCTGTTCTCTGCTCTCTCCTCTCTCCAACCCATACCAAGACTACTCTTGAGATTTCTCAAGAAAACATATTTCTGGTTCTAGGAAAGTAGAATGGATCACACTTAACAGTAATTCCCCATTCTCTAGTAAGGCTGTAGGGGATATATTGCAACCAAAACATTCTTTTCTGGTTCATCACATTCCCTCCAAGGTGCCTACTAGCAAAAACCTAGGATGCCAAACTGCTGACAGAACCTAGTCTTGTCTCTTTGCCTATTGTCTCCCTTCCTCTGAGTTTTCTTGATGTAGCTCTGCTGCCAAAGTGAGTGACTTTTTTCCCTGGGCTTGATTTCTAGTGGTAAGTCTTTACATTGTTGAAGTCTAACAGTGATACTTTTCTCCCTATAATTTAGAAGATGCTTGCCAGTGATGACAAGAAACTATATTCCCTCTATCTCCACTATATAGAAAAACCGGAATGGTCACACACGACACAAAACACAATAATTTCAGTCCATATGACTTCTGCTGTTTCCAAACAACAACAAAAGATACAATTCTCAAGTCTCATGAGATTAAGACTTCCCATCTGCCTCCAGTAGGTGTTTAAAATTTTTTCTCCTCTATCTTTTCTGTGAGGGATTTCCTCCATCACATTGGAAAGACTTTATTGGATGATGTGATTAATAAAGATACATTTCCTCAACTGGTTCAATGTGGAAACTCAGGTACTCTCCACACCAATTCATCAAGGAAAAAACAGTCACAGCTGCTTACTGGTGGTATATAATTTTTAGCTATATTTCTTTCTCTACAAAATGAGAATAAGACTATCTCCTTTTTAGTTCTGTTGTTAAGATTAAATAAGATAATGAATATACAAGTGCCTGTAAATTGCAAGCACTCTACAAGATTTAGATAAACTTAGTATTAGTTGTTTGGAGAGAATGATGCTTCTGGAAGATGAGTAATGAAATAATTTCCAGGGCACAGTGAAGAGTTCTCTAATGGCAAATCTCCATACAGGTGAACAAGGGTTCTATTTCTAGTTTCTTGTTAAAGGTTAGAGCCAACACTACACATTGCCTCTGACATTAGTTTCAAACAAGCGGACTGATTGGAGGCAATGCATATGTGATCCAGCATTGGGGGGTGGGAGGGGTCCTGTCATGACTGTTAGGCACTCTACCTCACTCACTTTGAGTACAAGCCCCCCAAATCCCACTGCCATTCATACTGGCAGACACTAAGGCTTGCACACTAAAGGGAAAACAAGGGGTGCTCTTTTAGATCTAATTATGGCTAGACAGGGGTTTCTATCCCTGGCAGCACAGCTGCTTTCTACCAGGAAACTGATGAGATGAGCTTGTGAGATGAGGGCTGATTTTGGCATCAGGAAGTTTGCCTGTGATTTGAATGAAAGACTGTTTGCACTCCAAAGTTCTGCCCTGCCGTGAGATAGGCAGGCCTATTTCTATCCAGCTGCTATCCACCATGCAATGTTAACTTCACTTTCTAGAACACAGATAATCTCTGTGGACAACCTGCTGGCAACCTGGCACCATAATGTCTGGGGGTAAAAATGAGCTGGGGTCATTAAATGCTGCAGATAGGAAACAGACAATAATTCCACTCCTCAGTGTTTCTTCTCTCTTCACAACTTGCTTTTAAAAAAATCCCAAGTTCTTCATTTTGGACAACTAACTAAAGGTGAAGTCAAGAGCATTTTTGAGGGGGAGATAAATTAAGTATTTAAAGTTGAATCGTTCCAGGACTCAGTCCTTGGTTCTATCCTACCCAAGCTTAGTCCCTTCATAATCTTGTCAAGTCTCACAGCATTAAATGCCATTTATATGTAGACCCCAATTTTTTATCTTCAGCCCAAACCTTTATCTCAAATGCCAGAATACAGTAGGCCTGCTTGACATCTCCATTTAGATGTCTACTAGGTGTCTCAAACTCCACGTGTCCAACTTTGCACTCCTTTTTGTAATTTTTTGTTTTGAAATAATTTCAGGTTTACAGAAAAGTTGCAAGAATAGTAATAAGAACTCTTATATCCCCTTCACCAGATTCCCTAATTGTTAACATTTTCCCATATTTACTCAAGCATTTTTTCCTGTCCATATATGTATGTATATATACTATTTTTATTTTCTGAGCCATTTGAGAGTAAGTTTTAGCCATGATGGTCCTTTATTCCCCAAATATTTGTGTACGTTTCCAAAGAACAAGAATATTCTTTTTACATAACCACAGTACAATTATCCAAATCAGGAAGGTGACACTGATAAAATACTATTATCTAAGCTATATGCCTTATTCATATTTAAGTCAATTGTCCCAACATTTTACTTTATAGCAAAATATATACATACATCTTTTTTTTTTTTTTTTTTTCCGATTTAGCCAAGACATTTTTAATGATAACTGAGAAAATACAGTCTTTCTTGCATAAATCTTAGAAGTGAGGAAAAAAACAAATTACTCCTCTATCTCCCAAAAGCAACAACAAAATAGGAGAGAAAATTCACGTCAATAAATAATGGAAGAGAGAATCTCGGAGGAAAAATAATTTTTTAGTTAATAGAATTGGAGAACTACAGGTATTTGGATGAGGGCAGATTGTAGCCTGGGAATCTTCGTTTTCTGAGAAATTATGGAATAATTTTGGCTGTGGGGAGCTGGGAAGAACTTAGGGGACATGGAAAAGGCTTTGTACTATATTCAACAAGACATTCAACTCCATCCTCACAGTTGACCTAATTATAGGTTTCACATGGCTCTCTTTTATGTTGGCCATCTTTATAGGCTAAGATTATCACATCAAAATTATCATAAAGTAGTTCTACAGAAGGCCAGTACTAGGAGGTCTGGTCACCCAGTTCTCTGCTGATGTGACTTAACCTGGTGGATTTTAAATTATCAGAAGGAACAGATGAACTGCAAACTGCATAGTCTTCAAATAGCCCCCCAACTTAGTCTCTAAAAAATATTGTACATACATATTTCCTGATCCAGGGTTCAATCCAGAATCACAAGTTGTATTTAGTTGTTATGTCGCTTTAGTTTTCTTTCATCTGGAACAGTTCCATAGTCTCTTTGTCTTTCATGACTTATCAAGATATTTTGTAGAACGTTCCTTAATTTTTTTAGATTTTAAAAAATTATGATAAAATACACACAACATAAAATTTACCATCTTAACCATTTTTAAGTGTACACTTCAGTTGTGTTATGTATATTCACACTGTTGCACAACCAATCCCTAGAATTCTTTTCATCTTGCAAAACTGAAACTCCATGTCCATTAAACAACAACTCTTAATTTGGGTTTGTCTGAGGTTTCTTCATGAGTAGATTGAGGCTGTGCATTTTTGGCAGAAATTCTACAAAAGTGTTGTTGTGTCCTTCTCAGTGCATCATATAAGGAGGTCATGATTGGGGCCGGCCCCATGGCTTAGCGGTTAAGTGCACGCGCTCCGCTGCTGGCGGCCCGGGTTCGGATCCCGGGTGCGCACTGATGCACCGCTTCTCCGGCGATGCTGAGGCCGTGTCCCACATACAGCAACTAGAAGGATGTGCAACTATGACATACAACTATCTACTGGGGTTTTGGGGGGGAAAAAAAAAAGGAGGAGGATTGGCAATAGATGTTAGCTCAGAGCCGGTCTTCCTCAGCAAAAAGAGGAGGATTAGCATGGATGTTAGCTGAGGGCTGATCTTCCTCACAAAAAAAAAAAAAAAAAGGAGGTCATGATGTCAGTTTGTCCCATTACTGGTGATATTAACTTTGATCACTTGGTTAAGATGATAGCTGCCAGGTTTCTCTACTGTAAAGTTACTATTTTGCCTTTGTAATAAGTACTTTGAGACTATGTAGATATCCTATTCCTCATCAAATTTCTAACCATTAGTTTAGGACCCATTGATAATTTTTGCATAAATCAATTATTACTTTGATATTTGTCAAATGGTGATTTTTCTAACTTGATCATTCCTTACTCATTTATCATCTGGCATTCTACTATAAGGAAGAGCTTTCTTTCTCTCCCATTAATTTATTTATTCACTTATTTATTACATCAGTATGGACTCATGGATTCTCAGTTTATTCTATGGGTGATAATCTGTTACTATCATTATTTATTTTGATGCCCAAATAGTCCCAGATTTGGCCAATGGGAACCCTTTTGAGTTGGCTACTGTGTCTTTTTGACATGTCTTTATCATTATTTGAGCACTTTCTTACTTTCTGGCACAATAAGATGTCCCAGGCTCATGTTATCCTTTCTCTGCCCCAGCTTGGAATCAGCTATTTCTCCAGGGTGCCTGACTTTTTTAATGGAGACGGTATTTAAAAACCTTGTCTGAGTGTTGCACGCTCACTGTTACTGGACTGTCATTCCTTTCAGGTCTTTTCAATGACAGAGTTAAAAAAATATGTTTGAGATTATATATTTATATCCACTTCTATACTTATATATATATATATTTAAAACCATGAGTTCACACTGATATCTCTAATTCTAATCCAACATCACAAGGTTCATTCCAGTCTTCCCTTTTCCATACTTCTAACTCCCTTTTCTGACAGCGAGAGATCTGGATCCTATTATTCTCACTCTTACTTATGTGCTTAATCCTAGAATGCACCAAAACTAGTTTCAGAATTCCCAAGTCATACAACGCCAGAAGACTGAACTCTTGATCTTTCATTCCAAATGGACTCCACCCATAGCCTTTTCCATCAGTTGATGGCAACTTCATCCTTCTAGTCGCTCAGGCGAAAACCTTGGAATCATCCTTGACTCTTCCCTCTCTCAAACCCCACATCTTTTTCTTTTTCTGTAACACCTATCCCATACCATATAATTTACTCATGTATTATGTTTATTTTTTATTGCGTATCCTCCACCTCTGGCTCCCTGCTAGAATTTAAGCTTGGCAGGCATGAATTTTGTCTGTTTTCTTCATTGATGTATCCCAAGTATCCAGAAGAGTGCCTGGCATGCAGTAGACACTCGACAAATATTTGCTGCCGTTGAATGAATGAATTACTGAGGCCCCAGCCTCAAGAATTGCTTCGCCTCCTATTTGGGCAGTATAGTTTGATTAAAGATTTTCTATTAAAAAAACTCAGTCTTTTACCTATAATAGCAGTTTGGGCCAATGGCTCTCATATTTATATGTTAGACTAACATTCTCCCAAGGAGGAAGGTGTCCTTACCAGAAATTTAGTAACATACCCATATCGGTGAGCCAAGGTGCTTCAAATAAATGTCAAATAAAAGTTCTAGAGAAAACTGTATAGCTTTTACATAACCTGTGCATATGTATATGCATGTATGTATATGTATATGTGAGGCTTCTGCTTTTAATTTCTATGACAGTGTGAGGGCCTAGAATTTCATTTGGAGTTAATAAACACACTTGACAAACATGCTTGTTTTGAGAACACTATTTTTTATAGGTTTTTAACCTTCTAGTTCTCTGTCTGATCAAAATAGAGATTAACATCTTAACATTGCATTTTACTAGCACCTACAAGGCCAGATATTTTTAACATAGGGTACGCCAATGGTTTTTGTGTATATCTATTTTCAGTGGTGGAAGGGGAAGCTAATACTTCCATCAGATTCTCAAAGGAGTCTCTGACCTAAAAACAATTAAGAAACACTGCATTCGACTATTTAGTGGAGCTCCTTCATTAGCAATAAGCTTCCTGATGACAGGAACATGTCTTTCCCATCATCAAATCTCAGCGCCTAGCAAGTAGTAAATAGTAATAAATGTTTGTTGAAGAAATAAAAATAAGTGAATGAGTAAAGAATGAATGGATGAATCACTACTGCCTCAGCTCACACTCTCTCCTCTTTCTCCAGCTTTCTAAGGAGATGGGCCACAGCAGCACATCAAGGACATCTGATGGATAACAATTCAGAGAGTGAATAAGAATCACTCAATAATGTTATCACTAGATTTGGGTGGGGGAATCTTTATAGGAGTGGGAAAGAAATCCTAAAGATGGGGAAGACTTTTTGGCTTTCTGTAGCTTTTTAAAGTTAAAATCCACCTTCATAAAGTTTTTTGAGGCAAGGGGCTCCTGGGGGCTTTGGGGCTTTTGTGTACTTCTGGGTACTAATAGGAGGTGCCCAGAGTACAGGCTATAAGAGCTTGTTCTAGGTCCCAGGTTTAGAGGGAAAAGGTAATGGTACCTTTACGTTCCTTTCTAAGCATTCAATTCAGTTCATCAGGGTAGGAAAGGAGACAGAAATTCAAATAAAAACCCATCAAGGAATAAACATTGTTAATTTATGATATATCTTTCTGGAACCTGAATATATTAGATAGAGCACAGAGGCTACTTCTTTAATAGCATACACTGAACTTCAAAGAGATTTTAAAATTTTTATTATACAATTTCTGTACCATGTTGGCCATAAGGAATTATTTCTATTTTTAGGAGAATTATCCACTAAGATTAATCAGGCTATGGTTGAGGACAGATTCAACCTCTAGAATTGGCTGCATCTGTTCTGCTGAGGGAACTTTCTGCCATGGATGGCTTAGCTATGAATTACCAGAAATACTCAAGAGGGCAGCAAGTTGCCTTCTGTCCCCACTTTACACTCAGCAGAAGACCCAAGTGGTTACAGAACACAGTTAGTTGCCCAGAAATAATCAGTGACCAGAAACTCTATAAGACCACAGTGATGGCTAATATCAGAGATGAAGCCTTGCAAAAACCTCTCCCTTAAATCAGACCCCACAAACATGTTCCTGACAAAGGAACAGGGTATTTGAGACACAGAAAGAAGCAAAAGGGAGATAAACCAAACATGCATACAATAGGGAAATCTTCCATTTACCTTTTATGCTGGGCAAGAGAGCAATAACTGGGGGCAAGTGGTGTCAAGGTCATACTTCACTACTCAATGTTAAAAGAATACTTTTGTGAGCACCTACTAGGTGTTAAAGCACAGTGTTGGGTACAGTGTGGGTAATAAGTGAACAAGAGGAGAGCCCATGATCTCTAGTAGTAGAGAGAAAACATAAACACTAATAACTGTAATGCAATTGAGAAAGAGAGAGAGATACACATGTGTTTAGAAGAGGTAGAGAGAGTATTTGGCTAGCGGCAGGGGGTCTGTTTGTTGTACTTGGTGGATCAAGGAAGGAAGGAAAGAAGGTTGGGGCCTTGGGTGCCCAGCTAAGAACTGAGGCCTCTTTTCTTTTCCCTTCCTCCTCCTCTTCCTTTGTTTCTTTCTCCTTAACACTTTTCATCCTTGCAAGTTTTGAATAGAGAATTGAAGGTGATCAGAATCGTTAACTGGAGAGATTAATCAGGTAGTCATGAAATTAGTGGCAATGGGAATTGAGAGACAGAGCCAACAGATATTTAGGACATAAAATCAACAGGTACAGGCAACCGCCTGACTGGTGTGCGGATCAGCAAAAGGGATGAGTCAAAAGTGACTTGGAGAATGCTGATGTCACTCAAGAATAGGCTCCCCAGGAGAGAAACAGGAGGCTCGAGAGAAACAGATGATGTGTGGTTTCAGACACATTGAAGTGCTGGTGAAGCGACCTGACAGGCTGTTGGAAATGTGGAACTGAAGCCCTGGGGAAAGGTCTGAATTGCTGAAGCTACAGATGTGAGAGCATTCCGCATACAAATGAGAGCTGACACCAGGAAAATGGATGAGATCGCCAAGGGAAAGAGTTTAGAAGGAGAGAAGAGGGTCAAGGGCAGAACCTTAGGGAATGCTTACATATAGGATGAGAAAGAGAGTCAGACAGCAAAACCAAAGAAAGAGTAGTCAGAGCAATAATCTGAGAATCAGCAGACTGTCACAGAAAATAAAGGAGGAAAGAGGCTCAAGGAGTGGGAGGTCACAACAGTAAGTGTTACCGAGAGGTCAGAGGATGGGACTTGAGGAAATGCTGGTGGGGCCTTGAGGAGCAGTCTCACTAGACTTCTGGGGGGATGACAAATTGAGTTTCAAGTGCAAGGGCTAAAGAGAGAATGAATGCATTGTTCAATTTATATCTATGGGCGTCCATCTGTCTTTACTGCTTGCCTCTTCTTTTTCCTTCCTGAACTCACCATCTGCCCACTTTCACTGCTATGTGCAAGTGTCTAAAGCCTCTTCATTTTAAGGATTCAATAGATACTGACAAATATTGACAAAACTAATGAATAAGTCCCTCTAGGAATCCCTAGGCTCCTAAAAGCATTATTGCTTATCTAGAGTTTGTTCCCCAGGCAAAGATATACTCAAGACACATGAAATGTAGTAGTTTATTTTAACGGGCAGCGAAGTCAGACAGATCCGGGTTTAAATCCTTGCCTTCCTACCACTTACCAGCTGTGTAGTTTCAATGAGTGTCAACTGCAAAAAGGATATAATAATAGCACTCATTTCATAGAGTTGATATGAGGACTAAATGGGATAATGTACATGGTGCCTAGTACATAGTAAGGGCTCAATAAATTGTCTCTCTCTTGATTATGTCACTGGGATATTATTATCAAGGGTTACTTATTGAAATAAGTATTTATTATTGATAAATAATAAATAAGGAACAACAATAAGGAACAACAAAAAGAAACATTTGAAATACTTTCTGGCCTCACAGGAGTTTACAATCTCTTTAGAAGAGTCAAAGCTGACATGGATGAGAAAATGAAAGACCACCACCTGACTAGTGCTAAGTGGTGTGGTAATGTCTATAAGTGAAATAGAAAACTAGGAAGGGGTGGTGATCATTGGAGACAAAACAGAGGTGGGTTTATGATGCTTTGGATAACATATGGATAGGGAGGAGAAGTGAGAGAAAGTAGTCCAGAGAATGAGTGAGGATGTAAATGCAGAAATACCTACCCAGGTGTTGGGGTCATTTATGAAACCAGCTTCCCGAATGTGGAGGATAAGTGATGGGGAGAAACTGGTCATGAGACTGGCTATGCAGGAATGGAGCCTATCAAGACTTCAGTATGGCAGCAGTTCTCCGTGTTTGGTGGAGCCTGCGCTGTTTGTTGGGAAGTCTATGCAAGATTATATGCAGGCGGGCAGAAGCACTAGGTAGGTAGACTGGCTTCATATGGTGGAGTTAGACAGACAGACTGAAGTCTGATGCTCATGCAAGGGTCCATTTAGAACAACAGAACTAAGCAACGTAGCAGGAATCTGTTATGCCACTCAAGTGTTTTACCAAGAAATCATCACGGTCCTTATAATGTAGTTAATAGTTTTACACGCAAATAATAAATTTCTTCATTATACCCTGAAATAGGTGATAGAGACATAGCATGGTATTGTGGAAACTGCACAGGTCCTGCAGTGTGAAGACTTGGGTTCCAGGGGAGCTCCATTATTTATAAACTGGGTGGCCTGGATAAAGGGATGACAATAATACCTGCTCTATCTACCTCACAGGATTTTTGTGTGTGTGTATGTGAGGAAGATTAGCTCTGAGATAACATCCAATACCAATCCTCCTCTTTTTGTTGAGGAAAATCGGCCCTGGGCTAATATCCGTGCCCATCTTCCTCTACTTTATACAGGACGCCAGCACAGCACGGCTTGACGAGCAGTGTGTTGGTCTGCACGGGATCCGAACCTGCGAACTCGGGCTGCTGAGGCAGAGTGGGCAAACTTAACCACTATGCCACTGGGCTGGTCCATCACAGGATTTTTGAAAGGATCACATGAGATCACACATCTCCAAGTATTTTGTAAACTGTTAAGACCTTTCAGATTCTACTCTTTATTATTATGATTACATTTTACCGCTTATTTCATATATTAATAAGTAGGGATTATAAACAGGGTATACTATAAATCAATCAGCACATGTACCGAGTGCTGATTTTGGCAAGTCACTGATCTAATAGCATGAAGCCCTTGGGAAGTTAAACATGGCTTTCAAACCCTGTTACAGTCTACAAAACAAGTCCCACTGACTAGGAAAGGCTAAATGTTTATCCATTTTTGTGTATCAGGAAAAGAACAGTAAGAAAATGGAAACTTGCACATCTATATTAGCATTTAAATCAATATTTTATCTGAGAATACATTAGGCAGCAGGATTATTAAAGTTAATGTTATCTACTTGAAATATTTGTTCAAAGCATAGGCTGCCATCAAAGTATTTAATATGGTTTAGATCAAGGGATTAGACTTTGAGGCTTAATGGAAATAAACTTCAAAAGGCACTTTTCCCGAAAGTTAATATAAATGGAATATACAAATATAAAGTATCATTTCTGTCTCAAAGGAACAGTTACACAGTAAACAAATCTGTTTGTTCCATATCTCAGTGGGATTTAGGTTTTAAAAAGGGGTAGGGTCAACTCCTTTAATAAAGTGTGGAGCTACTTGTGGCTGTCGGTATAAAGTGATGAGGAACAACTTGATTAAGGTTAGGCATGTTGATAATTAACTCTCAGCAAGAAAATCTGATGGGACTATGCATATGGAGCCTTGAAAAGAAAGAAGACCACTTCGGGGCATAATCATTAAAAATGTCCTGTCACCAACTTCTCAAACTAAGCTCTTGTTTAACACCAAGTCCACAGGCACGGGTCAATGGCTGCACTGGTAAGGATTCTAGTTTGACTCTAGGGGCTGAGACAAAATATACAGGACGGGGGAAGAAAGCTCTGGCTTCCAAAGCCCTAGTCCTTTCCTTTTCCATTCTTTTTTCTCATGTGTCAACAGAGTTTTCTGCCCTATAAATCCCAAGTCAGCACTGTCCCTTTGTCCCCCATGTTTTGGTCTTACTGACATAGACTATTTATTCCAGGAAATAATTTTTGGTAGAATAAGATAGAACGTTAAGAGGCAGAGGGATGGCTAATAGTTGATGTGGATATATATTTCTAATGCCTCTATGCTTGTCTTTTCTTTCCCCCAATAGGCCATATTTCACCCAACTTTGTAAATGTGGTACTGACATTCTTATTAGCACAGTGAGTGCACACAGCAATCATCTATTAAATGCTTACTGATGATGATCTAACACCACAATCCAAGATGCCCTGGACAAGGAAATCTATGGTACTTTAAAGGCATTAGAAGAAGAGTTTTTATAATGAGAAAGGCTAGTCGAAATATCTTTGGCATCTTATTAAGAAAAAAAAGAAACAAACATTAAAATCCTTGGCAGAGTGTCTAATACCAAACATTTACCACTTAATTTTTTCTGTTCTCTAAATATTTTATGTAAGTTATCATTATAAGCGGATTATAAGTCCTTTCAGTGAGAAGAATATATTTCTCTGGCATTTTCTAGAGCACTTAGAATTGAACTAAGCAAGAGAAAATACTGCCAAGTATTTAAAGAAATAAAATAAATACATGTTTTCTTTGGGGGAAGCAAATGATCTACATAAAAATCCTTATTTCATTAAAGAGTCCTTTAACCAACCAACATATGAAGAAAATATAATAGAGCCAATAAATATTATATCATATCATAGCATATCTTAATAAGACCACTTTACATTTGTTTCGTGCTGCTTGTTTATAAAGCACTTCCAGCTTTACCATCACCTTTGCTCGTCCCTCACCCCAGTGTGGCAGCAGCTTAGGTGCATTGTTCTTAACTTACAGATGAGAAGTTGAGACAGTGAGAAGTTAAATCATTTGTTCAACAAGCCAGGCCACTTTTCTGGGTGCCATGTTTACAGCGATTAAGAAGACAAAGCTCCTGCTCTTATGGAGCTTACTCAGGGGTGTGTTTGTAAATGTTTAACAACTGGCTCTCTGAGTGTAGGTTCACCAAGAATGTATGAATTAATATTTTCCTTTACTTTAACAAGTAAGACAAAAGTGGAATAACAAAGTCATATGTTGGAACTTCACTCATTCCTCCATAATAGGAGTCACATCTTTACTAAATTAATAGTTTTCAAACATTAGAAGAATATTTCCTCAATTTTTTTGTGCTATTCACAATGTAATGGCCATAGACAATGAATTAACATTTTCTCCATCACTTTCTTAAGTTTAGACAATCGACAAAACAATAAATCAAACCCTGATTTGTAGTGTTTGCTGATTTCTGTGCTGTAAATACCCCTACCATGACTAATTTTATGCTATCAATATGAAGTCACTGAACGCATTCCAAGTTGGGAAAATGGCACAGTAGTACACCATGATATAGTATTTCCATCACACACAAAAGATATAAATAACCTCAAGAGCATAGCTAATCATAAAATGATGAGTTTTGAGTATTTATTATATTGTTTTTAATATAACAATTTTAAGTTTATGTAGTTTAATTTTTAATAATTTCTGTGCTTTTTACCAGCTAACAAAAGGCAACTTGCAGAATGGGAGAAAATATTTGCAAATCATCTATCTGATAAGGGATTAATATCCAGACTATATAAAGAACTCCTACAATTCGACAATAAAGAAACCAAACAACCCTATTAAAAAATGGGTGAGAGGGGCCTGCCTGGTGGCATAGTGATTAAGTTCGTACTCTGCTTCAGTAGCCCGGGGTTCACAGGTTTGGATCCTGGGCACGGACCTATGCACCGCTTATCAAGCCATGCTGTGGCAGGCGTCCCACATATAAAGTAGAGGAAGATGGGCATGGATGTTAGCCCAGGGCCAATATTCCTCAGCAAAAAGAGGAGGATTGGCAACAGATGTTATCTCAGGGCTAATCTTCCTCACCAAAAAAATAATAAAATAAAATAAGGTGAGGAACTTGGATACCTATTTCTCCAAAGAAGATATACAAATGGCCAATAAGCACATGAAAGGATGCTCAACATTACTAATCATTAAAGAAATGCAAATCAAAACCACAATGAGATACCACCTCATGCCCACTAGGATAGCTATTATTAAAAGTAAAACAAAACACCCAGAAAATAACAAGTGTTAGTAAGAATGTGGAGAATTTGAAACTCTCATAGTCAGTGAGAATGTAAAATGGGGGGACTGTGGAAAACAGTATGCTGGTCCCCCCAAAATTAAACAAAGAATTACCATATGATTCATCAATTCCACATCTAGGCATATACCCAAGAGAATTGAAAGCAGAATCTTGAACAATATTTGAACACCAATGTTCAAATACTCAATGTTCAAATGTTCAATGTTCAGCATTACTCGCAATAGTCAAAAGGTGGAAACAACCCAAGACTTAAAAACTGTAGAGTGAATTTTTACTTTCCTTTAAAGTAAGTTGGATTTACTGATGGTCCACACATATTGCCAACAAGGCAGTGATCCCTCCAACAGTCTAAAAATGAAACTCTAAAGGGAATTTGCAAATATGAAAGTCTTTGAGAATATGACACTTACAGTATTTGAATTTCACATTTTACTTAAACTAAACTCCTTTGAGAGTCCAAGTTATTTCCTGATTGTAAGTTATGGAGCCTTAATGATTTCAAGACACAAAGGTAATACTTAGCGGATTTCTGAGAATCAGCATGTGTCAAGAAAGAAAACATACTTTAACTCCCTGGGCCTCATTTTCCTCATTTACTAGCTGGTCTAACAATATCTGATTTGAAGGGTTGTTGTGGGGAAAAGAAGAAAAGAATATGAAGTTTATACAGCACCTAGCAAGCAATAAGTAAGCATTCAGTACAATGTGACTGCTATTACCACTGTGCACATAAATGTTTAATTCATTTATTAAGTGTTACAATATACAGACATGGCCTAGAAACTAGGTTTTGTTTCATCTTTTATTTTAAGTTCCTAAATATTTCAATCACAGAGAAAATTACAGAAAAAAATAACAGATGTCTGGCAGATCACTTGTATTAACTCCCTATGATTTTCAACTGTACAAAAATACCACAATTTATCCATTCACCAAATAATATTGGCACTGAACATGTCTCTTGGGACAATTTCTCTAGGGTATATATCTAGAAGCGGAATTGCTGGTCACAGGATGTGATAATCTTTGCATCACAAATTGCTCTCCAGAGTGGTATACCATTTTCCTTTGTGCCAACACTGTAGGAGCATTCTCATTTACCAACACTAGATGTCAGACATTTTAATTTTTGCCAACACTATGGGTATGAAATAGTTCTCATTGTTTTAATTTATATTGCCCTAATTACTAAAGAGGTTGAGTAACATTTCATATGTTTTTGCCTATTATAGTTTTCTCCTTTAGTAAATGTCCCGTTGACGTCTTTTGCTTATTTTTAAAGTTATGAAACTGGTCTTTTCCTTATTGATTGTATTCTGGCTCTCAAGTCGTTCCACCAGTTATGTGTACCACAAATATCTTTTCAAAGTCTTTTTAACTTTGTTTATAGTGAATTATAATAATCTGTAAAATGAAAATCATAATATCTACCTCATATAATAAATAATATACCTGAAAGCTCTCAGCCAGTGTCAGGTACAAATTAGATATTTAGTAAATGTGAGTTTCCTCCATTCCTCCTCAACTCACATCCTTAAGAAATTCATAACTGAGTAATAGAGGAGTGATTAAAGGCATTGGTTTGAGTTGAACAGATCTAGTTTTAAATCCCAATTTTACTGTATTTAGCTCTATGACCTTGGCCCACCTTGCTTAAGCTCTTTTAGCCTCAATTTCCTCATTTGTAGAAGTCAGATAACAATACTTAACTCACAGAGTCGTTGTGAGGAATCAAGTGTTTAGCGCAGGGGCTGGCAAACAGAAAGGTCTCAACATAGGTAGCTGCAATCACCATCGTTATCAGGAGAGATACACAACATACACAAACATAATATAGAGCAAAATGTCATAAGAACTCTCTATGAGAAAAACAATAATTCACTGCTATCAGAATGCAGACATGAGAGAGAGAACGTCCAGCTGGGGGTCAGGGAAGAGTGAGGGAGGCTTCATTGATGAAATGGCATTTGAATGGGCCTTGGAGGAAGACAGAAATGAAAGAGAAGAACACTCTAGCAAACAAAAGAGAGGCATGGAGAATATATATCTATATCTATATCTATATCTAATCTATGTCTATATATCTCCAATCTGTCAAGGTATGAGGACAACTAAGTCAGCCAGCCTCAGGAAGCGAGCACTCATTTTTCAGGTTATCAGAGTATTTTATGCACTAAAAGGTAACTCACGACTTAATTAGCATTCTGAGTATAAATATGGAATACCGTTGGCTTTGGAATAAAACCTGGTACACAGGGATCAGTGGAAGAATTACCCAAAGAAAAGTGTGTTAGGAGAAGAGGAGATAGCAAATGTGGTTAGTACAGAGAAAGCAAATAGATGTGGATCCCAAATGAGTGACAGGTGAGGGGCCTGCTACTCTGGAGAGCCAGGTTTGGTGGCTGCTCACTTACTGCCTTTCTGGGGATCAGCAAGGTCTGATTTTCTTTCTTAAACAGGATCAGTTCTGAAATCTGACCCAGAAAAAACACAGCCTTTTCTCATTGCTTTTACTTATATAGGCCCAGGCAATCATTGTCAGCCTAATTTTTTTGTTTTTTTTGAAGGAAACAAATTTCACTCAGTTATCTTTTGTCTTGAACAAAATGTGTTCCACTTATTATTTACTTATAATTTAAAATAGCACTTGACTGTACTAGAATATATTAGAATATTCATTACTGTATTTCTCAAGTTCTATCTAGTTTTTTCCCCAAATTTATAGCACATGATCACTTACTTTAAAAATGACTAGACCTTACATTATTGCTTTCTTAACACTTTATAATTTATTTTACTCATGAGAGAACTGACTTACAAATCTGTTATCACATCTAGCTGTAAACTTTGTCCATCACAACAAAGTATTGGAAGTTAGGACTATTATTTTTTTCTTAGAAAATCCCAGGTTTGAATATGGTTATTCTCAGACAGAAAATGGTGGGCAGTTCCGTATACAAAACCAGAAATGAACCATAGCAGCAGGGAAATTCAAATCACTCAAATCCAGCAGAATCCTAAACATTTCTACAGGAAAAAGCTACTACATTTTTCTACTTTTTCATTTTTCTGCTCGTGGTGATTACCATGTGTACACAGATGTAGCTAAAACGATCACTGTGGGACCAACAGCTCTTTCCTCACTGACTACCAGTTCTTTTGTTCGCCTCTGGCATAAGTAAATAAACAGCAGGTGTATTCACCACCAAATAAGTCTTACATGCTTGCAAATTCCTAAAATATGACAGAATGAAAAATAGCAATAAGAATCCTTGGTGTGTGTTGGAATCTGAGCTAAATCATTTACATCCACACAAATAAGAACAGAAGGGATTCTATGGTTGGCCATAAACTGTGGACCGTGACCCTGGGATCACAACCCAGAATTTACCCACCACTGAATAAAGTTAGTGCCTTCTTCTCTATATTATGTCTCTTATCACAATACTATAACCTCAAAATGATACTTTCTATCCTTTAATGACCACTTTCTAATTTTCACCTGGATGCGCCATATGCATAGCATATACTGCCATTTATTTGCACAATGATGATCACTTCTTTCTTTCAGAGCAGAAAAAAACAAACAAAAAACACAGACAAAAACAAATAAACACAAAAAACCACAGTCTAAAATATTTTCCATATGTAGTTCCTCTCTTCATGTAACATGGCACTATTTTGAAAAGAATTAAGATGCTTTATTCTTTTGCCTTTCTGAATGCATAACCTTCACCCTATCTGGCTTGAGGCATCCATCTGCTTGGGGAGAGATTAAGCTTTTTTAGAGAAGGAATACAAATAGAAAGAAGAAAGTGACATTTGGCTTTTGATAGGCACAACATTATGGAGTATATTTGTCCGCTTTGCTGCAGTAACAAATAACCTCTAATCTCAGTGGTTTATAGCAACAAAATTTTACTTGTTACTCACATTCCAGTTTGCCTGCAGGTCAGTGGCAGCTTGGCTGCTGCTCCACATGTCTTTTCATTCTGTGACCCAGGCTGAAGAAGAGGCCCCTATTTTGGTCATGCCACTCTCATGGCAGAAGGAATAGGGCCAGAGGGCTGGTAGAAAGCTGCACTGACTCTCAAAGCCTCTGCTCAGATGTGGCTGTATCACATCCGCTCACATGCCATCGGCCAAAGAAAGTCACATGGTTAAGTCCCACATCAACGGGGCAAGGATGTGTACTCCTCCCATAGGAGGCACTGCAAGTCACATGGCAACAGGAAGGGAGAATGAACAATTGTACACAACAATGTAATCTAAGATATGCAGGAAGATGGTAGCCTTGCAAGCCAAGTTGTCTTGAGAGGATTTTCCAAAATTCTTTATTTCTCCCTTTGCTGTATGAACCAACAAGCCTAAACAAAAGACAATGTGGAGAAGATATTCCATCCAACTATTCAGCCACACCAGGCCGAGGGAAGGAGGAGGATATAATGTCAGAGAAAGCCCAGTCCTTCCAGACTCTGGGAGATGAGGGGAAGGGCAGCAAAGCAGCCCTGATTTCCTGAGCCTGCGGAGAAATGGGAGTGTTAAATAAGAGAGGATGAAACCAATGGCTGGGTGCCTGCTCTCCATGTTTGTTTGGGACTCTAGGACAAGATCAACTCTCAGGTCGCCTCCACCACAACATGCGGCAGAGACACAGGGACTCAGTGTTGCAGCCTGGCTGCCAGAAAAGAGCCTGAGGTTTGGGTTTCCTGAGCTCCCATAATTTGCATAAGGCACAGACACTGAGCGATTACAAGAGGGTGAAGTGGACAGCAGATGCAGCACAGACTCAGGGATATGCAACCAGTAGAAGCCAAGGTGAGGCCCAGCCAACCAGGGTGCCACTGGGTTCTGGTCAAGCAGCCTACAGCCACAGATTTAGCCATAAATGCCAGCAGAGGAAGCAGCACTCAGGTGGATGAAGGACATTGAGACCCAGAGGCAGACACTCCCTCAAGGAACTGTTTAAATTACTGCATCAGTTTAAGCCTTAAACCAGATTGGATATTTAGGTAATTTGTCTCCGCTGGTAAATAGTGGGTAGGAGCTCAGGAAGAAACGCATCATGATACTGACAAAATAAAGAAACTAAATTTTTTCTGAGACTCAAAGAAATAAATTGAATCACTTGTTTTGTTCACCACTGTATCTGCAGCCCTAACACAGTGCCTGATGTAAGTAGGTATTCAATACATAATCATTGAATGAAGGAATGAATGAGAGGCCATATGTGAGAGGAAACTGATCATCTGGTATGGCTATGATAGAGGTACCAGGCAGACTGAATTAAGAAGACAATGCCAGTTTCTTTTTGATACCAAGCCAATACAGTCCTCACTTCACTCCTAAAACAACCTCGTAATCTTTATGAAATGGCTCCTACCACCATATTTAACTTACATTTGGTTCCCCGTTTCAAAGCTCTTTGGATAACATTGCTGCATCCTTTGGCCTCAAGAAAAAAATATGAATAGCTGTGCAGGATGTCAACCTTGCAGTCACAATAGGAAAGCAGAGAGTGTTATGGAACCAGAATGGATGATGTCTGAACCAATAATCTAACTTTGGCATTTAGTGGCAACTTGATCTCACCTGCCCCAAGGTAACTTCGGTGTTGGAGGTGCCGAACCTGTAGGCATTATAGTGGCCAGGAATCATAAACAGAATATCATAGGAAATGACAGAAAACATGGTAAATAAAATACCAGGTTATGCAAGATTGAGGTGGAGATGTATGCTGACTGTAACACTGTACCTTCCACAATAAACTGTGCTTCTCAACACCCTAGCTGTGCACTAGAGTCATCTGTGAAGCTTTAAAATAGAACAGACGCCTGGCAATTCCGATTCAGTAGGTGTGGGTGAGGCCTGAGCAATACTATTTTTAAAAGCTCCACAGGTAATTCTGATGCATAGCCAGAGAGTTCTGCAAGTGAGAACACCTGAAGAACATGATCAGTAAATACTGAATGAATTAATGAATGAAAAGGCTCCACGGGATTATAAATTCTTCAAGAGCAATGACTATGTCTTATTCATTTTTGTACTCTAGCCTCCAATGTTTCTCGTAATGAATGAATAAATGGATGAATGAGTCATGAATACTCTGCTGCTGGTAGCTTGATCTCTCAGAGAGACTTGAACTTGGGAAACAAACAAAAAAGTTGATAGCTGATTGTTGTAAATGTGTACTTCCTTAACAGAATTCCTGGCATAATTTTAGATAGACTAAATGAGAATGAACATGTGTGATCATTATTACACTGATTTTTTAAAAAATTAAATGAAATTAATTTTTGTTGAACTGGGGGTCTGAGGGAGGGGGACAGAGGAAATTGGTGTTATAATAAGATTTGCATAATGAAATCCTACACCCAGAGACAGGGTACGAAGAAGAGCAGAATCACAATGCTACCTCATTCTGCCCTTACTATTTGTTTATTTTTATGTTTACTTCTCCTTGAGCAGCAGTATAAGGTACAGCTGAAAATACCTTGTGTCACTGATATGATTTATGATATAATTCAGCACTACTTTGTGGGAATGCTTAAGGAGTTAATGACTCCAAAGCCCTGGGGGAATGAAGCAAACACGGGTTGGCTCAGTGGAATTTCCAGCTCCCTGTAAGCTTCATTCTCAAGCTTCGTGGTAACAAAACCCTATGCTGGGAAAAAGCAAGCATGTTTCACTTTGCTAAGTCCTCCTAGTTAAATGCTATAACAACAGGCAACTCCGCCTGTTAGCGAAGCTCGGTGACTCCATGGATCCCACTCCATTTCCCAAAAAAGAGAAGGTGAAGGAGGAGGAGGATGAAAAGTGGGCATGGTTTGACTCTGTGGAGAGTCCGGGGAAAGTCTGCAGTCTTCTGTCACACTGACACCCGAGGTTATGTGAAGGGCAGTGCTGGACGAGGGACAATGAACAAAAGGATGTGAAGTCTGAGACAGGCAGGAGAGAGAAGAGTGGCCTGGAACTCAACAGGGAGAAGAAATCTATTCTCTGTTAAAATGGTAAGAGCATTCTTACCACAAGTTTTCCAAAAGGGGCCAGTTTAAAAACTGAAGGAAGGAGAGGCCCTGAAGCGTGCGGGAGGGTTGTTAGTCTGACTGAGTGTCCTTATCAGAAGTCCCGGCAGAGGGATTAGACACCTACATGCTCGACAACCCTCATGAGGAGTGCTCTGGGCCCCTGCCTGCCTGGGTGGACGATGCCGCACACTCAGCTACTTGCCTTGGCTGATGAAAGCGAGTATCCTAGGCAGTGTAAATGGAGGTGGTTTCTGAATCCCTTGAAATAAGCAAGAATATAAAGAATACAAAGTTCTGTCCAGGGCCCCTGTTCTACGGAAAAAAACTGTGGATATGACAGCTATTTATCATTTCTCTACAAAAATACAAAAAGAAAATTAATACTGTTAATACTCTTTGGTTCTATTTCGTGTACTCCAGCATTTGGTGGCTATTTCTATGGTATTCCCAATCACCTTATATTTTTCATCTGCCTTAACTTGAAGACTACCTGAATGTCACAGAGACATTAGAAACTAAAGACATGGACATCTCCTTTTGTTTTTCTCAAATGATTATCCCAACTCTATAGATAATGTGGCCAGAAGCAGGCCATATACTGACCAGGTCACTTGGAAGCTATTTTAATATTCCAGCAGGCCAGAAAATAAACTGTTAAAGCTTTTCAAACGATGATAAAAGACAAATTCTCTTTTAAGAAGAGTCTCAATAAATATCACAAATGACAGTCTTTATACAAGCCTCCTTCTTGATATGGCATGAGTGAGCTCCCTAATATTTTCATGTATTATAGTTGGCATTGTGGATATGAAATCGAGGCATTTTCATTTTTCATATTTCCATTTGCTTTGTAAGATTTTCCTCTCAGAAAATCACACAAGTAAACAATTCTAATATTTAAAAAATGGCTTTAGTCCTGAGTTAATTTCAAAAGTGGAAAGAGAAAAGGCAATAGAATATAATGATTAAAATCACAGGCATTGCAGTCAAACTCCTTGAGTTCAAATTCTGGCTCTGACACTAACTGGGTGACTTTGGGCAAGTTATTTGATCTAAGCCTAGCTTCCTCTATAAAATGAAGGAAAATAGTTTGTCTTTAAAGATTTATGAAAATTAAATAAGATCATTGATGTTTGGGGCTTAGCACAGTGTCTGATATCTATTAAAGTATTCAATAAATGGTGATTATGATACTTTCATACCTATTTGATCTAGAGTATAAATTTTCCCATGCAGCACTAACAATATACAGGAAAAAACAACAGGCCATAGGGGCCGGCCCCGTGGTTTAGTGGTTAAGTGCGCGCACTCCGCTACTGGCGGCCCGGGTTCGGATCCCGGGCACGCACTGATGCACCACTTCTCCGGCCACGCTGAGGCCGCGTCCCACATACAGCAACTAGAAGGACGTGCAACTATCACATACAACTATCCAACGGGGCTTTGGGGAAAAAAAAAAAAGGAGGAGGATTGGCAATAGATGTTAGCTCAGAGCCGGTCTTCCTCAGCAAAAAGAGGAGGATTAGCACGAATGTTAGCTCAGGGCTGATCTTCCTCACACACACACACACAAAAAAACAATAGGCCACAGACATACCATTTCTAATACTGGTGGTCAGAAAGATTCCAGGAGTTTGCCTGGTCACATGGGGTTCTGGAATTTAGCCAGGATGCAGAGCTGAAAATGTTACTCTTGTTTGCTTGGCAATAGTCTGGGCATGAAAAAGATCCCAATTTTGATAATGAAATGTCATTTAAAAATATACTCCTCAGGCAGGTGTCCAATTGAATCTGGTCTACTGAAAAATACAATGATATAATTTACCACGATAGGATCTTAAAAGGTCACCAATCATACAGGGTTGACTACTGTTCTTTCAACCCTCCTTTATAAGCAAGGTCATTAATTTTTTTAGGCTTTCTAGTTAGAATAATTTGACTAGTTACTTATATGCTTTGTTACCCTGAACAAATAATATGTGTATTTTCCTTGAAGGCCCACTTGGCCTACACTCAAGTTCACAGACTTCTAAAGACTGGTAAACTGAGTCACATTCCTCTCATTTGCCACCTGCATTAGCACCTGTTTCTGTTAATGTTGCAGTAAGGATTATAGAGAGAAAGGAATATTCCCTTTCATACTCCTTTGGGAGTTAATGGACTTAGGTACCTATCTATCACAGGAAAATATTTCCCCCTTCCTTAGCACTGTTTGGGGCAGCGAGATGTAGGGCTTGCCTAATTTCTTGTCCCTCCACTCCTAGCCCAACCCCAACCTCCACAATGAATCCTCAGTGACTTTGGCTACTTTCAGATGTAGCTCTTTCACCAGGCTTTGGGACAGTCTGAAATTTGGGGGCTGAGAGGGAAGAGGGGATTTAAGAATCCCTAGTCCAATACTGATGAGTTCTGTATCAGGCTCAGTCTAGCTCTAACCTAGCAACCAGCTGCTTGTAACTAGGAGTCTGTTTTCCCTGTATTCAGGTTAGAGAACTGTATTTCCACCTTGCCCCTTCTGTATCTGTCTCCTCTCTTGAGTACCTCAGGCCCTGAAGATGACTCCCTGAAACACTGAACGTTGCTTACTCTTAGAGTTCCCATTTCTGCTAGCTTATCAAAATACTGTTAATTCTTGGGGCCAGCCCGGTGGTATAGTGGTTAAGTTCATGCACTCCACTTCAGCAGCTCAGGGTTCATGGGTTCAGATCCCAGACACGGACCTACACACCACTCACCAAGGCATGCTGTGGAAGCCTCCCTTATACAAAATAGAGGAAGACTGGCATAGATATTAGCTCAGGGACAATCTTCCTCACCAAAAAAAAAAAAAAAAAAAAAAAAAATACCATTAATTCTTGTTAGAATCCTCCTCTTGTCCATGTCCATATTTGCCAAAGACCTTGTCCTACAACTAGAATAGCTGAATTCCTCCCAGCACACACAACAGGTTCCAGATTTAGGTCCAAGCCTCAAAGAGCCTGTGACCATGCTGTCACAGTTGACTCTTCCAGGGCTGGCTGTGTTACAAGACATGGTACTCATACCCAGAGGACACGCTACATAAATCTGTGGTTTTAAAATTTTCGTTGTCTTGCCATGCCATGCTGACAAAAGACCAGTGAGACTCCTAAGGAATCTACAATCACTAAGCAACTAAATCAACCTTGGAACAGGCTGTATACCACTTAGGCTTGGTCTGAGTTCAAGTTTTGAACACTTATACATCTGGAGCATTATCCTAAGCGCTACTCTGATGATGTAGAGAAGGAACCCCTCAGACTTCGAATGTGCCGGCCTGGCTGTGAGCCAAGCACACAGTACCCTGGCTGACTGTAACTTTGGCATTTGCTAGAATTTCTTTTGCCAAATTCTTCTGGCATTTGTTTGAAGGTGTCAAAAATGTGTTTTACCTCCTAAAGAATCTTTGATTTTCTTGTCCAAAGAATGTCTGTTGATTATTATCTGCCTACTAGTGTTGTTGGTGTACTACAGAAGAGAATTTGGGGACACTTTTGGATGAACACTGTCAGTGATGTGCAATTATGTAGATGCTTCCCTTGTTAGAGGTTGTTGCCTGACCACATTTTTCTTTGAACCAATTGCCAATTGAACAGTGTTGATCCTACTTTTTACAATCTCTATTTTTTGTTTATATATCATAAAACCTGAGCAGCCCTGTGCTGTTCTGAGGCATCTCAAGAATCAGGTACTCAAGTCAGTCAGGTGCTTTTTATTCATCAGCTGAGAGGGTTTTATTCTGTCCTAACGCCAACTAAATAGAATGACTCAAAAATGTCATATGCATGTTCCTGACAGATCTTCCATGGGGTAAACTCTCTCTAAAGGCACCGCTTGGATGAACTAAGTGAGAAATATATGCTGACCTAAGAGTAGCCTCTGGCCAGAGAAACTGTGTCACATGTCACAAAAATTAAAGGAATAGTTCCTAATACAGCATTGCCTACAACATGTAGTCAGAAAGCACTTGCCAACAGTATTAGAACACTAAAAATGCCTTCCTCCCAACTCTGCAGTTTGTTTCAGACATAACAACCTTTGAACTAGTGTCAGAGGAAGACAGGTCCTTTCTCCTGACCAAGGTCGAACTCGTCCCAAGTTCTTTTGATCTCATTTTTTTCTGTCTCCTCCAGAACTAAGTTCCATTAATCAGTCCCTCTCTTCCCCATTACTCATATACCTGCTCAACATTCTCCTATCTTTAAATTAAAAAAAAAAAACAAAAAAAAAAAAACCACCCCTCCTGGTATCCTGGGTCCCTTCTAATTACTCTGTCCTTTTCTTTGCGGATAGCAGAGAGCAGTGGTTAAGAGTTTGGGCCCTTGCAGCTGGACTGCCTGGGCTCAAATCCTCATATCCACAGGGCTGTGTGACTGTGCTAGTTACTCAACCTCTCTGTACCACAATATCCTCATCAATAAAATGGGGACAATCATTGTACTTCATTGTAGTTACTAAGAAGATTAAACAGGATAATACATGTCAAGCAGTTAGAACAAAAATCAAACTCCGATTTTTACATATTCTTGTACCCAGTAGTTTGTGGATTTTTCTAGTAGAAACTAAAAAATCATATCATCTGTAAGTAATGACATTACTTTTGTTTCTTTCTAAGCCTCATACTTTTTTTTGCGATTCCTATTATGCATGGGCTTCTAGTACAGTGGTGAGTAGAAGCACTGCAGGTCAGCATCCTTATCTTCTTCCTGACTATTCCATTCACTTTTCTACTTTAATGAGGACTCCTGCCCCACTATGCTACTAAAATGTTCTGTCAAAGGCCATTAATGACCTCCTTGTTGTTAAATCCAACAGGTACATTTCAATCATCATTTTCCCTGTTAGGCATCACTCAACGCTAATGACTACAGTTTTTTATTTTTATTTAACTCTTGCTCCCTCTGCTTCCCAATAACACACACTCTATGTTCATCTCCTACCTCTCTGAACATTCTGTCTCAGACTCCTTTGATGATTACGCTTCCTCTGACTGCCCCCTAAATATAACTGCAACACATAATTTAAATCATGCTACAACTCAGATTTGGAAAGAAAAATAAGATTCTTTTACTTTGTTTAGAACTAATCTGACTTTCTTCCCAAGTCTACACTCACTCGTTAGTGGTAAAAAATAGCTCGATATCCAATCCAGTTTAAAGCGCAGTCTTACCCAATAATTTACAAAATCCTGTTAGGTAGAGTTCCGTCTCCCTTGGCTTATTTAGACAGTCAGATGTGTCCAGGAAGGCATTCGTTCTCCTCCAAGATGATTACAAGTGGCATTACTGAATAATTAGCAAATTCTATCATTTTTCCTAGATATTTTTCAATTTAACCTTGGGTTTTCGGATATGGCATTTATGGCAAGGACTCCTTTTCCTGTCATGCTGTCTTTTCTAACATAAGAGAGATGGCTAATAAGTTATGACAGAATTCACTTTCCCCTCTGGTGTATCTTGTATTCTGACTATGCTTAAGTGATTCATACCAAAAGGCTGCTCAACCCACATCAACCATAGTTAAAACAATTTAAAATGGCAAAAAGAGAATGGCAAAGTGAAATAAAAAGTTGACTATGCCTATGTACATATTTGTATACATGTACATATGTCCTTTAAGCTCAACATGGAAGACCAGATGATTTGTTAAGAAATATCAGTGACGATAAAACTAGTAGTAAAGACTATGCTTCAACAGACAGTAATATGGAAGGAGGAGAAACAAAATGGAGATAGGAATGGTCAGAAAGGGCATTCCGAGTGTAAGAAAAGGGCAGGAGAAGAGTAGAAAGGAGAAATGTAGTATTTGTCGCCCACTTTCTTTGATATGTGAATTTACAATGCTGTTATAGCCTGAATATGAGAATAGCTGGCTTTAACATCAGGTCAAAGCACTTTCTCACTCCTGGGAAATAGAGTCCTTCTTCAGCTCATGATCACCACTCGGACAAGGTCTGTTGCCATTTGTCACTCTGTCACAGAGAGTTCAATGGAATTATTCTATTTCTTCTTACCCACAACAGTGTAGTTTCTTTGCTGCTATCATCATAGCACTGTAATGTTACATTCAACTACACTTCAGGCTCAGCTTTGCAGTAATCTCCATGATTATTTTAGAAACACCCAACACCTAGCATAATGCTTTGCACAGAGCAGGCACTCAGTAAATAATTCTTGAATGAATGAATGAGGTTCTCCTTTCATTGAAGAAGGGAGGGAGGTGTCTTATTCTTCCCTTCTTAAATGTTTCCCAAAAGGAAAAGATTTTGACATCTTTAATTTAGTTCTGAATAGATCAAGTAGGAGAGAAGTCAAAGAAAATAAAAAGGGGAGAACGTAATAAACAGCTATGAATATGCTAATACGTTACATTAAGAATGAAAGTAGACATATCACACATCCAGCAAAAATAATTTTTGAAGACAAATGATGGAGAATGCATTATGAGCTTTATTGCTCCAAGGACATGTCCATATAGTATACATTTCCATCCATTTCTTTAAGGTTAATTCAACATCTAATTACCAAAGCCAATTCAGGCAAACAGAAAAGTACAATGGGCCACACACAAAAGTATTGGTTCAAGAGGCTAATATTAATTTAATTTTCCAATTTGCCTTCCTAGCAGCTTTCTTGATGTTTGCTAGCTTACTCTGACATAGATTCTGTTGGCTCCGGAACTGAAATGCAATGTTGGTGTAATAACTTTTCTAAGAATAGCAATGGTCACTAAAATTTTTCTAAGCAGTTCCTAACCTTTTCACATTTTTAGTGTTTGCAAATTCTTGGAAACAACACTATGTATAAATTTAATACATTTGAAAGTTGTAGTAAGGCTAGCCAAGTTCAATTTCCCTTAATTCTAAAATATCAAGAACTAGAACATCCACATGGCCTGAGAAAAGACTACCCTAAAACTTTTCCACACCAATACCAGCTGGAACCATTCTTAAGAAGACATTTATTCTGATTTTGCTGTAGGTATCTGGCCTGACAGTACCATCTTTAATGTAAGGACAACAGTTTTATTGAGATATACTTCACATACTATAAAATTCACCATTTAAAGTGTACAATTCAGTAGTTTTTAGCATATTCACAGGATTGTGCAACCATTACCACAATCTAATTTTAGAAAATTTTTGTCTCTTCTAAAAGAAACCCCATATCCATTTACAGCTAATTCCCATTTCTCCCAACTGCTACGCCCACCCTACCATCCCTGGCAACCTACTTTCTATCTTTATGGATTTGAAATCCCTATTCTAGAGATTTCATTTAAATAGATTCATACAATATGTGGCCTTTTGGGTCTGGCTTCTTTCACTTAGTGTATTTTCAAGGTTAATCCATGTTGTAGTATCTATCAACACTTTATTTTTATTGCCAAATAATAATCCATTATATGGATATACCACCTTTTGCTTATCTATTTCTCAGTTGATAGACATTTGGGTTGTTTCTACCAATAGGTTATTATGAATAATGCTGCCATGAGTATTTGTGTACAAGTTTTTGGGTGGATGTTTCTCTTGGGTATCTACATAGGAGTGATATTGCTTGGTCATATTGGTAACTCTATATATATTTAACTTTTTGAGGAACTTCCAGACTGTTTTCCAAAGTGGCTGCAGCATTTTATATTCCCACAAACAGTATATGAGGGTTCCAGTTTCTCCACATCCTCACAAGGCTTGTATTGTCTATTTTTTTTATTATAGCCATCCTAGTGGGTATGAAGTGGTATCTCACTGTGGTTTTATTTATTTATTTATTTTTTACTCTTTATTCTTTTTAAATAAAGAGCATTGTTTATTTATTTATTTATTATTATTTTTTGTGTGTGTGAGGAAGATCAGCCCTGAGCTAACATCCATGTCAATCCTCTTCTTTTTGCTGAGGAAGACTGGCCCTGAGCCAACATCCATGCCCATCTTCCTCCACTTGATGTGGGACGCCGCCACAGCATGGCCCGACAAGTGGCACGTCGGTGAGTGCCCAGGATCCGAACCCGGGCCGCCAGCAGCGGAGTGCGAGCACTTAACCACCACGCCACGGGGCTGGCCCCTGTGGTTTTGTTTTGATTTTAATTTCCCTAACAACTAATGATGTTGAGCACCTTTTCATGTGCTTATTGGCCATTTGTATATCTTTTTTTTTTTTTGAGGAAGACTAGCCCTGAGCTAACATCTGTTGCCAATCCTCCTCTTTTTGCTGAGGAGGATTGGCCCTGAGCTAATATCCATGCCCATCTTCCTCTACTTTATATGGGATGCTGGAACAGCATGGCTTGACAAGCGGTGAGTCAGTGTGCGCCTGGATCTGAACCCCAGGCCGCCGCAGTGGAGTGTGCACACTTAACCACTACACCACCTGGCCGGCCCCCATTTGTGTATCTAATTTGGAGAAATATCTATTCAAATACTTTGCCCATTTTTTATTGGGTTGTGTTTTTATGATTGAGTTATAAGAGTTCTTTATATATCCTGGACACGAGTCCCTTATCAGTTATATGATTTGCAAATATTTTCTCCTATTATGTAGCACAAAAGTTTCTTATTTTGATGAAGTCTAATGTATCTAGTTTTTATTTTGTCACTTGTGGTTTTGGTATTATATCTATATTAGTTTTTCCAATAGCTTTATCCCTAGAAATCCACTGCTAAGGCACTTGGTAGTTCTTGGGGAAAAGGCAGCATGCATTATTGCTATTGCCTGTAGATTAAAAACTTGAATCATTAAAAAAAACAAATTACAACAGTGCAACTGACAGGGAAACCCTCCTAAAAATGGCTGAGATGTGCTATCACCTACCTCTTAAGAATCCATAGAAATGAAGGAGAGAACCCTTATAACTAAAATCCACAGATGATATGCAATATTTATTTTAGATATAGTTTTAACCTTCTTCATCAGACCCCTGACCGGAGTTGCTAAGAAGTAGACGGCTTGTTTGAGTTTTACCTCTTCTCCCTGAATCTGCCCCATAATCTGGTAGAGATTTCCACAAGCGTTAAAGTAGCCCAAAGAAGAAAGGCAAACAAAAGTGCAAGTAGCCTCAATAAATCTCAAGCTGGGCAGTGGGCTCCTAAAAAATAGAGCACTCAATGAATAAAGGACTGGCTTTGCTTCTCCATTCCATATTCTAGCCCTTGGAAAGTCACCGTAAAAGCCTTTGCAAATAATATATTTATAAATAATGTATTTGTTGAGATGCAGAAATGGAAAGTGAGAGAATCAAATTAACTAATTTATCAACTAAAGAATCAGCTAGGCAAAAAAAAAAAAAAAAAAGACAGACATAGACATTCGTTTTATACCACGTTGTAAGAAGCAATAGGTAGGACTAGAATGTCTTTCCTTCCTCCCTTCTCTGTATTTACAAATCTCTCAGTCATTCAACAAATGTTATTTAATATCTACCATGTGCTATAGATACATAAATTAAGAATAGATAACCCCTGACTTAGAGGAGTCTGAAATTATTTAAGACCAAATCAACCTACTATTTCCTTCATGAAGCCTTCCCAGAGTCTTCCAATTTGGAGTAATTTCTTCCACTACTCATCTTGGATAGCACTTTATCAACACCTCTGTTGGAAAGCTATAACCCTCTACTTTATGGTATAGTTGTTTATAAGCATGTCTTGTCTCCAGCATTAAACTATAAACTCCTTGTGGGCAGGATCTGTGTACAAGTCACCTTCCTGACCACCATATCACCCTGTACAAGAACACACAATAAATTTTAGTTGAGTGAATGGAGTTTTTAAAAAATTAAATTTAGAAACACCAGTAGAAGATTAACATAAACCAAATTTTCACAAAAAATTACATCCATGCATTGTTAATGTAGAAGCTTATTATCTTAGTCTGAAATACCAGCTATTCTAGTTTCCATATAAATGGTTTCTTCTCATCTTCAGTAGTGTGCCAAAAAGGGGGTGGTTACATTTTTAGAATATTTCAGCTCAAGTGAAACTCAAAACACTAGAAACAAAAAAATTATGGTGAAATTATACTTGAGGGGTATGTGATGACTAAAGAGTACTTTTCTTTTTTCCTTGAATTTAGAAAAACCTTCCCCAAATCTACCCCAAATGAGCAATAGGTAAACCCACAAAGCAAATAATTAGATCCTAAGTTGACTATTTCTCATTGACCCTGAAATTCCAGAGTCATCTTTAACTCTTTCCCATCCTTCATCTCCTAATTACCTTATATATTCAGCCACCTTAAAAAAAACATTTAAATATTTTTTAAAATTTTAGGACAGTTTTAGAGATAGAGAAATTTTCAAAGATAAGTACATAGTTTCTTCTATTATTAACATCTTACTTTAGTATGGCACATTTGTCACAATTAATGAACCAATACTGATATATTATTTTTAACTAAAATCCATACTTGATTTACATTTCGTTAGTTTTAACCTAATGTCCATTTCTGTTCCAGGATCCCATCCAACATATTACTTTATATTTTGTAGTCATGTCTCCTTAGGTTCCTCTTGGCTGTGACTGCTTTTTAGATTCTCCTTGTTTTTTATATCTTGAGAGTTTTGAGGAATATTGGTCAGGTATTTTGTAGAATGTCTCTCAGTTGGGATTTGTCTGAAGTCTTCCTCAGGATTCTACTGGAGTTATGGGTTTTGGGGAGGAAGACCACAGAGGTAAAGTGCAATTCTCATCACATCATAACAAGGGTTTTTTATACACTTCTTTACTTTCTTGTGTTCAACCACTTAACAGGACATAATGTGTATACCATTACTCACTGCTTAAAAAACACAAAATCTCTGGTAGTTATAGTAAAGGACTAACAGCTATTAATCATATGAAAAACAATATTGCTTTAATGTTATTTCATTTTCCTAATTATTGGTCCACAAGTAGAAAATGAAGCACTGAGGGAAGAAAGAATTAGGGTGTAGGAGCAGCCCACATCCTAGCCTCCATCCTATTACCTTCCCTGCAATTGTCTGCTCTCCAAAGCCATTTGGAACAACTCATTACAACCACAAAAATCCAAAACAGTTTAATTTTTGGAAAAACCTGCCAAATATTACCAGGACTCTCTTCAAATACACATTAACTAGTTATACATAAATGACAAAGAAACATCTTCATTATAGAAACTGACTCTTGCATGAATGAGGAAACATCTAATACAAAGAATTATTTAGTAGATTATGCCCATTAAATGCTATTTTCACAGAGCCTGTCTTCCAGAAAACAGAATTAGCTTCTTTATATAGAACTGGATATATTTTTAAAAATTAGATTCTATCCATATTTTAATCACATGCAAACTCTTTAGGATAAAATTGTGATATGTAAGTTTCCATAAAAGTGATCCAGAATCACAAAGATGAAAGGTACACAAGGATCTGCTTCCAAAAGAGTTGAGCTGTTTCCTAAGATCACACAGTTTGTATACTGCCCAAAGGCACCTGGCTGTGGAATCCAAAATTCAGCCCTCACTCTTCTCCAGAGCCTTGTGACCAGGAGCAGGGCTAGGATGGTTTGGAAAAATGCAGGGGGTGGGGAGCGTTTAGTTTAGTTTAGTTTTGTTTGGCCCAGACTTGGTGCCTTTGGCACCTTATAGCTACCGAAGGATCATAATATACAAGAGCAAATGTTTGGACTCCAGGCAAACATCAGAGTCTTTTAAGACCTGATTTGGGTTTAGATAGTGGGCTTGAAAGCAAGTTTAGGACAAAAGCAACCATTAAAATGCTTTTATTAAATTATTAGCACTATCCTCAGCTACTAAGATGGTTTGATTTTCTTGTTGAAGCTCTTTAACAGACACTAAACTGTCAATGTAAAGTCATTACACACACTCTAAGCTTTAATACCTAATGCATTTTGAAACATTAGAAATAAATAAAAACTTGGGGTTGGCCCAGTGGCGCAAGTGGTTAAGTGCGCGCGCTCCGCTGTGGCGGCCCGGGGTTCGCCGGTTTGGATCCCGGGCACGCACCGACGCACTGCTTGGCAAGCCATGCTATGGCAGCGTCCCATATAAAGCGGAGGAAGATGGGCACGGATGTTAGCCCAGGGCCAGTCTTCCTCAGCAAAAAAAGAGGAGGATTGGTAGATGTTAGCACAGGGCTGATCTTCCTCACAATCAATCAATCAATAAAAACTCAAGTCCGTATAATTTTTACCAAATATTGCAGTGAGAAAAACACTAAATAGTATAACAACTCTTTAGAAGCTTTTCAGGAACAGAAGCATGAAACATTCTTAAAATGTGGTACTTTGTGGTACAAAGTAGATGTGGAACAACCATCTGGAATCTGAAGACCTCAGTCCAGGTCTTGGCTCTGATCCTAATTAATGTTTGGCCTCCAGTCACTTAACCTCTTTCAGCTTCAGTTTCTTCACTTATACATGATGGATTGAACTAAATAATTCTAAGGCTCCTCTAGCTTCTGTATTCCATAATTCTATAAATGTCATTGTCACAAATCTCCTTTTCCTTGTGTGATTTTCTTCACTTTTTATACCATAGTTATTATTTAACCACCATTTTTGGACTCCTTATCTTGGTATTTCTTACCACTTGTCCCCACACTGAAATAACCTCCTCCCTTACTCATTAATTAACATATGATCCTCTCTTATCTTCATACCTTTCCAGACTCACTTTAAAATTTTCATTAGCAGTTATTCACTGAAAAGCTTGAAAAGCTTGAAGATGTAATTATCTCTTTGTCCACTGTCCAAATTCTATTGGACAACTTGGCCTATGTCAAATACTCCAGCCCACGTTTAGACAGTCAACAAGCATTTATAATTCTAGGCAGCGGTGAGATTTACAAAAAGTTAGACATCTAGAAGGAAAATTAGCATATAATCAAACCAGGAGAGAATAATTCTGAAGTAATATACAAATGAAAGAGAGTAGAGTAAATATAGTGAAAGTAAACTCTAAGAGGTCAGAGCAGGAGGAATCTCAAGATTTCTCTCACAGTAGGAGTTAGTTCATTTCGAGAGAAGAATAAGAATTGAATTGACAGAGATCTCTCCATGAGGGGCAATCTACACAGAAACCTAGGTACTGAGCAATTACAATTCTGAAAAGCTTTTCCAGGTGTTTTCTTTATTGTAGAGAAAAGAAATGGTCAAGAAAACAAGTTTCCTAACCAAAGGTTTTAGTTACAGGTTTCTAATATTCAGTACTCTGAAGAGTCTCAACCACAGCAATGTGAAAAAATATCTTAATAGAAGAAGAAAATATGTAACTGTCATTCTAAGTAAATCTTTCAAATACACTAGCTGAAGGTGCCATCATCCTCCTAAATGACTTCAGAAACTTTGGCTAGGAAGGACAATTTCTTGGCAAGTGTATCACACATATCTTATGTGCCTTCTCAGTTTTTCCCCAGAGGTCAACCAGGGATAGTGTGGAGGAGGGGGAGATCCTCCCCATTGACTGCTAATTAGCCATATACCCCGAGTTTCTGGATTCTCCCACCACTTTCAAACTTGGATGAAATCCTATACCAGGGTATGGAATCTGTCTTTCCAAATAGTTATTGGTGAGGCAGGATGACACAACTCAGAACTATGAGTTAAATCTCCACAGTGTGACCTGTGATAATGTGAAACAGCAGGCAGAAAGGAGTCAGGCAGATAAATCACCTCTCCTTCCCTGCTCCCATGAACTGTTCATCTATCCTATTTGGAGGTATCACATGTGGTCAAACACTTGCACTTGCTGAACAACCAGCTGTATCTCTTTGAGGCTCATCATGACACACTTGCCAGCATGGTAATCCAATCATCTTACTTTGCTTCTCATAGTTTCTTGCTTCTCATTTCTTCTCCCTCACTCTCACTGTTCTGGGATAGCACCTCTAAATAAAGCTTCACTTAATTCCTGCCTCAGGCTCTGGTTTCCAGAGAACCCAGGCTAAAATAGCAACAAGGCCAAAAAGAAGTAAAAGAAAGAACCTTAGATGGGGCGGAGTCAAGATGGCGGCGTAGGCAGACTCTGAACTCACCTCCTCCCGTGGACACAGCCAATTTACAACTACTCGTGAAAAAATTACCCCTGAGACAGAACTGAAAACTGGATGAGAGGAACTCCTGCAACAACGGACAATCCTAACTGGGGTAGAAGAGGCAGAGACTCCCTTCTGGAGAGGAAAACGCCGCCTTCACAAGCCGCCAGCTTCACGGCCGCCGGGAGCAGCTCACAGGTACGCAGCCTCCCTGGAGGCGCGGGGCCCTGAGCCGGGGAGCGCCCCCGCTGTGGGCATTTTGTGGACCCAGCACAATTGAGACCAGCGGCATAATATCTGACTTTGCCTGCTACTAAAGCATTGGGTAGCACCCCCAGAAAACCCGGTTCACAAAGAAACTAAAACTGGCTCTTAAAGGGCCCGCGCACAAACTCACCCGTTCCAGAAAGCATCCTAAAATCACCAGAAAGAAAGGTGCACAGTGCTTCGGTGACAAGAGACTCACCTAATAGGCCCTGAGTGCATCTCGGTGAGGGGTGAGACCTCTCCAGGGACTGGGACATTGGCGGCGGCCACTGTTGTGGCCTGGTGTGAGCGTGCTGACACAGACGCCATTGGAGTTCTCCCTGAGGCCTGCTAGCCCAGGGTCTGCTCCACCCGCATTGGAGTTCTCCCTGAGGCCTGCTAGCCCAGGGTCTGCTCCACCCGCTAGAGCACCGATTTAATCCAGCTCAGCCAGGGCAGGCAGCCCACCCTAGAGACTAGCCCCACCCAACAACAAGCCCTCAGGCAACGTGTGGGCCTGCATAGATTGGTGACTGGATTCTCTGCAGCCTGGCAACTGAGCCGACTTGAGCAGGGCAGGGTGTGCACAAGGAGCGGGTGGAGAGTGTGGGGTGGTGGCGGAGTGTGTGGGGGTCCCGCCGTGGAGAGACTGGGTCCGCTTGGGGAGGTCGTGGCACGCACACGGGGCAGGACTGTGTTGACTGTGTGTGTGGACCTGTGGGCGGCAGGGCTTCTCAGCCACAGAAGACTTGTACTTCTCAAAGACCCACATAGGAGGTTTGCTCCACCTTCCAAAACCTGAAACAATTGGGTGCTCCTGTGCCTGAGGCCAGCCCCACCCAGCTGCAATCCTCAGAGAGCTGACAAGAGACCTAATAGGCTAGAGGCTTACAGCAATTGTAAGGCCCTGAGCCTAACAACCTGCCACGGTGGGGGCCTACTCACTTAAAAGAAATACTGCAACACAAATGTGGTATTAGAACTTGCAGCCAACTGTGCTGGGGCTCCCCACAGCTGATAAAGAGACTGGGGGGCCCACAACAACTACAAGCAGCTGAGCATTACAACAGCTGGCCAGGAGCATAACTCGGCCTCCCTGGGCGCCTACAGGGAGAGCAAACAGGCCACAGCAGAAGGATACACGTAGCCCACATAGGGGTCACCCCTGGAACATTGAGAACTGAGGGAAGCACACTGGAAGCCTCCTAAGCCATCACTTACATAAGGTCACCTATCCAAGAGCAGGAGACGTAGCTGACCTACCTAATACGTAGACACAAGCACAGGGAAAGAGGCAAAATGAAGAGGCAAAAGAATACATTCCAAGTAAGGGAACAGGACAAAACCCCAGAAAAGGAACTTAGTGAAACAGAAATGAGCAACCTAGCCGACAGAGAGTTCAAACTAAGAGTGTTAAGGATGCTCACTGATCTGGGGAGAAGAATAGATGGACTCAGTGAGAATGTCAACAAAGAAATGGAAGATATAAAAAAGAACCAATCAGAAATGAAGAATACAATACTGGAAATGAAAAACTCATTAGAGGGACTCAAAAGCAGAGTAGAGGATACAGAAGAACGGATCTGTGAGCTGGAAGAAAGACTAGAAGAAATTACCCAAGGTGAACAGGTAAAAGAGAAAAGAATTAAAAAGAGTGAGGACAGTCTAAGGGACCTCTGGGACAACATCAAGCGCACTAACATCCGTGTTATAGGTGTCCCGGAAGGAGAAGAGCGAGACAAGGGGGCAGAGAATCTATTTCAAGAAATAATAGATGTAAACTTCCCTAACCTAAGGAAGGAAACAGACATCCAGGTACAGGAGGCACAGAGAGCCCCAAACAAGATAAACCCAAAGAGGCCCACACCAAGACACATCATAATCAAAATGTCCAGAATTAAAGATAAAGAGAGAATCCTAAAAGCCGCAAGAGAATGTCAAGTTACATACAAAGGAAACCCCATAAGGCTATCAGCTGACTTCTCAGCAGAAACCTTACAGGCTAGAAGAGAATGGCATGATATATTTAAAGTGCTAAAAGGAAAAAACTTACAGCCAAGAATACTCTACCCGGCAAGGTTATCGTTCAAAATGGAAGGAGAGATCAAAATTTTCCCAGATAAGCAAAAATTAAAGGAGTTTGTCACCAAGAAACCAGTGTTACAAGAAATGTTAAAGGGACTGATTTAAGGGGAAAAGAGAAGACCACAAATAGGAAAAATTATCTATTTCCACGATTAGAACGTAATGGATACAAATGCACAAAAAAGAGGTTGGATATGATATCAAAAACATAAAAGGAGGGAGGAGGGTAGTTAAAGAGTACAGCTTTCAGACAGAGGTCAAACTAAAGTGACCATCTATTCTGTATAGAAGAAGTAAGGAACAGAGAAGGACTACTAAAACACTGAGGAAAAAAAAAAAGTTAAAAAATGGCAGTAAGTACATACTTATCAATAGCTACTTTAAACGTCAATGGACTAAATGCTCCAATTAAAAGGCATAGGGTGGCTGACTGGATAAAAACAAGACCCATATATATGCTGCATACAAGAGACACACTTCAGACCTAAAGACACTCACAAACTGAAAGTGAAGGGATGGAAAAAGATACTCCACGCAAATGGCAATGAAAAGAAAGCTGGGGTAGCAGTACTCATATCAGACAAAATAGACTTTAAAACAAAAACTGTAAAACGAGACAAAGAAGGGCATTACATAATGATCAAGGGAACAATCCAACAAGAGGATATAACACTTGTAAATATCTACGCACCCAATGTAGGTGCACCTAAATATATAAAGCAATTATTAACAGACATAAAAACAGAAATAGACAGTAACACAATAATAGTAGGGGACTTTAACACTCCACTTACACCAACGGATAGATCATCCAAACAGAAGATCAATAAGGAAACATGGGCCTTAAACGACACACTAGAACAGATGGACCTAGTAGATATATACAGAGCATTCCATCCAAAAACCGAAGAATACACGTTCTTTTCAAATGCACATGGAACGTTCTCCAGGATTGATCACATATTAGGCCACAAAACAAGTCTCCATAAATTTAAGAAGATTGAAATAATACCAAGCATCTTTTCTGACCACAAAGGTATGAAACTAGAAATCAACTATAGGAAGAAAATCAGAAAAGCCACAAATACATGGAGATTAAACAAAATGCTACTGAACAACGACTGGGATAATGAAGAAATCAAAGAAGAAATCAAAAAATACCTGGAGACAAATGAAAATGAAAATACGACATGCCAGAATTTATGGGATACAGCAAAAGCGGTTCTAAGAGGGAAGTTTATAGCAATACAGGCCTGTCTCAACAAACAAGAAAAATCTCAAACAATCTAACAATGCACCTAAAGGAACTGGAAAAAGAAGAACAAACAAAGCCCAAAATCAGTAGAAGAAGGGAAATAATAAAAATCAGAGCAGAAATAAATGAAATAGAGACCAAAAAAACAATAGAAAAAATTAATAAAACCAAGAGCTGGTTCTTTGAAAAGATCAACAAAATAGACAAACCTTTAGCTAGACTCACCAAGAAAAAAAGAGAGAAGGCACAAATAAGTAAAATCAGAAATGAAAGAGGAGAGGTTACAACAGACACCTCAGAAATACAAAAGATTATAAGAGAATACTATGAAAAACTATATGCCAACCAATTCGACAATCTGGAAGAAATGGATAAATTCTTAGAATCATACAACCTTCCAAAACTGGATCAAGAAGAAGTAGAGAATTTGAATAGACCAATAACCAGTAAGGAGATCGAAACAGTAATCAAAAACCTCCCCAAAAATAAAAGTCCAGGACCAGACGGCTTCCCTGGTGAATTCTACCAAACATTCAAAGAAGTCTTAATACCTATCCTTCTCAAACTCTTCCAAAAAATTGAGGAGGGGGGGAAGCTCCCTAACTCATTCTACGAAGCTGACATTACCCTGATACCAAAACCAGACAAGGACAACACAAAAAGAAAATTACAGGCCAATATCACTGATGAACATCGATCTGAAAATCCTCAACAAAATACTAGCAAATCGCATACAACAATACGTTAAAAAGATTATACACCATGATCAAGTGGGATTTATTCCAGGTATGCAGGGATGGTTTAACATTCGCAAATCAATCAACGTAATACACCACATTAATAAAATGAAGAACAAAAATCACATGATCATCTCAATAGATGCAGAGAAAGCATTTGACAAGATCCAGCATCCATTTATGATAAAAACTCTGAATAAAATGGGTATAGAAGGAAAGTACCTCAACATAATAAAGACCATATATGAGAAACCCACAGCTAATATCATCCTCAATGGTGAAAAACTGAAAGCTATCCCTCTAAGAACAGGAACCAGACAAGGATGCCCACTGTCACCACTCCTATTTAACATAGTACTGGAAGTCCTAGCCAGAGCAATCAGGCAAGAGAAAGAAATAAATGGGATCCAAATTGGAAAGGAAGAAGTGAAACTGTCACTATTTGCAGATGACATGATTTTATATATAGAAAACCCTAAAGAATCCACCAGAAAACTTTTAGAAGTAATAAACGAATATGGTAAAGTTGCAGGATACAAAATCAACATACAAAAATCAGTTGCATTTCTGTACACTAACAACGAAGTAGCAGAAAGAGAAATTAAGAATACCATCCCATTTACAATTGCAACAAAAAGAATTAAATACCTAGGAATAAACTTAACCAAAGAGGTGAAAGATCTGTACACCGAAAACTATAAAACATTGCTGAAAGAAACTGAAGAAGACACAAAGAAATGGAAAGATATTCCGTGCTCTTGGATTGGAAGAATTAACATAGTTAAGATGTCCATACTTCCTAAAGCCATCTATAGATTCAATGCAATCCCTATCAAAGTTCCAACAACATTTTTCACAGAAATAGAACAAAGAATCCTAAAATTTATATGGAACAACAAAAGACTCCGAATAGCTAAAGGAATCCTGAGAAAAAAGAACAAAGCTGGAGGTATCACACTCCCTGATTTCAAAATATACTACAAAGCTATAGTAACCAAAACAGCATGGTACTGGCACAAAAACAGACACACAGATCAATGGAATAGAATCGAAAGCCCAGAAATAAACCCACACATCTATGGACAGCTAATCTTTGACAAAGGAGCCAAGAACATACAATGGGGAAAAGAAAGTCTCTTCAACAAATGGTGTTGGGAAAACTGGATAGCCATATGCAAAAAAATGAAAGTAGACTCTTACCTTACACCATACACAAAAATTAACTCCAAATGGATTAAAGACTTGAATGTAAGACCTGAAACTGTGAAAGTTCTAGAAGAAAACATAGGCAGTACGCTCTTCGACATCAGTCTTAGCAACATCTTTTCAAACACCACATCTGACCGGGCAAGAGAAACAATAGAAAAATAAACAAATGGGACTACATCAAACTAAAAAGCTTCTGCACAGCAAAGGAAACCATCAACAAAACGAAAAAGACAACCTAACAATTGGGAGAAGATATTTGCAAACCATACATCTGATAAGGGCTTAATCTCCAAAATATATAAAGAACTCATGCATCTCAACAACAAAAAAACTACCAACCCAATTAAAAAATGGGCAAAAGACCTGAACAGACATTTCTCCAAAGAAGATATACAGATGGCCAACAGACACATGAAAAGATGTTCAAAATCACTAACTATCAGGGAAATGCAAATCAAAACTACAATGAGATATCACCTCACGCCCGTCAGAATGGCTATAATTAACAAGACAGGAAACAACATGTGTTGGAGAGGTTGTGGAGAGAAGGGAACTCTCATACACTGCTGGTGGGAGTGCAAACTGGTGCAGCCACTATGGAAAACAGTATGGAGATTTCTCAAAAAATCAAGGATAGAACTACCATATGATCCAGCTATTCCACTGTTGGGTATTTATCCAAAGAACTTGAAAACACCAATTTGCAAAGGTACATGCACCCCTGTGTTCATTGCAGCCTTATTCACGATAGCCAAGACTTGGAAGCAACCTAAGTGCCCATCAAGGGACGAATGGATAAAAAGCTGTGGTATATATACACAATGGAATACTACTCAGCCATAAGAAACGATGAAATCCAGCCATTTGTGACAACATGGATGGACATTGAGGGCATGATGCAAAGTGAAATAAGTCAGAGGGAGAAGGTCAAATACCGTATGATTTCCTTCATTAAGTAGTAGATAATAACAACAATAAACAAACACATAGGGACAGAGATTGGATTGGTGGTTACCAGAGGGGAAGGGGGGAGGGAGGAGGGTGAAAGGGATAATTCGGTACATGTGTGTGGTGATGGGTTGTAATTAGTATTTTGGTGGTGAACATGATGTAATCTATGCAGAAATAGAAGTACAATGATGTACACCTGAAATTTTTACAATGTTATAAACCAATGTTACTGCAATAAACAAAAAATTAGAAATAAAAAAAAAAAAAAAAGAAAAAGAAAGAACCTTACATTAGTAATTGAGACACACTGGTTCTAATCCTGCTATAATTGGCTCTATTAATTAGCTATTTGATCTTAAACAAGTAACATTCTGATATCTATAAAATAGGATGGGAGTTAAAGGAAGAGAGACTAGGCTAAATCACTGCTGGGTTGCTTCCAGCTCCAATGCTTTATGATCCTTAGGAATTATACAACCCAAAGCCTCAAATAACTCATTAGAAGATGGGTCAGTAGGAAAACCATGGAGTCCTATTATATCCCAATTCATTTGACAGCAGCAATAGTTTGGATCAGCCTTATGAAATATAACTATAAGTGAATCTTGGGCAAAACTGTCTTGGCTCTGAAACAAGGCCATTTTCATTACCACCAGCAGCCAGTGTTATTTGATGTGTAACATTGTATTTTGCAACTTAACCAAATATCACAAAGCCAATAAAACCAGGCCACAGAAGGCCTTATGAGAGTTATAAGACCAAATCTGTTCTGTGCAAAAGTTATAAATATAAGAGTATTTTTAAAAATCAGTAGTATTGCATGAAAGAAGCCAGTCACAAAGACCACATATGATATAATTCCATTTATATGAAATATCCAGCACAGGGAAATCTATAGAGACAGAAAGTAGATTCGTGGTTGCCTAGGAATGGGAGTTGGGGAAATGGAGAGTGACTGCTAATGGGCATGGGGTTTCTTTAGGGGATGATGAAAATATAAAATTAGATTATGGTGATAGTTGCATAACTCTGTGAATACACTAAAAAAACATTGAATTATATACTTAAATGGGTGAATTGCATGATATGTGAATTATAGCTCAGTAAAGCTGTTAAAAAAGTAATGGGGCTGTTTTATCGTGGGGAGTGAACTGGCTCAGAGACAAAAAATGTGTGAGGAATAAATGAGCATTTCTAAGGACAGAGAACTGTAAAGAACTTTGTCTCTTTAAAAAGGCTCTGGAAGAGGATGTACATAGTAACTTTACCCAGTTTCTATTTGACACTAAATTCTCCAAAGCAGCAAAGAGCCAAACTCTTTGGGGACAGACTACATGAAGAACTGAGGAATTTGTGCAACTGGCAGGGGAGTTTCAACGTGAGCAAGTGCAAGATGACAGAAGTGGGAGGGACCCTCAACGAGCATCAGACACAAACAACAAAAGGGACCTGGAAGACACAGTGGGTTATTCAATTCAAAAGAATATTTTTGGGACAGCTGTTTTCTACAAGGTACTGTTTTCGGAGCAGAAATAAAGAAGGGAATACAAAAATGACACGAATAGATCCCCACTCCCTCCTCTGCTTCCAAGAGTCTCTAATCTGGGAAGAGAGAAAACATGCACACTGCAAGGACAGGTGAATTAATGCTATGATTGAGGCTGATTAAGGGTTAAGGAAGGCTTCATGGAAGAGCTGGCGTTTTCTCTGGGCCTTGAACATTTGAGAATATCCATCCAAAATGCTGCTGTACCCTGGAAAACCAATCAAAGAATGGGAACCATTCAAGAAGGATAATAAATACAAACACTAACTTATTCTACCTTATTTAAAACAAGAGATACTCTTAGTATGGGTCACTACACTTCATGAGAGGTAGAGTGAAACTTCATTTATATAGTGACAAGTGTCCTGACAAATCCTTGGCTTCAAATTCAGAAGTACCTTTTTCTTCAAGTATTTAAGTTTCAGAGTAAGCCCTGAACACTCGGCTACAAAAGCAGCCAAAAGTGTTAAAGAGCTGCAGGCTGATCAGATGGCTGTTTGCAGAAAAAGCCTCCCTCCGATTTGCTGACAACAGCTATGAGCACAAAGGAGAAGAGAAAGGAGAAGGAAAAGATAAGAAGGGAAAGGCAAAGAGCTGCCAGGCAGCAACAGAGACTAGAAGCAGAGATTGGAAATGAATACAGGGCAGGTGGCAAGGTTGCAAGTGGCAGACACTGGCATAGAAGAAAGCTAGTTACCAAAGAGAGAGAAAAGAAACCCATTCACAGTCTAAGCCAACAAAGAGGTATCCGCTCATAAACAGCCCTTGAAGGCAGAGGAGAAAGAGAAAGGAAGAGTGCCTAAGGACACGTACATCCACCCAGAAGCCTGCGAACCAAGGCAGTTCAAGGGCCCCGGGGAGAAGGTGCTGCCCAACCGTGCACAGCTCTATAGTGACAAACTAAATCATTCAGCTTCAGGCCCCATGCCGTATACATCCACAGCACAAAACACTGATGTTCCTAAACATGACCCTGAATCAAGAAAAGATCAAGTCAAACATTCTCTGTTTAAAAAGGCACGTTAGAAATATTGTCATTCAAAATTCAAGTCAAAACATTTAGGGCATAAATCATCAAATCTTCAATCATATGGCAAACTTATTTTCTTCATCCCCAAATGGTTTATTCCCTAATGACCTAGGACAATAGAAATTTCACTCCATGATGGAACAGGAGGGCAGCTAGATAGAAATGATCATTCTAGAAGGGCAATCTAAAAAAAAAAAGGTCAGAAGCCATTTAATTACATGAAAGAATAAAAAAGAAAAACAAAAAAAGGTCCCTGACATACCAATTTATTCTCCAAATCTGAATCTGAGAATACTTGGATTAAGGGCTGTGCTCTAAGAGAGGAACTGAGACAGGCCGCTACATGCAAACATTTTACATCCTTTTAAAAATAGAGGCTCAGTGAAGGAAGGAACTGTTTCACGTTTCTCTACCCTCCACAGTAGTTAGACATAATGTCTTGCTTGCAATATAAACTACCAAACTGCCACACTTTTCCTTGCCATTTAACAACTAAAGCTTTCACTACGTACTAGCTGCTGCTTTTGATTAGCTCAACAGAGTACAGTATCCTCCCACATTTTTCAGTTCTTGACACAAAGATATATCAGTGGGGAAATCCCATGTCCTTCCTGCCTCTCTACTCCATGTAATTTACAGATGTGATTTTATCATTACATTTTCTTTTCTCCCAGTTCCCACAACCCAGACATGCCAGCTTCTCTCAATATCATAATTACTTAACTCCACTCCCTCCCAGTCAAAATCTAGGGGCAGATTTTTGGGACAGGTTTCAAGCTATTTGGGAGCCATTCAGTCTGGGCTAGCAGTAGACAAATGTAATGCTCATGGATGCTCCCAAATGCTCAGTCCTAAGAAAAAGTTGGGGAGTGATCCCAAGCTTCACCAAGATAAAAAGCAATAAAGGGTGACAATAGTCCCCCACTATTAGTCTGACCCTTTGGTTGGACTATTATCATTACCCTTTGTATTTTGAATTGTTTAAGAGTTCTGGTACGCCAGAAATGTGTGATCATTCACCCTGGCCTATCATCCAGTCTAGCTTACACCTGCCATCAGGGAATTCCATACAGTTTGACATTTGAATCAGAGTATCCACCTTTCAAAAAGTATTATTATTTACTCATTAAAATAAGCTAGGATGGGGTTGGGATGGGTTTAGCAGGCTCTTTGCTCTGAACTTCCAGTCTCTGACATGGTCTTGTCTAGTGGCGAGATGCATTAACATTTACCATATGTTGTTAAATCTGCAAGATGACCAGTGATCACTTTCCACCACCATTTCCTGATAGAAATGATTAACACTACCCTTTCAAAGACAACATGAAAGGTGCTTGCTGATAAAATGATGTACGTAGGGACACAAGCAGCTAGGAATAGTTCCTTCTTTCCTGTCTTGGGTGGTCACAGGAGAAGATATGATACTGCTGCCCCCTGCTATCCACCTCTTGTACAGCCAATCATGCTGTGGCCCCTGCCACGTCTTGGGAGATGCACAAAGCTGCCAGGTTGCTGGGTGGTGGGGTCAGTGGGAAATATAGTAAGTCATCGGTTAGATATATGTGCAGAAAATATAGTCTGAGTAGTCTTGCTGTAAAACATTTAGACAGTAGTTTGAATGCTCTTGCTACAGTGCTTTTGTCATTTATTGGTGTAAAGACAGACTTTATTTTATTGTTTAGTGATGCTTTTTTATTTTGCAATAAACCTTTCAACAGCAATGAGCTTAAAAAATGTGCATGCTTAATGAAAAATGAAGTCCTGAAGTTCTTTTCTAAGTAAGTTGATTATGAACATGTACCCTACAATTTGTTGACATCTTCCATCAACCACAGAGGGGATAGAGATATCAATGTCTATATTAAAACCAGAAGATATAATCCTTTTGAAGAAGCATCAGCATCTACTTCAAAAGTTAGTAGCTACACATACAGAGGAGTCAAACAAATAAGAGAATGGATGGTGGATGGTGGGAGCCAGGTTTCTCACTGTTAGAGAGAAGCAAGAGAGGAAGGCCAGAATAAACCATATAGTACTAGATTAAAGATATTATTAGAGTCAAAGACATCAATATACACTCATGTTCAGCTTAATATATATGAAGATACAGAAATAATTATAGATATGTGCTTATGTGTGGCTTTGCATACATACATACATACTCTGTCTGCTGAGAGAGCCTAGAAGCAGTCACACCCTAGTAGAAATGAGCACACACAATGCCCAGATCTTGGTTTCTCAATACCACTCTCTGATACAAGAAACCAGGGTTCATTGGATAAATGAATGATTCTAAGTCTGGGGCAAAACTCAAGATAAGCCCGGAACAACCAGTAGTGCCATAAGCTAAGGAAGTACTCAAAAAACAAAAGGATAAGGGCATGTCAAAGAGATTTAATTTAGGAGCCAACTCCCAATGGCCAAAGCTGGAACAATTTGAGCAGTAAAATAAATAACAGAGTACTGATTTATAACCCAAAGTAGAAAATAAATATACATGAGTCTATACTGATATAAATAGATGACTGAATAAATAAATAAATGGGGGAGAAAAGATAAATCTTCCTTATAAAAGAACTCCAAATAATTTATGTAGACCATTACCCCTCCAGGAGGTAGAGCTTAATTCCTCCCTCCTCTCTTGAGTGTGAGCTGGATTTAGTGACCTGCTTCCAAAGAATTATGGCAGAGTATGGCAAGGGTGGCTGCCAGAGATGTGGGGTGAGGGGTGAGCAAGATGGGTGAAAAGAGTCAAAAGATAGAAACTTCCAGTTATAAGATAAATAAGTCACGGGGATATAATGTACAGCATGGTGATGTAGTTAATAATAGCATATTGTATATTTTGAAAGTTGCTAACAGTAGATCTTAAAACTTCTCATCACAAGAAAAAAAATTTCTGTAACTATGTATGGTGACAGATGTTAACTAGACTTACTGTGGTGATCATTTCATAATATATATTCAAATGTTGAATCATTATCTTGTACACCTGAAACTAATATAATGTTGTATGTCAGTTATACCTCAATTTAAAAAAATCATCCAAATTAAAATAAAGCAGTATTTCAAGAACACTTTGGACTTTAGTTCCAAAAAATCAACATTTTTTCAAATATAATAAAAATCAGAGATAGCTTATTTATTTTGTCTCGTAAAAATATTTGTCAAAAAAGTATTCTGTTTTTAAATTTTATTTATGTTTTTTCCCCCAAAGCCCCAGTAGATAGTTGTATGTCATAGCTGCACATCCTTCTAGTTGCTGCATGTGGGACGCGGCCTCAGCATGGCCGGGGAAGCGGTGCGTTGGTGCGCGCCCGGGATCGAACCCGGGCCGCCAGCAGCGGAGCGCGCGCACTTAACCACTAAGCCACAGGGCCGGCCCTCAAAAAAGTATTCTGAATAGAAGCAAAAAGAGTGTTTTTGAAAATATTTGGATTGAAATATTTACACTTTTTAAATTTTCTTGAGGTATATTTACAATAATATTCACATTTCAATAATATTCAATGAGTTTTGACTCATTGTATACAGTCATGTAACAATCACCACAATTAAGATATAAAATACTTCTGTCATTCCAAAAAGTTTTCTTGACAGCCCTGATGGCCTAGTGGTTGAGGTTCAGTGCTTGTCATTTTGGCAGCCCAGGTTCGCTTCCTGGTGGCAGAACCACACCACCCCTCTGTCAGCTGCCATGCTATGGCAGTGGCTCATGTAGATGAACTAAAATGACTTACAATTAGAATATACAACTATGTACTAGGGCTCTGGGGAGGGGGAAAAATAGTTTCCTTGTATACTTTGCAGTCAATCCCCTTACCTCTCTCCAGCACTGACAACCACCGATGTGTTTTCTGTACCTATGGTTTTGCCTTTTCTAGAATTTCATATAAATTGAATAGGGCATTATATGGTCCTTTGTTTCTGGCTTCTTTCATTTCACATAATGCTTTTGCAACTCACCCATACTGTTGCCTCTATCAGAAGTTTCTGCCTTTGTATTGCTGAGTAGTATGCCATTATATGAATGTACCACAGTTCACCTGCTGAAGAACACTTGGCCTATTTCCACTTTGGGGCTATCTTGAATAAAGGTGCTATGAATGTTTACATATAAGTCTTTATGTGGACACATGTTAGGAGTGAGATTGCCAAGTCACATTCTCAGTGTATGTTTAACTTCATAAAAAACAGCCAATTGTTTTCCAAAGTGGGTGTACCATACTGCATTCCTGGCAGTAAGTAATATGATAATTCGACTTGCTCCAAGTTCTCAACAACACTTGATATTATAAATCTTTAATTGTAGTCATTCTAGAGGGTGTGTAGTGCTATGCCATTGTGGTTTTAATTTGCAGGTGCCTGATGGCTAAAGATGTTGAGCATCTTTTCAAGTGGTTATTGGCCATTTGTATATTTTCATTGGTGAAGTGTTTAAATCTTCTGCCTATTTTAAAAACTGAGCTGTCTTAATGATTTGTGACAGTTATTTATGTATAAGTCTGTTATTAGACGTGTTTTGCAAATTTTTCTCTGCCTGTGACTTGTCTTTTCATTTTCTTAACAGTGTCTTTCAAAGGGAAAAAGTTGTAAGTTGTAATTAAGTCCAATTTATCAATTTTTTCCTTTCATGATGTATGCCTTTTTGTTTCTTTTCAAAGAATTCTTTGGCTAACCCAACATCATGAAGATTTTCTTCTATAAGTTTTAGCTCATGTTTAGGTCTGTGATCCATTTTAAGAGTTGAGGTTATATTTATTGCATACGGATATCCAATTGTTCCTTGCTACCTTTGTTGAAAATCAATTGATTGTATACGTGTGGGTCCATTTCTGGACTCTCTATTCTGTTCCATTGATGTATATATCTATCCTTAAGCCTAAAACCTATCATCTTGATTAATCATAGCTTTATATTAAGTCTTAAAATCAAGTAGTGTAAGACCTCCAACTCTGTTGTTCTTTTTCAAAATTGTTTTGGCTATTCTAGGTTCTTTGCATTTCCATATGATTTTTAGCATCAGTTTGTCAGTTTCTTTTTTTAAAAGCCATCCAGGAAGAGTTTGTACAGAACTGTAAAATTTTTCAGTATATCTACCGAGGATTAGAGTTTTATTTTTGGTTTCAAGGTTTTTACCATCAGATAAATTAAAAGATATAGGGCCACTGCACTTGTCTATGTCTTCCTGAATGAGCTTTGGTTGTTTGTCTCTTTCAAGAAATTTGTCATTTCATCTAAGTTGTCAAACATATGGCATAAATTTATTCAGGTACTTATACATTTTAATATAAAAACAAAATTGAAAATATTCTTCATTTAATAGAATTTGTTCTGGGTTTATCAAGTACCTTAGCACTTTAGAAGTATTTTTTTCAATTAATAACATTGTGGTTTATATATGAGTCAATAATGTCACATTTATGAGCCATAAAATGCAACTGTGAAGATGATTATAAGCAATTTTGTAAAAATATGAAAAATACTAAGCTCATTTTGAAATAAATACATTCTTCAGAAAAATACCAGTGATACGAGAATAGATACAGATGCAGTTAAGAAAATGATTAAAGTATGTGAATATGCCAAGAATAATTATTTTGATTGTTTTTGTATGTGTGTTTTTTTCCGCTGAGGAAGCTTTGCCCTGAGCTAATATCTGTTGCCAATCTTCCTCTTTTTGCTTGAGGAAGATTCACCCTGAGCTAACATCTGTGTCAATCTTCCTCTATTTTGCATGTGGGTCGCCGCCACAGCATGGCTGCCAATGAGTGGTGTAGGTCCATGCCCGGGAACTGAACCCAGGCCGCCGAAGCAGAGTGTGCCAAACTTAACCACTAGGCCATGGGGCCTGTCCCTGATTGTTATTTTTGAATGTTCAGATAATCAATATAAAGTTTCATGTGTGTGTGTGTGTGTATGTGTTTTAGAAAAAATTATTTTGGGGAAACGTTTTTGAACAGGCTATTTTATAGTCACCAACATAATACAACAATTTTTCAGTCAAGAAATAAGTGTTTTGAAAATTATATAATTTTAATTATCTTAAGAATTCTTTCATTCTTAAAAGTGAAATAGGATGATAAATTATATTGTCAACTTAGATATAACCCACTGCCTCAGATCAATATTAAGATGACTTTCTAAGATTTTCCTATGACTTGACTGACCTAAAAAGTCATCCTCAATCCTGAAAAAACCCCAATACAGAAGCAGGGTCAAACAGATATGGTCCTTGGCATATGATAGAGGAAGGATTTCAAACAAGTAGGAAAAGGATGGAGTGTTCAATAAATGGGTGAGATAACAGGCTTTCCGTTTGGAAACATAGACACAAAATTATTTGTATTATAACTAGATCCCTACCTTACATTCTACACAAAGATAAACACCAAATAGATAGAATACCCAAATTTGAGGTGTAAAACTTTAAAACTAGTAGAAGAAAATCTTTACTTAGTATGGATTCCTTAATGAAGGCATATTTTAAAAGACTGATAAAGTTGATTACATCAAAATTATAAATTTTTATACAACAAAATATATCAAAAACAAAGTTAAAAAGATAAGCAATAGATTGAGAGAAACCATTTTCAACATATATAACAAAGAATTAATATTCAGACTTTGTGATGAACTACCACAAATCAGCAAGAAAATAGTTATTCATGGAAAATGAAACTCATGTGGCCAATAAACATGAAAAGATGATCAACCTCATTAGTAATCAGAGAATTGCAAATTAAACCCACCAGACTGGCAAACATTAAAACAGCTTCACAATTTTAAGTGTAGGTGAGGAAGTAGAGATAAAGGAATCCCCATATATTCTTGGTGGAAGTATAAACTAGTACAATCACTTTGAAGGATAATTTGGCAATAGCTAATAAAGTTGAAAATGAGTACATCCTATGACCCAGCAATTTCAATTCTACGTACAGAATTAAAGAGCAGCACTGTTCCATAGAAATGTAAAGCAAGCCACATATGTAATTTTAAATGTTTTAGTAGCCAAATTAAGAAAAGTAAAAGAAACAAGGACAATTTTAATAATATATTTTATTTAACCTAATACATTCACAACAGTATCATTTCAATATGTAATTAATAATCAATGTGTAATAACATAAATGTTTAAATGAGATATTTTATATTAGCTTTTCTTACTAAATCTAGTGTGTATTTTATACTTATAATACTTCTTCTCAATTTGGACTAGCCTCATTTCAAGTGCTCAATAGCCACGTGCGCCTAGTGGCCATCACCCTGGATAGCACAGCACTAGAGCTCTGCTACTCAAAGCATCAGCATTACCTAGAAATTTGTTAGAAATGCAGAATCTCAGGCACAACCCCAGACCTACAGAATCAAAATCTGCAATTTAACAAGATCACCAGGTGATTCATATAAACATTAAAAAGTTTGAGAGACCATGCCCTAGAAAACTTCTCAACAGGTGTGATGTGGCATGATCTTACAGGTGTGCTTAAATAATGATTCCTTCAGCCCTCAGAATGGCAGTTGGGCTGAGGTAACCAGAGACCCTGCCATTTACCTCTCAGTGTTTACCACAGTGTACCACACAAAAATCCTTTCCTGTCTTCTTGACAGACACAAAGTTTGGGAAGCCCTGCCCTAGAGAACCTCTCACACAGATACACATGAGACATGTACAGGAATGTCCACTGAAGAACAATCTACAAGAGAAGGAAATATGGAAACAACCCAAACATCCATCAGTGGGAAGTGAGATAAATTGGGATAAATTCATATTATGGGATACAATATGGGAGTAAAAATGTTTGAACTAGAGCTGAAGATATTGACATGGCAGATATTGATGATAGTTGTTGACTTGAGGGAGGGGGCAAATGGAATAGAATCAGGAAGAGAACATAGGTGACTTCAACTGTACAATTTTAATTTTTAAAATTTGCTAAAGCAAATATGAAAAAAATGTTTACATTTCTTCATTTTGGGTGATTGGTGCATGGAAATGTGTTTTATTATCTTTGTACTTTTTTGTACTTGGGGAGTTATTTTTTAAGAAAAACAAACCTGATCCAATAAAAATAGAAATAAATGTACACAATTTCAAATAAAACAAAAATATATAGAATAAAAAGTCCTACTTCACTCCTTCCCTCAATTTTAATCTTTTTCCCAGACTTAACCATAGTTGACAGCTTGGTATATATCATTCTAAACAATTTACTATACATTTACAAATATATAATTTATATATATTAATGGGCTCCTGAGAGAAAATACTGAACATATTTCTGGGACTTGCTCTTTTTACTTAACAATATATAGTGGACATTTTTCCTCATCAGAACGTATTTATCTAGCTCATCCTTTTTAATAGCTACATAGTATTCCATTGTATGGACACTCATCATGTATTTAAATGTAGCAGTAGGGGGCCGGCCCTGTGGCTTGTTAAGTGCGCACGCTCCGCTACTGGCGGCCCGGGTTCGGATCCCGGTGCGCACCGATGCATCGCTTCTCTGGCCATGCTGAGGCTGCATCCCACATACAGCAACTAGAAGGATGTGCAACTATGACATACAACTATCTACTGAGGCTTTGGAGGAAAAAAAGGAGGAGGATTGGCAATAGATGTTAGCTCACAGCCGGTCTTCCTCAGCAAAAAGAGGAGGATTAGCATGGATGTCAGCTCAGGGCTGATCTTCCTCAGGAAAAAAAAAAAAAAAGTAGCAGTAGAAAATTGGAGAGCACTCTTTCCTGAAGATAAAGCAAAAGTTCCTTAGAAAGTCTTTAAAATTATATTTTTCTCTCATCTAAGAAATTTGATTATGATATAAAGAAAATCTGAAAGCTGCCTCTCCCTTTAGGGGGGTATAAGTAGATAAATAATTTAGAAGAAATAAAAGTGAAAAACATCCTACTGAAATAATATCAGAAAGCACACTGTAGTCTTTCATTACTTTCATTTCGAATCCAACTTCTAAAAAAAGAAAAAACTATTTTGAGTATCCAAATAACAAATCCTTTTTAAGCCCCAGAATTTAAAGATCACTGAATAATGAAAATTATGTAATGCCTTCTACCCATGATGCTCTGGAAATTATTTCTGAATTCCCACACCATTATCATTAATGGACACCAGCTGTGGGCTCATAGTATCCTGGGTACATTACACAATGAAAACATAGACAGGATGTCACCGCACATATGCCATGTGCACAGCTTGGTTCTAATTAGCATCATTGTGAATACGTATTTATTGAGAAAGATGGTGTAGTGGTTGGGAGTACAGACCCTGGAGTCAGACTGCCTGGGTTCCAATCTTGGCTCAGCCACCTATGTAATGTGTGACCTTTAGCAAATTACTGAAGCCTCCTTCTCCTTTGAAAAGAGAGGAAAATATCCCACAAACTTGCTATGAGAATTAAAAGAAATAATGAATGTATGGTATTTAGGAAAGTGTCTACTCCTTAGTAAGCAATCAATAGATACTAGGGATTATCACTATTAGTATTATTGAATAATTATAATACTAAAGGAGTTCTATTAGGACTTGAGGTTACAAAAAATGTGGAATAGTTTCCCAGCTTTCAATAGCTTACAATTCAGAAATCAACTTGAATAACCCAAAATGGAAAAATAAAATAATGAAGAGTATCATGTTCCTATTCAGACTTAGAAATTAAAACAGGGCCGGCCCGGTGGCTTAGCGGTTAAGTGCGCGCACTCCGCTACTGGCGACCCAGGTTCGGATCCTGGGCGCACACCGACACACCGCTTCTCCGGCTATGCTGAGGCCGCGTCTCACATACAGCAACTAGAAGGATGTGCAACTATGACATACAACTATCTACTGGGGCTTTGGGGAAGGAAAAAAAAAAAGGAGGAGGATTGGCAATAGATGTTAGCTCAGAGCCAGTCTTCCTCAGCAAAAAGAGGAGGATTAGCACGCATGTTAGCTCAGGGCTGATCTCCCTCACAAAAAAAAAAAAAAAAAAAATTAAAACAAAATCACTTCTCAGTCACCCTACCCAAACAGGTAAATATTTAATCAATTTACCTTATTTGAGTACCTAATAGAGTTAATAACACTAGGCATATAATGGAGTATGAATACAATCATACTAGTATATAGGTTAACCTAAAGTTTTTGGGGTTTTTTTTTGTCTTTTTTTTCCCTTTGTGTGGAAGATTCTCTCTAAGCTAATATCTGTGGCCAAACTTTCTCTTTTTTTGCTTAAGGAATATTAGCCCTGAGCTAACATCTGTGCTCACCTTCCTCTATTTTGCTTCCTCTATTTCGCCACCATAGCATGGCTTGACGAGGGGTGTAGGTCCACGCCTGAGATCCGAAGCTGCGAACCCCGGGACACCAAAGCAGAGCACACCAGACTCAACCACTGCGCCATGGGGCCGTCCCCTAAAGTTTTCTAACATAAAAATTTGAGACTGGGTTTATCCCTGAGTGCACATTGATTCTGTTCATGATATTAACTTCATGACCATTCCATTAAGAGCTGCTTCAAGACGCAGCTGAGAGACCACCACTGCCCACCAACTAGGAGCATACAAACTGACCCACATTTTGTAGGAACTATTTTTAAACTTTAAAGGTCAGCTAAGTAGTAGATAATAACAACAATAAACAAACACATAGGGACAGAGATTGGATTGGTGGTTACCAGAGGGGAAGGGGGGAGGGAGGAGGGTGAAAGGGATAATTCAGTACATATGTGTGGTGATGGGTTGTAATTAGTATTTTGGTGGTGAACATGATGTAATCTATGCAGAAATAGAAGTACAATGATGTACACCTGAAATTTTTACAATGTTATAAACCAATGTTACTGCAATAAACAAAAAATTAAAAAAAAAAAAAAAAAAAAAAAGGTCAGCTTATATGCAATACTTTACAGTTCACAAAGTTCCTGCAACTTGCTACCTCCTTTCTCCATAACTGGGAGATGAACATGACATCCTTCATAACAATTCTAGGGACTTCATTCAGAACAGATGATACAATTTGTCACATAGGGTGACTCTAAATCATTTTACTCAACTGGTTCCACTTTTTTTTTTTTACCCTCATTGTTTTCAGAATAAAGAATACATCTGCTATGCACTGATTAGTTTTAAAAGGTGAAACTGACACTCAGAAAAATGAGGTTTTCAGCTCATGTTCTGATTTGCTGTAAAGCCAAAGCATAAATTACCTATTCAGCTTCACCAACCCCTGTCTACCTCATGTTTTCTGCCTTAATTTTCCAAATTTTTCTCCAAGGATGTGAGTGCCCAGGTTCTTGCTTTCAATTCAAATCAAATCAATTCGAGAGCTACTTACTTAGTATCTACTAGATCCAAAGCCCTGTTGTCTGGTTGCTAGAGAGGGTCCAGAGATGGACAAGCTACTAGTCTATGCCTTCGGAGAGCTTACAATCTATTTTTAAAAGCTATAATACAAGGCAGAATAATAAGGTCCACATAGAAGTTTGCAATGTGATAGGGATTTAAAGATTGGAGAGTACCCTCTGGTGGAAGGGGGAGGAGATGGTGAATAGTGACCTCGAGGCATTTGAGTAAAGAGAGAATTTCAACAGGAAGAGTGGAAAGAAGACAGGGATTTGGGGGAGCAGGCATTAGGCAGGAAACTAGGGGGGTGTGTTCAGGTAAGAGTGAGTTGTCCTGATGGGTCAGAGTTAAGAGAACACGTTACAAACGACTTTGAATGTGGGGCTGGGGAGTCCTATAGATAACTCAGTATTAAACGAGTCATCAAAAAATTTGGGGCAGGAGAGTTAGGTGATAAGAACTTCACTTTGGGAAGATTTATCTGATGGAAAGTGTGTAAGATGAGTCAAAGTGGGAGATCGGGGACTTGGAGACCACTGAGAAGGTTAATGCAAAATTTTAGATGAGGTGAAACAGCTCTTTCAAGATTAGAAGGGAAAAAGTCAAAGAGTTTGGTAGGTGAAAGGAAAAATAAAATTGGGGAACGTCCCCCCACCCCAATTATTTTTCTTTAAAGGAGAAACAGAGACCTGAGATTACATGAAGGCAAAAAAGAAAGAATAGTAGAGGAGAGATTATGAGCTAGGAGGGAGAGAGAAGCCAATCATTGAATCAAAGTCCTAGAGGAGGGGATAGAATGGTTCAAGTGGAGGTGTTCATCTTAAAAAGGAAAAGCATAATTTCTGTATTTCAAAGGAGGGTGTGACAAGAAGAGGGAGAATGAAAATACATAGAAACTTATGAAGTTGAGACAAAGGGAGTTGAGGAATTTGTGGCAAATAATCTCAACGTTCTCAGATAGTAGGAGGCAAGTTCATCTGCGCAGAGTATGAGTTGGTACTTGCTGTGAAAGGGGCCCTTGGAAAAGATCAAAGGAGATTTAATAGAGAGTAAAAAAGTATTGATTAAAAAATTGCTAAGATACCTAAAGCAAAAGCAACCAAAGGAAAAATAGTTACAATGGTCTTATTCAAAATTAAAAACCTTTGTGCTTCAAAGGATAACATTAAGAAAGTAAAAATACAATCCACAGAATGGGGGAAAAAATTTGAAAATCCTGTATCTGATAAAGGTCTAGCATCCAGAGTATACAAAGAACTCTTATAACTCAACGGTGAAAAGACAATTAATGCAATTTAAAAATGGGCAAAGGATTTGAACAGACATTTCTCAAAGACATACAAATAGCTAATAAGCACACGTAAAACTGCTCAACATCATTAGACATTAGGGAAATGCAAATCAAAACCACAATGCAGTACCACTTCACACCCACTAGAAGGGTCATAATCAAAATCATAAATGGCCATAATGAAAAATAACAAGTGTTGGTGAGGGTGTGGAGAAATTGGAACTCTCATATATTGCTGGTGGAAAAGTACAATGGTGCAGCCATTTTAGGAAATAGTTTGGCAGTTCCTCATATAGTTAAACATAGAGTTACCATATGACCCAGCAATTTCATTCCCACTCAGCAGAAATGAAAACATACTTCCACACAAAAACTTGTACACAAATGTTCATAGCAGCATTATACATAATAGCCAAACAGCAGAAATTTCAATAGCCATCAACTGATGAGTGGATAAACAAAATGTGGACTATATCCATACAATGGAATATTCAGTGATAAAAAGCAATAAAGTACCTATACATGCCACGACATGGATGAATCTTAAAAACATTATGCTAAGAAGTCAGACAACAAAGGCCACATACTGCATGATTCCATTTATATGAAATGTCCAGAGAAGGTAAATTCATAGAGACAGAAAGTAGATTAGTGGTTTCCAGCGACTGGGGGTATGGGAGAATGGGGGAATGCGGAATGATGGCAAATAGGTATAAGGTTTCTTTTTTGCAGTGATGAAAATGTTCTGGAATTAGATAGTTGTGATGTACAACTTTGTGAATACACTAAAAATCACTGATTTGTATACTCTAAACAGGTGAATTTTATGACATGAATTATATCTAAAATAAAAAGAAAAGATTGCTAGGCAGCAGTGAGTTCAAACAACCTGTATTTTGTTCTAGATCTATTAAGAATGGAATCATGATTTTCTCAGGCTATAATAAGTCACATGAGTCAGACTCGGAGAGTTACCCTGAGCATGGTATTGGCAAGGCAGGAATGACAGAGTCAAAGGAATGAATAGCATATTGCTGAAATGGATATCCATAGAAGCCTAGGCTCTTTCAAAACCCAACAGTAAAAATACAAACAATCCAATAGAAAATGGGCAAAAAAAATGAACAGACATTTCACCAAAGAGGATACACGGGTGGCAAATAAGCACACGAAAGGATATTCCACATCATTAGCCACTAGGGAAGTTTAAATTAAAACTACAATGAGATACCACCACACATCTCTCAGAATGACTAAAGTAAAAAATAATGACAATACCAAATGCTGGCGAGGATGCAAAGAAACTGGACTATTTATACATTGTTGTGGGAATATAAAATGGTACAGCCACTCTGGGAAACAATTTGGCAGTTTCTTATAAAACTAAACATTAACCTACCATATAACCTAGCAATTGTACTCCTGGCCATTTATCCCAGAGAAATGAAAACCTATGTTCACATAAAAACCTTTATACAAATGTTCCCAACAGCTTTATTCATAGTAACTGAAAACTGGAAACAATCCAGATGTCCTTGAACAGATAATGGTTAAACAAATTGTTATACCATGAAATACTGTGCAATAAAAAGAAACAAAACTACTGATACATACAACAACCTGAAAGAATTTCGAAGGAATTATGCTGAGTAAAAAAAAAAAATCCCAAAAGATTACATATGGTATGATTCCATTTATGACATTCTTAAAATGACAAAAATTATAGAAGTGGAGAACAGATTGGTGGTTGCCAGATCAAGGATGGGAGGGTGGGAGAGAAGAAGGCAGCTACAAAGGGGCAATAACAGGCATCCTTGTGGTGACGGAAATGTTCTGTATCTTGACTGTATCTGTGCCAATATCCTGGTTGTGATATTGTACAACAGTTTTGCAAGATGTTACTATTGGGAGAAACCGGATAAAGGGTACAATGGATCTCTCTGTATTACTTCTTACAACTGCATGTGAATCTACAATGATCTCAAAATAAAAAGTTTAATTGAAAAATAGTTCAGGTTAAGCTGGAGGCAAGCCAAATCAAAATCTGACAGGCAGCTTTCACATCTATAATATGGGGATTATAATAGTTACTAATAAGAATTTTTAAAAATATATGTAAAGTGAGTAGATTCTGGAACACAGGTCTCTTAATGATAAATGGTAGTTTAATATAACTTCTACCATTACTGAAATGGCTCAGGAACTGCAAATGGCTAGCCATTTCCAGAGGATTTATTATCAAGGCCTTGAACGGCACATTCATGATACCTAAAATACATAAGAAACCAGATCCCCTAATGCAAGCCAGTCACTCTCACTGAGAGATTCTTTCTGTTCAAGAATGCCTTAAGTCATGAAAGAATGGATCTAGATGGATCTAATACTTAGATGAGTCAGAGAACTGCAGTTAAGGGTCAGCTGTAGCGTAGAAGTTAGCAAAACTGGCTCTGGAGTCAGACTGCCTAGATGTGAATCAAACCTCGTTAATTACTAACCATGTGACCTCAGGCAAAACAAGTGGATCTCTGGGCCTCAGCTTCCTTATGTATTATAAGAATCAAACAGATAATACACATATAGTACTTTAACATAGCACTTCCATAAGTACTCAATAAATGTGTTAGCTATTATTAGCAATTAAAAGAGGCTATGATTAACTCATGTAGTCCAATCTTTCCTGCACAGAAGGAATCACCTCAGCAACACTCCCAACATCCTATCCAACCTTTACTTGAACATATCTAGTGATGGGCAGCTCACTGCTTTTCAAGGCAATCTATTCCAATTTTAGGCAGCTGCAATCTCTAGAAAATTGTTCCTTCTATTTTTATTCCAAATCTTTCCTTTAACTTCCAAACATTAGTCTTAGTTCTGCCTTTTCAAGCTATAAAAAACGTCTGGGCCCTCTTCCACGCAGCATGTCACATATTTGGCACCTGCTAGCTTCTCATGTGGCACTTTTGGAAACTAGTCTGCTCCTCTCTTGTCCTGTGACCCAGGACACATCTCTCTGAGCCTGCTTCCTCATCTCAAAAGTTAGAGTTCCAGATTAAATCATCTCTAAGGTTTTTTTCCCCCGGAGGCAAGAACTATGATTTTACTTATGCCTTTGCCCAGTTATTCTGATTCGTTCTCCCCAGCAGATTTCAATCCCCTCATCACCTTGCCGCCTTCCTTTGAGTATGCCTCAGTTGGTTAACATCCTTCTTAAAATGTAACCCACAGAACAGAATACAAAACTAAAGTTCTGGCAACAGTCAAGCATACTGTAAAACTCTCCCTTCCCTATTTAATGCAACTTTATATAAGCTTTTGGGGCTAACATTTACCACTAGGCTTAATGGTGAGTTTATAGCTAACTAAAACTTCTGGGTCTTTTTGCCATAAAATGGTATCTTCTCTATCTTGTACACCCAGAGTTGACTTTGGAATCTAAGTTCAGGATTTTATATTTATTTCTCTTTAATGTCATCTTTTAAAGCTCCAGTTCCATCATCTCAGCCCATGAAGCTTTATCTGAATCTTAACTGTATCATTCATTGTATTAATGAAAGTACATTGACCATATTCTTAACAATCAGGGAAACATTTAAGAAAATCTTTTAATATTCCACTATATACACAAGTGCTTATCTGCAAAAACTGCTTCCTTACTACTAATGCTGGATTTTCTTTTTAACTTTAAGATATTTCTGAAGAGTTCTGATGGTACAAAGAGACAGAAAACATGTTTTGGACCTATCAACCTCATCATTTCTCTTTGAATGATTCTAAAACCTAGCAGTTCTAAGTGTGACATAAAACAGTCAAAACAAAGAGCCAGGTATGCCTCTCAACGTGTTGGGACTGTCTGATGGAAGAGGAACCCAATCCACACTACCTCACAAACGTTTGCACCTTCTTGCTACTTGTCATAACAGTGACTGAATGACTCTCCTTTGTTAATTAAATAAGGATTTTGAAACATAGCTAGACAACCTTGTCCTTCTGAGGTGAAAAAGGTAGATTATTATGGAAATTTGTTATCAGAGACAAATTTAAGCAGCTTCACAAAGCTTTAGAATTGGTTACTGTTTACCTCCATTAGAAAAACTTCCAGCAAAAAGCTCTGTTTTTGCTTTTGTAGGACTCTAGAATTTACCATGTTATATTCCTTTATGTCATACTAATGTCCATATGACTGTATTCAGGTGGGAAGAAGTTCATTCCACTAATCGGACTATGATTCTAGATGCCAGATACTGTCCCTTTCAAGGATAAAATTATCACAAATTTTAGCTAGCAAAAGAAAATAATAATCTGTGTTTTCTATTATCTATAAATTGTACCTCAATAAAAATGTTAAAATGAAAAAACAGTAAAAAGTTCATCTTTTGGCTAAATCTTGGTATTTCTTTCCCCATTACAGGATTTCCTCTATATTCTCTAAATGGTAGGCACGTGTGATCAATATTATTTTTTGACAGATTTTATTGACCACCTGTTACCATGGTGACATGTTAATAATAACAAAAATGTAAAATATCATGGACATTAGAATCTGGACCCATTTTCAAATCCTTGACCTTGCCTCGCTGCATTGTTTTACCCCTGGTTTTCTCTGTAGGTTTTACATCCCACCGTTCACAAGAGTCACCCTGCAATGGCTGCCCTTGGCCTGATTTCAAGTTGATGATACGCACCCTCAAGCCATTCCCTGTCCTGGGGCCATAAGGAGGGTATTCCCACATCCTTCCCAGACAAATGGGTCCTCTATGACATCTATTCATATGAAATTTTTTTTAACCTGGTAGAATTTTGCGGCCCATAACAATAATACATTAGTATAAACCGTGAACTAGATCATGGGGATATGCAATGACATTATATATAACTAGATGTGAGATAATACAGTATTTGCTAAAATAGGATTCTATCTGTAACCTACTCTTGTCAGCAATAATCCATACACTATCTATTCTTATAAAATGAACCAAGAACCTAAGCCCTCATACTAGAATATCCTCTCCAAGCCTAGCCTATATACATACAATCTTAACTAGATTCTTTAAACTGGGAAATGCGAATCAGTCTGGCTTTGCAGATAAGTCATTTCACTCTAACTCCTTAAGCATTAGCAAGTTTATCTGTAAAAATGAGTGGGTTAAACTAAATCATTGATCTTTCAGTCTGTGTGCTCAGACTTATAGGAGCTCCCCAAAAAGTAATATCAGGCCTGGAAGTTACTTTTATTTCAAAAAGCTTATTTGCTATATCACCTAAATAAAATGTCAGTTTCTTATTTTCTGAGCTGGAATTAGGGTCCTAACTAACCATGATTTTCTCATGTTGACCAGAAGTCCCAGTCAGCTTTGGTCAATAAAATTAGGATAAATGAATTATTACTTAATCAATGCAGAATAGTAAATCTTCCAAAATTTGGAGGCCACGGGAAACAAAACTGATGAAAAAGATCTCCGGCAAAGAAAAAAATGGAAATCATAGAGCTAGATCACTGAATTATGCTTTCAGCTAATATTTACTGTGTACTTACCTGAGCCAGGTTTTCCTCTAGGCCTTAGGGTTCCAAGGAGAAGTCCATGGTCACAGCCCAAAAAAGGAGATGACCTCTTAGGTACCTTCCAGCTGCAATATGGAAGGTCTGCTTATTTGTTAATGGGGAAGTTCGTGGTTGGCGGTGGTAGTGTTGTTTTAATTTATGATTTTCCCCCTTAACTGTAGTTAGGATATAAGAAACTTTTAGAATTTCCTCACAAAAAGCACAATATCTCCTGCCTGCTTTTCATAATGATGTCAGTTTTGTGTCATCACCAGGCATTTCCTAGGTCTAGATTTCAGAGGTCTAGAATGTATACCCTAAGCACCAAGGAAATGGAATACTGGGGACCCTCTTGTGACTACAGGCTGCAGCAGGGCTCAGGCAGCTCAGGATGATGAACAGCCAGCTTTCCTCTGTCCAGGTCTTAGTCCAAGTCAATCCTGAGGGAAAAGGGTGATTCTTAAGTCCTGAATAGTATAAAATAGAACATGTTTGCTTCCTCCTTCTACATAATCTCTAAAAAACCACACAGCCCTTGGAAAGTTACTAGACATCACTGGTTTGATACAGAGCCATCATAAGTAAACCCAGAAAACATCATCTCCCTGGCTTGGAAAGCAACAATTTTAAAGCATCAGATGGGAAATGAGGTCTTCGCCAAGTAGACCTCAAACTGCAAAATATAAAGTGGTGTCAATTTTAATGGAAAATAAATAAATTGCTTCCAACAAGACGCTGCTCAACCTTTGAATGGTGTAGTTTATTACAGATATTAAAGGGTATAAGTTTCTTAAGCCTCTATTCCCAAACACAGAGTTTAAGCATCATAAAAGAACAAGAGTTTCTCTTCTTAATTTAAGTGAGCTCTGACCCTACCTGCTTTTTGACACGTAATAATAAACATTCAATGGCAAATACTCAGATGATGGTATAAATATAGAACACTATCCTCTTATTTTAGATAGTACTTTCCTTTTACATAGGTTCCAACATATCAAAGAAAAGAAATATGTACGTATCCATGTAAGCATTCAGAATTGTCTCCTCTGCATGTCCTCTACTTCACCCATTTCTTCTATAGAAGTTCCAAATGGAAAGGAGTGGTCCAACTCAAAAACCACCTATCTAAACTCAATTATTCAGGGGCCGGCCCTGTGGCTTAGCGGTTAAGTGCGTGCTCTCTGATGCTGGCGGCCCGGGTTCGGATCCCGGGCGCACACCGACGCACCGCTTCTCCGGCCACGCTGAGGCCGTGTCCCACGTACAGCAACTAGAGGGATGTGCAACTATGACATGCAACTATCTACTGGGGCTTTGGGGTGAAAATAAATAAATAAATCTTTAAACTCAATTATTCACTCCCTTGATGTGAGAGCAGGAACTTGTGAGAATACCACTCCTGAGAGGCAGAGGGAAACACTCAGAAAAATGAAAAGCTCTGTAAACAAGTTTAGAGGTTTCCTGGTCTCTGGGTGCAAAACAATCCCCCTTTCAGTCATCTCTCAGTTTGAGATGTCCAGACCTGGGTATCTGCAAGTGGCCCACAGTTGTCACCAGAAATCTCAATTCCAGCCATCACATATACTCTCAGAAATGCCTGATTCATCTGCTTGGCTAGCACAGATTTGCTCTTGGATATAGATTGCTATAGGGAAAGGTTGTGATGTCTGAAATCACAACACTCTTGCCCTAATTCTTTCCCCAGAAAACATTTCTTTTGCTCACTGTCCTAGAACATTTTTCCTGGGGAAATCTATAAGCCAAGGATGACAGGTCATAGCATATCCATGTGAATGGGCAATTGAACACAGTTTAGGAGAAAACTGTCATTACCTATCACGGCTTTATGTTCATGTAAATCAAAGAAACTACCCTCCACTTAAAACACTCACACAATTACTTTTCCTTTTCTTCTCATATGGTGTACAACTCGAGGACAGGAGATACTGTTGAGTGGCTTAGCTCTTTTTTTTTTTTTTTTTTTGTGAGGAAGATCAGCCCTGAGCTAACATCCGTGCTAATCCTCCTCTTTTTGCTGAGGAAGACCGGCTCGGAGCCAACATCCATTGCCAATCCTCCTCCTTCCCCCCGCCCAAAGCCCCCCAGTAGATAGCTGTACGCCACAGTTGCACATCCTTCCAGCCGCTGCACGTGCGACACGGCCTCAGCATGGCCAGAGAAGTGGCGAGTCGGTGCGCACCCGGTCTCCGAACCCGGGCCGCCAGCAGCAGAGCTCGGGCACTTAACCGCCAAGCCACGGGGCCGGCCCTGGCTTAGCTCTTGTTTGAGAAAAATCATTACAAAGAAATGGACATCTTTAAAATATTCTTAAATATAGCAGGAAAATATACAATTGCATTAACGGTCAAAAATATGAATCAAAACTATAAGAGATGTAAAGAGAAACGACAAAAGACTATCTTTGATGTATTGAATTGGCAAAGTTTAGAAAGGCAATACTGTCCTTGGAACAACTTTTATATTGCATATTTTGGCTACATGTGCCAAAAACTTTACAATGCTCATAACCTCTGACTCAATGATTCTACTTAGGAGCATTTATTTTAAAGAAATAATCAGATACACACATAAAGATTTATAAATGCAAATGTTCATCTCAACGGTTTTTATAATATAAAAATCTTTCTATTTTTTTTATAGAAAATAAAACTTAATAGTCCAACAACAGGGATTTGCTTAAATAAACTGTGGTACATCCATGAGAGAACACTATGCAGCTATTTTTTTTTTTAAGAATACTTTCTACCATATCTAATATCATTCAACCAATCTTTACTAAACGGTTACTATCTGCCAGACTTACATTTGTTTGTACACACACACATACACACACAAATACATTCATACGTACCTACACAGGAAAAAGACTACAAAGTAATACAGTAATAGTGTTATCAGTGACTGTCTCTGACATAGTGTGATATAAGTAATTAAAAGTTTCTTTATAATATTTCCAAAATTTTCCAAAGAATACACATTGCTTTTATGTGCAGAAGAAACGAGTTATAATACTAACAACTGCGACATTTATTGAGTACTCACTTTGTGCCAGATTGAACAAATAAGCACTTTCCAGTAATTATCTCATTTAATCTTCACTATGCTCTTATAAGGCCAGGTATTACGCTTATCCCCATTTTGAAACTACAGCAGTGGCAGGGTTGGGACTTGAACACAGGTCTATCTCTGAAGCTTGTGCCCTTGACCACTCTTAACTACTAAGATACATCACATTTCTCTGAGTTAATTTTCCTGGAACCAAGTTTTCCAAGAAGCACTATTACATCCAGTCTCGTCTGGAAAGAGAAAAGTAGCAGAAAAAGAGTTTGGAATTATTCTATGCTAAAAGGACAAGGAAATCTTTATGATTCTACTTACAGCCTGAATTTTGGTAGCCTGCTATTCCTATAAGCCCACGACAAGACTAACATTCACTGTCTAAATTCATCAAGCAACTCAGAGGAGTAGTCCAGTAATCTCTAGAGTACAGAGCCTCTATGCACTCAGTTCTCTTGTAATGTTACATGTTATTGATGCTAAATAAATGGCACTTGGTGGCAATGATGATAAAGCACACCTCAGTCACACAAACCACAGTTCACTGGAGTTTTGCTAAAACTGGAAAATGTCCATGATCCAGAGGATTTCACCAAGAAGCCTCAGGCAGTGACAGCCCAGTCAGTGTGCACTCAGCAGGTCCCTCAGGCCTCTGATTTTTGGGAAAGAACATGTTTTCACATGGATGAACCATTCTTGGACATTTAAAACATACATATATTAGGGACCATTACACATATTTTGAAGGAGGCATTCACATCTTTAAAAAAATCTACACATTGATCTTTCAATGAATGTTTAAGAAAAACCTTTTTAAATACATTCATGTGAAGTAAACATGTGTTCTTTCATTAAACATGTGCCCTTTCGTTAAAAAAATAAAGCATTCTCTTTCTTGTAGTGAGATCATAGCGTGTTGAAATGCATCATTTCCCATTAAGTTTTGCTTTTTTCCACGGCTACCATAGCCAAACTAGATCAACCATGCGGTGAGCCCGTCCACTATTTTGTGATAACTCATCACTATACTTGAAAAATTCAAATGGCCAAATTAGGCTTTATAGATAACAGCTTGCCTTAAATATACCAATTAGATAGTATTTATTAAATAGCCACACAATTTGGTACTGGAAGCTAATCAGGTAAAATTGATGTGGTTGCTGCCCTTTATAAGCAAATAATATTCTGCAGTATATTGGTGACTAACTTTGAGAGAAAGCTGGTAAGATCTGAACTTCCATATCAAACTCTACAAAGATTTAACTTGTCTAACTATGAGTGTGAGATTCCTGGTTGGTCAGGCTTAATCCAAACGAGGAGGCCACAACCTGAATGGATGAGGAGATGCTCAGATCCTGTAGAAAGAGCAGAGGTGCCCATGGTGGATGTTAATACTCTAGGATTTCCCCAGGATAGATGTGATTTTACTCTACCTTCCAGAGGGGATGCAAAGAACTTCTTACATATATTACAAAGTAAATGATCAGATAAGTAACTGTAAGATTTAAAAAAAACGAGAGAGATTGTGCAACATGCTGAAGTTGATGGCCAAAAAAAATTTGATGATTCAAATAAATGTAAATATTGATGGGAAAATATTAACTTTTCACCTTTTAACCAAAATGATTAATCAAAGTCTAGCAAATTCAAAAATATGATCATCACTAACAAATTTAGTAAGTACTTCTCCTTTGAACAGAGAAGGGAAAAAACTAAGTGACTGGACCTACTGAGTAAATAAGACAAAAAAAGTTCCTACAAATACTGGCTATTATTGAACAGTAAAAAAATAGATATGAAATTATTATTTTTTAAAATTTCATTAAAAAGCAATTATCAAACAACTGCTATGGAAACTAACTATGTCAAACTTCATGAAGGTTATGAAGATGAGAAGGACTATCTAAAAGCTATCATGATTTATGTATCCTTAAATTACAAAAGGTAGCCCCTGAAGATTTGGGTAATTTTTCATAGCTTACATATTACATGCATATGTTATAGACCGTGATAAACAATCCCCCAAGCTCATCCATTTGCAAAGCAAAAAATAAGATTGCTGAGAAAACTCGGGGTTGGGGGTGGGGGCGAGAATCTAAATTCTTCTCTAAGGGTAACTGCTGAATATTTTCCAGCTAGATTTTTTTTTTTAAAGATTTTATTTATTTTCCCCTCAAAGCCCCAGTAGATAGCTGTATGTCATAGCTGCACATCCTTCTAGTTGCTGTATGTGGGACTCGGCCCCAGCATGGCCGGAGAAGCAGTGCATCGACGCGCACCCGGGATCCGAACCCGGGCCGCCAGCAACGGAGCGCACGCACTTAACCGCTAAGCCATTGGGCCGGCCCTAGATTTTTTTTTAAAGTCAAAAAGTTAATCATTTTTTTGAATGTGTCTTTCTCCCTTTTCCTCTAGAAAGGAAATACTTTTCCAAATCCTATATCCTGTAACATTTTTTTCTAAAGGTTTAAAGAATATCATGTAGCCCTATATTGGCTTAAATGATCAGTCCCTGCCATTTAATCTAAACTCAGATGAGCTGGAGAGGATTATCTCAAAAGGAGATTTTTGTATAAAAATGTCAAAGAAGCACTTCCTATAAAATATTTCAAAGATCACAACCTAAAAGCATGTCACTGTCCTAAAATTCATATGGAATCTCAAGGGACCCTGAACAGCCAAAGCAATCTTGAAAAAGAAGAACAAAGTTGAAGGCTTCACATTTCCAGATTTCAAAACTTACTATAAAGCTACAGTAACCAAAACAGCATGGTACTGGCATAAGGACAGATACATAGACTGGAATAGAATAGAGAGCCCAGAAATAAACCCTCACATATATAGTAAAATGATTTACAACAAGGGTGCCAAGACCATTCAATGGGAAAAGGACAGTCTTTACAACAAATGGCATTGAGATATTTATACATAAAAGAATGTCATTAGACTCTTACTTTACACCATATGCAAAAAATAATTCAAAATGCATCAAAGATCTAAACATAAGAGCTAATACTATAAAACTCTTAGAAGAAAACACAGGGGAAAAGCTGCATGACATTGGATTTGGCAATGAGTTCTTGAATATGACACCAAAAGTGCAGGCAATAAAAGAAAAAATATGGGGCTGGCCCAGTGGCGTAGTGGTTAAGTTCGCATGCTCCGTTCCAGCAGCCCGGGGTTCGCAGTTTCAGATCCCAGGCACCAGCCGATGCACCCCTCATCAAGCCATGCTGTAGAGGCATCCCATATGCAAAATAGAGGAAGATGGGCATGGATGTTAGCTCAGGGCCAATCTTCCTCAGTAAGGGGAAGCAGACTGGCAACAGATGTTGGTTCATGACCAAGCTTCCTCACCAAAAAAAAAAAAAAATCAAAAATAGATAAATTTGACTTCATCAAAATTAAAAACTTTTGTGCATAAAAGGACACTATCAACAGAGTTAAAAGGTAACCCACAGAATGGGAGAAAATATTTGCAAATCATATCTGATAAGGGATTAATTTCCAGAATATATAAAGAACTCCTACAACTTAATAACAAAAAATTCAATTAAAAAATGGAAAAAGGACTTGAATAGACATTTCTCCAAAGAAAATAAACAGATGGCCAGTAAGCACATGAAAAGATGCTCAGCAACACAACAATCATTAGGGAAATGCAAATCAAAACCACAAGATACCACTTTACACCATTAGAATAGCCATTATTTAAAAATCAGAAAATAAAAAGTGGTAGCAAAAACACGGAGAAACTGGAACCCTTGCACATTGATAGTGGGAATGTAAAATGGGGCAACCACTGTGAAAAACGGTAGGGCAGTTCCTCAAAAAATTAAACATAGAATTATCATATGATCTAGCAGTTCCACTTCTGAGTATAAAACCCGAAGAACTGAAACCAGGGACTCAAAAAGATATTTATATACCCATGTTCATAGCAGCATTATTCAAAATAGCCAAAAGGTGAAAACAACCCAAATGTCCATCAACAGATGAATGGCTAAACAAAATGTGGTACATACCTACCATGGAATATTATTGTCTCTCAAAAAGGAAGGAAATTCTGATGCATGCTACAACATGGATGAACCCTGAGGACATTATGCTAAGTGAAATAAGCCAATCACAAAAAGATAAATGCTGTACGATTCCACTTGTATAAGGTACTTAGAGTAGTCAAAATCATAGAGCCGGAAAATACAATGGTGGTTGCCAGGGCTGTGGGAGCGGAAAGAATTAGGGAGTTTATGTTTAATGGGTATAGAGTTTCAGTTGTACAAGATGAGAAGAATTATAGAGATGGATGGTAGTGATGGTTGTAAACAGCATGGATATATTTAATACCACTAAACAGTACACTTAAAATTGGTTAAGATGGTACATTTTATGTTATGTGTATTTCACCACAATTTTAAAAACGGGAAAAAAGAGTTGATGGGAGAGGTCCAACAGGCAGTGGCCTATGCAGATCTGTGGCTCAAGAAAGAAGATAGGACGAGAGATAGACATTTAGGAGTCTTCTGACATAGGGGTATTATTTTGTTTTGGGGGTTTTTTTTTGGTGTGGAAGATCGGCCCTGAGCTAACATTGTTGCCAATCTTCCTCTTTTTGCTGAGGAAGATTAGCCCTGAGCTAATATCTGTGCTCATCTTCGTCTATTTTATATATGGGATGCCTCCACAGCACGGCTCGATGAGTGGTGCATCGGTCTGCGCCCTGGATCCGAACCTGCGAACCCCAGGGCCCCGAGGCGGAGCGCACAAACTTAGCCGCTTCGCACCGGGCTGGCCCTCAGGAGTATTATTTTGTACCACTGCCTGGTATGCTTATTACTTGTGTACTTGTCTCATTCTCCATAACAGATTGTAAGCCCTTAAAAGGCAATGGAAAGAATGCCTTACTCAGCTATTTGTCTCACGCAGCATTAGCACACCACCTCTAATAGAACAGGTGTTCAATAAATATTTTTAAAAACTGAACTGAATCTGAGCACTAGACAGAGAAGCTTCAGTCTTTCTTCATCTGATCTACCTAGTCCTGAAATGTACAAATTTCTTCTAAATCCTGACTAATCATTTTGGCTCATTTGTAAATGGAAGGTCAGAGGTTTGTAGCTGGACCATAATGTTTATATTTCAGAATCCATTTTACTACATGAACATCATCCAATAAAAAGTGCAAGGCAAAACTTTCCCTTTTTTTGATTCACTCAGCTCCAGACTCGCCTTGTATACCCACCTCCTCCTTAGAATCCTGGCACAGAGTTTTACCGCCAAAAATCAGGCACAAGGTCAGGCAGTGCTCCCTATGCAGGGAGGATATTCCCTCTCTTCTTTTTGGAAACACTTCAACTAACCCTGTTTTAGTTTGGCTGCTTTGGCTCATTTCAAAAATATTTCATCATACTCCATAGCGCTTCCCTTGATGCCCTAGTTAATTAAGTTTACATAATTTCCTACTGATTAGTTTTGAACAGCTTGCTCTGGATTTTCTCTCCTTTAATTTTCTGCCTTTACTGACTGCTCAAAATTCTCAGCTACGAACTTGGAAAGTATGTGTTACCACAAAGTTCACTGTTCTACACGATGAAAAGCGCATTAGCACTGTGATTCTTTAAGAGATGTGAAATTGTCCGTTCCAGGAAACAAAGAGACTGTTAGGTTGAATCCAGCAACAAGCCAATAATAATAAACACAAAGAAGTCACTAGTTATATTCTTTCACATACAAAAATCAACTACAGTCTAGTCCTTTACTTTTAATACATTTCACATTTATTGAGATCCTCCGAGATTCTTTTTCTGTGCTTAGGAACTCAGAAGATTAATAAAAAAAATTTTAGCATGTGTTTAAAAATTATTGCTCAAGCTGATTTGTATCCTCTCTCAAAATTCTGAACTGACATTTTGTCTGTGTTTTTGTGCCATAAATGCAAGGCTTAAAAGGCATTGAAAAATCCATTAATTTTGACCATCTTTGTGGCTGCTGTAAATTACTGCACAACCAATGAAAGTTTTTAATAATGAGTCTGGTCAACATTAATGGGTCAGCTGTGCCACAATCTGGTCCATCTGCTGCATATATACAGCCTCAGAGAACAATGAGGAAGGAAAGTGAACCCAAAACATCAACACCAATATCGTAAGGCCTTTCATGATCCAAGAAATGGCAATAGGCTTTGAAATTACTCTGAAACCTGCTTTTCCCATGAATTCTTTAATTTTCTTGGTACTTTGGGGACAGTAAAACAATTTGTTTTCATAAATGGTCATTCTTAAGACTGATCAAAGTTTCATGCAATTTTTTTCTTGCTTATGTTAACTTGATAAAACAAAGTCAAGGGCTCCCCTTCCTCCACCAGTCCACATCAGACCACAGACAAGAAAAGTGAGTTTCAGGGTTGCAGCTGTGGGAGATCAGAATTGGCCACCCCAAAATGTATCTCTTTGGCATAAGGAATATTTTGGGTTGGTTACTTTTAAAAACTGCAGACACAGGAGAAGCTCTGAAAAGTAGAATTTACCCTTTGTTAGATACATTTACATTTGAAAAGAAAATCACCATTTGTAAAGGTCCCTCTCTGTACCGGGAAGAAGCGGGGGATGACCTTATCTCTAGAAACTCTTATCAACACGGAAGGCCAGGACTTAAATCTGCTTAGTAACCTTACTCTTGTTTCCTGCGCTCTTTTGTTAATCTCCCATAACTGACCCTCCCCAGCCCCAACATTCTCCTTTGTCTTTAGTTGAAGATAGGATTTAAGATGAGAACTTCTGCCATTTTGGCGAGTTACTCAGTTTTTCCTGGGTCTCCCCCATGTATACATGTTATAAAGCTTTGTTTGATTTTCTCCTGTTATTCTGTCTCATGTCAACTTAATTTGTAGCCCAGCCAGAAAGGACCCCGAGTGGGTAGAGGATAGTCTTCCTCCCCTACACAGCAAATCTCCTTCAAATACACTCTATCCACTAATTAAGAATAAGTCTGCAATAGGAAAACCAAACAATCTATTTTTAAAAAGTACTCTCAGGTGACTTTTCTGGTGGTGAGATCCCCTCCACCCCATACACTGAACTATGCTAGGTCAGCCAGGACTCTTGCTATGTGACAATTATTCCTACTCCCTGGAGGGACCAGTGCTTTATCTCTGGTGATTTTGTCCATAATTGACAACCAAATGTGCTGACTTTACAGAAACATGCTTTGTACAAATCTCATTCCAGTGTTCTTTTATTTCTGTTGAAGATTACCTTGTTTCATATGCTAAGAAATACTATGAGATGGGAGGTGTCTTTAAAATTTGTTTTAAAAAATCAGTTTCCACATACAGTTTGCAGATTTTTTTAAATATATCAATTCCTGAAAGCATTGCTAAAGGTCATATTATGGGGTGATGAGATGTCAAGCAAAGGAATACATACATTTCAATTTACGAGCTCACAAACAAGTGTCAGTACTTGGAGGAAAAAAATTCACAGGCTTGGGAATGAAAGATAAGATATGGAACACTGGCTAATTGGCTAATTCACCAGGATAGCCTCTCCTTGGAACAAGCATAATTCCCATTATGATAAGTACTTTGCAGGTGTGCTAAAGGGAAGAGAGATCAAGTTTGGCAATTGAGCGTTTTCCCCAGTGAATTCTTATTCTAACAATGGTACCAAAGGAGTGTGATGCAATTATGAAACTAAATTTCACAGGATTTTGTGGCTGAAGATACTTTGTCAATGACTCACTGAAAATGCTCATAATTCATGACAGGCTTCTCAAACACTTTCTGATTATATGTTTTAAGAGACAGATTGAAATGCCCTTCTTTCACATTTGGGCCTCAGTGGATGTATATAAATATCACAGGATATTTCACGTGATAACAAAACAGTGAAAAGAGAACTGGAAATATGCAAACTATCCTAATCCTCTCTTCAGGATGATATGGGGAAGAGTAAGATGTACAGTCCCACAGAGATGAGCAGAGGGAATCAAGATGCCCCCAGTACACCAAGCAGCATCCATTTTAAGGAAGAAAATTTATTTGATAAACTCCTCTTAAAATATTCAAAACAATGATCAAGATTAGATTTCATTTCTCATGCCAGTCTTACACGGTTACTAATTGTTATAACATTTTTATGCTATGTGCCTAAATTTTGGTGACAGACTTGCTGTCCATCCACCATCTGGCACATCTATGTCCAACCTGACCATCTCTATGGTCCTGCACAGGCTGCACCACTAGCTGACATGCTCCTAATCGAGCTTCAACCGAGGCCAGGATTTTTTCCCCACTGCTTTTATTTCACTGTTCTTGAATGTTTTACTGTTATTGATGTTAGAAGTCTTGAATGCTTTGCTGTTTAATGCATTTATTGTTTGTGTTAAACATTCAAGACACTGAGATAAAGGTGAACCTGGAATAAAATAAGATCAGTGGGATCAAACTACGAAAATAATAGAACATTCAAAAACAATGATAAAGGCAAAGAGAGAAAAAACACCAAGACATAGAACACAGTTTAAAAGGCCATACTGTGTCAAATCAATGGTTCACTCAGTTCAATATTTTCTCTCCAACAGCGGCACCAGGGTAAGTTTTGTGGTAAAGCTTGTCATTCATGCTCTTTGATCTTGTCCTCAAAAGGTTAGAAAGACATCCTAAACACATCTAGCTCTCATTAATAATACATTAAGGATCTAGTCTTAGATCTGTCAGTATTTCTATCCAGTAAGTTATTTGTATTTTCTCTTAATTGTTAAAATGAATAATTCTTTTGTTTTAAAACAACATTATGGGTTCTAGTCCAGACTCTGCCAGTAAGTGGCTATTTGACCTTGGGCAAGGTGAATAACCTCTGTGTCTGTGTCCCTGTCTATATAACAAGGGACAATAGACCAAGTGATCAATAAGGTCCCTCACTGCTCTAAAATTTTACGATTTGGCTACCAGATTTCGAGAGGACGATAATACATCCATCTTTACATTATACACACCCACTGTTTTGCAGGCTGTAGTTAACTTCCTCCACCTTTGTCTTCTCTCAACTTCAAAGAATCAATTTCTTATAGCTGAAAGGGACCTCAAAAATCATGTAATACAACCCACAGGATGCCTGAATTACCGCTTCAGAATTCCCCACTAGCAGTCATCTTGCTCCTTTCTGGATACTATTATTGACAGAGAATTTTGTGAACTCCCAAGGCAGCCCAATTCATTCTCAAGTAACTCCAATTGTCAGAAATTATTCTGATATGAGTTCAGATATAAATGTTGAAATAAATCTATCTCCTGGCAATCTCATGGTTCTTCCCTCTGGGGCAATCTACATGACCCACATGATAGATCTTCTAATATTGGAAGAAGCTATCACATTCCTGTAAGTCTTCTCTCTTCTCCGAGCTAATCACCCTTTAGCCTTTATTCCTATATCATAGTGTTTAATCCTTTCACTGGCTGCCCTTCTCTGAACAAACTCCAGCTTGACAGTGACTGTCTTAAAGTACATCATCCCAGGTGGAAACTAATATTTTAGCCATGGGATAGTTAAGTGCTAAGGATAGAAGGATTATATCCTTCCTTGCTCAAAAATCTATTTGGATGTTTCCATTAACACAACTAAGATCACAAAATTTATTAACTTTTAATATTTTAATGCATTACTTTTCACCCATCTTTTCACATCCTATATTTGTATGTAGTTGGATACAGATGGTGGCTGAGAAGCTCAAAGACAAAGATGGCCACTACAGGTGTTAGGAGACGTGCCTCTCATTAGCTGTGTGACCTTGGGCAAACAACTCCAATTTCCTGTGCCCAGGTTTTCTCATTTCTAAAATGGAGAGAAGAACAATTCTTCTAAATCTCTAAAATAACTATAAAGATAAATGAGCAGATGTAAAAATTATTTTCTTAAAAGAACTATGAAAAAACATGCTGGCAGTTCCTCAAATGATTAAGCATGGAGATACCAGAAATTCCACTCATAGGTATATACTTAAGAGAAATGAAAACATATGTCCACACAAAAACTTGTACACAATGTTCATAGCAGCATTATCCATAATAGCCAAAAAGTAGAAACAATTTAAATAGCCATCAACTGATGAATGGATAAACAAAATGTGGGATACCTATACAATAGAATATTATTCAGCCATAAAAATGAAGTCCTGATACATGCTACAACATGGATGAATCGTACAAACATTATGCTAAGTAAAAGAAGCCAGACACAAAAGGCCACATATTGCATGACTCCATTTACAAGAAATGTCCATAATAGGCAAATCCATAGAGATAGAAGATTAGTGGTTGCCAGGCTGAGGGAAAAGGAGACTGGGAAGTGGCTGGAAATGGGTACAAGGTTTCTTTTAGGGGAAATAAAAATGTTCAAAAATTAATTGTAGTGATGGTTGCATAACTCAGTGAATATACTAAAAGCCGTTGAATTGTACATTTTAAATAGGCAAATTGTAAGGTATGTGTTATATCTCACTAAAGTTGTTTTTTTTAAAAAGAACTATAGAAATGTAAGACATTATTTTAATTGTTGTTTTGTCTCTATTGAATAATTGACAGCAACTCTAAGCATCCTCCTGAGTTATAAAACTCAGAGACCATCATTCGTATGGAAATTATATTTATAATTCTGCTAAAAGATTGTGACTACAGTCTGGGGAAGCAGCATGTTTAAACCACATTCAGGGATCAGGATACATAAATGCCTGTGATCTGAGCACAAAGGGATTTACCTGTGGAAGTCTAATATGGCCACCGGGAAGTGTTCCCCTATGCACAAACTTCACTCAGCCGCGGGCATTTATACAGATTCTTATTTAACACCTGCAGCCATTAGTTTGTTGTGAATTTTTAAAAGTGAACAAGTAATCCAAATAAACATTGTGGCCTGGAGAATATTCATTAATTCATTAAACAGATATTATATAAGCACTATGTCCCAGACCCTAGGAATATAAAGATGAATTGAACCCAGTTCTAGCCCTAAAGGAGTTTTGTATGAGAGGCAAAGGGGAAAGATAGGAGATGAGAGTAGAACTATAAAAAAGACTTTTTATTTCTGGCAATATGGTGGGCCAGATAACCTGAAAAGCTTTCCCCCAGCAAAACTCAAAGAAACTCAGAATAAAATATAACAAACATTCTTTGAAATACATAGCTAAGTTTTCAAGAACATAAGAGAACTCCTCAGAGGCCAAAACAGAAAATTAAGTAAAAAACATGAGAGTAAACAAATGACCTGATGCTATGGCAGCCCTGTGAGGGGTGGGTATGCAGACATTGATCTTGATAATATAAGGGGCCAAATAGGTCAGGAGAAGCCAAATAAGAAGGTCTTGAACCAAGCTAAGGAGTTTGGACTTGATGTAGTCATAGAGAGTTTTAGGAGGATACAAAGTAGTATTTGTCAATTATACCTCAATTAAGCTGGAAAAAAAAAAGTAGAGAAGCAACACAATCAAATTTGCATTTTAGAAAAATTATTCTGGCAGCAACATGGCTAATGGATTTGAGGAAACAAAACTTGAGGAAAAGAAACAGGTTAGAAAACTATTAATAATAGCTACCATTTATTGAGTCCTTATATGCTAGCATAAAGAGCTTTATACCTATTAGCTCACTTAATAACTATAACAAGTCTATATAGAGATTATTCCCCATTTTATCAATAGTGAAACTGAGACAAAGAGGTTAAATAACTAGCTCAAATCACACAATTAGCAATTGGTTAGGGAAGATATAGTAAGAGTCGGATGATGTAAGTGGAAGTTGAGAAAAGAGGTTTAGAAGGTAAAATTGATAGGGCCTGCTGACCAATTAGCTCCAGGAAAAGAGAAAGGGAGGTGTTTAAAGTTGCAATAGAAGTAATAATATCTGTTTGTGTTATACAATATCCATAACATTATAAAAGGGATATTGGAGGTTCCTCAATAAGCTAAATATAAAATTATCATTTGACACAGGAGTTCCAGTCCCAGATTTACACTCAAATGAACTAAAAACAGGTGTTCAAACAAATACTTGTACGTTAATGCTCATAGCGCTCTATTCACAGGAGCCAAAATGTGGAAATGACCTAAATGTCTATCAACAGCTGAGTGGATTAACAAAATGTAGTATATACACACAACGGAATATTATTCAGCTATAAAAAGGAATGAAGTACTGATAGATGCTACAACATGAATGAACCTTGAAAACATTACGCTAAGTGAAAGATGCCAGATACCAAAGGCTACATATTGTATGATTCCATTATGTGAAATATCCAGAATAGATGAATCCATAGAGACAGAAAACAGATTAGTGATTGCCTGGGGCTGTACAGGAGAGAACAGGGAGTGACTGTTGAATGGATATGGGGTTTCCTTTTGGGGTGATGAAAATGTTCTGGAACTAGATAGTGATAATGGTTGTACAACATTGTAAATGTACTTAATGCCACTGAATTGTACATTTTAAAATGATTACAATGGTAAACTTTATGTTATGTGTATTTTACCACAATTTTTAAAAAGGAGGATTGGTCTATTGATAGAACACTTCCATGGAGATATTTAAAGGGTAGAGGTGAGGAAGAAGGATGAGTCTGTCATTTAAAAAGCAATCATTATATCTTTTATGCAACATCTATATTATGAAAGGGATATTGGCCTTGAGCACTACTATGGAGAAGCTTTCCATTCACTGTACAAAATCATCATTCATGGTCTTGATAATATAAGGGGACACACAGGGTTAGAGCTAGAAAGAGATAAAGAGCTAGTCCCCAGCCTCATAGGTTTTAAAATCAAGTTGAATAAGTAGAATTCACAGAAAGCTCAACAATATACCAATTAAAAACAATATAAGGTAAACATTTAAGAGCAGCACAGTCAACATATGCTATGAATTCAGAGGGGAAGTCAGGACAGGCTCTTTTGAAACATACTAAATGAAACATTAAGGGACAACCTAGCACAGCAGTTAAAAAGTGTGGGTTTTTAGGCGAAGCACAGAGGATTTTTAGGGCAGTGGAACTACTCTGTATGATACTACAATGGTGGATACATGTCATTATACATTTGTCCAAACCCATAAAATGTACAACACCAATAGTGAACCCTAATGTAAATGGACTTTGGGTGATAATGATGTGTCAATGTACGGTCAATTATAACATATGTACCACTCTGATGGGGGATGTTGATAATGGGGGAGGCTATGTATGTGGGCGGGGAGGGGTTATAAGGGAAATCTCTGTACCTTCCACTCAGTTTTACTGTGAACCTAAGACTGCTCTAAAAAATAAAATCTCTTAACAAAAACAAGCATGGGTTTTGGAACCACATTGAACTTTGGCTCTACAACTTACTACCTGCGTGACCCTGTGCAAGTTACTTTTCCTCAATTTCCTCATTTAAAAAGTGGGAATAATAGAACCTATCCCAAATTGTTGTGAGGATTAAATAAGTTAATATATATTTAAAATGCTTTGACTAGTACCTAGGACATAGAAAGTGCTCAATAAACAATAGCTACTATCATCATCATCCCAGGCACTGAAGGAGGAATAATTTGTATTTAGGAATAAAATTTAGTATTCCAGGCCAGCAGTTTTCACATGTTTTTGAGTGTGCAAATAAAATAAAAATTGGAAGCCCAATATTTAAATGGAGCTGAAGCACAAAGGCTCTAACTGAAGTGATTCCTGCATGGTGAGTCACACCATTTGGGAATTCTGTCCCATTACGCAGCACTTACTTAGAGACTCATTCATTATTCAACATTTGGTGAACATCTATGTACTAGTTTTTATGCTAGAAGCTGAAGGTTTGGAAAAGACAGACCCAGGTCCTGTTCCTCAAGGAAGTTACATTCTAGTTGACAAGACAGGCAAGAATCCAACAATTTCTTAAACAACTTTATTGAGATATAATTCACATACCATACAATTCGTGCATTTCAAGTATACAGTTGAATGGTTTTTGTTTATTCACAGAGTTGTGCAACCATCACCATAATCCATTTTAGAACATTTTCATCACCCCAAAAAGAAACCTTGTATCCATTAGCAACCACTCCCCACTTCCCTCTAACCCCTTTCCCACCAGCCGTAAGCAACTCCTAATCTACTTTCTGTCTCTACAGATTTGCCTATTCTGGATATTTCACATAAATGGAATCATAAATATGTGGTAAGAATTCAACAATTTTAAGGCCACTCCAGGATAATTATAATATTCCCTCACTTAAGTATTTTTTGGTTCATTGTTGGGACTTGAAAGAGAAAAATGATGCGCTGATTCTTCCTCTACAAGTTGACTCCACTTGTGCACCTTTGAGTAGTACCAACAGCTCCAGGTCATCCCTCCTAGCTTGTTCTCTTCTTCCTTTTCTCAAAACCCTGTGTGTCCAGAGAGGTACTGAAGACTGGAGTTAAGAATAAGGGAAAATGACTCTAACAGTTACCATTTATTCATTCCATATCACATGCCAGGCACTATGATAGGTACTTTACATGCATAATTTCCTTTAATTGTCACAGCAACTCTGGGAGACAAGAACTATTATCATCTTTGTTTTACATAAAAGAAACTTGAGGTTTAGAAAAGTTAACTAGCTTGCCTGAAGTCACATAGCCAGTAATGTCAGGGGTGAGAGATCTGAACTCTGTTCAGCCTGATTTCAAGGCCCTACCCCCTTAACCATTAAGCTCTATCACTCAGTAGTGGTTTTCTCCTGAAGCAGTCAAAATGGTTTATTCAAAGAATTCCTTATTGTATAAAGCAAGTGGATACTTGATATTGCTGATATACTTTCATATTAATCTTATTTTTTTATAGATTTACTTTAAAAACTCAGAGATAGGATTCTAGAAAAAGTAAAAGCTGGCTGTCTGACATAATAAACAGAATTTATCAACAAGGGACAGGAAGGTGGTGACTCTGGTACTCCAAATCTACCCTATATTTCCCACATTTATTTTTGCCCTCAGCACTAACCTACTTCACAACTTCAGACATGCTTTGAAATGTTTCTCTGTAGGTCCATTCTTTTATGTAAAATAAGAAAGAAGAAACCCTATATACAGCTATTACAATGGTTATAAATGTATGCATAATGTGGAACTGACCACTCCTTCTCAATACCAGAAATCCCAGAAGATAAACAGGCATGCTTGCTTGTCCTTTAAAAAGCTGATCACTTCCTAACAGGCAGTATTTTATTGTGTGGTTTTCAGCAGTCAAAGCAAGCAGAAGGAAAATAATTGGGAAGTAAGGAATAGCAAGAATTTCATTGGAGGATATCCATAGTACATGCAGCCAGGTAAGTCAAGACATCAGAAATGCACATTATAAGGCTGGAGAGATGAGAAAATAGCTGATGAGGCCTAAGGGCCTAATAAAATTTTGTCTTCCACCCTTCCTCCCTTATTTTATTTTTTTTAATTTTATTTATTTTATTTTTCCCCCAAAGACCCAGTAGATAGTTGTATGTCATAGTTGCACATCCTTCTAGTTGCTGTATGTGGGACACGGCCTCAGCATGGCCGGAGAAGTGGTGCGTCGGTGCGCGCCCGGGATCAGAACCCAGGCTGCCAGCAGCGGAGCGCACGCTCTTAACTGCTAAGCCATGGGGCCGGCCCTCCTCCCTTATTTTAAAGAAAGAACACAGCAAAGACCTCCAACACTGTCCCTCAGCAATGTGCGCATTTGTGTGTGCATGCACACACACTCACATGCATGCTCACCTCCATCACTCACTTCACTTGAACTAAATTTGTGATTTAGGGAACTGCTGCTCCAGTCCCCATTTTCAATTTAGCTATTCTGGAGTTCAGGCCAGAGACAGATTATGCTGATGCCAGGAATCTGAAAATCTGTGGTATGGATGAATGTTAGACCCATCGGGATACAATTTTAGATTCCCATTTATGAGCCCCAAGGCGATAAGCAAGTTAACTGATCTCTTGGAGCTTCAGAATGCTCACTTGTAAAATCATCGAGATGATATAAATAAAATACTTAGTGAGTACTGCTCTCTTTAGATGCTCCATATATGTTTCCAACTTTAATTACATGTATAATAGCCAGATTTTGTATTTTGATATATAACTATGTTTCAGCATATACAATATTTAGCCACAACAGTCAGCTCGAGATACTTTTTTTTTTTTTTTTTTTAAAGATTTTATTTATTTATTTTTCCCCCCAAAGCCCCAGTGGATAGTTGTATGTCGTAGCTGCACATCCTTCTAGTTGCTGTATGCGGGACTCGGCCTCAGGATGAACGGAGAAGTGGTGCCTCGATGCGCACCCGGGATCCGAACCCGGGCCACCAGCATCGCAGCGCGCGCACTTAACCACCAAGCCACAGGGCCGGCCCTCGAGATACTTTTTTATCCAAGACAAAATGCCGTGGAAACCTTACTTGAATTATCAGAGAGATGAATAACTGCAATTTTCTCCCGAAGATGTGTGTTTAAATTAAGTCTTATTGTACTCATTTCCAAAGAAAGTGCTATATTTTAATCACTCTACCTTTCCCATTTTGAATTTTTTAAAAGATCACTATGAATCCTTACCACAACTACTAAATTCTTTCCATCAGTAAAGACTGCAAATATGCAATTGAGAAAATGGGCAATTTGAGACTATCTAATGCAACCAGCTTGGGGACCTTGCACAAAGAGCACTGTAACTATGGAAACACTTGGCAGTAGAGTTACAACATAAATCAAAGAATCTGTTTCATTATTCAAGTACCAAGCATTCGAGATCAATTTATAGCAACTGTAAGCTATTAATAATTGTATTCTATTTAATTTGTCAAACATGCTTTTCTCTCTCAATGAGATCTTTAGGAAATTCTTAAGTGTTTTCCTTAAGGAGAAGAAAATGATAAATTAAATCCACTTAAGTGGTGTGGTATACCTGACTGGTGGTTTTGATCCATTTATGAAATAAACACTATGAAATCAGGCTTATTTGGCACTTGGCATATGCTTTGTAATATTATATATATATATATACGGAGAGAGAGAGAGAGAACCTGTTTTCTCAACCAGATTGCAAATTCCTCAAGCACAGGAAACAAACAATTTATAAGACTCTTCATCACCAGTACCTAGCAGAGAGCCCACGATACAGTCTATGATGAATGTTTTCCTGACTAATTTAGCTCCTCTTTTCTAAGCACAAGAGACTTTGGAAGAAGATAAATCACAGCACATTAATGTGAACAAGATTTTATGATGGGGAAAAATGGGAATCAGTGAAAGAAAGAGCCCTAGAGTGCTAAGTTCATGGTTATCTTTAGGAGCTATACAACATACACTCTTATAAACATGGTGGTTGTTTCATTAAACACTCATTTTTTTCTAAACGTTTTTCTTTTTTTTTTTTTTGAGAAAGGAAACCTTAGGACAGTTCTAACTCTTAATTTCCTTTTGCCCACAGGAAGTTTTGTTTTTTTCAACTGACAGTTTTCATTTTGTTTTTCTTTAGAACTGTGTGCTGCCTGAGCCTCTCCTCTCCTCTCTCCCTATTCCCACTCAGTCAAGAGAGGAAGGGGAAAACACAAAGAGTGTCCACGTGTGAAAGAATTTTAGGATAAAGCTCAGGCCTGACGTCCTACATGGAACATCAACAGAAAGCCTCGTCCTCACGGTGTGATGACACGAGGATGGAAGAGAAGCAGACCCTGAAGTATTTACTTCTAAAAATCACTTCTGATTTAGGTTTAACGTTGCCAACTTTTAATTTAAAAAGGGGAACTAAATATTTCATTTTTCTCTCATGAAACAGTAATTGGTAGGTTTTGTTTTGGTCCTCAATCTCTATTGGGAATCTAGTCCCTTGACTGAAAGGGTCCCTTCCCTCTCGTGTGTCTGTGTGGTGCTTCAGATTCTACTTTCACAGTGTCTTACAAGTCAACCTCCACCCTTTCTGTTCTAGCTGAGGAGTCTTCATTTCTCATCCAAACTACTGTATTCCTCCAAATTGGTCTTGCAGCTCCCAGTCTTCCCCTATAACTCATTCTATATGGTATTGCTAGATTAATGTTGCTAAAATATAGTTCTGATCATTCATGGAGTCACGAATATTTGTTAAGCACACAATCTCTATGCCAGACACTAAGCTGGACTCGTAGAGAAAGAAATACAGTTTTTGACCTCATGGAGCTTGCATTCTAAGGATGGAATCCCCCTCCAAAATCTTTCAATAGCTCCCCATTGCCAGTGGAATTAAGTGTAATTTCTTCACTCTGCCCATCAGAGGATATAAGCTAAGTGACCCTTTCTAGATTAATCCCCTAATGCATCTTTGCCCTCTGTTCTATTGAAACGAATTTTGCACACCTTTAATTTTGCTACATCCGTGTTCCGATTTATTCTAACATCTGTACCTAGAATCCTCTCTCTCCCCACATCTCAACCTCCAGAAATTCAAGGCCTGTCTCAAGTGAAATTTCCTTCATAAAGACTTTTGTTGATCCCACACCCTAATGTTATCTCTCCCTGTTTTTCTGAAACATTTATTTTGCTTTGTATTATAGTAATTACGTATTTGTTCTAGCTCTCGTCTTGCTCCCTTTTACTACTTACAGGAATTAGCACAGAAACTTGTATAAATTAGGTAGGTGGTACAGGACCGAGGGCTCATTTTCAAGGATATACACATTTTCTAAACTCACTTTCCTTCCCTCCTTCAAGACAAAAAACCTTGATCTCATGAGGAATAGGGGAAGAGAGAAACATATAGAAGCAAGGAAAACTGGCTGATGAGTTCTCCTGAAAAGAGTCTTTTAATCTGCAACTTGAACATGAATAGGGGTTAGTCAGGTGAAGAAGGAAAGCAATGACTAAATCTGTTGGCTCATGCAAAAGCACAGAAGAGAAGCAATACCTTGTTGATAAAACACTGCAACCATGCTCATATCTTAATGGAGCAACACAGTCCAGCCCCACTGGAAAAAAAAAAAATCACAAAAATCTTCAACAATATATATCACAGTAGTTGTATTTTGGGGTAAGGAGATCATCTCACAAGGATCCTCCTTTCTCAAGGACCACATCTCCACATTCCATTCCATATCTCCAGAGACACATGGACTCTGCCAGCCTTATGTTTACCATGAGCCCAGGAATACACACGGACTCAATCCAGGCCAATCAGATTTCCTCTCCTAAGAGTTTAGAATTGGAACCATAACAGTCAAGGCAGTGTCTCCGTGAAGCTGGAACTGTAACATGTAAACTTGGGTACTGTGGGGAGGTCATTTTTCTACCAAGTGGACAGTAGTACACAGAAATTTGGTCTGTACATAGATAACAAAGAAGCAGATGTGCAAACAAAAGCAGAGGGAGAGGAAGCAGGAGCACCCTTAGGTCTGGCTGGCCTTCTATTTGTTCCTTTGTTGTGGTCTTTCTCTGAGGCTCAGCTGCTCTCTTGTCCTTGGGTCTGCCAACCCCCATATCCTTATAATAAACCCCTCCTTCTGCTAAGGCTAGCTCAAGTTTCTTTCAGATACCTATAGCCAGCTAGTCCTAAGACATGAACATTGTACCAAGCCACAACATTCCCACTTATCAGTGTGTTGGAAATCCTCCAGTGTTTATCAGGCTCCTACCATGCACAAGTTATCTACCATCAGTGTACAGAAATCTAAGAGTTTTATTTTCCATTTTATTTAACACTTTCTTTTGACCATAGCACAAATTATTTTAGGCTACACATATTTAAATCTTTTATGTCTAGAATCTAAATCCAAAGCCTGTGATTCCTGTTTAATTTTACAGCTAATATTCACTCTGTGAGTTGCTGATATATGTACATCAATATTCTGAAAGACATTTTGGAAGATAAAGGGGCAATGAGTTCAGAGAAGCCATCTTTCTTCTCTGTAATCAGACCAAGTTCATCTAACAAATTTCAATTGGGCTGATAAACAGTTCTAGGAAAATTCATTGAGGGACAAACTGAAATGGCCTCTGTAGAAAGCATCAATGGAATTATTATATCCATAGATTTCATATTACCATGTTTCAGTGATTCACCATGCGTCACTCATCGGACCACTAGGGAGCCAGCCAACACAGAGTCCCATCCAACAAAATAAATATAATCTAGCAGTAGAGTGTTTCCCAAAATTACCCAATCATAAGACTCACCTGGAGCATTTGTAAACACACAGATTCCAGGAGCCCATCTCAGACCTACTGCATCAGAATCTCTAAGAGACAACCTAGGACTCTGTATGTATAACAACCATCCCCAAAGGACTCAGTTTCCCCAAACTGTAGCATGACTTTAAGATGACCCCTGAGCTTCACACCCAAGAGGAGGCCCCTGTGGGATGTTGCTGAACCAGGCTTTGATTCACCTGTGCCTCATCTTCTCTGTGGCTCATATTTTCTGACCTTCATTAAATCTCTGGCTCCTTTCCAAATGCACCCCCCTGTAGCAAGGCTCTGGAGCTTTCCCAGAGTTCAGCTACCTCGTTTCCTGGCATGGCTGACTGGAAACCCAATAATAAAGGAACTGCCCCTATACCTTCTTCCTCTTCCTGCGGTAGCCCCTCCAACAGTATGGTGCACTCAAAGGCAGCCCTGACTAGGTATGGCCTGGCCTTGACAGTCCACCTCAGTCCAAAACAGACTCCAGGAAGGCCGAACTACATGCTATCCATAAATATGAGAGTAAATTATGTCCATCATTCCAACTCAAGTTGATCTATTTGATCACATATGCAGCACTTTTCCTGTATGTACACTTTAAAAATGTTGAAACAAATTCCCCAGTGTAGTGCTGAAGGACCGATCTAGTAGTATGTCTTTGAAATAAATTTTGTAGAAGAGAATTTTCAAGGGGCAGTCATTAGCCAATCTATTTCATAAACCAGAAATGTGTTCTTAAGGTCAATGTGCAGACAGTGACATCACCACTGTGTATTCTGGCTGTCACAAAGGTCCACTACTCACTAGGAAATGCCAGAAGCAAGAAAAGAGGCAGGAAGAAGGAGGGATGATGGTGGGTGACCCTTGCCACATCTCATGTTATGATGCTTCAGACAACAAAGTGAGGGGTCTGCTTTGGAAAGTACAAAAAGCATGGTAATGAATCAACAGCCAAAAGGTAGAGAATGGATGTCAAGAAGGATTTATTCACAGATTTACAATAATAGTTAATTATATCATGTAAGGATACAAAATTATAATGCTATCATCTGAGTTTATGGAACACAGGATTTTTTATCTCCACAAGAGCTAGTGAGAGAACAAGAAGTCCAATAAAACCGCATTGCTCTCTAAAATAAACAAACTGATACTTCTGATGGTAAAATCCTCTTTGCCAAGGTTGATGAGTGAGAATACTGTAAACCTAAGGGGAGAAAAGGAATACCTGCCCTCACCTGCTAGGAACTGCAGGCTGAGTGAAAAATTCTGAGGTATCAATTTCCTCTGCAACCATACTCTTGGGAGGAGACCATGGGCAAGCCACTCTGGGCCATAAGACTTACTCTGGATCAGATTTGAACCCCTAGAATGACATGGCTATGAAAGTGTCCAGGTCAGGCAGACAAGAAGCCGAGCACCCGTCAGCCTGACACCTGTACTAACCTTGGAAGAAGTAGAAGGTGCTGCCAGAGCAGATTACAGGGAGGCTCTCCGAAGAAAGCAAAGTAGCCCAGAGGGACGCTCTGGCTTCAACACTATAGAGATAATATATAAGAGTGTATACAAACAAATACACACACATAGGAACCATCTATGTATGTCCTGGAGATTCAGACTAGTAACTTGTCTAATGTGTGCAAATTCCTTCTGGGGCAGAAGGACTGCTACTGTGTGCCCAGATGGATACATGGACAAATTATATTTACCCAACTTCAGAGAAACCATGCCAAAATATTCCTCCCAAACAACTGATTTCAACTTGTTCTTGTTTTCCTCCAACAACAGCCTAACAAACTGTTTCATACATGCATTTGACTTTTCAAATATTTGCATGCAATCATGGCAAACTCAGTGAGTCCTTGAGCTCCAGGAGCTGTGGAACAGCCTTTGAATGACAGGTGTACTGCATCCTGATGTAAAATGTCATCTTCCTAAAGTACAGGAGAAAGGACCTGCAGCAGCAGAGACCTGGTCTGACCCTATGGTATGTGCATCAGCAGGAGCCAGACGCCTAAAGAAGCCAGAAGAGAAATGCCACACTCCCAAAGTTCAGAGTGACAAAAAAAAAACAAAATAAAAAGTCCAAGCTTCAATGCCTACATGACTCTCTCTGGTCACTTGACTCTTCACTGAACAGAAAGCATATTCTCTACAGAAGGAGACACTAGCAGAAAAGCAATCTGGGAGGTAGCTTCTGCCAGACCCTTGGGTCTCCCCTTACTGCCAAGTTGCACAATGATGAACCCCACTGCAAATGCACCACTTCCTCACTAATGGGCATTTGACACTTCTAATGCCTCCTAAAGAGACCCTGTCACAAATGTGACTTAAAGGAGACTCTACTCCACACCTTACTGCCTACATTTTTTATATTCATTTAATTCCTTTAAACATGATATATTAGAATAACTAGACATATGTATCAGGCATAATCAGACAAAGTCACCTTTTCCCAACAAATCTACAAACTTCACACAAAACAAAACTTCATTTAAAAATTACCTTTTGAGTTACTAAAGTCAACTATTTGCTATTTAGAGTAAAGGTGCTTTTTTTTTTTTTGCAGATGAGGAGCAAATGCATCTATCTAGATGTATCTATCGAAGTAGAGCAGGACAGAGGTCAGATATCAAAAACAAGATCTTATCCTTCAGCTTTCCAGATTAAGGGCAATATCATCAGAAACTGTTTATGCTGGGTGTTATATGGCTTCTGCATGGAAGCCAATCACTCCCACATATAAACACCTCCCTCACACCAATATGTTGTAGTTCTAGTAAGTTCTGGCAAGTTCACAGCCATTTTAATGATCACAAGAGGTTGGAGGGGCCGGCCCCATGGCTTAGTGGTTAAGTGCGTGGGCTCCGCTACTGGCGGCCTGGGTTTGGATCCCAGGAGCACACCGACCCACCGCTTCTCCGGCCATGCTGAGGCGGCGTCCCACATACAGCAACTAGAAGGATGTGCAACTATGACATACAACTATCTACTGGGGCTTTGGGGGAAAAAAGGAGGAGGATTGGCAATAGATGTTAGCTCAGAGCCGGTCTTCCTCAGCATAAAGAGGAGGATTAGCATGGACGTTAGCTCAGGGCTGATCTTCCTCACAAAAAAAAAAAAAAAGAGGTTGGAAAATAGTGTGCTCATGACCAGTAAAATAAATAGCCTGAATTCCCTATGCCAGCGCTTCCCAAACTTTAACATGCATACAAATCACCTGGGGATCTTGTGAAAATACAGATTCTGATTCAGTAGGTCTGGGGTGGGGACTGAGATTATGGAGTGTAACAAGCTCCCAGGTGATGCTGGTGCTGCTGATCCATGGAGCACATTTGAATTACCAAACCAAGGCCTTCTACCATGACCTCCCTTGAGAGGCCAAAGTAATTTCTCTGACACACATGAATTCTCATCACGTGATTACGAAAAAAAGACACCGTTAAAGCATAGAAAAAAATATAAAGAAATTGCAGCCCTCAGTTCTAGAGAATGAGAGGAAGCAGCAAATTCGGGATTCTTGGCTGCTATTCTGACTCACACCATTATTCTATTCTCCTTTCCTCAAAATTGGCTTGATATCCTGACTCCCTTAAGAGACACGGTGATTGTTTATTGCAAAGGCTTACCAGTATCCACGATACAAAAGCATTACCTTTTGTTGTATATTTGCAACGACTATACAGAGGCGAGCCCTGGGATGGTTTCAGCTTGCTATGGAGGCAGCCATAAGACTATATCTGGCATTATAAACCCATCTAAACAACCCTAAATTCTCTATAAAGAATCAGACAGAGTTCCACAACACCTAAATAGACAATCTTGTGTGAATTTAACCAAACCATTCTGATTAAGCAGTTTTTGCTGGCTTTGCCTCTTGGTGATTTAATTTAGAATATTTAACTAACACTCTGAAAAAAACCCTAAACTCCAAGTCTAACTACAGTAGGAACATTATTAGAGTATATCCAAAAGTCTTTCATTTTAAAAGATGGAGGACAGAGGGAAAAAGTTTAAATTTTACTCACTAGAGCTGAAATCCAGTCACTCTGACTATATCTGACGCCTCCTTAATCACAATTTTACATCTCAAACATCCACCGGCAGCAAATGGAATCTGTAGTACTAGCAATAATTATGGTACATCAAAGCACCCTTAGATGTATTAAAGTCTCTAATAATGAAGCATATACCTTATGAATACAATATACTTCCTCCTAGTACAACATTTAAAAATACAAGCTGCGACAAGTTGCTCCTCTGAACTAAAAACCACTCCATTATTAATCTTAGTGACTTCACACCACACCCAAGGTCTCTTGTAACAAAAGAAAGTGACGAGCATGTCACTGAGACACCATGTGAGGAGGTGACAGCTCCCAAGGCAGATGTAAGCCACAGGCAGCTTGACTTCTGAGCTTAAGATTCTACCTCCCAAAGAAGTTGCTGTAGGGAAAGAATTCTGATTATTCTGAATTCTTTCTACTTATTAGGCTAAAGGACCTAGACAAGAGAACTAACTCCTGCAGCTATAAACAAACTAGTCTTTCAGGCCTTGTGATGCCAAGCCGAAGAAGCCAGGTTTTTGGCTGGGCAGCTATTCACATAATTCAATAGGGCTATGCCCTAGGAACGGGAGCAGAGAGAAAGCTTGTGCATGGCAGGCAGTGTATGAAATCAAACCAAATCAAGTCAAAATATTAGATGATATACATGTTTTCCCCAAAATGTAGGCACAGTGGAGTATCTTAGATAATGTGAAACAACACAAACACCATAACCTCATTAACTAACCTACTTACTATATATTTCTTGTTGCTAATTCCCTGGATTCCAGGCCTCTTATAGATGATTTTGAAACTCCTGTGAAGGTGGAAATAGACTAACAGTGAGAACTGGTGTGCCTGCTACTTTTAGATCTTCACTATAAAGAACGACAATGTACGTATTTGGATGAGGATGAACAAATAATAAGTGGTGAATACTGTTGTTATTTCAGAAATAGATATATTCCAGGTCCTAGGCAACTTATACTATATTTTGCAAATTACTATTAGTTCTTCCTTATTCTCTAGGGATGTAGCCTAAAACTAAAGGAAAGAGGATCATGGCATTGTTTCCCTCCAAGAATGATGGCTGGACCAACTCCATCAGAATCACTTGGATGCTTTTTTAAAAATGCAGATTCCTAGGCCCCACTTCAAGAAAGTCTGAATCACAGGTTTGGAGGGGGTCCATAACTCAATTTTAAACCATTACCTTTAATGATTCTGAGCTCTTTAAAGTCTAGTGAGCCCTGGCATAAAGTACTGCAGAGCTGAAAATCTTGGCACTACTAACTTGTTGAAAAGCCTTGTTAATTGATTTTTATGGTGACTACCACATCACACTCAATGGCAGAAGCAGTCCACCTGACACCATTATCCATTCTTTGCAGGTACTGACACACCCACTACCCTGGACCACAAGGTGCAAACATAAACCAGATGCAGTTGGTTAATGCACCAACATGTAGAGCCTTGAGAGAATACTCCAGTTAGGGGATGAGAGAAATATGTACTTCACTGCAAGAGACAAAGACGGATCAGCTGAAAGGTAAGAAGTAAGCCTCGATGCTTCAGTGTGAGAAAATGTAGTTGAATCCAATAAGAATCAGTTGAGTTCCAGTCAAAAGGAGAGCGAGTTCTGAGAAGGAGAGAGTGGTCAGGAGTGTTACCACTAAATCAAGTAGAATGAGGACTAAGGTTTTTGGTATGAAGGAGGACCTCAATCTATAAGAATGTTATTTCTGATAAACAGATCTGGCAAATCAATGGAAATGAAAGCTAAACTGAAAGGGCCATGGAGAAATCAGGGTAAGGAAATGAAGATCTCATAAACAGACAACTCTTTGATAGGAAAAGGAAAGGAAGAAATTAACCTAGTTTGGAATGAAATGCAGTTTTTGTTTGAGGATGAGAGCCTTTTCAGGAACTCCCAAGCAGACTTTCATCCCGTCCTGCAGACAAACGAGTAAGAGTTCAAAGGTAACTTTGTAAGAGTTCAAAAGGTTTTCCAGTACACAGCCTACCCACCCCACTAACCAAATGGATGATTTGAGTTGGACTTAAGGGCTCACTGACTCACTTGGGGTCATTTAGACAAGCAACGGGATGAAGAAACTGACTGTGCTCTCAGCTGTCCACTGTGTGTGCCTGAAAAAGTGAACAAATCAGAAAAGCTTACCAGTCACAACTTTTTGGTCCAAGGCTTAGAGACCTAAAAAGAATGAGGAAGGGAAATGGACAAAAGGAGATGACGACTTTGGAACAAAAGCTTTGCCTACACTCATACCCTGGGATACTGGGAGAGGGAAAGAAGGGAATGCCAGCAGCTATGGTTGAGAGATTTTTCCTTCTGCTGTCCAAAGAAAGAAAGACATGGCTAGGACAAGAAGACACATATAGTCAATCAGGAAGAAAAACCTCTTTGTGCCTGATACACTGGATGCATTGTCCTCATGCTGTTTGTCCTAACGTAAGCATAGCCTTGGGAACACAGCCAGCTCGGGTGTCCACTGACTCATCAGCTGCAACAGTGCTAGTCTCTAAGACCTTGTCAGGTCAAAACAGAATGAGCTCTGTCAGAGTCCAAAGTTTCTCCAGAAAGAGAGAAAACAGAATTAAATATTAATAAATCAACCACAAGATATAGGGGATTTTTACCCACAAAGGGAAAAAAAATCCTTCTACTCAAATTGTGAAGCAGTTTTATGGAATAGTTTTGATTAGACATATTTTGTACAATATAGTCTTTGGCCTTCTACCTCCCCTCATAACGTGCATTTCCGAACTTTTCAGTATTCAAGTTATCACTCTGTTGAAATATAGATAGATCAAACAACTTTATTTAGATATAACTCACTATATAATTTACTCAAAGTATATATAATTCAGCAGTTTTTAGTACATACACAGGGTTATGCAACCTTTGCCATAATCAATTTTAGAACATTTTCATCATCCCAAAAAGAAGCCCCACACCCATTAGCAGTCACTCCCCATTTCCCAATTCCCCTCTCCCTCAGCCCTAGACAACCATTAATCTACTTTCTGTCTGCCTGGATTTGCCTATACCAGACATTTCAAATAAACGGAATCATACAAAATGTCATCTCTTGTGACTGTTCTCATTTAGCATGTTTTCAAGGCTCATCCATGTTGCAACATATATTTCTTCTTATTACCAAATAATATTCCATTGTATAGATATACCACACTTTACCCATTTCTCAGCTGATGGACATTTGGGTTGTTTCCACTTTTTGGCTATTATGAATAATGCTGCTAAAACTTTCATATTAGTACCATGCACAGTAGGTAAGAGTGTATCACTCAAATTATTTCAAAGGTCTGGAAAGCAAAATTTCTTAAAAACAAATGTGCGAGTTGTAAGAAACTGTCCGAGTTAGATTCAAATGGCTGCCCAAAAAAATGATGCATGTTTGGTAACATGTTTTGTCATTTACTACTGAGTTGAGGATTTAAAGATTTGTTCATCTTTCCACCATTTATTTGTTGCCTGTCATTCTTTCTTTCCTAGCTATCCTGCTTCGCTCTAGTGGTTCTCAATTTAGCCTTTCAAAAAATGGAAATACTTTTTACATTCATTAGCTTTAACAAGAAAATATCATCATTACTGCCTGGATGGTGAAAATTTACCACACAATTCTTTCCTATTAAGCTTAGTTACTGTGTTTTAAAAGCTATGGTTGAATTCTATTTCACAGAAAAATAAAGTTAAATGATTTCCTATGAAAGATCATAAACTTGCAAAATTGTTTTCCAATTAGGAATAATACAACTATGTACTAAAGATTATTTTTCCACATTTTTTCAAGGTATCACAGAGCCTAGGAGAAACCAATATTTATAAGGAGACATCAAAAGATATTAAGCAAGTGATTTTAAAGCAAAAATATAAATCTATATATGGACAACACAAAGCAGAGAATACACTGGAAGGTCAGTGGTAAAAAAGTAGATACAAAGTGAAGTCATGACATGGAACAAGTTTATTTTACACACATTCACTGCAGAAATCTTTGAATTTCCACAAATAACCAAGTAGAGGACTGTGACCCAATTTACACATATGCCTCATAACCTGCATTTGAAACTCCCATGGGGTTATTTTCACAGAAGCCTATTAAGATCCCATTTGCTAACTGTCTATCAACAAATGTTAACAGCAGGGCTTCATTGTTGGAATATAACACAAAGACTTACTTTTATTGTCTGGGTTGTATCTATAAAAGCCCTATGCACCTCAACATAGGATCTTACTCCAAGATATAACTCACACAACCAGAAATTTCATCCCTTTAAAATGCACAGTTCAGTGGTTTTAGCACATTCCCAGAGCTAGTTTTCATTTTTGAGAACAGCTTTGTAACTATCTGTTCACCTCTCATAGCTTGACCTTTTTTCCTCTTCTTTTGTACTGAGAGATGCAACAGCACACCAGTGAAGAGTGCTGAGTCTGGAGCAAGGACACTTGGACTTGAACATCATTTCGCCCTCTAGACAGCTATATATCCTTAACCTCTTTGAGCTTTCATTTTCTCATATGTAAAATGAGGATGTATGTCAAGTGTTGATATATGTGAAGTGTTTAGAAGTTAATCTGACAATACGTAACTAATATTATTTCAATAAACAAAATTCTTCATGTATAAAAAGAAGCAATAAAACCGAATATGTGCTTAAAAAAAAAAGGTGGAGTTTTCTTTCCTTCTAAGGATAAAGTTCAAACATTAACAGGTCAAAAATGGTTTTCTAAGGTCTGGCCCCTGCCATCTCTCTAGCCTCATCTCCCATCCTACACACAATAACACAGCCCTGCTTGTGTTTGCTTGCACACACTGCGCTCTTCTTGGCTTCCATTGCCTCTGCTCCTCTTGCTTCCTCAAGAATGTCTCCTACCACAGTCCTTCACCCAGCTAAGTCATTCTGATCTTTAAAATCAGTGGTTCAGTGGTCACCTCTTGGAAGACTTAACAGATATGGCTCCAACCTCTCACTGATCCCTCCTACCACCAGCACCATAATCACAGTTTGTTAGGTACCCTTCCATCTGGATTCCCATGATATGTAATATCTCTGTACTTACTGCCTCCAACTATACTTATTCTTTGAGGAGTCTGCCTTCTCCTTTAAACTGTGAGATCTTTTTTTTTTTTCATTTCAGCTTTACTGAGGTATAACTGAATATAAAATTGTAAGATACTTAAGGTGTACATCATGGTGATTTGACACATGTGTAATTGGAAAGGACTCCCCCCATCTAGTTAATTAACACATCCATCACCTCACATATTTATCTTTTTTTTTCTGGTGAGAACACTTAAGTTCTACTCCCTTAGCAACTTTCAATTATACAATACAGTGTTATCAATTATAGTTACCATATTTTACATTAGCTCCTCAGACCTTATCCATCTTATGGCTGAAAGTTTGTATCCTTATACCGACCTCTCCCTATTTAAGCTGTGATATCTTTGAGGGAAGGTTCTGTCATTTATTCCAAGGGACTAAAACTCGTCCTGATGATAAAAAGGTACTTAATAAATGTTTGCTGATAGGACAGGATACATCAGCCATTCTCAAACTTTTTGGTCTCAGGATCCCTTTATGCTGTTAAAATTGAGGATTTAGAGAGCTTTTGTTTATATGGATTATATCTATTAGTGTCCACCACATTAGAAATTAAAACTGAGGGCTGGCCCCGTGGCTTAGCGGTTAGGTGCAGGCGCTTCGCTGCTGGCGGCCTGGGTTCGGGTCCCGGGCACACACCAACGCACCGCTTCTCCGGCCATGCTGAGGCCGCGTCCCACATACAGCAACTAGAAGGATGTGCAACTACGACATACAACTATCTGCTGGGGCTTTGGGGGGAAAAATAAATAAATAAAATTATAAAAAAAAAAAAGAAATTAAAACTGAGAAATTTGTAAAATATGTATTAATTCAAGAAGGTAAGAAAGGTAAATAACTCTTAGTTTTATTACGAAAATAGCTGCAACTCCAAGGACTCTCTGAAAGGGTTGCAGGGACCTTAAGGGTCCCAGACAATATAATGGTATAGCAGGGGTTTTTTTGGTTTGTTTCTTAAATTATAAAATGTATTTTCATTCATATGGAAGTTAAAGTATTCGGGAATGGTGACGGGTAAACGAAAAGACAGAAGAAAGGAAGGGAGACACAACCTTAGCCATAGCTAGAGAAAATTGCTGGGGACAGGGAGGCAAAGAAAAGGAAGAGTAGAAATAAAATACAAACATTACCAGTATTAGGAAAAATAGTAAAGATGCTAAAAGTAACTGCACAAACAAAACCAAAAACAAGAATGACACCGAAGGCCAAAAGTTTGAACAAAACTGTACATAGAAATTAATTTTTTAGATATGAAATGCACCATTTTGACAATTCTACCCCACTCCACTCCCATCTTTTTGTCATTCTCAATCCTCATGTGCTCTTTTTTACACACTCCTCCTCTCTCCTCCTTTGAACTCTTTTCTCTCTTGTTTTGTAGTCATTGGCTAAAAAACGCTGCTCCAATGTTATGTGACTAGAGAGAAAAAAAAAGTAAGAGCTCTGATGAAGCTGCATTATTGGAATCCAACTGATCAATTTTTTAACATTCTATTAGATTATAAAAAATGATAATGAGGTTTTAAAAATAGGAATGCTGAAGTTATTTTTACATGCTGAAAATACATTAAAAATTAGTGTCCTCAAAATATGCTGCATGAAGGCCAGGATTGGAAAGTAAAATGGACTTGGTTATAGTGCTGGGGTGGTAGATGATTTAAGTTATTTCTTTAATCTTGTTACATCATCCTTTCTATAGCAACAAAAGCCATGGAAATATGACAATTAAATCTCAACTTATACATGCCTTTGTTCTTTTTCTACAGAATTATCAGGGATATAAAATTGGTTTGAATTTTGTTAAGTAGTCATATGTGCCGAGGTCAAAACTCAAGGTCTAGACCAGTCATAGGCAAATTACAGGCCTAGACCAAATCCAGCCTGCAGATTGTTTCTGTATAGCCCTCAGGTTAAGAATAGTTTTTACATTTTTAAAAGGTTGTAAAAACAAAGAATAATATGCAGGAAATTGTACATGGCCTGCAAAGCCAAAAATATTTCTATCTGGCATATACAAACAAGTCTGCCAATGCCAGATATAACATTCATCATAGTGTTCATTATATATAGAATATATAATAATGTATAACATATACATAATATATACATATATACATGATACATAATAGATATATATAGTGGGCTATAATATACACTAAGTGTTACCATTGTTATTAATTTTGATACTGTTATTCCTGTATTTTATTATCCAATTAATGATTATGCTCCCCGAATAATTTTATTTTAATTTCTAAACTCTGAGGACATGGCTTGAACTTTGCCTAATCACATTAACTATGAAGTATTACTGTCACTGTTTGCTCTTTGCATTCTTTTCATCCTGCCTACCCTTGCAAAATCTTCATTTCTCCTTTCTTTTACTGTGGTAAAATACCCATAAAAAAGTTACCTTTTTTTCTTCTTTTCTAACTTTTATTTTATTGTGGTAAGAACACAACACGAGATCTACCCTCAACAAATTTTTAAGTGTATAATACAGTATTGCTGACTATAGGTACAATGTTGTACAGCAGATCTCTAGAACTTATTCATCTTGCTTAATGCAACTTTGTGACCATTGATTAGTAACTCCCCAATTCTCCTTTCCCTAGCCCCTGGAAACCACCATTCCACTCTTTGATTCTATGAATTTTACTATTTTAGATACCTCATCTAAGTGGAATCATGCAGTATTTGTCTTTCTGTGACTGGCTTATTTCACTTAGTATAATATCCTCAAGGTTGATACATGTTGTCACATATTGCAGAATTTCCTTCTTTTTAAAGTCTGAATAATATTCTATTGCATGCATAAATACATTGTTTTTATCCATTCATCTGTCAATGGACATTTAGATTGTTTCCACATCATGACTATTCAAAATAGTGCTGTAATGAACATAGGAAAGCTAATATCCCTTTGAGATCCTGATTTCAATTCTTCTGAATAAATACTCAGAAATGGGACTGTTGAATCATACAGTAGCTCTTTTTTTAATTTTTCAAGGAAGCTCCATACTGTTTTCCATAATGGTTGCACGATTTTGCATTCCTACCAACAGTGCACAGTTCCAATTTCTCCCCATTCTCACCAACACTTGTCTTCTGTTTTTTTGGTAATAGCCATCCTGACAGTGATATTTCATTGTGGTTTTGATTTGAATTTTCCTGATGATTAGTGATGTTAAGCATTTTTCCATATACCTGTTGGCCATTTGTATGTCTTTTTTGGAGAAATGTCTATTCAAGCCCTTAACCCATTTTTAATCAGGTTATTAGCTTTTTTGCTATTGAGTTGTAGGAGTTTCTTACATATTTTGGAGATTAACCACTTATAGACACATGGTTTACAAGTATTTTCTGCCATTCCATAGGTTGCCTTTTCACTCTGTTGATTGTTTCCTTTGCTGTGCAGAAGATTTTTTAGTTTGAGGTAGTCTCACTGTCTATTTATGCTTTTGTTGCCTATGCTTTTGGTGTCATAACCATGAAATCATTGCCAAAACCAACGTCACGAAACTTTTCCCCTAATATTTTCTTCTAAGAGTTTTACAGTTTCAGGTCTTACATCTAAGTCTTTAACCCACTCAAAGTCCTTTTTGAGTGTGGTGTAAGATAAGGGTGTTGAATTTTGTCAAACGCTTTTTCTACATCTATTGAGACAATCATGTGATTTTTATCCTGTATTATGTTAATGTAGTGCATCATATTAATTGATTTTTGTATATTGAACCATCCTTGCATCCCAGGGATAAATCCCACTTAGTCATGCTGTATGATCTCTTTAATGTACTGTTGGATTCAGATTGCTGGTATTTTGTTGAGGATTTTTGCATCTAGATTCATCAGGGATATTGACCTGTAGTTTTCTTTTCTTGTGGTGTCTTTGTCTGGCTTTGGTAACAGGGTAATGCTGGCCTCAGAAAATGAGTTTGGAAGTGTTCCCTCTTCTTCAATTTTTTTGGAAGAGTTTGAGAAGGTTTGGCATTAATTCTTTAAATATTTGGTAGAATTCACCAGGGAAGCCATCTGGTCCTGGGCTTTTTATGTTGTTGTTGTAGGGTCTTTTATTACTGACTCAATCTTCATACTAGTTATAGGTTTGTTCAGACTTTCTATTTCTTCATGATTTAGTCTTAGAAGGTTCTATGTTTCTAGGAATTTATCCAATTATTCTAGGTTATCCAATTTGTTGGCAGTTAATTGTTCCTAGTAATTTCTTAATGGTCCTTTTTATTTCTGTGTCATCAGTTGTAATGTCTCCTGATTTTATTTATTTCAGTCCTCTCTCTTTTTTTCTTGGTTAGTCTAGCTAAGGGTTTGCCAATTTTATCTTTCAAAAAAACTAACTCTTGATTTCATTGATTTTTTCTCTATTGTTTTTTTCTATTTTGTTTATATCTGCCCTGATCTGTGTTATTTCCTTCTGCTAACTTTGAGCTTAGTTGGTTCTTCTTCTTATAGCTCCTTGAGGTATAAAGTTAGGTTGTTTGAGGTCTTTCTTCTTTTTTAATGTAGGCATTTATTGCAATAAACTTCTTAATACTGCTTTTGCTGCATCTCAAAAGTTTTGGTATGTTGTATTTCATTTTCATTTGTCTTGAGTTGTTTTCTAATTTCTTCTGATTTCCACTTTGACCCAATGGTTGTTCGAGAGCATGTTGTTTAACTTCCATATTTTTGTGAATTTTCCAGTTTTCCTTCTGCTACTGATTTCTAGTTTCATTCTATTGTGATCAGAATAAATACTTGGTATGATTTCAATCTTCTTAATTTTTTAAAACTTGATTTGTAAACTAACATATGATCTATCCTGGAGAAAGTTCCATGTGCACTTGAGAAGAATGCATATTCTGCTGCTGTTGGATGGAATGTTCTGTACATGTCTATTAGTTCCATTTGGTCTAAAGTATGGTTCAAGTCCAACATTTTCTTGTTGATTTTCTATCTGGATGTTCTATCCATAATTGAAAGTGGAGTATTGAAATCTCCTATTATTGTATTGCTGTCTATTTCTCCCTTCAGTTCAGTCGATGTTTGCTTTATATATTTAGGTGTTCTGATGTTAGGTGCATATATATTTATAATTGCTATATCTTCCTAGTGGATTGTCCCTTTATCATTATATAATATTCCTTCTTTGTCTCTTATACTAGTTTCTCACTTAAAGTCTATTCTGGGTTGACAGATTTTTTTTCTTTCAGCACTCTAAAGATGTCACTCATCTTCTGGCTTCCAAGGTTTCTGATGAGAAGTCTGTTCTAATCAATATCTTTGTTCCTTTGTATGTAATGTGCCTTTTTTCTTTGGCTGCCTTCAAGATTTCACTTTATTTTTGGCTTTCAGAAATTTGGATATGGTATTTCTAGGTAGGGATGTCTGTGTTGTGTTTGGCATTTATCCTACTTGGAATTCTCTGAGCTTTCTGGATCTGTGGTTGGATTCTTTCATTTCATTATTTTTGGGAAACTCTCAGCTGTATGTCTTCTACTATTTCTTCTGCCTATTCTCTCTCTTTTTCTTCTGGGATTCCAATTATATGTACATTAGCGTGTTAGATCATTTGATATTGTCCCTGAGCTCTTGGATGATCTGTTGTTTTTTTAGGGGGTGGAGCACAGGGGCCGTTCTCACTCTTTTTCTCTTTGTGTTTTGGTTTGAGTAATTTCTACTATCTCCAAGGTCACTGATTTTCCTCAGCTGCAGCAAGTCTACTGATGAGCCCATCAAAGGCATTCTTCATCACTATTACTGTGTTTTATATGTTTACAATTGCCATTTGATTCTTTCTTTTATTTTCCATCTCTTTGCTGAAACTCCCTATCCGTGCATGTTATCCATCTTTTCCACTAGAGCCCTTAACGTACTAATCATAGTTATTTTAAATTAGCTCTCTGATTATTCCAACATCTGGGTCACCTCTAAGTCTTGTTCTGTTGATTGATTTGCCTATTGACAGTGGGCTGGTCTTTTTGATTTTTTGTGTCTCAATTTTTTTATTGAACACATCATGTAGGAGACCTCTAATGGTCTGGGCCTCAGATGGTTTCCCTTTCCTCTCCCAAGGGTACAGGATACTTTATTTCCTTTTCCCCAGGCACAATGGGTTTCCATCTGTATCCTGGAGTATAACAGGATTGGCTGTCCTTCTCCAAATGGATGAAAGCTATTTTCCCTTACAGAAGGGTACAGGTAGACCTTTGTGTCTTTCCCACAGCAGCAGCTGCTCCCCTCTCCATTTCTGCAGAACCAAGAGAGGATTTCTCGGGTCTCTCACCCTGTTCCCAGTCTTTCTAAAGAATGTTCAGTAGAGGACCTTGGATATGAAACTATAAGCAGGTGCAAACACCCTTTGTGTCTTCAGCTCCTAGGTGTTCTATATGCTCATCCTAGCTGACACTCAACCTTTAATCATTTGTTAAAATTTATAACTGAATTCTTCTTCTCTTGTATAGTAGTCCCATCTTCATCCTAGGCTCTGCCACAGGTAAGCCAGTGCTTGCATTTTGTCTCTCCTTGGAGGTGGCTATATATCCCTAGATTTCAGGCTAGTTCATTGCCTTGCAACCTCAGCTCTCTGAAAAGTTCAAGAAAAATTATGGTTTTGTATATATTATCTGACTTTTTCTTGTTGGTGGTGAGAGAGCAACACTCTTTCCAGGTTACTAGACATAAGTCTGTCCCATCCTGGCAATTCTTGAATACTCTGGTTATGAATAGATTTTAGATATTTCATAATTTCCTTTGTTGTTCTAATCTATTTTGGCAATATCATGCCCAATATCATGATGCATAAAGAACAAGTTTGCACCATACAGCAGACATCCTATTGCAAAAATAAGCAGGTATTGATGCATTATGGTGCCCCAAGCTATTTTTAGGTGGCTACCATTGTTACCCAGGCAAGGCAAATTCTTTACTGTTACCTACCTTTTGCAGGACTTCATATATTTTACAACCACAGTACAGATAGTCCTCAATTTACTGCTAGTCGACAAAGTAAATCACTCATACAATCCTCTGGCAACTACATCCCATTGTTGCTTTTAACACAGTAAAATCACAGACCACCTCTTCTTTTCCATTATAATCCATCTCTAGCCTCAATATTTTTTTATTGCTCCTCATATCTCTATCCCTGGAACTCTAAAGGGGTTAGCATTCTTTAATCTCTTTAATGAGTCCATGCTCTAGTACTTTCTGGCCCTATAATCTTCCTCAGATTATTGAACCTCTCTAAACTTCAGTTTCCTCATTTGCAAAATAAAGATAATAGGCTGAGAAATTAAATGAGAAAATGTATTATCTTTGAAAAGCACTTGGCTATTATTAGTGTATTTTTCTATCATTAGTAGCTGATTAAATATTAGATTTATAGCCAATTGTATAAAGACTCAGGTATCTCTCCACTGGTCAAGCACATAACCCCTATTATAATGCTACTTTTAAAGGAGAACCAATTTAAACTTCAAAATCATTTCCACTTAAAATGCCTTTCCAGGAATGCAACCTACTGCAAATATGAGGTCTTCCTATGCACTACAAAATATCTTTCTTATTGTAGCTCTCATGTATACATATACACATAGCATACCTGTGTGTATGTGTGTGTGTGCACGCGCGCCCGTGTGTACGTTTCTATATACATAAGCCTGATGATTAGCGACTGCCCCTGCTCATCTGGCCTTCCATCTGCAACAGGGACAGTGCCAGGCACAGTGCTTAGCTCACTTTTTCTTGGACAGACTCCATTATCCACTCATATATTTCACTGACTCTAAAAGAATCAAGCAAATGAACTGATGGTTTTGGTAATTAAAAAACTTCCTGCCAGCATGCATTTTCAGCAATTGCCAAAGGTACTGCAGAATGATAAATTGCTCCTGCACAGGCTTGATCAATTTATTTCTCTTGATCTTCATCCTGTCTATAAACAAAGTCCCTAAGAATATTTTGGTGCAGCTGCTAGTAGTATCCTTGAGATACTGAGTATGCATCCCTTCATTATAGTAATTGTCAGGCTAAAAAAAGACTCATACAAAGAGGATTTCTAGATCTAAAAACAAAGAATTTTTAATGTCCATAGGACACTTCTGATGTATGAAGACATGTCTGCCTGTCTTAGCAGCATTTGGAAAGGCATTTGATAGCATTTTCAGATCATGTGGAGATTTTTTCCCTTAGAATAACTTGCATGTGGAAAAGTCCCATAGGTTAGAAGGCAGTCTCATATTTTTACTAGAAGCAGAGTTGCAGAGCAGCTCTGCATTAGCACCAGCTAAAGCATGTACAAATCTAGAAATCATTACAGACTTCATGGAAAACACCTTTCCATTCCTACATAGGTTTCAACCACTAAGATTAGAATGATGATTTTGCTGCAATAAAGGTTACTGGAGTTGTAATGATAATTTATATATGTTCTGCATACGTACTAATTCAGCTAAATTGTACCAACACATTTGAAATATTTCAAATACATACCACTTATAAAGGCATAGGGCTTCTTTAAGCTTCTTTGTAACTCTCAAGGTCACTAGGCCTGGAGGAGCTAGGCTCCAGCTTTCTTTCACCCCAACGCATTTAGAGTTGCTCTTAATCACCCATTCTGAACCCTTTGAAGAAGCAGGACAATAAGTATCCAATCTCTACAAAAGAAACGGATGCTACTTTAGTGCTTTCCCCATTCTCAGTCATTTGGGGTGCAACAAGGAACTAGGAGATATATTCACCAACTGATATTTCAACATTCAACAAGAGGAAACTCATATGCCAGAAAAATGGTTTGCTGAATATTTCTCCCTTTTCATATGAAAATGCCCGAGGTCCCTGGAGACAGAAATACATCTTATTTTTACATTTCAAAGTTGTGCTGTAATGCTTATCTTAAGTGTACAGGAATTATAATGAACTTACAATAAAAGTAGTTTTATATAAAAATCTTCCTATTATATGGTTTTAGAAATCATTTTAAGAGCATAAAAGCCTAAAGGGAACATAAGAACTCCTTATATGAAGGATTTTGTTCATTATTTTAAAATTCATAATTAAATCTTTCCAAGGTTTTGAAAAAATACTGAGAAAAAAATTTAATGAGGAGGGGATCCTCTATTCACCACCCCACCCTCATTGATTTTTCCCTGCTGTCATATCTCCATTTACAAGTCCTCTATTAAAATGAAAATGCTCCAGGGACAAGTTAAGCTTCATTAGTGAATATCTTTACATCTAGCCAGATGAGAAGAGGGTCTTACAGGAATGGATCTGTAAAAAAAAATCTCTCTTCAACTTTTGCCCTCCTACCTGCAGCTGCCCCAGACAGCAGCAAAGGGTACCCAATCTGCAGGACTCCCACCAACAGGCAGCAATGACATCCCTGAGAACCCTCCTGACACGTGTGCACCACTTATACCCAGTTGGGCGACTCTGCTGTCACAGCAGGGGTACAAAAGACCTTCAAAAGAAACAATCTGCACCTTAGGATCATGCTTCCTTCTAGTGTCTGACCACTGAGGCCACTGTGTGGTTCTACTTGATCTCCTGGACTCCAGACTACTGCTTATTTGGGAAACAGGGACTTTGAATTCAGAAAACCTCAGTTTAATTCCCAACACCATTACTTATTAGCTTTTTGACCTTGAGCAAGTCACTTACATGCTCTGATCATCAGCTTCTTCATTTTTAAAAATGGGGATCATGATACCCTCTCTCAAAGGACTGACACAGGGACTGAATGGGATAAAATAATATAATACATGTGAACTTTATTTGGGGAATTATGAAGTATTAAACAAATGCCAGTTTAATCAGCACATTAGAACAAAGTATACTCAGAACTGGGAAGATAAAACTGAACATGAATCCAGAAAGGGTAAACATATAATGGATACATTAGTTCTCTGTAGAAGTCATCCATCATAAAAAGGTCATTTGGATTCCTCTACTGCAAGTCCAAAAATGTGATTAGGTATCTCACCAAAAATGATTTATTTAAAATAAAGTTGTAATCTAATGTTACTGAAATTTGTATGAAGAAAGAATATGTTAAAAGAAGATGGCAGTATAAATGGATTTTTTTAGAAAAGGAAAGAGGTATAGCAAGGAAGAAGAATTTGGCAGTATTTACCCAACAGTGTCCAAGAGAAATGGATACTGACTCAGCAGGTATCATGATTTTGAGAGACAGATGTTCTGTATTACAAAGCAAGTTTATTACGTAAGTCCTCACTGAGGTGTAATGAAATCTCCTTTCGAGATGACTTGGCTCCCTTTATTCTGATTCTGTGTTCACCAAGCCATCTTTTGATTACTAACTTGACCAACAAAAGTAAAAACCAGACCTAAACTGATGTGACCCCAACAAGGGCACTGTGAGGGTGGGAAGCCAGCCTTTCTTCCAACTTCTTTATTAGCTGCTCTAACTTCAACATTAGCTATTTTTATTGAGAAGGTACTTTGCATATTTATCAAGAGCCATATAACTGTTCTCATTTTTCTGATTCTATACTTCAGCTTCTAGGTTATAACGCCAATGTGGAAAAATATGTTTACAAAGTTGAAAACCAAAGAATTATATACACTTAAAAAAAAAGACAGCAACTTGATAATCATAGTACTCCTATTCTATGAATATTTCATAATAATTTAAAATAATGGTTGTAAAGACTACATAAAGCAGGAGTCACAAACTCTCATGCCTACAGGATCAGGAAGGAAACAATAAAGATAGAAGCAGGCTGGTTTAAGAGACAATAGAGAATGGTGAAGACTGTGGTGAACTACTAGCTAACAAGGGCAGCCACTACTCAGCTCCAATCATTTACAGCTCTAGAGGAATGTCTAAAATCATCTGCTTTTTCAAAAGAATCTGGAGGTCAAGATATCTTTGTGAAGTATCTTGACTTTTACACACTGGCAATTAATTTAATTTAGAAAACACCGAGTGAGTTAACACTATGAGAGTCAAACAAAACATGTGTATAGCATGAATTTGGCCTGAAGTCCACCAGTTTGAACTATGCTCTGCAACTTTGAAAAACGTTTGTATTATGACATTAAAAAGACACAAAATATTGGAACATAAGTCAAATTATACAAATGCAGTGTATTCTTCTCATAAACAGAGATATATCAAAATTATCCACATGTCACATGTAATGTAAACCAGTAATAAAGTTTGTTAACAACATCAACTTTTATCTCCATGAAAAAGTAGTCATCTGCACAATCTGGGATTGATCTGCAAAATCAACTTAACTAATTCTATACTTTTTAATATACTTGAGCTGGAAATGTGTTTCTTCCTAGCAAAAAAAAACACATAAATAATGTTCAGATCCTTAATAATGTTTTGAGTCAATCACACATAGAAGGGTGATAGTAAACAAAACTACAGATACATATAGGATGTAAAATAATAAAAACTAAGATTGAATTGAGATGATAGACTTTATACATATCTAAACTCCTTCCCATCCTAAATCCAATGAAATGAAAGAAAATACTTTTAAAAAATAAATTCAAAATTTCAGTGAAAAAAAGAAAGAGTGCTAAGCAGATCACAAATGCTGAGGATTTCTCAAAGGCTAGAAAGCAAGTGGAATCAGATCAGAGAAACAAGATCAGAGGAAAGCTGAGTTCTAAACACTCGCAGGAAAAAACTGCTGTGAAGGTAGGCACAGTTTCAGTGAGCTTCAAACTTAGAGTCAATTGAATAAAGAGCAGATGGCGATTCTGAGGCAATCATCAGGATGAAAAGGTACACCAGGTACAGCAAGACAGGTTCTTTTCTTCTCTGGATTATGCTAATAAGTAGCGGATTGATGATCAAAGCAGCTAATATGAGCCCTGGAGTCCAAGCTATTGCTTGTTGATAATTCAGGCCCTGTCCCATCACCCCTGACTGTTAGCCTTCTTTAATATGACAGTGGCTCAGGATGTGTGCTAACCAGGAGAAGTGGTAGGGATAAGGAAGATGAGGAAAAATGATTTATTAGGGGATACAGAAGAATGTTTCAGGATATATTTCTTTAGCTTAAAAAATTAGCAGAGCCTGTACCCTGACTAGGGGGCTATAACAGCCAGAGGATCTGAATATGTCAGTTAGACTTAATTGCTGCCAGCATAATAGACTTTCATTAACCGGCAAAAGGGTTAAAGAAGGAACCAGTTGCTTGAAACCGAGTAGGGTTGGGAAAGAGGGAGACCAGGTCAGCACTATCTCCTTTACACTTCCTGCTTCCCTGCTGTCGGTCACTGCTCTCTTCTTTTCTGTCTGCATCCCCCCTCCTTTGGACCCAGAAAATAGAATTCCTGGATCCTCAAAGAGCCTTATGTAATCATGATAAAATTTATTAAAGTGTGAACGTACCCATCCTGGGAGGAGGAGGAGATAACTAAAATGTATTTTGTCTTCATTCACTCAACTTGCCCCCTACTCCTTCACAGCCCTCTAAGGAAAGTTCTCTTTTCTACTCCCCAGTTTCTCAGGACTTATTATGATTTAAAATCAAGAGGATGAGTAGAGAAAGGCAGGACTGGAGAGCTGAGAGGAAAGAAGGAAGAATTCCTGCTTGCTCTGTCAGTTTCTGGACTTACTTTTGTTGTAGAAAATCTAAGTATTGGGCAAGGAATAGAGAAAAGTAAGAAAAGAAGCCAGAAAGGCTAAGTCTGTCCATCTAATTAAGAGTTGGGGAGAGTAGATGAGAACAAAAAACAATCAGGTTGGGGTACCAGAAAGAGCTCACTGTTTTAGTGAAGGAGGGGTTTCTGAGCAGCCCTAAGGTGAAAGAATTAGAGAAAAGAATAAAGAGGATTGTGAGAAGCGTTGCTATGGGTTATAACTTAGATTTTATTTAACATTCTTTGAAAGAAGCAAGTGAACACGGAGATCTCTTTTAAAATTCCTTCTGGGTGCTGAACTGTGCTTCTCTGTATGTGACTGCAGAGATGGTCCACCAGGGCCTTAGTATTCATGAAGGTCAGGGACTCGGGGTGGCCAGAAGAGGTGTGAGGGGAAAATGGTATAGGTACAATCAGGGGTTCCAGCAGCTATGTGTACTTCTTCCCTTGTCCAAGATTCTTATGTCTCAAATATTAAAATTAAAAAGCATTTCTAAATATAACAGCAGCTTTCAATCACTAATAAATCTTCTTCCCTCTCAAATACACATACGGCTTGAAAGGTTTGCTTTGAGGAATCAGAGGAAGGAATAAAAATTAGTCAGGTAATCTGGATTTCATTTCATTTTTTGTCACTGTTCTTTACAGAAACAAATTCTCAAAGACTAGTAAAGCTTGCTAGGGGTGGTGGTTGAGGAGGGTTCATATATTTTAGTAGTTCTTCACTTGTGATTTACAATAAAACTATGAAGAAGAAATTAAAGAAGCAATTATGACAACTTCGGTACTTAAACTTCTTTAATAGGCCCCAGGTAACTCCACATTAGTACATAACTCCAGGGCAGGGCCAACCCTAAGCCAAATTTCAAAGTAGATGAAGTTCTACCAAGTTTATAGGGAGTATAAGGTGTTTTCCTTTCTACACATATTTGCATCGCACAAGGCCAATGACATCTTTAAAAGAATGTTCAGCCTTCACTAGTAAATGGAAAATATACTTTAAGGCAGAGGGAGGCGTCTTTCTGGTGCTCCTAAAAATCCAGAACATGTTGGTGGTCTCCTCCTCTGACCACTACAAGGCCAACTTTTCTTAATACTCTGTATTATTTTATCATAGCTACCTCATTTACCATTTCTGCAACATTTTGTCTCTATATCCAGTCACTTTCTTGCCCCTCATACTTACTTTTCCATGAACCTATCTTTTCTTCATTTCCTACTCTATCTTTTTCATTGCACTGGATATTCTTACCTCAGTTTATCAGAGCATTTACTTCTCATTCAAAATCCAATTCAGACTCAAGCCCCAAGCAGGAAATCTTCACAAACTAAGCAGTCACAAACTCAGAAATAACTAGGGCCCCCCAATGGGATTCACAAAGGTGTTACAGAGAGCTTTGTATACAGTTTGTCCTCTAAGAATATTTTTTTAATTATTATTGTTTATTTATCATTTATTAGATTTATACGGCACTTCTCCTCCAAAGTGGCTCACCAATCTTCCCAAGACCCAAGAAAAGAAAGTAAGCAGTATTTGTCTCCCTAGTTGACAACTGGGAATAATTAAGTAGTATGAATGGGCTCAAGGTTCCTCATGAAATCAATCACTATGTTAAAAACTGAAGATAACTGACATCAGACTTACAGTGATTACACACCATAATCTAACTGGTTCTATCTCAGGCTGCTTTTCTTTCTTTTTCTTTCTGCAGTTTTAACAGTATTGAAAAATGCAAATTGCTCCAAAATGTAAACTTGATTTTAAGCAATTTGATGCATGAAATTCCCCAAGCTTAAGGTTTCTATGGCCTTTGGAATGGAATATCCCTGAAGGGATAATACTTTAAACTCTCATTTTTACCTTCTGTAAAAGGAGTAAGTTTCAGCTTCTTTCATGAGAGCAGGTTTTGATAATGCATGAGAGAGAGGGCAATCTACGCATTAGCAGTGATGCCATCTCCTGGGAAGGATATGAGAAGATAGACCCTTGATAAAAAAGTTAGAATCACATAGATTAATTTTGTCTCTTTCATATTGTATTTAAAAAAAAAAAAAAAAAGAGTAAGGCACTGTGAGAGGACAAAGGCACCTAACCCAGTCCTGGGTTCTACCAGAATGTAAAGCTCCATGAAGGCAGAGATTCTTGTCTGTTTTATTCATTACTATCTCTGGCATCTAAAACGGCACATAGTAGGCAGTAAAAAATATTTATTGAATGAATGAGTGAGCCTCTCAGAGAAGTGACTAAGAAAAGGGAGCATATTGTAAGGGAATAGAATGTGCAAAGGCATAGTAGCGATGGTCCAGAGGTGTAGAGACAGTTCAATATGGCTGGAACATAGGACACCTGTTCCGGAATGTCAGGACATAATTGCAGACAGGCACATAGAGATCAGATCATAAAGGGTCCTACAGACCACGCTAAGGAGTTTGAGGCTTATCCTGACAATAACAGAATGATTAAAGGATTCCGAGAAAAAGAATGGTATGAGCATATTTAGTTTTAGAAAGATTTCTCTAGAACCACTGTGGAGGTTAAATAAAAAAGAGCTGTCCAGAGGCAAGGAGACTAGGTAAGAGGCCACTGTAGTTCAGACAAGAATAATGAAGGCCTGAAATAAGATTGTAGCAGAGTAGATGGGAAGGAAGAGCCAGATTTAAGAGAGATTTCAAAGACAGAACAGATAGGCTATGGTAGCAGATTCATGCAGAGGTGGGATAGAAGGATTATAGGATAAGTAACAGATTTGGCTTAGGTAACTAGAATGACAATGAAGACATTCCCCCAAAATAGGAATTACGGAGGAACAGCAGATTTTGGAGATAAGATGATGAATTCAATTTGGACGTGTTGAGTTTGAGGTGCCTAGATCAAATCCAAGTAGAGATACGTAGCAAGAACTTGGGTGTACATGTCTTGTGTTTAGGAAGGCAGTCAGAATTTAATCAACTTCTAGATTTGATAGTCATCAGTGTCTTAAGTGGTGGTGGAAGTTGAGGCCAAGGGTAAGATCATCCAGAAAGAAAATAAAGAGTGAGAAAAAAAAGTTCAAGTATTGACCCCTGTGAATCCTCAACATGCAGGAAGGAACAAGTAGAACTTGCAAAGAATTCAGAGAAGTGGAACAGAATGAACAGAAAAAGAGAAAGAAATATTTAGTTGATTTAGAGGAAAGTATCAAAGAGCAAATGGTTAATGGAGTCAAATGTTGCAAAAAGGTCAATTAGGATAAGGGCTGAAAAGTGTCTCCAGTAGTTAGAAGGTCACTGGCGACATTAACTAGGGCATTTCAGTAGGGTGGGGACAAAAGCCCGATTTCAGTGGGTGTGAAGTGAATAAATGCCAAGGAAGTGAAAACAGTGAGAAGGTGATTGATATCTTTCAAGATGGTCGGCTATAGAAGAAAGACTGAGAGCTATCTGAGGGAGAAAAGAATTAAAGGATTTTCATAAAGTGGGAAAGGCCACTAAAAAAGTATTACCACACTAGTGTTGAAATATTGATCTGGTTTCAATCTTCAAGCCAATGATCACTGGTCTAAATGCAGTATGATTAAAACCAGGAGTCTCCAATGGGTAGACAGAGTCCAATCACCAAATCTCTAAGGCTTGTTTCTTGATTTTTACCTCCTCACCTCTTTACCTTCTCCCAGATCCTTTCTCAGTAAGTTCTCTGATTTGTTGGATCCTTCCTGGGTATCTCCAGTCTTCGAAGAAGAACATTTTAAAAAAATATTCCTTATATGATGGTTGAAATACTCTAGTCAATACCACACTTTTCACTGTACGATACAAAATAAATTTATTCAAACTGCATGCCTAAATTATAATGACATGTAACTAGAAGATGTAGTGAAAAATAAAAATTCCATTAACAAAAGGTAAAAAACCTGGAAATAGACATTATTTTAACCAAATTTAAGATATTTAAGAAAAAAGACAAATCATTAATGGTAGAATAAAGGAAGACAAATAAATAAAAAGCTATACTTCAAACTAATAAGACCAAACATTGCAAAGATAATAAAACTCCTTAATTAAAAATAAGTTTAATTCAATACCAATTAAAATCTTTTTGTATTTTCAGTGATTACCAGCCTGATAAAATGTAGACAATAAGATGGCAAGAATCATTTTTGGATATCACGAAGTGAACATTAATCAAAATGATATGACATAGGCTTGAGAAAAAGTGACCCATGAATGGGATAGATATGTTATCTGCTATTGTTTATTTAATATATAACAAATTAGAAATCAACAGCAACTCAACGTTGGGGAAAGGAATCACCACTTAAGAAATGTAGGAACAACCAAATATTAGTACAAAAACTTTATTTGGATCCATTTCTTGCCTAACATATCTGTCTATTTGTATGATTGAATATTTTAAAAAACAATGGGTGATGGTGGTCAAAAGATACAAATAACTTCCAGTTATAAAATAAATAAGTCCTGGGGATGTAATGTACAGCATGGCAACCATAGTTAATAATACCATAGTGTATATTTGAAAGTTGCTAAGAGAACAAACTTTAAAACTTCTCATCACAAGAAAAATAAATTGTGTAACTATGTACAGTGATGGATGTTAACTAGACTTACTGTGGTGTTCATTTAGCAATAATACAAATAATGAATCATTATATTGTATACCTAAAACTAATATAATGTTGTATGTGAATTATATCTCAATTAAAAAAAAAAAAGGAGCCAGAAAATTAATCTTTTGTAGTGATTAATATCTCAGGGGCTGGCCCGGTGGCGTAGTGGTTAAGTTCACTGCTCTGCTTCGGCAGCCTGGGGTTCATGGGTTCGGATCCCAGGCATGGACCTACACACGGCTTATCAAGCCATGCTGTGGCAGGTGTCCCACATATAAAAAATTAGAGGAAGATGAACACGGATGTTAGACTAGGGCCAATCTTGCTCAGCAGAAAGAGAAGGATAGGCAACAGATGTTAGCTTAGGGCCATTCTTCCTCACCAAAAAAAAATCTCAGAGGAAAGATATTAAAATAAAAATATCAGGGGGCCAGCCCCATGGCATAATGGTTAAGTTAAGCATGCTCCGCTTCGGCAGCCCGGGTTCATGGGTTCAGATTCCAGTGTGGAGCTACACCACTCAACAGCCATGCTGAGGCAGGGATCCACATACAAAATAGAGGAAGATTGCGGGCTGGCCCAGTGGCATAGTGGTTAAGTTCATGTGCTCCGCTTTGGTGACCCAGGGTTCACAGGTTTGGATCCCAGGTGCAGACCTACACATCACTCATCAAGCCATGCTGTGGCAGCATCCCACGTATAAAATAAAGGAAGATTGGTACAGATGTTAGCTCAGAGACAATCTTCCTCATCAAAGAAAAAAAAAAATAGAGGAAGATTGGCACAGATGTTACCTCAGGGCTAATCTTCTTCAAACAAAAAAAAGAGGAAGATTGGCAACAGGTGTTAGCTCAGGGTGAATCTTCCCCACCAAAAAAAAAAAAAAAATCAGTTTACTGAACTGTAATAAAGAATACAACAAATTGAGAAAAGTGATTTTTGTTGTCCAAAACTGTAAAAGAAAAGAAGTATTCAATTATATAAGGGCAATACCTAAAATTCATTCAGAAGTAGTCAAAGGAGGGCGGCCCTGTGGCTTGGTGGTTAAGTGCGCGCGCTGCGATGCTGGTGGCCCGGGTTCGGATCCCGGGTGCGCATCGAGGCACCACTTCTCCGTTCATCCTGAGGCCGAGTCCCGCATACAGCAACTAGAAGGATGTGCAGCTACGACATACAACTATCCACTGGGGCTTTGGGGGGAAAAAAATAAAATAAAATAAAATCTTTAAAAAAAAAAAAGAAGTAGTCAAAGGAGAGAAAAGATATATTTTGAAAAAGAAAATACAAATGGGAAAGAAATCATATGAGAAAATACACAGTTACAAATTAAAGAAATGTAATTAAAATAGGTTTAAGTACTACTGCTTAATTAACAAAACACAAATTATAAAATCTAACGTTGACTGGGCTGTACTTTGACTTAGTGACATTATTTGTCATTAGTTGTTTCAATCTTTCTGAAAAATAATCAGGAATATGTAACAAGAACTATAAAATTATTTCTATCTTTTGACCCAATAATTCCAGCTGGCAATATAAGGAATGTAAAGAAATATTCAGTACCCTAAAAAGGAAAGAAAGAAGGAAAAGAGGGAGGGAGAGAGAAGGGAAGAAGGAAGAAAAATAATCTGTATAGAGATGTTCTTAGATGTGCTATTTAGAAGAGTGAAAAACTAGAAATCATCCAAGTACCCCTCGGTAGGAGAACGATTATAAAAATTATGACATATCAATAAGACGAAATTCGACACAGCAATTAAAACACATCCAATGACAAAGAAGAACAATTAATTAGGAAAAATGTAAATAAAATTTTGTTTTTATTGCATTCTTTTTTCTGTGGAGTTGCTTATGTTCATGAAAAGGGTGCTTTTCTAGTTTGCCAATAAGAATGTCACATGAGTCAGAATCAACAGCTCACTGAAATTAATAAAGAATAACTCACTATTTCATCCTTATCTATAAGTCTTTCATTCTGTCATAGAACAGGAAATGGATCTGACGTGACCAATTTTCAGAGTCATTTTGATTATTGTCCTGGTACCTTGTGCTCTTGTAAGTGATACCAAGCTAGATGTTAGATGATTTGTTCCAGTTTTTCCTCTAAACGCTGAGGTTAAGCTGATTTTTTAAATTCCTTTACCTCGGGGCCTTTGAAATTGAGGATAAAGCTTCGGCTATAACTTCTGAGATCTTGAAATTCTAAGACATTAGAAGGGAGAAGGGTAATCTAATGAATACTAACTACTTTTGATTTGACATTCAGATGAAATAAAAGCTCTTTTCTTCTATAGAAAAAAAAGAGAAAGAAGAAGATGATAAAATCGTACTCATTTTCATCAATCTTCAAAATTCCGCCATCATTTTTATGACCTCTTTTGTGACATTTTCTGTGTGTCAATGATCACTGAATAAGGCACCTGTCACCAATCCTGCCACAGTCGTCGTCCTTTTACTGTCATTTAGAATTGACTCACTGGGACACTGCCACCACTGACTTCAGGGAAGCACAACATTAACAGTGAAGCCTAGGACATCTTGGTCTTTCCCAAGTATATCTAAAAGCAATAGAAAGCTTTTTAAAATGTAAGTGGTCTTATCAGTAAGTTCCGTAAATTACCTTTCACTTGAAGAAATTCCCACAGTTGTAATCAGATGCTATCAAAAAACCAATATAAGTCAGATCAGCTACTGCAATGATTTTGCCGAACAAATGTATCATAAGTACACCAAAGTCTCATTAAAAGTTCAACTCTCTGAACCTTCTCCCAAGTGATAATCAGTACCAGGATCATTTTCTCCTTTTCTCTGATATATACGTTACCATATTAAAATGACACAATCCAGCTTGGTGAGTTTTAAAAAAAAAAAAAAAAATTCAAGAACTATGGCTCCACTGACAGCTCTGAAATCCAGGCTGAGTGTTTCAGATAATGGCATTTCCCTAAGATGGGTACTACTTTCCACAAATTTTGATTTAACCTTTTTTTTTTGCCACAGTAATTACTTCAGATCAAACTTCATGATCAAAAGCTAAAATGCATAAATTAATACATTAAGTCTTTAAAATAATCTGAGTTTGTATGTGATCTGTATTAGAGCATGCTAAGACTAAATGCCACAGTTTTAGAGACTATGGTATGTTCAAATGAGTTCCTAATAAAATGTGGGAGTCTAAAAAACACTTAGCTTTTTTCCCCTCTCCACTGACATGATCCTTTCCTAAACTTTTGCAAGAACATCACATCATCCTATTTTCCAGGAACCACACCCTTACTCTGAGTTTCACATTCCTTCCTGTCACTGCATTTCAAGGACCCTCAGCTTTTCTCTCTCTCCTACAGACCTTTTCCTCATTAGAACATATCTAGTCCTCCTTCTCTTTACCAGCCCATCATTCCATCCTTGTCTCTTGGCTATCTCATACACTATGTCCCTCCACTCTCAGCTGATCAATCCTTCAACCTGCCATGACTTAAATCACTTTGGAAATCAGTCTTCTTCACAAAAACTTTCCCAAGTAACTGGAAGTGAAGTGAAGAGTCCAGCCACTAGACTGTTAAACTAATTAAACTTCCCTCATACCAATCATTGGGCACTACTGCATTCATGCATTATAAACACTAAGTATCTGTTTGACGTTTGATCCTAATGAGTGTTCATTCTATGATTGTTCACTTGAAATCACAAACACCTAGAGAAGAGCACTCTATCTATAGAGTACACAACAGAACATGTTTCAGTCATTTAATAAATGCTTTTTTATTATGGAAGTCATAAGACAGACTCCCCATTTCCACGACCACTGAACAATCTCAACTTCACTGTTGTTGGCTCTCTTTTCCCTCAGTGATACCCATTAATAAAAATAACCCACCAGATGTCATTGTCATTCTAAGACAACTTTTAGTTGTATGAAGGAGGCAGCTGGAGGAATCTGGCTTTTCCACTCTGCCTCCATTTTTACCTACACTTCCACTTTTAATTATTTAATTTTTCAGCAACTGTGCCAAGGTAAAGGAAAAGGTAAAATTTCACCCCCAACATACAGATGGGATCATGGCAGTCATATCTGAATGATTCTTCTGAGAAAAAAGGGCGATCATCAAAACATGCCCAAGATGGGCAACTATTTTTATGTCCATGTTATTCAGCACTAAAAGTTAAGAAATTAAGTTTCACAAAGAAGTATCATTGAAAAGGGAACAAGACTATGAAGTTGGTTAAGATATACGCTAGGCATAAATCACTAAGATTTTGACATTGGCATTCACCATTGAGTAGGATAGGGGATTCCTAGATATGTGCTCACATAAGCAAACTGGTATCATTATTCAATAAGAATTTGAAAGAAAATAGTTATACAACAAATAATATGACTACCTCCTGGACCTCTCCTACCACCCCAACATCATTCTTCTTTTTCACTAAGGATGATAGGAATCAAATGGAATTAAACTAAGCCTGAATTTTTTTTTTTTTTTTTTAAAGATTTTATTTATTTTATTTTTTCCCCCCAAAGCCCCAGTGGATAGTTGTGTGTCGTAGCTGCACATCCTTCTAGTTGCTGCATGTGGGACTCGGCCTCAGGATGAACGGACAAGTGGTGCCTTGATGCGCACCCGGGATCCAAACCCGGGCCGCCAGCATCGCAGCGCGCGCACTTAACCACCAAGCCACAGGGCCGGCCCTAAGCCTGAATTTTTTAGATCTGGACAAGGGTGGTGAGAAGGAGACTGAGGGAGGTTAAAAAAAAAAAAAAGGGCAACACAGAGAGAATAATGTGGTAAGAAGTCTCTGAGCATCAATGGGGATAGAAGGCATATGTATAGAAGGTGTACATAATGAGCTACTTTTAGAGAAGGGAAGTAGTGTTAACCAAACGGCAGCAAGGAGTGGAATGTTAGTGGAGGTCTAACGCTCTTACAGAGACAAAAGGCAACGGTATTGGGCATAAAACATTTTTACATTATAAAATCTCAGGAAAGTCCTACTTTGAAAGAGATAATAACACAAAAACTGAGATTACAGGCTAAACTTAATTCAAATAGTCTTTAAGGATCAATGTCCATTATACTGGAAAAATATACAGGATGCTCTTATTTTTCCCAAATCTAAAATGCACAGAGATCCCTTGCTTACATGCCATTCTAAAAAGTCAATTCAAGCAACTCCATCTAGTAAAAAAGAATTTTGTCTCTAAAGTCAAAACTCAATTTTTATGCACTTTAGTAAACATTTCATAAACCTGAAACCTGACCATTTTGATTTACTATAAGTCAGACTCTACAAGTACAAGAAGCATTGTCCCCAAAATGTAATAAGCAAAGGAATTATAGACATTATCCCCAGGGCTATGGAACTACAGCAACAACTTTGTGCTGTGACTGAAGCATCCAGTGAGGAGTGATGGCAAGTCCTGTAATTGTGTCTTTACTCTGTCATCCATACCTCAAAGGCATTTTTTTATTTAAAATAAACAAAAAGTGAAAGTAATCCTAAGAGATTCCCTGCAGTCTCCAGATGATGATATAACTCAATTTCCACTTCAATATCCCATTAACTCCAAACAAGGAAAGACAGCTTAAAGTCATTTCCAAGGGCATCAAGAGATACTGCAGGATAAGCTTTTAGAATGAAGCTCCTCACAACAGTCCACACTACAAAAACAGACCTAATTAGAGCCCACAACAGAAGGAAGAGCCTTTTCCTCCCCAATTTTCACAGCACTGTGATTCCTCCAGCGGAAATGTCAGTCTAGAAGCTTTGACTTGCAGCATTTCCCGAGGTTAGTGACTAGGACCCTTCCCATGGTTGACTTCTGGCAAGGAACAAATGAGCCATGGGCAAAGCAAATGACTCACCAAACTTTTACAATAGGTGTTCCCCAGGCAACCCCATCTTGGAGGATGTCAACCAAGGATCCTCAATGTCAATATCCACAATATCAGCTAAGATACCCCTTACTCAGTGCCTTTTCCCACACAAACCATTCTTTCCCCTTGAAAGACACTGGGACAGCTTGAGCCCTTCTTTTTTTTTTTTTTTTTAAAGATTTTATTTATTTATTTTTTCCCCCAAAGCCCCAGTAGACAGTCGTATGTCATAGCTGCACATCCTTCTAGTTGCTGTATGTGGGACTCAGCCTCAGGATGGACGGAGAAGTGGTGCCTCAGTGCGCGCCCGGGATCCGAACCCGGGCCGCCAGCATCGGAGCGCGTGCACTTAACCACCAAGCCACGGGGCCGGCCAAGCCCTTCTTGGTGATTAGTAACATCCCCCTTCCTGCAGCCAATGGCACTACCTCCAGGTGGGCTGCACTCCTACACGAACCATCCTCTCTGCTCTAAACCCAACATGCCTCAGCAGGTTGCTACCACTTGTCACCATTACCACATCTATCCCGGCATGCAAGGTGAGGCCCATGAGAGACTGGCATCCCCACCAATCCTTAGAGGCAAAAGGACTTGCCCACTGTACTGGAACAGCTCTGCTTCACCTTCGTAGCATTCTTTCCCACACTGACAATGCAGATTAGATCCCTCCCCTATGACCTTGACTACATTTCTTTTTATTCTTGGTGAGGAAGATTAGCCCTGAGCTAACATCCGTTGCCAATCCTCCTCTTTTTGCTGAGGAAGATTGGCCCTGGGCTAACATCCATGCCCATCTTCCTCTACTTTATATGTGGGACACCTGTCATAGCATGGCTTGATAAGCAGTGCGTAAGTCCACGCCCCGGATCTGGGCCTGTGAACCCTGGGCCGCCAAAGCGGAGCACATGTACCTAACCACTATACCACCAGACTGGCCCCTTAACTACATTTCTTTCTACCTCTTTTTCCAAAGATTATACTTCAGTCCCTCTACTCCAAGGTAGTTCCAAGTGAGGCTTATATATCACAAAGAAAAACCTGTTCTTGGGTGACTCTGGGTAACTAAAGAGAGAAAGGATAAGTCTAGTGCAGTCTGGGCAAAGTGAACCTTGTTCAAAGTTCTAGAAAATGACTCTAGAAGAAATCTTTTCATAATACGTATTATCTATTTGAACTGTGAAGCCTATTTGGGAAGTTGTAAGCTTAACACTTCAGAAGGTACATATTTCTTCCAAACTTTGAGTAGCTACACAAGTTGTAGGCTAGCCCCTAGTTTACAGTTGTATGGATCAACTCGGGATAAATTAAAGAGAGAACATAGCCTCTCTTGTGTAACTTTTCATTATTAAAACTTCAAAGCACAAGGTGCACAGATTTATAGATTTACTTATAACACTGACTCAGGTAAGCAGAAACCAGCTTGGCATAAACTAGTTGGTGTTAACATTGAAAAGAAATTCTTATTTCTATGCTACAACTTTCACAGTAATATCATTACCAGAAAATAAATAAATAAGGCTTTGTTTCTTTGACACAGATGACCTCTACTGACCAAAGGATGAATCCAAACCAGGTTTTAGCCTTCTACTTATCCAAACTTATCTCAGAGGTCTAACCAAAAAGCTATCTAGTCTGTTTTTAACCCCTCAATTGCCATTCATAAAGTCTTTAAACCTCATTGTGTTACCAAGACAGTGCTATCCGTTTTCATTCAAATGAGTATCAAAAATTAATTCTTAACTATCTCTGTGAGGAATCTTTAAAACAACTTAATAAAAAGAGTATGCTTTTAGGGAAATTAACAATGAAAAATTAAAGGAAAGAGAGAATTGCTAAGCAGGACTTAATTCTGACAAACAGGAAAGAACAGGTTGGTGATGTGAAAACAACAAAAATCTTCAAAGAAGCTGCTTATCAAAATTCAAGTATCTAATCACAAAAAAAGATAACTCAGGTCATATTAGACATACATATTAAAGTTTAAGAAAACAGATTATAAAACATTCAGAAAAAAGTCAGACAAGCCAATGTTCAGATATAAAAAAATTAATAAAAAAATTTTGTAGTCCTAGAAGGCTGAAAAAATTCAAAATTTTAACTACACAATTACTAAAAGAAGAAGAAGAAAAGAGAGAGATCTCTAATTAGGCCAATGCACATAGTCACGAAACCTTGTGAAGCACTCAAACCTTAAAAGGATGTGTCCAAAAGATAGGAGAAAAAAGTCACACGGCCAAAGCAAAATATACAAAAGATTGGCAAATATTTATAAAAAGAGTATCTGGAAGGTGAAGGTCCCAAATGAGCTAAGGCTCACGAAAAATATGGAGGGCAATAATAAGACCTCTTCTTAGATGCAGAGAAAGTGGGGAGAATAAGGGAAGGATAGGACCACTGTAGAAGGCAGAGAAAAGAGAAGCACGCAGTGCCTGTTTTATCTCTTTCTTTATCCAGAATGAAATTCAACTTGGCAAGGATAAAAACCTTGATTAGAAAGAAATGAAACAAAAGAAATAAATTCCTTGAGGCCGGCCCATTGGCATAGTGGTTAAGTTTGCATGCTCCACTTCAGTGGCCCAGGGTTCGCAGGTTCGGATCCCAAGCGCAGACCTACGCACCGCTTATCAAGCCATGCTGTAGCAGGTGTCCCACATATAAAGTAGAGGAAGATGGGCATGGATGTTAGCCCAGGGCCAATCTTCCTCAGCAAAAAGAGGAAGATTGGCAACAGATGTTAGCTCAGGGCTAACCTTCCTCACTAAAAAAAGAAAAAGAAAAAAGAAAGAAATTCCACAAATACATAGTAAGAGACCACTTTAATTCATTTATTGAGCACCTACTATGTCCCAGCTTCTGACCCAGGCATAAGCATATAACAGTGAACAAGGCAAACTCTTTACTTTCACAGAATTTATATTCTAGTGGAGTAGACAAGACAATAAATAAATATAGAATACAACCTTCAGTAGTGATAACACTTTAAAGAAAAATAAAGCAGTGTAGGAGGATAGAGAGGTACTACTTTATAAAATCTGTGAAGGCCCTTCTGAGAAGAAAGCATTTGAACAGAGACTTGAATAAGATGAGAGTGCAAGCCATGGGGGAAAGGCCCTGCAGGCTGAAGCAACAACAAACGCCAGGACGGTACTGAGTTGGCAGGGTGCCTAAGTGAGAAACAGCAAGGCTATTGTGGCTAGAATGGAGGAAGCAAGGGAAAGAGCAACAAGAAATGAAGTTGGGGAGATGACCCAAACATGGAGGGCCCTGCAGGCTTCCACACTGCATGAGATGGAAAACCTTTGGAGTTTCAGAGCAGAGTAGACACATGATCTGACCCATATTTTGAAAGTATCACTCCAGCTACTGCAGAAGAGACTATTGAGGAATAAGCATGAAACGTAGGTAGAACAGGTAGGTGGCTATTGCAACTCCAGGACAGGAATGATGGTGGCTAAACAAGTTTGAGTCCCCAAGTCTATATAAACCACATCTCAGAGTACTGAAAAAAATGCACAGATGTGTTGTTTGCACAACCACTCTCAATAATTTCTACAACTTAAAAAAAAAACAAGAGTGGGGGCCAGCCTGGTGGTATAGTGGTTAAGTTTGCATGCCCCACTTCGGCAGCCCGGGGTTCACAGGTTCGGATCCTGGGCATGGACCCACACACCGCTCATCAAGCCATGCTGTGGCAGTGACCCACATACAAAATAGAGGAAGACTGGCACAGATGTTAGCTCAGGGACAATCTTCCTCAAGCAAAAAGAGGAAGATTGGCAACAGATGTTAGCTCAGTGCCAATCTTCCTCACCAAAAGAAAAAAAAAAACAAGAGTGGTACCAGAATCTTAGAGATAAATGTTTTCCCAGTTTTCACAAATGGAGGAGAGGAAAGGCAGATTCCAGAAACTAGGAGTCAAAACAAACCTACTAAGAACAAAACAAGCCCAACTGGTTTTATTTCCTCTAAGAAAGCATCAACATTTTCCAATTATTTCACATTTCTTTCCAGTCCTTATTCCTGTGCATACATAACTTTTCAAAGTAGTAATTACAATGTAGACCTGTTTTTATTGCCTAATTGTTTTAGATTTCACTGTATTATAAGCATTTCTCTGTGGAAATTTCTCTGAGAAATGCTTATTTCTCAGACCTTGTGACTCTGGTGTCATTTCGTTTTTTTTTTTGTTTTGTTTTGTTTTTGTGAGGAGATCAGCCCTGTGCTAACATCCGCCAATCCTCCTCTTTTTTCGCTGAGGAAGACGGCCCTGGGCTAACATCTGTGCCCATCTTCCTCCACTTTATATGGGACGCCGCCACAGCATGGCTTGCCAAGCAGTGCGTCGGTGCGCGCCCGGGATCCGAACCAGCGAACCCCGGGCCGCCGCAGCGGAGCGCGCGCACTCAACCGCTTGCGCCACCGGGCCGGCCCCTGGTGTCATTTCTTAAATAACTGCAAACGAAAAGGAACAATGAGACAAGTTTATAGATAAGCATAAAATTTTCAGGATATTTCTGCTTATTTACTAAACCGGAGTTATAATATTATTTAAAATACAGCTCTGACACAGGTTAAGTTATTTTAGAATAACTTAGCCACGCCTAAAAAGTCATGCCAGAAAAATTATGAAATAGAACATTTCCTATAAAATGAAAATAACATTTTAATAAAAACAGAACGTCCAAAATCCCAGAACCCTTTGACAAAGATAGCTGGAGTGAATATTTATTTTTATTCTATAAATTATAGAGAAGAGCTTTATTTCTCTAGGTACATAACTAGCAAACTGGCTATGATAAAATATAAAAGTAGAAAGAAAACAGAAAGACTAAGATTTATTTGTAACTAGTTGGTGTTCTCTACTTTTCCGTCATATTAATTCATCATAGTCTTCAAAGAGTGCAACCTTCATTACCTTCCAGTGGTAGAAAAATGTGTTACATCTTCTAAATTTCCTTAGGCCAATCAGTCTGCGCTGGAATCTTAAATACATACTGTCCTCTTTCTCCTTAGGGGTAACAGGTACCATTTTATTTCAGTTTTACGTTATGGTTCAGACAACTATGCAAATCAACAGCAGTTCTACATGTCGAGGACCTAAAAGAAATTATTTGATATTGAAAAACAATGTAAGTGACAGAGAGCTCTGGTTAAGATGGCTGTGTAACTGCACACTTTGAGGCCACCCCCACCCCTACCTTCTGCACTACTCACATAACAGTGATAGATAAAAAATAAAAAGTAAAAAATGTAAAATCCTAGCTGCTATATTAGTCAGGGTTCAGTTGCAGGTGTGAGAAACCTCTAGTATTTTAAGCTGAATCATATTTCATACTTAGGTGCTCACACTTAGATGCTAACAAAATAATTGGAAGGGCTGGAGAAGCAGGCTCAATGATAGACCTTAAGGAACGAGTCTCCGAATCCACACAAGACTGGCCTGCCAAGGGAACCGCCACCTCTGCCACTATCAGAAAGTTAAGTAAGCAGGGCACTGCTGTGCCAAGTGCTGGACGGGATCATACCTCCTCAGCCACAGTCCAGGAATTAGGCAGCCACCAATGTGATTGTTGGCTCTAAGAACACAATGCCTTACTACAGTTAGAGATCAGGAAGTTGCTGCCAGAATTGTTGGCTCTAGGGAACACAGCCCAGGGCTGCAACTTGGGGATCAGAAACAGCCACAAACTCTAAGCCACTGGATCCGTTCCAGCAAAACTGATGCCATGTGTACTATACCCTATCCCCACTGAACTCAATTCTGAATTCACGTCTCATAGAAGTGAATATGATTAGTGCAATCTGAATCAAATCAGGAACCCTAGATGTCAGGAAGCTTATGTAGTAATTTTTACTTTCCAGTCCCTATAGTAAAAGAAGGCATACTAGAAGTTATCCCATCTACCATATATGCCATGGCCCTATCCAAGAAAATGACAATAAATTACATGAATTCTATTGTAATATATTAGTTACAATAAATATTTCCAAGGACTATAAATGAAACAGAAACGCAAAGCAGTGAGTGAGGCCTAATGGGTTCCAGATCTAGCAGCAAGCAGACAGGGCCAAGAATTTAGCTTCTGTAGGTTAATGAGAATTAAAAATGCCTCACTTAAGGCAGGGAACTGGAGCCAGGCTCACTGCTTAAAACCGGAGAGTGGGCAGAACTCCAGAAATGAGACAGAAAAAAGGAGTTTACATGAGGCTGTACACCAAAAGAGGCAGGAGGGGCCAGGATCCAAGCCAGCCACTGTGCTAGCAAGTGGCATTATCACCACTATCATGAATGCAAGGAATTGCATTATCACCATTATCATGAAGATCAGGAATCCTGAGTTACCTAGTGGAACCAGATGGAGGCAACCACAAAACTGCTAGGCAGGGTAGGGGAAGGTGAGACGGGTAACAACTCTCACTCAAGTTAAGCTCTCAAACTAAAAGTCCAAAATACATGAAAAAAACTAATACCACAGTTACCAACAAAATCAACTGTTGAGAGATTAATTCACTCAAGACAAATTGAAAATAATAGGACGATCTGAAAATGATCTTAAAATAAATATGTTTCGGATCTTCAAAGAGATAAAGAAAGGAAAAACAGCCATAAGACATAGACATTCAAAGTGCAGTCTCAGTACCAATCAGGATAAACACAAATAAATCCACACCTCGACGTATCATAGCGAAACTGCAGAGCACCAAGATGCCATAAAGAAATGTTACCTACCCAAAAAACAATTAGACTGACAGCAGACACTTTAACAGCAATAATAGACGCCTTGAAGAAAATGGAGTTGTATGCTCAAAATGTTAAGAGAAAAGAGCTATCAAGCTAGAATTCAATGCCCAGCTAAGATACCATAATGAATGAGGGCAAAATAAAGACATTTTAAGACCTACAATGACTCTGAGTTTTCCACTAACAGATTCTCACTAAACAATTGATATATTTTAGGATGTACTTCAGGAAGAAGAGTCCAAAGAAGGAAGCAAGACATGCTGGTGGTCCCACAAACTGATAAAATATATCATCAAATGTATCTAACCATAGATTATAAATAACTAATTTTTCATGATTAGAAGAAAAGTGGTAATATTAATGAACCTTGAAAACATTATGCTAATGTAAAAGAAGCCAGTAACAAAACCATATATTGTATATTTCCATTTATATGAAATGCTCAGAATAGGCATATCAAAAGAGACAGAAAGTAAATTAGTGGTTGCCTATGACTGGGGGAGGAAATGGAGAGTAGGACAGACCTTATTTATGGGTACAGGATTTCTTTTAATGGAGACAAAAGTGTTCTAAAACTAGATTATGGCGATGGTTGCACAACCTTGTGAATAAACTAAAAAACATTGAATTGTACACTTTAAATGGGTGAATTCTAAGGTATGGGAATTATGTCTCAATAAAGCAGTTTTTAAAACTGGAACTAGAAAGGAAGATGGGGGTGCTCAAGCATACTCAGATCCTTCCGAACTTTGACAGAAAATTTTGTAATTATATGTGAATGCTGAAAACTTAGGAAAGAACCATTACAAGAACAGAAATGACATATATAGCTTCCAAAATCAGCAGAGGAACAAAAAAGATGATACTGATAATTTTATCAATCTAAATGACAAGAATCGTAAAAACCAAGCAAGTAGAATATAGAATGTAAAGAGAAAATACACAAAATGGCAAAAATGAGTTCAAATCTTTCTCTCTCTCTCTCTATACAAACACACACACACACACACACACACTCATCAGTTAAAAGTCTGTCAGACTAGGTTAACAAATCCAACTAGAGACACATCTAAAGCAAAACAATCCAGAAAATTTGAAAATAGACCGTGAAAAAATATATCAAGGCAAATAGTAAACAAAGGAAAGCTGGTAAAGCAATAGTAACAGACAAAATAGAATTTAAGATAAAAAACAAAAATAGGAATTAAAAAAAGACATTACATAATGATAAAAAGAACACTCTACAAAGAAGATATAATGAACTTATACAATTAATGCCCTCAAATGCACAGGAAGCAAAACACAGGTACAATTAACAAAGAGAAACTGACAAAACTACAATCATAGTGGGAGATTTTAACATTCTGCTATCAGAAACTGACAGATCAAGTAGACAAAAATTCCCTAAGGATATAGCCAATTTGAACACAACAGTAAGTTTGCTGTTATACATATACATACACATACACGCACACACCCCACAACACACACACACATACATAAATATAAAACTCTTGTACCAAACAGAAAAAGAATATACATTGCTTATAAGCACACATAAGACATTTATAAAAATTTACCACATATTACATCTCAAATGTAGCACCAACTAATTTCTAAGAATATCAATCACATTCTTTAAGCACAATGCAGATAATTAGAAATCAGCAACAAAAAGTAAATAAAAACCATCTGTTTAAAAAATTTAAAAGGTACTCAAAAATAACTCATAGGGACAAAATCAAAATACAAATTATGAAATACTAGGACTGCACAATGAAAGTACCATATATCAAACCTTGTAAAAATGCAACTAAAAGGTAAAGAGGGATAGTCAAGAACAGAACGACGATGTCCACTATCACCACTTTTTTGGAGGTCCCAGACAGCACGAGAAGGGAAAAAAAAAAAGAAAAAAGTTAAAAAGGAAATATCAAAACTCTCATTATTTGCATGTTATCATTGCTCTCATAAAAAAACCAAGAGAATCTACACACAATTAGAATTAATAAAGAGAATTCAGCAAGGTTGTTAGATATAAGATCAACTTACAAAAATTGACAGTGTTCTTATATAACAGCAGTAACCAATTAAAAAATGTAATTAAAAAAAAGAAACCAACTACAATAGCAATAAACACTGTAGGGTAACTGGAAATAAATCCAACAAATTATGTATAAGACTCTGCCAGAGAAAACTATAAAATTGTATTAAAAACTCAAACAAGAACTAAATAGAAAAATATATTCATACATAGGAATACTTGATGGAATAATCATATCAATTCTTCTCAAATTACTTCATTAAAAAATCAACACATATAATGTTACAAACCAATGTGACCTCAATTGAAAAAAAAGAAATCAACACAATTTCAGTAAAAATCCTACAGGGAATTTTCATGGAACTTAAGCTCATTCTAAAATTACATAGAAGAATAAAGAGCCAAGAACAGCCAAGATAATTTTGAATAAAATGGTAAAATAATTAAAATAGTGTGATATCAGCCCAGGGATAGACAGACAAACCAATGGAACAGAATAGAGAACTCAGAGACAGTCAAGGGCACATACAGAAACTTGATATTAGACAGTGGTCTAAATCTGCCCTAAATCTCCCCTAAATGGAGGGGAGAAATAGGCTATTCAATAAAAGGTGGTGGGATAATCGGCTATGCACATGGCAAATTAGATCCCCACCATACAGCCAAATAAAACTGGTGGAAGAAAAAAAAAAAACCCCTAAATGTGAAAAGCAAAACTAGAATTTTCTAAAGGAATTATAACATTGTGGTTCCTTTGACTTTCTTACTTGATACAGTTTCTAGGCTCTAAACAATCCTAGTTGTTCTCCTCAAGGGCATCCTGTACTCAGAACTGAATTCTCCTTGTAATTTGGAAGCTGCAAAGTAGAGTGGGCGCATCACTTTCCCCGTCCTGTTATTAGACTTCTGGTAACACAGGTACCTAAGACCACAGTAGCGTTGTTTGTTCACTGCAAAACAGGACTGATGAACACTGCACTTGCCATCTATTAAACTCCTAAGTCATATTCATGCCTGCTACACTTAAGCCAAGTCTCTCACATCCTGGGCTCATTTGTATAGGATTTTTTTTTTTTTAAACATTCTCCTTTATTTTATTTATTTATTTTTTTTAATTTTATTTATTTATTTTTTCCCCCCAAAGCCCCAGTAGATAGTTGTATGTCATAGTTGCACATCCTTCCAGTCACTGCATGTGGGACGTGGCCCCAGCACGGCCGCAGAAGCAGTGCGTGGGTGCACGCCCGGGATCTGAAGCCAGGCCACCAGCAGCAGAGCGCACGCACTTAACCGCTAAGCCACAGGGCCGGCCCTGTATAGGATTTTTTGTTTCCTCCACGTGCAAGGCCTTATTCTTACATCTATTTAACACTATCATTAAATGAGGCCAGTTGTCTTTGTTTGTAGTGACCTTTTCCATATCTCCCTATGTCATCAAATGTATTCATTATCCCTTCCCACACACTGTCATTCACAAAATCAATAAGCATGCCTTCTATAGAAGGCTTCATCCAAAGAACTGATAAAAATGTTGATGAAGATGTTCTAAACAGAGAACCCAAGAGGCATGATAACAGAAAATTTCCTCTATTGACTCATTAATACTAATCCATTTAACAGTATTAGCAATTAGTCCATATTTTTCCATCTGGCCTTCAAAAATATTATGAGATGTGGTCAAATATCCTGCTGAATTTTGGCTAAGCTCTGCTTATTGTGTTTCCATTATCTGTCAATCTACTAAACTTTTCAAAGAAGTGAGATGAGTCTGACCTAACTTGTTTTTAGTGAATCCATGCACAAATAACTTGTGCTTCTTCTCTTAGATGCTCACAACCATTTATTAATAATTTTATAGGTATATTCATTAGAAATTAACCTAAATTACAAAAGAGACCAAATTATGAGGACTCCACACATTTATAACATAATTACTGTAATCTCCATGGGTGACATATAATTATGAAAAAATATGTATCTCCACCACGTGTAGGTCAGAAAATTTCTTTAAAATCTATCATTCACAGAACAGACCTGGTAAGTCTTAAGAAACAGAGTCCCTTAGGGAGGGAGAAAAGTTTGGGGAATGTGATAAATGTAAAAGGATAACTGAGTTAATAAGAATTACTTTGACAATTTAAATTAGTAGAAGGTATACGGGGATACAACTGGGCAAATTCTGTACTTCTTCCTAAGAACAATGTGTTCCAAATCCAGATAGAGTTAGAAAACTCAGCTCCAAGATAACAAGGGGTACGCCACCTGACCACAAAGAATGTACTACACACAGCGCACTCCAAACACTGAAACTGAAGATTAGAAAATATTCTGCCATCCTCACACAGCCAGCTTTGAAACACTTCTTCACTTGATCTTCCTGTTGAATTCACACAGGAGCACCCCTAAAAGATTTATTTCCATCTAGCTTTCTTAATGTCCCACAAATACACACTGTTCACTTTGGAACTGAGAAATCAGCTGCCTAGAAGGATACTGAGTATACAGAGGTGAACACATAGCCAAAAATTTTCACTAACCACAAAGAACCATGAGCTGGAATAAACTTTTGCTACTTAAAGCACCTTTCCAAGAGTTCCATTAATAAGTAAGATATTATTAGAGAATAAGCAAGATATTATTATTAGAGTTATTATTAAAGAATTATTCATTGCAAAAATCTATCCTGAAGACAAAGAAACATGGTATTTCCCAACAAACTACACTAGAGAGATCAGACTGCAATACTGGATAGCAGACAATATTATCTTTGCCTGAAGCTCTTTTTCTTGATTGTAAATGAGAAATGGAAATACAGAACTCCTAAAAGCTAAAAACTATAGCCAGCTACTCTGTGTGACTATGAAAGTCCCCCAGAGCCTATTAGTATGTAATACAGTAGACATTCAACAATTTTTTTATTTTGTCTGCTTCTCTGCAGCCGCTTCCTTTCCACCAGGAGCTAAGCAAAGAGGACTGAACCATTTAGACATTATGATTACCATTCAAGACCTATTTTCTTAGGGATATCAGCTGAATCTGAGAGCTGAAGGATCATCTAGAAGCCACCAAATGCAACCACCTAAACTTTACAGAAGGAAAAACAGGCCCAAAGAGTTCAAGAGGGGCCAACCCAGTGGTGTAATGGTTAAGTTCATGTACTCTGCTTTGGTGGCCTGGGGTTCACAGGTTGGGATCCTGGGTGCGGACCTACACATCACTTACCAAGCCACACTCTGGCAGGCGTCCCACATATAAAAGTTGAGGAAGATGGGCACGGATGTTAGCCCAGGGCCAATCTTCCTCAGCAACAGATTTTAGCTCAGTGCTAATCTTCCTCACCAAAAAAAAAAAAAAAAAGAGTTCAAGAGCCCAAAGTCTCATGATTAGTTAGCAGTGAAGCTGGAACTAGAACCCAGGTCATGAGGCTCCACTGTCACAAGCACAATCTTGGTTTGCCAGAATCCCACTCTTCTGAGCAGGACTCGTTATTTTTCATCCTGCTCAAGCATCACTGGCCATCATCAGACATTGCAAGGACATTTCACAAAAGCCTTACAACTCTAGGAAGGTGCAGAAAACATCGGGCTCCTATAATCATAGTATTTTGGAACTGGAAGGGTCTCTAGAGACTTTAGAGACATACCTCTGCCTCTTACACATGAGCAAACAGGGGTTAAGGGGTTTGCACAAGCTCTCAATATGGAGCCCAAAGTCAGAATTAAGAACTGGCTGTCCTGATTCCCAGGTGGGTGTTCTTTATACTTCATTACAGGGATTCTCTGCTCTTCTCCTTAAAAAAAATAAATAACTCCTGCTTAACAATAAGAGTTTGTAAGTTGAGGATATCTATAGAGCAGATATTATTTTTATAAATAGTTCCTCATTTTTCGCAAGTAAAACCGCTCTAAAAATGGAACTTGTGAATAAAGAAGGCCCACTCAGCCACTGATTCTATCAGCCTGTGGGCTCACTGCTCCCTGCCTCTCTCTTATTCACTGGGTAATAACTGGACACAGACAGTGGGCAGGGCTGAGACACAGGAGAGAGAAGAGCCTGGCAATGAATCAGTGAGCAGAGGAAAGAATGTGAATGTCCCATTTCACTCATGGGACCTCATGTGATGCAAGGCTTTAAGCCATAGTGTCTTGGGCCCAGACGACTTTGTCGTTCAGGGACCCTAAAAGATCCTAGACTCTAATAGTTTCTCTTTGTAGAGATATCCTGAGCTAAATGGTTTCTGTGGAGGAGCTTGAAAACCTAACCACCATTTAGCACATATCTATCTCAAACACACCTTCCCATAAGCAACAAGACATTTGAACGCTTGCATAATTCATAAATACGCCATCATTATATTTAAGACATTCCATTCATTTTCTCCAAACGAAATCCTTCCAGAAAGGAGAACTTGCAACAGAGTGAGCCAAGTCCATATCACAGCCAAACCATCCAAACTGTGAGAAGACTGAGGAAGCCCGTGCTTGTTCCCTTACTATGGCAGGCTGCAAAGCAAGCCGGTCTTTGTGCAGGATTGGTATGAAAGGCAGGGGAGGAAAGGGTTCTGGCTAAAACCTGGCCAGAGCCACACTGTCACAGCCTTCTTACTGAAAAACGTCTTGATAAATTATTCTGGAGGCAGAAAGCTCTTACTCTTTCCTGTTTACTAAGATTTAAAATGAAATTTCTGGAGTGGAATCCCAGAAGGATAGATAAACTGCAGCAGTCTACTTCTCCGTTTTTGCTGTTTCGCTACTGATTCTGTTTGATGGACCTACCTATAAAGGCCTCCTGCAAACATTTGTCCCGCTGTCCTAACGCTCCAGGCTATCAGAGAGCTGGCAGATAGCAAAGCTGTACAGAACTGAATGCACCAGCTTCTCACTGGAGGCCAACATGGAAATGGGAAATGATCATCTGTTATGGCACCATCAACTTAGTGTACCATTAATACTTAACTCTCTGAAGTCCAGCATCTCTTTAAAATCACTGTGTCAATAATGTATTACTTTTCACTATTGTAATTGCTTGAACAAGTGTTTCATAAATGCAGTGTTTTTATATCAGTAAAACTACTAGGGATTAGTTGCTGGTGTCAGTAAGAAAGTTTAGGGGTTTTGGTTCTTGGCAGGAAAACGTAAACAGAAACTTAGATGAAACATACATTACAAAACCAAATTTAAGAGTAAAATCCATTTCAGTATAAAACTTATCTGAACAGGACTCAAACACTAAGAAACCTCACCCTAGAAGTCGCTCTTCCAAGTTTGGAATTTGTTAGCATATTACTCACGGTTACAATTCTGATTGCACACTAGCAGTCCAATGATGTTTAATAAGCGGCAGGGACACGTGGTTACCAAGGATAATGCTGCCACACTGAATGAGAGAGTTCAAGACGTAACACATGTAATTTAGTGAGCGCATTTGGCCACTAATAAAATATAATTGGCCCCTTGTCCTTCATTTTAATCATCTTTATTAAAAGAAAAATACATCATACTAAAGGAGTTTACCATATGGAAACAGCAACTTAAACTTTAATGCTCTATTGCCACGTAGAAAATTAATACATTATGGTTTTCCATAGTGAGAATGGAACTAAACTTTCACTTTGATGTGAACTTAACTTGAAAGAATTTTGTCTTTTAACATGACTTAAAAAGCAGGTGTTAAGAATAAACCGACAATACAGTATACAAGTTTTTAGTTTTCCCTGATTACCATGTTTCTTCTTTATCTGCTTACATGTTTGGTTACTTAGGGAACCAAAGCTTTTTCTCTGAGATTAATTTGAGTTTTAATCCTACTCAATAGTGTAAAACAGTATTTATGATTTATAATCAGAGCACATTTATAAGATGCTTCTGAGTGAAAATTTCTTGGTATATACTGCTAATTAAGTTTTAGTGAACTTTTTATTGCAAACAGGCAACATTTTACAGATAAAGCCTGTATTGCAACCACTATATAATGTCTTTTCTATTTGGCCTGCTAATTCATGCTCTGATGCATCACAGAAAGTGCCTATATGAAACAAATTCTACATAGTTATCACAATTTTAAAAAATGAAGAGTCCTGAATACCTCACAGAAAGATTCTAGAAATCACACAGCTCTCTCCTAATTGTTTTAAAAGGCTGTTTCTTAGATCTTCTGGACGCTTATAAAATCCTCATCTGCCCTCTATCCCCTTCCAAGAAGAGATATTAACACAGAGTATTGGGCCGGCCCCGTGGCTTAGCAGTTAAGTGCGAGTGCTCCGCTGCTGGCTGCCCGGGGTTCCGATCCCGGGCGCACACCAACGCACTGCTTCTCTGGCCATGCTGAGGCCACGTCCCACATACAGCAACTAGAAGGATGTGCAACTATGATACACAGCTATCTACTGGGGCTTTGGGGGAAAAAAACTAAATAAATAAAATTATAACACAGAGTATTGACTAGAGCTCCTTCAACAATGAAATCCAAATTGAAAAATCTTCTGTGAAATGAGAATCCAAAATTTAATACTTATCGCTCACTGATTCCTGGCTTATGCCTTTCGTCTCCTCACATCACATCATACTGAAGAGCACAACCACTTAGAAATCTTTCTCAAACATTGTTCCTTGGAACACTGGTATTCTGCAAAAATGTATGTTCGGCATAAAACAAAAGATTTTAAATATGTGTCTAAGAAAAACACTAAACACCTTTACATAGTTATTATTGTATGCAAATCTTTAAGAAATAATGCACAACCTCAAGAGAAATAAAAACATATGTTGGCACATAAAAACTTATATATAAATGTTCATAGCAGCATTATTCATAATAGCCAGAAGGTGGAAACAACCAAAATGCCCATCAATGATGATTACTGATGAATGCATAAATAAAAGTGGTATATCCATACAATGGAATATTATTCAGCAATAAAAAAGAATGAAAAAAGCAAAAAGTGAAAGAAGCCAATCACAAAGGGCCTCATGTTGAATGATTCTATTTATATGAAATGTCCAGAACAGGCAAATCTATAGAGACAGAAAGCAGATTAGTGGTTACTAGGGCCCCGGATGGGGAGCAGCAAAGAGGGCTGAGAAGGAGGGATTGGGGGGTGATGGCTAAGTAGTGCATGATTTCCTTTTGACATAATGAAAACATCCTAAAATCGATGTGGTGATGGATGTGCAACTCTGTGAATATACTAAAAGCCATTGAATTGTACACTTTAAACGTGTGAATTGTGTGTTATGTGAGATATGCCTCAATAAAGCTATTTTTAAGAAGAAAAAGAAAAACAGGTACTTGAGAAGATACTTAGCCAAAAAAGATATCCAAAAAGCTATCAATAAACATATGAAAAGATGCTCAACTTGATTACATCAGAGAAATATACATTAACACCAGAATGAGATACCATCACATACCTACCAGAACGACTAAAATTTAAAGATGGATAATAACGTGTTGGTGAGGATGTAGCGTGGGATACATACACTATTGGTAAGAACTAAAGTTGTACAGCCACTTTGGAAAGCTACTTGGCAATATCTATTAAAGTCAAATATAAATATACTGTATGACCTAGCAATTCCACTCCTAGATATATTTATCATATGTGCACACCAAAAAACATATAAGAATATCCATAGCAGCATTATTTGTAATAGCCCTAAACTGAAAACATCCCAAAAGTTCATAAAAAAACAAAATGGATTTAGAATTATGGAATATTTACACAATGGAATACTGTACAGTAATTAAGATGAAGTATTGATAAACACAACAACATAGATAAATTGGAATAATACTATGTTGAGGAAAGAAACAGACACAAAAGAATACACATTAAAATACAAAACGGGCAAAAGTAATCTGTGTTGTTAGAAATTAGGACAGTGATTACCTTTGGGTAGGAAAAAAGGTGGTGATGGAGGAGAGGGGTGAGTCATGAGGGACACTTTTGGGGTGTCGGTAACATTTTATTTCTTGTTCTGGGTGCTAGTTACATGGATATGTTTATCTTGTGATAACTTGTCTAGCTGTATACTTATTTGTATTTTTCTGTATATATAGATATAATACTTTAGTTTAAAAGTTTATTGATTGATTTATTTTTTTTTTTGGTGAGGACGATTGGCTCTGAGCTAACATCTGTGCCCATCTTCCTCTATTTTGGACGCCACCACAGCATCGCTTGATGAGCAGTGCATCAGTCTCCGCCCGGGATTCAAATCTGTGAACTGCAGGCCACCAAAGCAGAGAGCACGAACTTAACCACTATGCCATCAGGCCAGCTCCTAAAAGTTTATTTTTAAAGAGAAAAAAAAGAAATGGTGCACAATACCTGACAATGCTAAGAAAGTTTGATCTGCCATTTACCCAGAGTATTTACCCACAAACAGTTACACAGAACATGTACTGCCAATTCAATAAATGCTGGTCTATGTTATGAATCCTGTCATTTTATTTCAACATATATTTGTGATATTTTATTTATTATATTAAATATTTATACCATTTAGTTGTTCCCCACAGATCTATTGTTAGTTAATAATCTATACATGACCCAAGCAAAAAGCCAGAATCCTTCAATGGAAAAATAATAATCACAGCACTTGGTCTCTAAAAAATGGGAAGGTGAGCTGTCCAACATGAAACAATGTATAATTTTCAGAGCTGCCTACCTAAACAGCAGTCGATTATCGCAAACCTGCAGTTCATGTTCTTCCCTTTGTTACAAAAAGCCTTTCTGAAGTAGGCTTATGCTGCAACAAAACACTCCCAGCAAAATAAATGAATAGGTTTGATGCTACATCTGCTATAAGGATCAGACTGAGCAAGTGGTTCCTAATCATAAACAGTAGATATGTACAAATTACAAAAAAACTTTTTATTTTCCAACATTTTGTGTCTTCTCAATTTCAAAATATCCCTAAACCTGCATTCATGATCACCACCTTCTGTGGTCTCAAAAGGTTAAAATTATTTTATTCACTAATTTAATCCCTTTTTTTTTTTTTTTTACTGATCATTGGCTAAATGCAATAAGGAGTATAATGAAATATGCAGGAAGTTCTCCAGAGGAAAGAAGAAAAAAAAGTTGATAGTAATGATAAACAACATAGTATCATCAAGATGGAAGCTCCGAGGCAAAGAGCAAAGCCTTAAGTGTACTAAAAAAACTAATATTTAGTCTCAACGGACAAAAGCCAGTCAACTATAAGCCCAATTGTAAAAAAAAAAAAAAAAAAAAAAAAAAAAGTATAAATTTTTTTAACTGTAAATATGGGTCATCAAAGACTGTGCTTTAAAAAGTAAGGTAAAGTTCAGGATTTGTAACAGCTTTTAGCACTCTAAACTTCCCTTAAAACATGTGAGTCTAATGTTTGAGGTTCACACATTTGACTTTTATTTGTGTTCCCAGTAGCACATAATGTATGAAAGTTGAGGAACACCTGTATGACCAGGTGCTTCTGAAGATAAAGCTCATCTCTACCCTGCCGTTTGGAAGTATGAAAATGGGATTCAATATACAACTTGACTTATACCCACTATGTTTGGCACCGTGCTAAACGCTGGAAATACATCTTTTAAACTAGCCCTTCCAGACACCCAAGAAACTAGTAACAGTAGTTGCCTCTGAGAGGTGAGAGGGCAAGCTGGGAGAGTGGAGGTCAGGCATGGGACAGAGATCAACTTTTCATTCTATATCCTATTGTTCTGTTGTTAAAAATAATGTCAACCTTCTCAAATAAAAAAAAGTCATAGGGCTGGCCCGGTGGCGCAAGCGGTTAAGTGTGCGTGCTCCGCTGCAGCAGCCCGAGGTTCGCCGGTTCCGATCCCGGGCGTTCACTGACGCACTGCTTGTCAAGCCATGTTGTGGCGGCATCCCATATAAAGTGGAGGAAGATGGGCACAGATGTTAGCCCAGGGCCAGTCTTCCTCAGCAAAAAAAAAGAAAAAAAAGGAGGATTGGCAGATGTTAGCACAGGGCTGATCTTCTTCACAAAAAGTCATTATGATTACATCTACATCATGTTAAACACACAATAATTTTTGCGTGTATTAATTATTTTTATGAGCTGAAATCCAAATCCCTTCAGATATGTTTCATTCCTAGGTCTCTGGACAAAGCCTCCTTTCTTCTTCAAAATCCCCATTCTCAACTCCTTAAAAAGCATAGTTCATGTCAACAAAGAGTTACTTAAAGTACAAAGAGTACTCAAAATACACCTCAAAAGTTTTCTCCGCTGGCCAAATGTTCAAGAATAATTCATCAGCATCCATGTCGGAGATATTCTATATCTGTGATCTATGAGGTTCCCTCATACGAAGGGCTAAAGCTTCAGAATTACTCCTCTTTATATAACTGTGGATCATATGATTATATGAAAGGCCTAAAAGACGCTTAAATTATTAGTACCATCACAGTACCCTGCAGGCAGCAGTGCCCACATGCTTTTCTTGAAAAGCGTTTTAAATAAATCAACAAAATCACACTTGCTTTGTTCAGAAAATACAGAACATCCTCAAACTAAATGCTTTTGCTGAGCATGCTAGGAAAAAAGATCCATGTTGAACATCCTTCTAATTGAGTTGCTACTTACATTTTATTTTATTTTATTTTATTTTTGTGAGGAAGATCAGCCCTGAGCTAACATTCATGCTAATCCTCCTCTTTTTTGCTGAGGAAGACCGGCTCTGAGCTAACATCTATTGCCAATCCTCCTCCTTTTTTTTTTCCCCAAAGCCCCAGTAGATAGCTGTATGTCATAGTTGCACATCCTTCTAGTTGCTGTACGTGGGACGCGGCCTCAGCATGGCCGGAGAAGCGGTGCGTCGGTGCACGCCCAAGATCTGAACCCAGGCTGCCAGTAGCAGAGTGCACACACTTAACCGCTAAGCCGTGGGGCTGGCCCCTGCTACTTACATTTTAAATGACTTGTTTTGGGGGCTGGCCCGTGGCTTGGCGGTTGGGTGCGAGTGCTCCACTGCTGGCGGCCCAGGTTCGGATCCTGGGTGCAGACCAACCCACCGCTTGTTGGGCGGTGCTGGGGTGGCATCCCACATGCAGCAACTAGCAGGATGTGCAACTGTAACATGTAGCCATCTGCTGGGGCTTTGGGGAGAAAAAGGGAAAAAAAAAAAAAGGGAGGGGGATTGGCAGTGGATGTTGGCTCCGGGCCAGTCTTCCTCAGCAAGAGGAGGAGGATTGGCATGGATGTTAGCTCAGGGCTGATCTCCTCACAAACAAACAAACAAACAAACAAATAAATAAATAAATGACTTCATATGGGAGCAAAAAGACATTCAGTTACACCAAGGCACAATGTGACCCTAAATTACCAGTGGATGAATTAGGCCAAAATCTTAGAGGCAGGCATTTTTAAAATGACCATCAAGTTGTTTTACAAATATTTAGTTAGAATTAAAAAAAAAGTCTAAGTAACAGCAATGACTTAAAAAATTCTAAGCAGGTACTATGGCAGAAATAGAAGTATAATGATGTACACCTGAAATTTATACAATGTTATAAACCAATGTTACTGCAATAAATAAAAAATTTTAAAAAAAAAAGGTATATTGTCAAAAGAATAAATATACTCCAAAATATGGGCCTTTAGAGAAAGCAAAACTTGGTATGTTTGATTATGGAAATATGAAAGGATAAATGTATACAAGAATTAGAAAAGCATAGTTGACAGTACCACAGACACAAAAAAATAAACAAGTTATAAAGAAAAAAAAATTCTAAGCAGGTAAATCACACTGCAAAGCTACTACTTTTTCAATGTGTTGAAATAGAAATTTCTAAATATGTTGTGCAAAAAACAACTACTACTAAGTCATTTATACCATAAATTGTAAATCCGAAATACCACTAGCACTACAATATGCAAATGTACAATCTAATTTTACTTTAAATTATTCTCACTTCCGTTCTTCACTAGCCTCCAAACCGGAAAGAAAATGAAAGAGTAGAATCTAGGAGTTGAAAGAAACAGAAAATGCAGGAATTTCAATCAGATCTGCATGACTCATGTTGTGTCAATTACAAATTTCTGATTTCAATCCTGTAAAAAAAGAAACTTCAAGGACGCTTCAAATTATGTTCAAGTCATATGAATGATTAGACCACTGAATCACTTTACTGGACTACGTTTTTTTCTTGATTCAGATCTCTTCTCTCGCTGCCACAAATATGTTTGTTCAGTGTAAACGGAGTGATGAAGATTGACCTTTCTAGTTGAGCAGCTGGCTGAACAGGATTTTAAACAGTGTGCTTAGGATTTTACTTCACTCAATTTAAGGCAAAAGGATGTGAAATAAAAGTTCACGGATGACAGATCCATATATCTAATTTTTATTCCACGAATTTTAGAGCCTCTGTCCCGTACCCTTTTTGACAAACTCAGCATCTCACATCAGCACGAGGTGTCACCAGAAGTGAAACACTGAACTACTACTGTGAGAAGTTAGGGGCTTCAAAACAGACTTAGCAGCAGCTCTGTCTTTTAAGAATTGTTCCCATCTATTTTCCTGTTTTCGGGGGAAAAAAATGTGAACAGAAGGGGAAAAAAAATTGCTGTGCCCTTAAGCCCCGCCTAGTATCTCAACTCATTCCAGTGTCTTTTCACTGATTTTTCCATTCAATAGCATCAAAATAATATGACTTCCATTTCCTTCTTTCTTTTTTACCTCATAATCTAACACAGCAGTCTTGGAAACTCACTATTGTGTATATTTAAGACCACACATACTCTCAGCATTTTGTGAAATTTTCACTCTCACTAACACTAGGCCCCCTCACCCAGTTACTGTACACTCCTAACTCAACCCATCACTCACTAAAATCATAAAGATAGGAGACTATGTGCAACTGCCTGAGAAATTACATCCTCAAAGGAACCCTCAAAAACAAATTTCCATGAATACTTAATGGAAAGGGGAAAGAGCCTATATTTATGAAATTTCTTTCAGACCTGCTACCTGATTTTCATTCAATGCTAGCATGCGAGCAAGTGCTAATTTGCATAGCTGATAGGAAGCTGAGCCCAATCACTTATTCACAGCAGGCACAGTGCTAGATGCTAAGGATGCAGAGATAAAAGACTCAGTCAGATTCTTCATTCAAAGACCTAAAAGTCTAGTGGACAAGAGACCCACATAAACCCACAATCATAATATCGTGGACGTGTCATGATAGGACTTTGTCCAGAGTGGCATAGAAGGACAAAAAAACAAGCACCTAACTGAAGTCTGAAAGAACTAGGGAAAGTTTCTCAGACAAGGTAGCATAAGAATCAAGTGTGCAAAGATCCTTAGAAGGAACAGGAGTGGCAGCGGGGGGATAGGGCATTTTATTCAGAGGAAGCAGCATATAAAAAGACACAGATGTTCTGTTTGGAATGATGAAAAAGTTCTGGAAATAGACAGCGGTGATGGTTACACAACATTGTTAATGTACTTAATGCCACTGAATTGTACATTTAAAATGGGAAATTTTTTATAAAATAAATAAGTCATGGAGATGTAATGTCAGCATGGTGACTATAGTTAATAATACTGTATTGTATGTCTGAAAGTTACTAAGAGAGTAGATCTTAAAAGTTCTCATCACAAGAAAAAAAAAATTTTGTAGCTATGTATAATGATAGATGTTAACTAGACTTACTGTGGTGTTCATTTCACAATATACACAAATATTGAGTCAGTATATTGTACACCTGAAATATAATGTTATATGTCAATTATATCAGGGGTTTTTTTTGCTGGGAAAGATTTGCCCTGAGCTAACATCTGATGCCAATATTCTCCTTTTTTTCTTTTCTCTCCCCAAAGTCCCAGTCCATAGTTGTATATTCTAGTCGTAAGTCCTTCTAGTTCTTCTATGTGAGCCGCCCCCACAGCATGGCTACTGACAGATGAGTGGTGTGGTTCCATGCCTGGGAACTGAACACAGGCCGTCAGAGTGGAATGCACCGAACTTGAACTACTAGGCCATCAGGGCTGGCTTAATATATATCTCAATTTTTTAAGATGGTAAATTTTATATTGTGTATATTTTGCCACAAGGGGAAAAAAAGGCACAGATGTCTGGGAGAGTAGAAACATCAAATAAGGTATCTGTGAGGATGACTGAGTGGCAGGTGAAAGGGTGGAGATGTACCAGGGCTAGAGCATAAAGGGTTTTGTATTCCACGCTTAAGGAGTGTGGAGGCTATATCAGAGGGGAAGAAAAGCTGGTAGCTTCAGGAATGATTCAGAGGCTATTGATATAATCCACATGAGAAACGAAGGTCTGAATTCTGAGAGGCAGTGGAGACAAAAAGAATGAACAGATTTCCAAGATAGCAAGACAGAAGAATGAAGAGGACTTGGAGGCTAAATGTGAAGGAACGGGAGGAGTCTGGCATGCCTCTCAGGTTTCTGGCTTGAGCAAGGAGGCAGATGATGGTGCCATTCATCCAGAGAGTGAAAACAGGAGAAGCATCAGGTTGGACTGGGGAGCATGGTAACTTCCGCTTTGACTTGCCAAGTTTCATCCCTTGTGGCTAAAGGATGAAGACCAGCAGTTAGAGGAATTGCTTGAAATCTTGAGTGCGTCTGTGAACTCTGTGCTTGCTTGAAGGCCCAGGCAACAAAGCACAGTCCATATCCGAGAAGGAAGTCATTTTTTCCCCGCCTCTGAACAGAACCCAGCATCTCTCTGTCACTCCAAAATTAAGAGCTTTGATTACCTCATGTTGACAGAGGCTGCTTCCCTGTCAAAGCCCTGAGCTTCTCAGCAGTAGCTTCAGTGAGGCTCATCGAGGGTAGCATCTATCAACTAGGGTGAGCCAAAGACAAATAACATGGCTGGCACTTCCTGGTGGCCATTGCTGACATTTAGGTGTCTCAGAAATAACTGGGGACAGGAATCAGGCAGGTTGAGAAGCAAGGGGCAGGATGACTTATTATCATTTGGAGAATATAAATAGGACTTATTTTATTCTCCCTGGCTACTGAGGCCTGCAGCTTATCAGTTAATATACATTTTAGCAAAAGTGAAAACATGTTATTCACTAATCGTTTTGTAGACTGTTCTTTGACATTTAACAACATGGTGAGCATCTTTCTATGTCATAACATGCTTCTGTAACTTCATGTTTAAAGCTGAATGGTACCCGATTATATACCATGATTTATTCAACCAATCCCTTATTGTTAGACATTTAGGCTTGAATGGAGCTTTTCAAGCTAATTTTAAGCATTAAGCCAATCATCACCAATTAACTATATTTTTATGATGACATCTAGGATATCTAAGCATTTTATCTGAAGATTCCTTGTCCATAAAATTCCTTTTAGATTTTTGTTTTATAAAAAAATTTTTTAAACCTATATCACCAGCTAAAAGAACACATTGCAACTTGCCCTGATTTTATAAGAAGAAAGTAAATTGCTCACTTGTTGGGGGTGCATTAATTTTATCAAGCCACTAGTGTACCATACTGCACAATGGAAGAGGCAGGTAATTCGCTAAATGACACCCCGGTGGCACAAAAGAATAAATGCATCTCCAGTAAATGAACCATGTGCTCTTTGTCAGCAGGATCAAGTGTATTGTTTTATATGTCCTTTCCCATCTCATGGATGCTTATTGGTCTCTCCCTGAGTTAGCAATAAATGAAGGCAGAGAAGACTCTATTTGTCCTCATGCTGTCCCTTCTACCTGTAATGTCCCTCAGTTCCCACAATTTCTGTGCCCAACCAGCTCTTACCATTCAAGAGAGTTCAAATGTTACTTCCTCTAGAAAGCCTCCCTTGACCACTCTCATCCTGAGCCAAGTGTTCCCAAAGTGTCCTGCCTACATCTCTGAGCACTTGGCACAGTTTATTATGGTTCTTCGACATTCACCCACCAAATCACAAGCCTCTTTAGGTTGGGACCTTGGCTTTCACTGTAGTACCTCCAGGGCCTAGCACATTGCTTCATTAAATGATTGCTGAAAAGAATGCTGTGATTTAAAGAGTGTCAGAAAGTCTCGCCTGCTTATCAATACTCTCCCCCACCAGTAACGTTTTCTATTGAGAGAAATTGAGCAATGTGCCTAACTAGGAAGGTTATGTACAGTTTTCTAATAAAATAAAACACAATAATTTGACAGTGCATAATCATTGTTGTGATACATGGTAATTAAACAAACAATAAGTCATTGTATAAATTACTACCATTGGTAATTTCCAGGAACGCAGTGGGATGGCATAGAGTGACCAACTTCTCCCTCCGTCATAGATCAGACTTCATCTAGCTCTGTCTGCTTCTATATAGATGTCCAAAGCTCCAAAACTGCCCTCTACTTCACCATACCTCCCGCTCCTTCTACACTCTCTCCACTAAAATGAGTATTTCTTCCAGAAATGGGGCTCAGCTGAGAGACTTCTTTCTCTGCTTTTCTACTAACTGTCTACCACCTTTACAAGCCTTATGTTCTGCCATTCCTTCCTGGGATTTTTAGGTAGAGACACTTCCTTAAAGGAAGGAGGCTCTCATAAGAACCTCAGACTCCCCTCTCTTCCTTTCCTACTTCAACCGTCTCTTTTTTTTTTTTTTTAATAAATAGTTGCAATAGGTTGAATAGTATGAATTAAGAAATGCCTGTCCTGCCTCAAAACTTCTCCCTTAAATTACTAGGCATTCCATCATTTACAGATTCATTTGGGTTAACATATAAACACACACACCCCTCCTGTCAGCAAAAAAGCAAACAAACTAAGCAACAGAGGTTTATTGGTCACTTAGGTGGTACAAAACAAGCTGATAATTAATCATACTAAGGGGATAACTTTGAGGGAAACTGAGGAAGAGGAGGAACAAGTGGAACTGCTATAATGGGGTGACAAGAAAGCCTGGCAATGAGAGAACAGATGCCAACAGGAGGAGGAAGGAAACAGGGTGAAGCCCAAAAGATTAACTTCAAATTTCAATCTACAGCTGCCCAAGCATCCCTGCTTTCTCTCCTTCCCCTCTGAAAGCCGACTCCTATTCTCAATACCTGTCATGTGAAGAGATCATGTAACTTTCATTGGTCTTAACTGTTACGTATTCATTTACTTTTCACAACAGTACTTTGAGCTACATATAGACTCCTCATCTCGAAAATGGGGATAAGACCACCTGCTCATTGACCAAAAGAAGCAGGTGATTGCCGAGGAACACGTTAACATCACCTCATTAGCCTAAGAGATGCACTTACAATACAAGTCCAAAGTTCTTTATTCCTCATCATAATTGAGGTATTTCAAATTAAAAATAAATGTTGGTTCATGAATGTTAACAGCAGAATTATTCATAATAGCCAAAATGTAGAAATAATCCAGTGTTCATCAGATGATGAGTGGGTGAACAAAATGTGGTATATCCATACAACGGAATATTATTCAGCAATAAAAAGGAATGAAGCACAACACTGTGAATGTACTTAAGGCCACAGAACTGTATACTTAAAAATTGTTAAGATGGTAAATTTTATATCATGTATGTTTTACCACAATTTTTTAAAAAAAGGAATGACATACTGATACATGCTACAACATGGGTGAACTTTGGAAAAATTATGCTAGTGAAAGAAGTCATTCACAAAAGGCCACAGACTACACGATTACATTTATATGAAATGTCCAAAACAGGCAAACTCCTAGAAATAGAAAGTAGATTAGTGGTTGCCAGGAGCTGGTGGTAGGAGGGAATGGGGAATGACTGCTAATAGGTGAAGGGTTTCTTTTTGGGGTGGTGAAAATGAAAATATGGAGTGGTAACAGTTGCACAACTTTGTGAATATTCTAAAAACCAGTGAACTGTAGTCTTTAAAAGGGTGAATTGTACGGTAAGTAAATTATATCTCAATAAAGCTTTTGTGTGTGTGTGTGTGTGTGAGGAAGATTAGCCCTGAGCTAACATCCGTTGCCAATTCTCCTCTTTTTGCTAAGGAAGATTGGCCCTGGGCTAACATGTGCATCCATCTTCCTCTACTTTATGTGGGATGCCGCCACAGCAGGGCTTGACAAGCTGTGCATTGTCTGCTTCTGGGATCTGAACCTGCGAACCCCAGGCCACTGAAGCGGAGCACCAAACTTAACCGGTATGCCACCGGGCCAGCCCAAAGCTGTTATTTTTTAAAAGGCAAATGCTGGTAAACAAAGTACTGCTGATATACCTGGGACGTTTAAGAAACATTTAGAAAGTGAGGAGTAAGGTAAAGCCTCAGAAACTGCCAACTGATAGTCATATCTGGAAAAACATCAATAAGGTGCAAAGCATCAACTGAACCACTATCATGAAAGTAACAACAAATACATCACTTAGAAAAGAAACAAGATTGCCAAGAATTTTTTTAATAACTGCAGAGAATTATACCTCTCTTTCATATAACGGGGCAGTAACTATAATGGATAAGAGTTTAGGTTCTGAAAATACACTGACCTAGGATCTAATCCTCAGCACCACCACTGGCTCTGTGATTCTGAGAAAGTGACTTATCCTTACTGAGACTTAATTTTTTCATCCAACACCCAGGCTTTGTTTTTTCTCACTTACGTAGCTTAACCTGTAATTTTGCTTTCAAATACTTATACTTAAATTTTCCTCAGATGTTATGATTAGAAATTTCTTCACAAATATCAATAGTTTTTGTATTTTAACTTCTAGATTTTTCTAGTATTTTGACTTCTTTTTTACATCTGACTCTCTTTGTCTTTATATTTACATTTCATTGTCTAATACTGAATTTCCTCTCTCTGCTAGCTTTCTTTTATCATAGTTTGCCAATTTGGGATTTCCATTATTTTCTCTAAAGCCATGTTTTTTTCCTGCCTCCAGGCTAAAAATCTGATGTTCTGTTTGTGTTAAAACTCCTGTGTTCCTCACAACTCCCCATCTTCAGAGCTTACATTATGCTTGACTCTCTCAGGATGTTGGGAAAGTGTTAAACATGTGCATTGCATTTCTTGATTGTGCTCAATGAGTCTACTTCCCAGTAGACTGTGAACTCCTCAACGGCAGGGAGTAGGCCTGTCTTCCTTCTCTGTTGTACCCTCTGTAAGTGACTAGTGCCTGGAACAGAGTGGGTGGGCACTCAAATAAATACTTTTTGAATGACTGAGTGAATAAATGATTGTGGTCATGATGCACTTCTTTAGCTTTAACAGATTCATTACATCGTTTCTTTTGATCACTTCTTATCAAACTTCCCTACCTCTTATATCCATTTGGTAACTGCTCTGGAGTCCTATGACTTATTGATTGTCCTCTTACGACTATCCAACACTGAGCTGCTGAGAACTTGGCTTCAGAGCGTGTGGATGTTATACCACTTGATAATCAGATTGCTAACTAAACCTGCATAAAGTGAAACACCCAAGTGTTCATTCTTTAAGGATCTGAAGGAGAAGAAAGGGAACATCCAGTGAATAACAACTTCTGCAGGGTCTCAGGTAAGGGTAAAAAGCGGCTGTTTGCTGGGAGAGAATATTTGCAAAACATACATCTGACAAGGGGTTGATCTCCATAATATATAAAGAACTCACACAACTGAACAACAAAAAAACAAACAACCCAATCAAAAAATGGGCAGAGGAAATGAACAGACACTTCTCCAAAGAAGATATACAGATGGCCAATAGGCACATTGAAAGATGTTCAACATCACTAATCATCAGGGAAATGCAAATCAAAACAACACTAAGATATCACCTCATGCCCGTTAGAATGGCTATAATCACCAAGACACAAAACAACAAGTGTTGGAGAGGATGTAGAGAAACAGGAACCCTCATACACAGCTGGTGGGAATGCAAACTGGTGCAGCCTCTATGGAAAACGGTATGGAGATTCCTCAAAGAATTAAAAATAGAGATGCCCTATGACCCAGCCATCCCACTACTGGGAATCTATCCAACGAACCTGAAATCAACAATCCAAAGAGGCTTATGCACCCCTATGTTCATTGCAGCATTATTCACCATAGCCAAGAAGTGGAAGCAACCTAAGTGTCCCTTGACTGATGATTGGATTAAGAAAATGTGGTATATATATATATACATATACAATGGAATACTACTTAGCCATAAAAAAAGACAAAATCATCCCATTTGCAACAACATGGATGGGCCTGGAGCACATTATGTTAAGAGAACTAAGCCAGAAAGAGAAAGACAAACACTGTATGATCTCACTCATAAGTGGAATATAAACCAACACATCGACAGAGAAAACTGTACTGTGGTTACCAGGGGCAGTGGGGGTGGGGGGATGGGCACAAGGGGTGAAGGGAGTCATATATATGGTGATGGACAAACAAAAATGTACAGCCCAAAATTTCACAATGTTAAAAACCATTAAAACATCAATTAAAAAAAGCGGCTGTTTGTCTCCCTCTCCTCTCTCTGCTGTGCTGACCTTTAACAAGGCTGCTTCTCTTGCTGCATGGGGAGAGTACAGCTGATTAGAGGCCTTGAATGCTGCCTCGTCAAGTGCCTCCACTTCATTCCATACAAGCCAAATTAAATGTCGATAGACATCATCCATCCATTTTTAACCCCACATTCTCCATCTCTGCCTTTCTTTTAGCAAGAGGAAGTCTTTCAAATCTGCGTTCCATTTTATGCTGCTCCTTAACCTCTGCACCGCCTCTTAGAAAAGCAAGACAAATGGAACAAAGACAAACTAAAAGACAAGAGGCTTTTCTCTTTCCTGCTTCTCACTATCCTCCTCACCTTTCATTTCTGCAGCCTCACTTCCTTCCAAATAATGTCTACCCTCTCATTTCTTTGCTTTCCCTGAACGTCCTTACTCACTAGTGCATGTGGTCAGCTCAGCTGATTCCGAGAAGGCAAGCCCAAGATTTTTCACATTTGACCTTTTGATATGATAGTCTACTAATGCATTACCCCATGATAACCTGGCCTGAGATTCCCCTACTTGATCACGGTATATTTTTTTAGTGTACTGTTTATTTTTGTATTTTAAGCACATTTTTAATAAGAAAAACATACTTATTCTAACTTTTATGGATTTGTTTACTAACATCTATTGACTACTTACCATGTTCAAAGCACATATTATTGGTCATTCTTTGCAGATTCAGAACTATTCTTCAAATTAAAATCAGCCTAAATAATGGAGAAAGCTATGCATATATATAGGAAATCTCTCTACCTTCCTCTTAATTTTGCTGTAAACCTAAAACTGCCCTAAAAAGAAAACAAGAAAGTCTTTTAAAAATCAGCCTAAAGGTCAGAGATCATATATAAAACTAGACTGCAACATACTCATAAACAGAATCATACAATAATAAAAATTAACAGAAGGCTAGCTTATTCATTAGCAGAATAAGGGCTAAAGAAAGTAAATTTTAAAACTTTGTTCATATTTTGATGGATACATAGATATAATGGACTTTTCTGCCCAGCATGTGAACTGCCTTCTATACTTAATGAGTCTTGTCAGAGATACTATAGAAACCAAAAATATCAGACATTCACTTTCCCAGGCTCCCTTGCAGCTAAGATAGAGATATGACTTGGACTTGGCCAAACAGACACTCCTGTTTGGACCTAGACTCTGAAGCTGTGCTAGTGAAGAAGCAGAGACCAAGAATACATTCTGGTGGTAAATGCAGGCAGGTAAGACAGTTGCAGCACCAATATCAAGTGCACAGGTGCAGAAGTGGCAGCAACATGACATTGGTCCCTAGTTTCCAGTACCCTTGCTGACAGTGGGGCAAGCTGTGGCACCCAGAGTTCAGAGGCAGAGGCAGCAGTGTCCTCTCCAGACAATCTCTATAGCGTTATTCTGGGATCGGGGTGCTCCCTAGCCTGCCTTGCTATTGTCCATTTTTCAAGCCTGCTTCTGTACACTTCCTATAAATTTTCTCAGCTACCCAATGTCCTTTCAATAAATTTCTCATCTGTTAAAATCAGCCAGAATCAGTTTCTGATGCTTACAACTAAGAACTTGGATACACTGGCCTAGTGGCTAGCAGGTAGCAGATATTATTAATCTAATTCCAGCAAATTAATATTTGTTGAAGACCCACTCGGTATACCATAACTTTTTGGGGGGTCAGATTTAATGGAGCACAATTTACAAAAAGTAAAATACACCCTTTTTAAGTAATGTATTTTGACAAATGTTATAGTCATATAACCACTACCACAATTAAGATATAGGATGTTTCTACCACCTAAAAACGTTGTCTTGTGTCTTTTTGTAGTCAATTCCTTCTCCCCATCCTCAATCCCTAGAAACCATTGATGTGACTTTTGTCCCTATATTTTTGCTTTTTCTAGAATGTCATATAATGGAATTATACAATATGTAACCCTTTTGTGTCTGGCTTCTTTCACTTAGCATAACGCACTTGAGAGTCACCCATGTTGTTGTATATATCAATGGTTTGCTCCTTTTTATTACTGAGTACTATTCCATTTTATGGATGTACTATAACAAATCCATATACTATGGGTTTGTTTATCCACTCACCAGTTGATGCATATTTGGGTTGTCACCTATAGCAACCTGCTGAAACATAAAAATTTATCAAAATAGTTATACTCTACCTTCTGGGAGCTTAAATGGTAGGAATCTTAGGACAATATAAAGAAAACAGGGTATTCTCTCTAGCATAAAACATTTTATTCTATTTTAAAAACTGATATATGCTCATATATATATATTTAATTTTTCTTCAAGTATCCCCTTTAGGTACATTTGTAAAAATAAAGTTAGCATTATTTACCCCTGCCAACGTCACAAGAAAATTATAAGAAAAATTCTTCAAGGAAAAAATTCAGGAAATATGTATGTATATTTTCGCTTCTCCTTTGCCTAGCAGTAGCAGCATAGTACAATGCAATAAAAAGCAGAACGCTACTTTAGTGGCACCTGCTCTCCTAAATCAACAGCAACTCCAACAGTGTGGCCAGCTTTCGTCCTATGATAATTCATCCTAGAGGAGAAAAATCATTCTCCAAACCTATGTTCATGACTCTCAATATGAGCAAAGGCTGCTACAGTCCATTCAACCTCTGAGTATTAAAAAAGGTATAATTAACATACATGTTTCAATATGTAGAAGAAATACTGGTTCAGAAAAAAAACCATAACACTTCTCTGTGAAACGTAGAATTCTAACCTCAACTCCACTGATACAGTTTGGGTGTAAAGGCTGACATCTATACCGCCACTTCTCTCTTATACTGAAAATAAGCATCCTTGCCAAGTCTTAGCTCTTGTTGTAAAGCTTTCTGAGATTTTCAAAATCATAGATTTGCTTAACTCTATTATTTTGTGGTCACTTTGCAAGCATCTTGTCCAAGTACGTGGATTCCAGTCAGAGGCATTGATCATAATTAACTGAAATTAAGAGTTAAAAATAGAGGCCAGCCCCATGGCCTAGTGGTTAAGTTGGGCACGCTCTGCTTTGGCAGCCCAAGGTTCGGTTCCCGAGTGCAGACCTACACTACTTCTCGGCGGCCATGCTGTGGTGGCAACCCAGATACAAAATAGAGGAAGATTGGCGACAGATGTTAGCTCAGGGTGAGTCTTCCTCAGCCAAAAAAAAGTTAAAAATAATAAAATTTCCAGGCAATCAGTCTATATTTATACTAAGGAAACTAAGTCATACTAAGTTGAGGCAGGAAATTTTCTTTTTTTCTGAGATATAATTAACATACAACATTATATTAGTTTCAGGTGTATAACATGATTCGCTATTTGTATATATTGCGGAATGATCACCATAATAACTCTAGTTAACACCTGTCATCATACAGTAACAAATTCTTTTTCTTATGTTGAGAACTTTTAAGATTTACTCTCCTAGCAACTTTCTTTCTTTTTTTTTTTTTTTTTAAAGATTTTATTTATTTATTTATTTCCCCCCAAAGCCCCAGTAGATAGTTGTATGTCATAGCTGCACATCCTTCTAGTTGCTGTATGTGGGACTCGGCCTCAGGATGGACGGAGAAGTGGTGCCTCGGTGCGCGCCCGGGATCCGAACCCAGGCCACCAGCATCGGAGCGCGCGCACTTAACCACCAAGCCACGGGGCCGGCCCTCCTAGCAACTTTCAAATATGCAAATAGTAGTTTCCCCTTATCCTTGGTTTCACTTTCCATGGTTTCAGTTATCTGACCGCAGTCTGAAAATATTAAATGGAAAATTCCAGAAATAAACAATTAATGAGTTTTAAATCGCACACTGTTCTGAGTGGCATGATGAAATCTCACATCATTCTGCTCCATTCTATCCAGTATGTGAATCATCCCTTTGTCCAGTGTATCCACGCTGTATACACTACCCACCCATTAGTCACTTAGCAGCCCTGTAGGTTATCACATCAAGTGTCACGGTATCACAGTGCTTGTGTTCAAATAACCCTTATTTTACTTAATCACGACCAAAAGCACAAGAGTAGTGAGGCTGGCAATTTGGATATGCCAAAGAGAAGTCGTAAAGTGCTTCCTTAAAGTGAAAAGGTGCAAGTTCTCAACTTAAGAAGAAAAAAAATCGTATGCTGAGGTTGCTAAGATCTATGGTAACCTTTAGTACACTATATAGTTATAATTGTTCTATTTTATTATTAGCTATTGTCATTAATCTCTTACTAATTTATAAATTAAACTTTATCATAGGTATGTATGTACAGGAAAAAACATAGTATATATAGAGTTTGGTACTATCTGCAGTTTCAGGCATCCACTGGGTGTCTTGAAACACATCCCCTGTGGATAAGGGGGGACTACTGTACGTTATTATTAACTATAGTCACCATGCTGTACATTAGATCCCCAAGCTTTCTTTCTTTTATAACTGAAAGTTTGTACCTTTTGACTCCCTTCACCCATTTCACCCACCCCCGCCATCTAGTAACCACCAATCTGCTCTCTTCATCTATGAGCTTGGGTTGTTTTTCCTTTTAAGACTCCACATATAAGTGAGATCATACAGTATTTGTCTTTGTCTGTCTGACTTATTTCAGACCCTCAAGGTCCATCCATGTTTTTGCAAATGGCATGATTTCATTCTTTTTTATGGTTGAATAATATTCCTGTGTGTGTGTGTGTGTGTGTTTTCCTTATTCATTCACTCATCGATAGACACTTAAGTTGTTTCCATATCTTGGCTATTGTAAATAATCCTGCAATGGACATGGGGGTGTATATATCTTTTCAAGTTAGTGTTTTCATTTTCCTTTTTTGTTTTTTTTGGAGTTGGTTGGCTTCCATTAGTTTCTTTTTTTTTCTTTTTTTCTTTTTAATTTTTGTTTATTGCAGGAACATTGGTTTATAACATTGTATAAATTTCAGGTGTACATCATTATACTTCTATTTCTGCATAGATTACACCATGTTCACCACCCAAATACTAATTACAGCCCATCACCACATACATGTGCCAAATTATCCCTTTTGCCCTCCTAAATACCCAGAAGTGGAATTGCTGGATCATATGGTAGTTCTATTTTTAATTTTTTGAGGAACTTCCATACTATTTTACAGAATGGCTGCACCAATCACATTCCCACCAACAATGCACAAGGGTTCTCTTTTCTCACATCCTTGCCAACACTTGTTATCTCTTGTCCTCTTGATGATAACCATTCGAACAGGTATGAGGTGATATCTCACTGTGGTTTTGATTGCATTTCTTTGATGATTAGTGATGGTGAGCATCTTTTCACGTACCTGTTGGCCTTCTGTATGCCTTCTTTGGGAAAATATCTATTTAGATCCTCTGGCCTTACTTGCCTTACTTACTTTACTTACTTATTTATTTATTTTTGTGAGGAAGATCAGCCCTGAGCTAACATCTGCCAATCCTCCTCTTTTTTGCTGAGGAAGACTGGCCCTGGGCTAACATCCATGCCCATCTTCCTCTACTTTATATAGGACGCCGCCACAGCATGGCCTGACAAGCGGTGCGTCAGTGTGCGCCCAGGATCCGAACTGGCGAACCCCGGGCCACCACAGCGGAGCACGCGCACTTAACTGCTGGTGCCACCAGGCTGGCCTCACTCTGGCCATTTTTAAATTGGATTTTTTTTTTTTTGCCATTGAGTTGTATGAGTTCTTTATATATTTTGGATATTAATCCCTTATTAGAAATATGATTTGCAAATATTTTCTCCCATTCAGTAGGTTGACTTCTCGTTTTGTTGATGGTTTCCTTCGCTGTGAAGAAGGAAATTTTCCTGCTGTGTTATAGTTCTACTGTAAAATATAACATGTATTTGGGAAAGATGCCCTGTGATTTACTAAAGGCCACCTTGACCTTTAACAAAACAAAATAACCTAAAGAACTGAAATCCACCTCCCTACCCCTCAAGCTAACCATTTTTATGGAGTCCCAAACCTAATATTCAAGTTCCTCCTCATTTCCTTTACTTCTTAAAGAAAGGACTTGGGGAATTCAAAGGAATAGAGAACAACAGAGAGCCATAGTAATAGCAAGAGTAGCAGTATTCGTGATAGAAATCTTCAGCTGAATGGGAATAAAATTTCAACCTTCTAGCAACCTGGGGCACCGAACTCCAGCGTGATCCTGGAAATGACTGAAGATACCTTCAAGTACTGGCATATTTGAGCAGAAGTGAATAGGTGAGATTCTATTTGTACCTACGGTTATAAGTACACAGCTGAGCTTTCCTACCTTTAAATCTCACATTTTCACCACATTGCTATCTGTTCATCAAAATGAAACAGGACATGTGCTTCTTTCTAAAGTTAAAAGTCAGTTGAAGCAAGGTAGAGAGTTGAAGATGAAAGGTAAATTGAGGTAGTTACTAATATAAAAACTGAACTTCTGAATACTATCCAAAAATTAAAGGACCCTGACAAAAGCAGAGATGGTTTTACTATAGATGATAAAGAAATTTACAAGTTTAATTTTGGATTCAATGATCAATTTTGTAGAAAACAGTCACATTACACTTCCCTAAGAAAGAGAATAGTGGGGCCGGGTGGTAGCATAGCGGTTAAGTGAGTGGTCTGCTTCACCGCCCGGGTTTCACAGGTTCAGATCCTGGGCGAGCACCGACGCACCGCTCGTCAAGCCGTGCTGTGGCAGCATCCCGTATAAAGTTGAGGGAGAGGCACACGGATGTTAGCCCAGGGCCAGTCTTCCTCGACAAAAAGAGGAGGATTGGCATCGGATGTTAGCTCACAGAAAAAAAAGAGAAGAGAAACTTGAAACAAAACATCCATTAAAAATATTTCAAGAAATAAATTCTAAGGGTGTTCTCAACCTAGGGTTCTCAGGACATTTAGGAATAACAATGCCCTTAAAACCACTACCTGCAAAGGAAATAATGGTGATAATCTATGAGGTATTTTCAATATTGCAAAGAGCCCAATGGAAATTCTACATTGATTAAGATTTCTTTGTATTTGGTTATTTCATAATGATCAGAAATTCTAGTTGAAATTTATGTGTCCTTCATTAATTAAAATGCAAAAATTATTACTAAACATAGTTTAGTGGTTAAAAATCTTTTAAAAGCAATCCACAAGAGGAAAAACAAAAATGGAGTTCTGTTCAACTGTCCTGGTAGGGTACAACTTCTAAATTAAATAACCATCATAAAACTGGAGGGGAGAAAAAGTCCTATTTTTAATGTTTATAAAGTCTTTCTGAACATCTAAGCAGAGCGACCTGATAATCAAGGAATTCAAAAAGTTTTAAATCATATCTGATACAGTTGAAGAGGTCACAGGGTTAATATTATTTCTGTGAGTCTTCCCGGATGACAGAAGGATATAAGAAATAAAAATAAAATCCTGCATAATCAAAAAACTAGAGATAATCATTAAAATTTTGATGTATTACTTTCTGTAATAAGCTGAATAACTGCCCCCAAAAACATCAGGTCTAATCCCTGGAACCTGTAAGTATTGCCCCATATGGAAAACGGTCTTTATGGATGTGAGTAAGATAAGGTAAATTCAGGAGGTTATTCTGTATTATGCAAGTGGGCCCTAAATGCAATCACAAGTGTCCTTATACAAGAGAGGCAGAGGGAGGTTACACACGGAAGAGGAGAAGGCAATGCCACTGAGATTGGAGTGATGCAGTCACAAGCCAAGAAATATCTGCAGCCAGGAGAAGCTGGCAGAGGCAAGGAACAGATTCTCCCCCAGAGCCCCTTAAGGGAGCACAGCCTTGCCAACACCTTGATTTCAGTCCAGTGATACTGATCGTGGAATTCTGGCCCCTGGAACTGTGAGATAACGAATGTTTGCTGTTTTAAGCCACCAAGTTTGTGGTAACTACAGCAGCCACAGGAAATTAATTATATCTTCAAATATTTTTCTATGAATTATTTTACATAGCTCAGATTATAATATACATTTAAATTTTTACAAAAGTATCTTTTGAATTATTAAGTCTTTGTATACATGATTAACTATACACTATTCTATCATGATATAATTTAACCACTATTAAATGGTTTTTTATATGTAAATTTTTACATTTTTATATGTAAATTTCATTTTTTTAAATTATAAATAATGTTCTAATGTACCTCTTGGTATAAAAATTATTTTCTTGTATTTTTAATCACTTCCTTAGCAGAGAGTACTAGGAGTGAGCTTTCCAATCTTTTTAGAAAGACTGTACCAATTTAAACTTGCACTCAATGTACTCTTACCATAATTGAGAATTATTTCTTAATTTTTGCTAACTTCAATCATAAAAACTGGCATCTCATTTTAACTTATAGTTTTTTGCTAATTAGTGTGAAGTAAACATTTTTCACATTTATTAACCACTTGTAATTCCTAATTGTCCGTTTTGTGGCATTTTCCCCACTGAGTTACTGGGTTCCTTTTTAGTGTTTATATAGAGAGTTTTTATTATTATTACTAAGGATATTAATCTTTTGCCATATTAGCTGCAAATTTTTCTCCTGAATTTTTGCTTGCCTTTTAGTTTTTTTTTTTTTTTTTAATTTCTTTCTTTCTTTTTCCCCAAAGCCCCAGTAAATAGCTGTATGTTGTAGTTGCACATCCTTCCAGTTGCTGTATGTGGGACGCGGCCCCAGCATGGCCGGAGAAGCGGTGCGTCGGTGTGCGCCCGGGGTTCCGAACCAGGGCCGCCAGCAGCGGAGCGCGGGCACCTCACCACTAAGCCACTGGGCCGGCCCTGCTTGCCTTTTAGCTTTTGTTTTCGATGTTTTTGACATGAAGAAATTTTAATTTTCATATGATCTTTCTTTTGATCTTTTCCTTTTTGATTTCTTCCATCATCTTTATGCTTAGAAAGTTCTCCCCATGCGAAGATTAAACAAATACTTCTCTTTTCTTCCAGTGACTCCTATCACGGCTTATTTAGAAATTAAGGTTTATCCAAAGTGAGAAATCGTCTACTGAGTTTGTTTTTATCTAAACTCAGTTGATATTTCTGAAAGTCAACGAATCATTCCAACCAAAGCAAATGATAACAGATTTAATATCTTTCAATCCAACTAACTCCTTAATTATTAAACTTTTTCTAAGAAATCTGTCTTTACCAATTGGACTTTTCAATGTAATAATAACAGTAGACAAAAGGGCCAATCGGTTTCACCACGAAGCAACTGGTACTGGCTGCCTAGAGCACTGGATTAAGAAAAATGCTGAGCAGGGAAGAGTATCTGCATTACTGACCATGGTCCATGAAGAGGAGTACAGCAACAATGCTCTCTTTTCCCCAAACACCTGGCTCCTGATGGTCTTGACTGTCTTCTTTCTTCATCCTCTGTACTTGGCCTAGTGCTTGGCATATAAGAGATACTCAATAAATATCTGTGGGGTGACAATGATGTCCATTCCAAGGCCCCTCTCTCTGAGGCATTTTAAGTACTTCAATGAGGCATTTCATTAGTACAATTTAACTTCAAATTTGTTGTAGAGTCACTAAGGGAAATTCCATGTTCAACAAAGCAGAACATTGATCCTATTTATCCTCTGCTCTAAGAAACACTGATGCTAATATTAATTAACAGTACAAACAATCTTCTAATAAAGTGACTAGAAACTCTATTATCAGTCAATCAATAAATAAGCAATCCTTCATTGAAAAGGGGGAATAATTTATTTAACTGTAGGGCAACTGTTAGAATAAATCAAACTGTTTGCATTGAGAAAGCACATCTTGTATAGTAAGAGAATAAATACACTAAACAGAATGGACCATGACATAGTTTATACAGCTGTTTAAACATTAGTCTCATGATCTCTGAGTGATTTCCCAATTAAGAGGAAATTAATTTTATAATGCAATTAATATCAATAGTTTTTTAAAATCTCTAAAATTTTAAAGTCCGACTAGACTGTGTAAGAGGCTCTTTCTGAGTTTAAAATTCTTTTCACATATAGAAGATCACCCATTTGATTAAGTCCTCACAAGGATTAGTGAGAGAATCATTTGCCTATAAACTTGCTCATTACCAAATTAAAAGGAATTTTAGGCTTCTTTGATTCTTGTGTTAGAGCCAATTTTATTTTTGGTGGCAAACACAACTGAAACCATAATAGTAATGACAAGAACGGTTATTTGGGGTAAAAACTTTTTTTTTTAATAGCTCCACTATCTGAAAATGAACATAAACTGTATCTTCACTACCTAATCAGAATCCAGGAATCAATTTAAATGTATACAGAAGTTAAGAGTTAAAATTGTAGGTGCAATTATATTTGGAGGCTGGGACAATGCAAAGAATTGGAGTCAGTTAACTTCCCAAAGATACTTCATTTTTGATAGTCTAGATTTTATGTTTATTCCACCTCTACCCACCCTTTCTCTTCTGATTCCCTCCTAGGTGCTGATCTTAATGTCCTAGTTCTTCCTCTACCAAGCTGACTAAATAAGTGCTATTCCATCATAATACTCACCTGCTGCTACAGGCCTCCTTTACTTCAAAGGTTTAGTCTCTCCCTGTTATTCCCTGATCAATATCATTTCAGGATCACCTAGGCTACTCCTCCCCATCGTTTACTACTTCAAATTGCTCCATTTGATCTCTCCTGTGCTCACATGCAATCACTGGCCACAGAGAACTCACATGGAAAACACACAAGCCCTGGATGAGCCAACCTTAATTTTATTCAATGGAAACTGGTAAGTATAAAACTTATGCTTTTAGTAAAACACTTTTTTTTCTGGCTCCTGTATCACACTTGGATTTACTCTCTTCATCTCCATTTACTCCTGGCTTCCTGAAAGGCTTTAACCACCTTTTATTCTCACCTTGCATGTAATCCTTTAGGACATTACATCCTTTGTCCTCCATTGGGAAAATATAAAATGATCCCCTAGATTCTCCTCCATTCCTCCAGACCTTACAAGAAGTTTGCCTTTAACCAAACAATTCATTTGAAATTGGAATCCCCAAAAAAATGTTTTAAGGAGAAAAGTTTTGTTTTGTTCTTTTTAAATCTCTGAGACCTACAATCACCAGGTAGAAGGGGGAAGTTGAGAGAAGTGAAGTTCCTAAGAAAGGAGAGAGAAGGGCTGGCAAAGAGCTGCTGAGAACAGAGTTATCCTGAAAAGAATTATTCAAGCACACATCTCTTCCCAGTAAATGTAGGTGGAATGTGAAGCCACCCCAGGATCTGCTAGGTGAGGTTTTATAGGAGTTCATTGCATGGCAGCAGATTTCTGGGACCCTTGCTTCATCACCCTTCATGAAAATATGTGAGCTTCAATATGACACAATGACAAAATGAGGAATTTTTTGACCACAAATATGGTGGTGATTTGTATATAATTTCTGATAATATCAAATTCAGTTAGACTATCTGAATATACATTTAAAAAAATATGGTAACTCTAGCTATTTCCCTATTTAGAAACAGTACAACTAAAACTCTTTGCTATAGAAAAAAAATACTGCCATTACTGAAGCAGACACAGAGGGAGAACGTAATATTCAGCCTTTTGCATATTGTCTTGTATATAGAGCTACATGCCCTTTTATTCCTGGGGAGAAGATAGTATTAGCATATAAGGTGTTCCTTCTGATTTTTAAATATTACTTTTTGAGGTTTTCTTGTCAAATAGAGGTTTCCCAAAACTTACTTTTTCCACCTTTTTTAACTACCTGATTCTTCACTTAAAAGTATTTTAAATATGTTTTCAGATCTCTCTGAACATGGAAAGAAATCTCCATTTTCCCAAGATTTTTCCCTTTCTGTAGAGTTGAGAGTTCTTAGACTTACCATTACTCTCTTTTTGGCCCCAACGGCATTTCTAGACCCAGGGCCTCTTGCAAAGAAAGCAGTGTCTCTGTGTCTCTGACCCCTGCCGGCCATTTCTGATGGAGCTTTTGCCCTTAGATAAACCACAGGCTTTTGTCTGCTATTCCAGAAAGGGTTACCTTATCCAACTGGCTGTCCTACAACAACTATAACATGAAAACCCTAGGCTGAGTTATGCACTACTTTAACTTATATGTCATTTTTCATTTAAGAACAGGATTTGCTATAGATTTTTGTAAATAATTCATCTGAAAATACTTCTATTTATAATCAATTTTTTTAGATAGTCATCTATTCTGTGCCTCAAGATACACCTATATTACTCTAGCTGGTAATGCTTTAATTGATATAGCCTGTGCATGTCGCTATGTTTAAAAAGACACACACACATGACTATAAAAATCTACAGCACTCATAGCCTGGTGACAAGATGTATGCGTACAAGCAGACATTTTCAAGAGCCCACAAAGATGCCCTACGGTACTAAGCAGAAGAACCTGCTCTTCTTCAAGTATGTTAGTGTACACTTTTTGTGTAAAACATCTAAATACAAAATACACTGTTATCACAAAAGGGTGGCAATTTTAGAATATGATTTAATGTATATATTGCTAAAAAATATAATCACCATATCATAATTCCCACTGTAACTGAGTCTGGTAAGTGATATTTTAGAGAAGTCATTCTATTTACAGCCAAATCATTGATCAAGCTGTTCAAACTGCCCAATTTTACTGGTTATGAATTTCTCTGGTTTACTTAGTATTCAACATTATGAGCTTTTGGTTATAATTGCAAGGCTGTATTTAGAGACCCAGCATTTTTGTTTTTGTTTTTAATATACTATGGAGCATACAATAATGCCCACTGAGAATGCTGCCCCTGTAGTATTTTTAGAAATCAGTTTTTTCTAGGCCAAGATATGAATTCCCCCTAGATATGAATGATAAAGTCTATGCCAACTTTTGAATTCCCATGAGTAACTCAACTGGCACAGGCACCTTCATCTCCCTCATTCTAGGCTCTGTCTCCCCACTCCTCCATGAAGGATTGCTGAGAACGAAATGACCCTATGACATCGTTATCCTTAAATGACTATCTGCTGCCTTTTAACATAGTATCTCATAAATCATTTTTATTTAACTACACAAATGGTATATTTTCTAAAATGAAGTATAACATAACCCACTAGTAATTCTAAATGAATTTTGAACACACTGGTACTTTTATTTCCTTTAAATTCAGTGACTTTTTTTAAAAACTAGCCTCCAATTTAAAAAAATGAGACGTTATTTTTAAAATATTACTCCAAATGATGAAAGCAAGTCTAAAAAAAGCATAAATAAATCTAAGAATGAAGTAGTATTTTATGCTAGATATGATTGCTCCAAAATACCCATTCATCTCAGTAATATTTAAAATATACAACTTTATTTTTTTAATTAACATGAATAAAAAGAATTTGATAAGACAGACAGTGGCCACTCACAATGACTCAGTAAACCCTCAGGTAAAAAAATTTTCCCTCTCTTACTCAGGAAGAAAAGGAAATAAGAATAAAATTGACAACCTCATCTGATTTAGATATCAAAAAGGGGAGATACTTTCATTTCACCAACAGAGAATAAAGAGTTATTTCCAGCGTCTGCAGTTTCTGAAGACTGACAAAGACCCTTAACTCCATCTGAGACAGAAGAGTTGGATCAGCAAATGAAATCTCTTCTTGTCAGTAGTATTAGGAGAGATGAAATATGTGACTCCACCATTCATGTCCACAAAGTATATCCTGATAAGGTATCACGAACTCTATTACAGACCAACAAATGGGCTTGACCAAGATAAAGGCATATTAGATGCTAAACACACCTAAGGAAGCAGAGAGCCCAGAAAAAAGGCAGTAAGTAGTACAAGAAACTGAGCAACCATGAGGAAAGGAAATTCAATGCCAAATAAGAAAACCTACATGCAGCTTATAGGTTTAGTACTTCAGCCAGGCTTGTTAAGCTAAATATCTGTACAAAACAAAAACCAACTCATCTTTTCCTTAGGAGAACACTAACACAGTCATCTCTTCTAAAGGACAAAAGTGAGAAAGAGTCATCTATTTGAAAGAAGAGGAGGGGGACTAAGGACAGAGCAAAACTTCTCCATAAAACTAGAGACATGGGACAGAGGCAAAAGGAATGCAAATAAATTATGGCCAATGATGAGGAAGAAAAACTATTTTTAAAAAAACCTGTATATCACAATTCCAAAGATTATTATTAATAATAAAAACTATAGCTGAATAATACTTTAAAATTTACAATGTACTTTCATATATATTTTCCCATTTTTTTCTCTCCTCATACAACTCTGGGAAGTAGGCTGGGCAGATATCACTATCATCTCTTCTAAATGATTTTTTTTAAAAAACCCAAAAAACCATGAGGGGCCAGCCTGGTGGCGTAGTGGTTAAGTTCACGAGCTCCACTTTGGCAGCCTGGGGTTCACGGATTCAGATCCCAGACGCGGACTTATGCACCACTCATCAAGCCATTCAGTGGCAGGCATCCCAGACATAAAATAGAGGAAGATGGGCACAGATGTTAGTTCAGGGCCAATCTTCCTCAGCAAAAAGAGGAGGATTGGCAACAGATGTTAGCTCAGGGCTAATCTTCCTCATAAAAAAGAAAAAAAAACATGAAAAAGTCACAGAAGCTAAGCGACTCATTCAAGGTCACATAGGTAGTATGCAGCAGAGCCAAGACTTGACTTCGAATTTTCTGAGTCCAAATATGATGCACATTTCAGTACACTATTATTAAATAAAACTTCCACTCAAATCCACCATAGGCATTCTAATAAAATTCTGCTCCATCTAACCACGCGCTGCTTACTCATCAGTCCTACAGCCAATCTCAGAATTGTCAATATAAAACTGCTTTCACACTCTAGTAATTTCTAGAAAAACCTCAATAACAGAAGGATTTCAGAACTGAATCCTTCTTATAAAATATAACTTATTCTAATCATTATGATTGCACCTAATGAATTCAATTTTACCCTTCCAACCTTGATGAGCCATTGCCAGTATTTGTCAAAACTGATAACAATATAATGTCGGTTTCCCCATGGCAAATCCCTGCTTGTTCCCTCACCTCCTTCCATAATGTGTTGTCATTTATAACCTCTGACAGTTGTGCCACATTTTTTACACTACTTAGAAACCAAGTAATTTTAGAAAGTTTGTACTAGAAATTGGTTTCCTAAAGAAAAGGTTAACCCCCACTTTCTTAGTGCAGCTAACTCATAAAAGATGACTTAGTTTCCACATACCATTTTTCAGTATAAAAGAAACTTCTGACGAGGTCAAGATGGCGGCGTAAGCAGACTCGGAACTCACCTCCTCCCGTGGACACAGCCAATTTACAACTAGTCGTGGAAAAATTACCCCTGAGACAGAACTGAAAACTGGATGAGAGGAACTCCTGCAACAACGGACAATCCTAACTGGGGTAGAAGAGGCAGAGACTCCCTTCTGGAGAGGAAAAACGCCGCCTTCACAAGCCGCCAGCTTCACGGCCGCCGGGAGCAGCTCACAGGTACGCAGCCTCCCTGGAGGCGCGGGGCCCTGAGCCGGGAGCGCCCCCGCTGTGGGCATATTGTGGACCCAGCACAATCGACACCAGCGGCATAATATCTGACTGTGCCTGCTACTAAAACACTGGGGAGCACCCCCAGAAAACCCGGTTCACAAAGAAACTAAAACTGGCTCTTAAAGGGCCAGCGCGCAAACTCACCTGTTTCAGGAAGCATCCTAAAATCATCAGAAAGAAAGGTGTACAGTGCTTTGGTAACAAGAGACTCACCTAATAGGCCCTGAGTGCATCTCGGTGAGGGGTGAGACCTCTCCAGGGACTGGGACATTGGCGGCGGCCATTGTTGTGGCCTGGTGTGGGCGTGCTGACACAGACACCATTGGAGTTCTCCCTGAGGCCTGCTAGCCCAGGGTCTGCCCCACCCGCTAGAGCACCGATTTAATCCAGCTCAGCCAGGGCAGGCAGCCCACCCTAGAGACTGGCCCCACCCAACAACAAGCCCTCAGGCAACTTGTGGGCCTGCAGAGATTGGTGACTGGATTCTCTGCAGCCTGGCAACTGAGCCGACTTGAGTGGGGCAGGGTGTGCACAAGGAGCGGGTGGAGAGTGTGGGGCGGTGGCAGAGTGTGTGGGGCTCCCGCCGTGGAGAAACTGGGTCCACTTGGGGAGGTCGGGGCACTCACACGGGGCAGGACTGTGTTGACTGTGTGTGTGGACCTGTGGGCGGCAGGGCTTCTCAGCCGCAGAAGACTTGAGCTTCTCAAAGACCCACATAGGAGGTTTGCTCCACCTTCCAAAACCTGAAACAATTGGGTGCTCCTGTGCCTGAGGCCAGCCCCACCCAGCTGCAATCCTCAGAGAGCTGACAAGAGACCTAATAGGCTAGAGGCTTACAGCAATTGTAAGGCCCGGAGCCTAACAACCTGCCACGGTGGGGGACTACTCACTTAAAAGAAATACTGCAACACAAATGTGGTATTAGAACTTGCAGCCAACTGTGCTGGGGCTCCCCACGCCTGATAAAGAGACTGAAGGGCCCACAACAACTACAAGCAGCTGAGCATTACAACAGCTGGCCAGGAGCATAACTCAGCCTCCCTGGGCGCCGACAGGGAAAGCAAACAGGTCACAGCACAAGGATACACGTAGCCCACATAGGGGTCACCCTTGGAACATTGAGAACTGAGGGAAGCACACTGGAAGCCTCCTAAGCCATCACTTAACATAAGGTCACTATCCAAGAGCAGGAGACGTAGCTGACCTACCTAATACGTAGACACAAGCACAGGGAAAGAGACAAAATGAAGAGGCAAAAGAATACATTCCAAGTAAGGGAACAGGACAAAACCCCAGAAAAGGAACTAAGTGAAACAGAAATGAGCAACCTCCCTGACAGAGAGTTCAAACTAAGACTGTTAAGGATGCTCACTGATCTGGGGAGAAGAATAGATGAACTCAGTGAGAATGTCAACAAAGAAATGGAAGATATAAAAAAGAACCAATCAGAAATGAAGAATACAATACTGGAAATGAAAAATTCATTAGAGGGACTCAAAAGCAGAGTAGAGGATACAGAAGAACGGATCTGTGAGCTGGAAGAAAGACTAGAAGAAATTACCTGAGGTGAACAGGTAAAAGAGAAAAGAATTAAAAAGACTGAGGACAGTCTAAGGGACATCTGGGACAACATCAAGCGCACTAACATCCGTGTTATAGGTGTCCCGGAAGGAGAAGAGCGAGACAAGGGGTCAGAGAATCTATTTCAAGAAATAATAGATCAAAACTTCCCTAACCTAAGGAAGAAAACAGACATCCAGGTACAGGAAGCACAGAGAGCCCCAAACAAGATAAACCCAAAGAGGCCCACACCAAGACACATCATAATCAAAATGTCCAGAATTAAAGACAAAGAGAGAATCCTAAGAGCCGCAAGAGAATGTCAACTTACGTACAAAGGAAACCCCATAAGGCTATCAGCTGACTTCTCAGCAGAAACCTTACAGGCTAGAAGAGAATGGCATGATATATTTAAAGTGCTAAAAGGAAAAAACTTACAGCCAAGAATACTCTACCCAGCAAGGTTATCATTCAAAATGGAAGGAGAGATCAAAATTTTCCCAGATAAGCAAAAATTAAAGGAGTTTGTCACCAAGAAACCAGTGCTACAAGAAATGTTAAAGGGACTGATTTAAGGGGAAAAGAAAAGACCACAAATAGGAAAAATTATCTATTTCCATGATTAGAACAAAATGGATACAAATGCACAACAAAGAGGTTAGATATGATATCAAAAACATGAGGGAGGAGGGGAGTTAAAGAGTACAGCTTTCAGACAGAGGTCAAACTAAAGTGACCATCAATTCTGTATAGAAGAAGAAAAGAACAGAGAAGGACTACTAAAACACTGAGAGAAAAAAAAAAGTTAAAAAATGGCAGTAAGTACATACTTATCAATAGCTACTTTATTTATTTTTTTTTTTAAAGATTTTATTTATTTATTTTTTCCCCCCAAAGCCCCAGTAGATAGTTGTATGTCACAGCTGCACATCCTTCTAGTTGCTGTATGTGGGACGCGGCCTCAGCATAGCCGGAGAAGCGGTGCGTCGGTGCGCGCCCGGGATCTGAACCCGGGCCGCCAGCAGCGGAGCGCGAGCACTTAACTGCTAAGCCACGGGGCCGGCCCTCAATAGCTACTTTAAACGTCAATGGACTAAATGCTCCAATTAAAAGGCATAGGGTGGCTGACTGGATAAAAAAACAAGACCCATATATATGCTGCATACAAGAGACACACTTCAGACCTAAAGACACTCACAAACTGAAAGTGAAGGGATGGAAAAAGATACTCCACGCAAATGGCAATGAAAAGAAAGCTGGGGTAGCAGTACTCATATCAGACAAAATAGACTTTAAAACGAAAACTGTAAAAAGAGACAAAGAAGGGCATTACATAATGATCAAGGGAACAATCCAACAAGAGGATATAACACTTGTAAATATCTACGCACCCAATGTAGGTGCACCTAAATATATAAAGCAATTATTAACAGACATAAAAACGGAAATAGACAGTAACACAATAATAGTAGGGGACTTTAACACTCCACTTACACCAATGGATAGATCATCCAAACAGAAGATCAATAAGGAAACATTGGCCTTAAACGACACACTAGAACAGATGGACCTAGTAGATATATACAGAGCATTCCATCCAAAAACCGAAGAATACACGTTCTTTTCAAAGGCACATGGAACATTCTCCAGGATTGATCACATATTAGGCCACAAAACAAGTCTCCATAAATTTAAGAAGATTGAAATAATACCAAGCATCTTTTCTGACCACAACGGTATGAAACTAGAAATCAACTATAGGAAGATAATCAGAAAAGCCACAAATACGTGGAGATTAAACAAAATGCTACTGAACAATGACTGGGTTAACGAAGAAATCAAAGAAGAAATAAAAAAATACCTGGAGACAAATGAAAATGAAAATACGACATGCCAGAATTTATGGGATACAGCAAAAGCAGTTCTAAGAGGGAAGTTTATAGCGATACTGGCCTATCTCAACAAACAAGAAAAATCTCAAATAAACAATCTAACAATGCACCTGAAGGAACTGGAAAAACAAGAACAAACAAAGCCCAAAATCAGTAGAAGAAGGGAAATAATAAAAATCAGAGCAGAAATAAATGAAATAGAGACCAAAAAAACAATAGAAAAAATTAATAAAACCAAGAGCTGGTTCTTTGAAAAGATCAACAAAATGGACAAACCTTTAGCTAGACTCACCAAGAAAAAAAGAGAGAAGGCACAAATAAGTAAAATCAGAAATGAAAGAGGAGAGGTTACAACAGACACCTCAGAAATACAAAAGATTATAAGAGAATACTATGAAAAGCTATATGCCAACCAATTCGACAATCTGGAAGAAATGGATAAATTCTTAGAATCATACAACCTTCCAAAACTGGATCAAGAAGAAGTAGAGAATTTGAATAGACCAATCACCAGTAAGGAGATTGAAACAGTAATCACAAACCTCCCCAAAAATAAAAGTCCAGGACCAGACGGCTTCCCTGGTGAATTCCACCAAACATTCAAAGAAGACTTAATACCTATCCTTCTCAAACTCTTCCAAAAAATTGAGGAGCGGGGGAAGCTCCCTAACTCATTCTACGAAGTTGATATTACCCTGATACCAAAACCAGACAAGGACAACACAAAAAAAGAAAATTACAGGCCAATATCACTGATGAACATCGATGCAAAAATCCTCAATAAAATACTAGCAAATCGCATACAACAATACGTTAAAAAGATTATACACCATGATCAAGTGGGGTTTATTCCAGTGATGCAGGGATGGTTTAACATTCGCAAATCAATCAACGTAATACACCACATTAATAACATGAAGAATAAAAATCACATGATCATCTCAATAGATGCAGAGAAAGCATTTGACAAGATACAGCATCCATTTATGATAAAAACTCTGAATAAAATGGGTACAGAAGGAAAATACCTCAACATAATAAAGACCATATATGAGAAACCCACAGCTAATATCATCCTCAATGGTGAAAAACTGAAAGCCATCCCTCTAAGAACAGGAACCAGACAAGGATGCCCACTGTCATCACTCCTATTTAACATAGTACTGGAAGTCCTAGCCAGAGCAATCAGGCAAGAGAAAGAAATAAAAGGGATCCAAATTGGAAAGGAAGAAGTGAAACTGTCACTATTTGCAGATGACATGATTTTATATATAGAAAACCCTAAAGAATCCACCAGAAAACTTTTGGAAGTAATAAACGAATATGGTACAGTTGCAGGATACAAAATCAACATACAAAAATCAGTTGCATTTCTGTACACTAACAACGAAGTAGCAGAAAGAGAAATTAAGAATACCATCCCATTTACAATTGCAACAAAAAGAATAAAATACCTAGGAATAAACTTAACCAAAGAGGTGAAAGAGCTGTACACCGAAAACTATAAAACATTTCTGAAAGAAATTGAAGAAGACACAAAGAAATGGAAAGATATTCCGTGCTCTTGGATTGGAAGAATTAACATAGTTAAGATGTCCATACTTCCTAAAGCCATCTATAGATTCAATGCAATCCCTATCAAAGTTCCAACAACATTTTTCACAGAAATAGAACAAAGAATCCTAAAATTTATAGGGAACAACAAAAGACCCCGAATAGCTAAAGGAATCCTGAGAAAAAAGAACAAAGCTGGAGGTATCACACTCCCTGATTTCAAAATATACTACAAAGCTGTAGTAACCAAAACAGCATGGTACTGGCACAAAAACAGACACACAGATCAATGGACTAGAATCGAAAGCCCAGAAATAAACCCACACATCTATGGACAGCTAATCTTTGACAAAGGAGCCAAGAACATACAATGGGGAAAAGAAAGTCTCTTCAACAAATGGTGTTGGGAAAACTGGATAGCCATATGCAAAAAAATGAAAGTAGACCCTTACCTTACACCATACACAAAAATTAACTCCAAATGGATTAAAGACTTGAATGTAAGACCTGAAACTGTGAAACTTCTAGAAGAAAACATAGGCAGTACGCTCTTCCACATCAGTCTTAGCAACATCTTCTCAAACACCACGTCTGACCGGGCAAGAGAAACAATAGAAAAAATAAACAAATGGGACTACATCAAACTAAAAAGCTTCTGCACAGCAAAGGAAACCATCAACAAAACGAAAAGACAACCTAACAATTGGGAGAAGATATTTGCAAACCATACTTCTGATAAGGGCTTAATCTCCAAAATATATAAAGAACTCATGCATCTTACCAACAAAAAAACTACCAACCCAATTAAAAAATGGGCAAAAGACCTGAACAGACATTTCTCCAAAGAAGATATACAGATGGCCAACAGACACATGAAAAGATGTTCAAAATCATTAACTATCAGGGAAATGCAAATCAAAACTACAATGAGATATCACCTGACGCCCGTCAGAATGGCTATAATTAACAAGACAGGAAACAACAATTGTTGGAGAGGATGTGGAGAGAAGGGAACTCTCATGCACTGCTGGTGGGAGTGCAGACTGGTGCAGCCACTATGGAGAACAGTGTGGAGATTCCTCAAAGAATCGAGGATGGAACTACCATATGATCCGGCTGTCCCACTGCTGGGTATTTATCCAAAGAACTTGAAAACATCAATTTGTAAAGGTACATGCACCCATGTGTTCATTGCAGCATTATTCACAATAGCCAGGACTTGGAAGCGGCCTAGGTGCCCATCAAGGGACAAATGGATGAAGAGGTTGTGGTATATATACGCAATGGAATACTACTCAGCCATGGGAAACGATGAAATCCAGCCATTTGTGACAGCATGGATGGACATTGAGGGTATAATGCAAAGTGAAATAAGTCAGAGGGAGAAGGTCAAATACTGTATGATTTCCTTCATTAAGTAGTAGATAATAACAACAATAAACAAACACATAGGGACAGAGATTGGATTGGTGGTTACCAGAGGGGAAGGGGGGGGAAGGAGGGTGAAGGGGATAATTCGGTACATGTGTGTGGTGATGAGTTGTAATTCGTATTTTGGTGGTGAGCATGATGTAATCTATGCAGAAATAGAAGTACAATGATGTACACCTGAAATTTTTACAATGTTATAAACCAATGTTACTGCAATAAACAAAAAATTTAAAAAATAAAAAATAAAAAAATAAATAAATAAAAGAAACTTCTTTTTAGAAATAGAGAATGGATAAATTCTTAGAATCATACAACCTTCCCAAACTGGATCAAGAAGAAGTAGAGAATCTGAATAGACCAATCACCAGTAAGGAGATCGAAACAGTAATCAAAAACCTCCCCAAAAATAAAAGTCCAGGAACAGACGGCTTCCCCGGTGAATTCTACCAAACATTCAAAGAAGACTTAATACCTATCTTTCTCAAACTCTTACAAAAAATTGAGGAAGAAGGGAAGCTCCCTAACTCATTCTACGAAGCTGACATTACCCGATACCAAAACCAGACAAGGACAACACAAAAAAAAGAAAATTACAGGCCAATATCACTGATGAACATTGATGCCAAAATCCTCAACAAAACACTAGCAAATCGTACACAACAATACATTAAAAAGATTATACACCATGATTAGGTGGGATTTATTCCAGGTATGCAGGAATGGTTCAACATCCACAAATCAATCAACGTGATACACCACATTAATAAAATGAAGAATAAAAATCACATGATCATCTCAATAGATGCAGAGAAAGCATTTGACAAGATACAGCATCCATTTATGATAAAAACTCTGAATAAAATGGGTACAGAAGGAAAGTACCTCAACGTAATAAAGGCCATATATGACAAACCCACAGCTAATATCATCCTCAATGGTGAAAAACTGAAACCTATCCCTCTAAGAACAGCAACCAGACAAGGATGCCCACTCTCATCACTCCTATTAACATAGTATTGGAAGTCCCAGCCAGAGCACTCAGGCAAGAAAAAGAAATAAAAGGGATCCAAATTGGAAAGGAAGAAGTGAAAATGTCACTATTTGCAGATGACATGATTTTATATATAGAAAAC